>NC_137587.1:64147912-65347912 GCF_963210335.1 Falco punctatus
CAAGGCAGAGTTTCTTAATATATCACTATTATTGTCTGCCAAAGCTGGGGCGTCTCTGTTCAAGCCCGGAGATATGATTTGTTACCTCTCCAAGAAAAAAAAAAAAGAAAAAAAAATACAAGAATTGCAGTAGACAACTGTAATACCAAACTTTAAAACAGTGTAAAAAAAAAAATCCCAACAACAATAATAATAATGGTCAATCATAAACTGATATAGTGCCGGCTTTCCCTCCCTTTTCGCCACCTTACAGGATATCCCGTCTAGCAGCAGGAACAAAACGTGGAAATGAATCAGTCAACAGAGCATTTTCTCCCATTAAAGCTGTTGGCAATTTTGACCCGTGCAGGGGAAGTTGCACATTAAGATGGATATTCCTAATCTGTAGGGACAACTGTCCTCACTGTGGGATGTAGCCTTTTTTTTTCTCTTTTTTTTTTCCTTTTTTTTTTTTTTTTTTTTGCCAAAGGATGTCATAGGTGAATGCATTTCTGCTGTGCACAGTGCGAACACACACACACAGCAGAAAGGCCTGAAAATTGTTAACCCCTTCTTATTTTAGCTGCCTATGCTCTTTTTCTTTCTCTTTCTCTTTCTCTTTTTTTTCATTCAGCTTGCAAGAATCTACTACTTCTCTGGTCTACTGCTATTTACCTTAATAATGCTCAGTAAATCTATTATTTTCCAGCCCTGGGAAACTTTGGCTTTTATTTTCTCTTATAATCCTATAGCTGATACTCAGCGACAGCATGAGAATATTAAGGTGCTGCAAGAGATTCACTTTCCTTATTACCATTCACAGGTCTTCCACATTTGCAAGGTGGAAAAAGTGAGGTTTGTGCCTAAAAATGGACCAGGAGTCAGAAATGAGTTTTTTCTTTCCTGCTGTGATAGTAACTGGAAGTGGAGAAACATTTTCTCTCCTATTTCTGCCTCAGTTTCCTTACACGACCCTTTCAAGTGCTACATACCAAAATGGCTATGTTATGTCACCGCCCCTCAAAAAAATCCCCAAAACCACAGTCCCCATTGGTGATTAGGAAAATAAAAGCCTCGGTTTACTCCCTGGGGACTAAAACTGTGAGAAACTCAGTGGCTTCCCTACGGTCATGTAGAAAATCCGTGGAAGAGCAAGGCCCTGAGACCAGCTCTGCCCGCTATCCCGCTTACATTTTATACCCCGGTTGATATTTCATTACTTCAGTAGTTACCTCCTAATCTAATGACAGTTGCTCCACTCACCAGGGGCGTGTAAAGACCAATTCATTCCAGATTGGAAAGTTCTTTGAGAAACCCTGAATGGAAGGTGCTATAGAAGTGCAATGTGTTATTAATAATCTCTCCTATCTGCATAAATCTCCATTGAATCCTCCTGGTATCATTAAAAGTAAAGTAATCCCTCAGCACAGTTGAAGAGCTCAAACCTTCTTTTCCCTTTGTAGGTGTCTGGCTGTTTGCTAAATGGAAAAAAAGGCCACACAAAACGCTGACATCTTTTTGTGACCCTCGCAGAGCTACGTAGAGCTAATGAGTTTGTTTTCACTTTTGTAGATGAAATTTCCAGGGGCGGAGGGAATCCGGGGTGGTGCTGGGAAACCACAGCGCAGCTCCCCGGGAACTTGGCTGAGACCACCAAACTTGTTTCATGTGTGGCCTCCCTTTTTGCCTCATTGGACCAGAATTATTTAATGAGCCTTCTGAGAAACCGAGCTCTGGTCCCTTAAGCTGGAAAAGGATCGTGCGGCGCTCGACTACCAGACCACACAGTTTTCAGGCTCTCTTCTTTGCGAGAGGCTGCAACCACTCCTTCCCTTTCAGCAGCTGATGGTGAAAGTGGGGAGAAGGAGAACAATAACAAAACAAAATTGCTTCCCACAGCTGAGAAAATCACCCTCCCTTTATTATTTTTTCCCCTTTAGGAAAGAAATAAATAAAAGGGAAAGAACCCAAATGGGATCTCTCCCTCTTCAAACATACAAATGATCTTATGTTAGCAGTTGGGATTAAACATCTGTCTGGTGGTTATGTGATCATAACAGATGCTGTGTGCAAACGTTTCCTGCTAGCTTTGTTTTGGTTAATATTGTTTGTGTAGCACATTGGGTTGCATTCAGCTGAAGGGATACAGAGTGTGTTTTTATTCCGTCGTCCACCCCCCCTCCCCAACTTCTGCTCAACTTCAAGCAGCTCCATCATCTTTTCAAAAAGAAATTGGAGGCGGGGGTGGAGGGGAAGAGGGTCATTGACTGATGTCATGTGGAAAGTGATGTCATACAGTACTGATGAAATGGCAATCCACCCGGGTTTTTAGCTGCTTTGATGTTATGTTAGACCTTTTTCCTCTCTGTTAGGTTGCCCTTGGGTCCACTTGGCCATGCAGCTGGAAATAAATACAGGGATATTGTAATGAGTTTCGCTGTGCAACTGGAGGACCCTGGAGCTCAACTGCTCGGGATTTCCATTGTTCTTTCTGAGAAGCCGTGTTTCCAAATGGGGCCAGATGGATGCTGACATTGCACTCTTTGAAGGCATTAAGGCTTTTCTTTCTTCAGGATATTTTTATACTCCTTCTGCAGCTAGGGAAACTGAGGCATGGAGTGATATTTGAGCTGTCCCAGTCAGAGAGAACATCTGCATCAGGACAGGGAGCTGCAGGTTTCTCATTCTCCGTCTTAACCTCTGATCCATTAAGTCTTATATATAGGTGGGAGACTGGCTCACTTGCTTCCTCCTGGCTGAGGAATTTTTTACGATTTTGCCTTATCACTGCCACAAGTAGCATCCAGCTGGACAATCCAGCTCTCTGCAAAGCTCTCTCAGCTCCCTCCCACAAAGCAGTGTGCCTCGCTCTCCAGATGCCGCCCACATCAGCACCCACCTGCCGATACTCCTCCTCAGCCTATAAAAAAAGCAATCTCTTGAGAGGTCTGTCTGCTTCAACCAAAAAGAATAACTATTACTTCTTGTCACTAAGAATAAATGCCCCTTTTTTCCTATCATCACAACCTTGAAAAGCCCTGCTGAAGCAGTCAGACTGAGTAGAAGAGTTCAGTATCCAAGGACAGGGGTTGTGGGAGCTCTTGCTGGCACAAGGGTAAAGGATCCACATTGCAAGGACTACAGAATCTTGCAAGTAGATGGCCTTGTAAATGATGGCAGGTAGGGCAGGTGAGTGGATATTCAGACCTGCTAAGCCTGAGAACTGGCAACTATTCCTTGGGCTCTGTCCTTTTACCAATTGTTTCACTTTATCTTCTGTACAATTATCTGTTTGTGGTTGTTTGTGTGTTAACATTTACCAGCCATTTACAGCCAAAAAAAGATTAAAATTATCCACATTAAATAGGCTTCTGAGCAGGCCTTTGCAACGCTGAAGGACCTGGGGTCTTTTCACTGTAATTAATTTGAAATGTGACTTCCTTTTCCTGGAAAGGAGGGCTGGTTCAGTGAATGAAATACCCAGCTGGAGACTGTAAAAGTTTTTGTTCAGTGACAGTTTCAACCACAAACATCCCATATAAAATCAAGAAATTTATTTTAAGTCCCTTGTGCCTCAGTTTCCCCAGGCCTAATAGTTTTGCTAAATCAATGTTTCTCAGTAGAAATTGTTCATCTAAGCATCCTTCTCTTACCTCTTCCAAGCACTCATACAATGTTTCTCTATGCATTTTTTTAAAGTGATTCAATTAATCACAATGAGTTGCTCAAATATCATGGTGATGAGGGTCACATGAGGGTAGGTAGCTCAATGAAGCTGGTGCCTTCCTAAAAAACAGTAGAACCAATTTTGTTCATAAGGAAGTCAGTAGCCTTCCAAGGCCTAAATTTAAGAATGCAGAGCTTTTCAGAGAAGAAAGGACTAAGAGTCCCATACCCACCTTTCAGTGTTAAATAGGAGGATAAATTGTATGAATGTTACATTTATGAACTCCAGCTTATCTCATGCGTGATGGGAGTCAGTTGGAAATTAAAATTCATCCAACTGGCGGTGACCACACACATAGTCCATTGGAAAGGAAAAGTATGTTTGTGCAATTGTGTTTCCATCTCCAAAACATCCTTAGCCTTGTTGGGCGGCCAAGGTCAGGAATATCCACAGACGTCTCCTTCTGGTTGATGGGGAAGGAGGTGCTGGCTCTCAGGGATCTCCCACATTGCTAAATTTACCTCCTCACTTCCAGCACCCTGCAACTCAAATAAGGGGACACGGGGCTGAGAGAAATGCAGAGACTGGGCTGTGCTTTTATGTGCAGTGGTGGCTGTGTTAGGGGATGGAGAAAACACCTTGGCAGAGCTACATGGGGGAAACTGCCCCTCCACAGATCTGTGACCAACCAGTGAACCCCCGCGTCCAGAGCAGTGCCTTGACCAGTGTTAAATCTAATGAGAAACAGCTTTAGCCAAGTCACCTGCAACAACATCTCAGCCAGGATATCCTCACAACTGGCTATTTCTCGTGTCACCAAGCATATAAAACTATTTCTCATGTTGGCATCCACTAATTCAATAATCTAGTAATATAAATATAGGTAATAGACATTAATGCCATGTTTCAAAATATACCCACAACATTTATTTTGCTCTCCTAAAACAGAAAAAAAAAAAAAAAAAAAGCACACATTGAGAGGGCTCTCCTGATGAAATAATAAAACCCATTCTCATCTAGAAAAAAGAATCATTATAGGAGGATGGTAATTTACTTTATATGACCTTCAATTGATTATTCTGGGCCTGCTACACAAATATCACAGGAGCTATTGATCGTAAAACCTACCAAATAGATCTCTAATAGCTTTTACTGAGGAAAAATAATTATGCTAGCGCTGTGGTCAAACACACATAAACCAATGTGGAGGTATTAATGTATAGTATTATTACCCATCTGTCTGAGAAGTATGGGGAAGAAGCTTTGCAGTAACATGCTATGTCTAAGAACCATGAAGGCTCAATATCTGGCTAACAATTACAGCCAGTTATACTGAAAAATTGATTACTGTAAGTAAAAGCTAAGACTGGAAAGCAGAGGCTGGAGCTTGCTTAATAAAAGTAAAATAATAACAGCCGTCATCCTAATTGTGGAGTTCTGCCTTCTTATATACTTGGAGTTGAAAATTGAATTTTCCTCTGGTGCCTGCGGCAGGGCATCATTTCAGAAGCAAAGGTGTCCACCTCAGCTGGCCTGGAGGTGGGTGATCAATGCCTGCAAAAGGCCAGGTTGTCTCAGCAAAGAACAGACTACCTTGATGGAAAAGAGCACAAAGAGTCAGAAACCCAGCTCCCCTGCCTCAAAAGCCCACATAATGAGCCACACCTTTGCAAAAGTTTGGGGGTCTGGCAGGGAGGAGTGTTGTGGTAGGTACAGATTGCAACAAGGATTGTTGCTGCTGTTACTTCTAAGGGAGCCGATTCCCACGTGGGAATCTGGCGGCAGTTTTACAACTGATTTCATTGGCAGAAGGATCAAAACCTAAATCCTGTCTCTGTGCCATGACGAAAACTTTAGATTCTCTCTCTCTCTTTTGCCATATGCATAGATTTTAAGGCATGTCAACTTTAAAATCAGCTAGATTTTATATAAATCTTATTAAGATGTAAGTAGTCATAACTCAAAGGAATTAGGAGGAAAAGTATTCTTTCCTCTATTTTTTCAAGTTTGGTTCCCTTGTGCTTTGTATAACTAGTTCTACTGTTTCTGTTACAGTAACTTACTTCTACTTTCCCTTACCTCTCTGGGTCTTATTTCACAGCACAGGAAAATTAAAGAAAAAAAACCCACAAAGCCACCATAAAAACTTTTTTTCTTAATGCGGTAATGAAAATATAAATTTTTGAATAATGGAGAGAGGCTTTGTGATTTGGTGTTTTATACATGGTACTTTTAATGTATTAAAAATTGCTAGATTTCAAGCTGGCAGTGTCCCTTAGAAATTAGTATTAAATAATATTCTAGTATTGCAAGGTAACACCTGAAAGACAATGTATAATCAGACTACCAAAGCAATTGATGAAATATTTATCTGTGCAGCAAGTAATAATCAGTGGAAGGCTAGCATTGAAAGCCCATTCTCTTTTTTAATAAAGTGATGCACATACAATCAAAAATGTAGAATGCAAGGATGCTAAACTCAAAGGGTCCATACTAAAGAAGAAAAAAATGCTAATTGAAAGAAGTGCTGAGGGAGAGAGACGGAGGAATGTTTTTCATTCCCAATTTTGGTTTAAAAGCAGACAGATTGCATAGTATCATCCTCCAAGCAAGGCTCTGAGACTGAACTGGGGGGACCAGAGTTCACGAGTAGCTCATCCTGCGCCAGGAGTTACATCACGAAGGCAGAGCCAAGGCTCGCAAGGGCTCTCCCAGCCCTTCAGAAACAATATGGTTCAAATGTTAATTTCTCTTCCTTTTGGTTTGTACCAGTTTGTGCTGTTAACAAAGTAACACTCAAAGGCTGGAGTCACTACTATCTTTCTGAATGATTTATGATTTGCACTCTAGAGATAAGCAATTTCCATGCCAAAAAATGCTTTTTTTTTTTTCTCCCTTTTTTTTTTTTTTTTTTTTTTTGGAAGCAGACTGTCTGCTATAGGGAGTGAAGATAATCATTAGCGAGACCTCTGCCACTTATTGGTGCTGTTTCCCTTTTGCTTTTGTGTGGGCGCAGGTGGTGAAGGGTTGATGAGCCCAACTCTCTGGATTTACATCAATAATGATTTTGGCCCAGAGTGCATGTTCATCCCAGTCCTGGAGAGCATTGCCTAGACCTTCTTTGACCTTGAAACTAGTATTGATCTAAAATCAATAGGATAGCTTAGGTAAGCTGGTGCTCACCAAGACGAGTAGGTCCTCTGCAGGGACATAAATGTCATCATCTCAGGCAGACAGGGAATGCTTTGAGCTCTTCCCTTTCTCCCCCTCCTCAAAATCCTGGCTTTGTCAGGTTTTCTGTACACCGCCTAATTTCTGCCTAGGAGAACAGCCATGTCTTGGGTATGATTAGAAATAATGAATACAATCGGCTGTCTTTCCTGGAAAGGAAGATGCAGAACAATGTGGTTTATCTGTACTCAAGACATACTTTTCTCCTATCTCCAAGATGTTTTTTTGGTTTTAGAGTATTTTTGTCCCAAAGAATACAAAAGCAGCGGAGCTAGAAATATCAGCTGCACCTCATGGTTGTGTATGTTCTTTCTCCAAAAGTCTTGGAAAGTTTTGTAAACTATTAAGTTTTTCAGCAGATGAATATTAAAGGTACATTTCTTTGAAGTGTCATTGGGAAATTAATTATGAATCAACTGGCAGCATATATATCAGTCAGTCATTTTTTTCCTTCAAAATGTCATGAAGAATTGCAATATACCGTGTATCAAAAACATCTTTAGTATCATAACTATTTTTTTAAAAAAAAGTAATTTACTATTTGCATATGCACAAAATGGCTCATTTTGCCACTCTCATCAATTAAAACTAGCTAAGATTGTTAAGAACGTTAATTCAGCTCCAAACTCAACTATGTCCTGTCCTGGCACATCGTAATCTGCAGAACCTTTAATGAAAAAATCACAGATGCTCTTAGTATGATGCAGCTGAAGGGCAAGCCCCATCTGGAGCTGTAAATAGAAACTTTACAAAGATGTTGTAAAGAAAAATAAAGAATACCTGTCACATTTAGAAGGAAGAGTCAAGACTCTCCAGGAAAGCCTGACCAAGAAGTTACACTTCTGGAAAATTAATATGCTGGGTATCATTAACAATTGACTTTTTCTGCTTTTATTGAGCTATTTTCAATGGTCCCTATAATTTACAAAGAGGAATGATACAACTTTGGTAGCAAATTTATGGGCTTAACCCTAAGCTCAGTTGTGTCGATGGGTGTCTTTCCATTGACTTCACTGTCTCCCTGACTGCAGGCTTGGCTGTTACAGGGGAAAACCTGTCAGTGCTGGTGTCCTGCCATATGTGGACTCAATGGACAGACAGACAGTGACAGAAAATGGGAGCATTTAAGTGAGAAAGGTGTTTAAGTCCAGAGATTAAGAAAAATGGATGATAAAAATACGAAAATACGGTAAGAAGGCCAGTATCAAGTAGGAGCAAGAAAAGCAGTGGGACAGCAGTAAGGGAGTGTTTTAATGGCTGTGTGTGTACTGCCTGTAGCAGCAGGGAAGTTCCTTAGATGAAGGCTTTCAGCATAGCTGCCAGTGACGTGGATCTTACCATTTTAGCTAGTATGTACAATTAACCAGGTCATTCCTTCGTAATTATTTTGTCACCAAAATGTCTTGCTGGCTCTCAGATGGTTTTGGTTTACAAAAGGCAACATATGAGCTGAGGCAAATTCAATTCACAGAATTTAGCGCAAAATCACCTAGTTTTTCTATATTACAGGCTGGATTTCAGCTGTGCCCCACACTCCTATCTCAGAAACAATGACAAAGAGAGAGAAATTGCGACCTTCCAAAATCACAAAAGCGATACCTGTCTGTTCCTGACTTTAATATGTTTAGCTGATTACAAGGACACTGTTAATGGTGTTATTCTTACTCAGCAATGAGAGGGGAAAGGAAGAGAGCACACCGGTGCCAGGTCAGGATGCAAGGCTTTCCTGCCGGTCCGCGTCCCACCTGCCCTGGCTGATTGGTTATGCTTGCTGTCGGAGCCGCCGCGCGCACGGCGGGAGGATTTGGGGATGATTAATTGCCCTGTCTTCTAAGCGGAGAGTTCGGAGCAGCAGGGTTCTTCGTGTATGTAAATACACGTGGGCTCAGCGCTGTACCAGCACCGAATGAAATGAATAAAAAGACTTAACAAAAGGACTCGACTCCGAATGTTTAGATGTTGAAGATTAGTTTCTATTATGTCCCAGTGGGAGAAAAGAGTATGTCATATGGGAAACTGGATAGGCTTCATGTTGCAGGGAAGCAAGAGAGCCCGCTTCCCCAGCGCGGCTCGGCTTGTGCTACAGCTAGAATCAACCCACAGACCCCCAAAACACCCAGGTGCTTACACTGGTTATAAAACGTAACTCTCAAGATCCGTGAGTTAAATTGTGATCTCTGCTGCGAGCAGTGCACAGCATATAATAAAAAAAAAAGCAACCTTCAGAATTCAATCGCATATTGAAACAGTCAGTTCCTGCTTTTCTTGCTTATATTTGATTCAAATGTGCACATCTGTTGTTATATCGTATGGCATTAAAATCATAATAGACCCTGTTCTGTGTAAAAATGTAGGCTTAGAACCCAACAAGCAAGGAAGCATCCTGTAAACTGCAAGCAGCAAAAAGAAGAAAAGTTTGGTCTTTTGGGTGAATAATGTGAAACGGAACATTCCTCTAGCTTCCTTCTTCCCCACAAAGATTATGATTTTTCTCCCTTTTCAATGCCCTACATGTGCATTTTTGCATTCATTTTTGCATCACAAAACTTTTCTTAGGTGGAAGTAAATCTTCCTTAATATTTTCCTAACTTCTGTGTGTTTAAAAATCACCTGCAATTTGCTAGATGAAATATTTTCAGTGGCACTGTGACAAAGGAAAGAGACCAGATGTTTTGAGAAAAATCATTTTTTAAACTGTTTGGTTTTTGGTGTTTTTTTTTTCTCTTTGCACACTTGTGGAACAAGCTGTAAAAACAATGCTTGAAGAATGAGCTGATTTAAAAAAATAGAGAGTCAAAGAATTTGAAATAGGAAAGATTTTATTTTGGATATCCTTTCACGAGAGGAGATTATTATTTATAGGCTGCATTATATATCTTGCCTGGTAATCAGCAGTAATGTATGTCTAGCAATAGTAGAAAAATGAATTTCAGTAGTATCTTGTATTTTAGAAAAAATAAATTATGAAACACTTAAGAAAAATGAAATAATACTAGTGATGAATCTGCAGCCTCAGAAAATCAGATAAACAAAATGTTCCAGTTAGTTATTGCCACACTCAATAGCAGTACATGAAATTGTATTACAGGCTGTGAAATGAAATAATCCTACCCTGTGACAAGCTGGCAGAATTTGCCTGAAACTCCCAAGCCTTTTAGCAGACTCTGATCCCTCCAGGGACTGGGGTTTGGGGTTTTTGCTGAGTCACAGAGGCAGGAGGTTTGCCACCTAATCCGCAGATAAGGGAGAGGTGGTGGCTGAACCCAAAGGATCAAGGGTGTGGATCGAGCCATTCAAAGCAGAAACTTAATTACAGCTGAGGTTAGATGAATGATTGCTCTGAACCTGCCATTGTTTTATTGTTAATGTCTGCTTTAATACCTCCAAATTTCAGTCAGGGCAAAGTTGGGTCAGTAACATCTGAATGAGGCTAGCACTTGGGTATTGTAGATTTAAAAAATACAAAGTCACTACAAGGGTAGCTAATTCCTTTTCTGGTTTTTTTGCCCCCCTCAAACAGTCCTCTCTAGATTGAAAATTTGCATTGCTTTTCTAAACTATGAAGTATCATTTAAAAATGTATTCATGTTTTCTTGCACCTTTTTACAAGCACTCCAGCACCCAGTAAATAAAGTAGCAGCCTGTGTCCCTTTTAGCAAAAGCCATATATCTGCTCAGACTTGTAATTTGCTCCGTTTATATCCTTTGCCCTTGAACTCTGGTTATTAACGCAATGTTTCTCCAAATGATGCCATATAACTCTGCTCCAAGCACATTCCTACTGACACCACACAAACAACAAAGCCAGCTGAAAAAAAAGGGGGGGGGGAGAAAAAAAGAAAGAAAAAAAAAGAAAGAAAGGTGAATTGTGTGTGATGGACAATATTACTCAGAATGATGTAAGTTACAGAGTTTGTCGTCTTACCAGGGTGGAACGTGGGTTAGAGACCTCACGTGCCTGTGACACCTCTTCTCCAAAAAATCTTGTAAATGGCTTTCAGCAGCCTGTTACCTGTACTCAGAGATAACCTCTTTACGCTGAGCAGAGATCCTGCTAAGGGTCTGCTGCTGTGCTGGAGAGAAGCAGGCTGTCATGCTGGTAAAAACTCCCACCTCACTACATCAGGACTACTGATCAGGCTAAAGAACACACTGCTAAAACAGAAATAAACCAGAGGATGGAAAAATAAAGAAGAAATGGGGGATCAACAGGTAGCCAGTGTAAAACATTCTTCCAGGAAGAAATGAAGTATCTGTGGCAATATTTGCTCTGTCATAAAGCAGTGTAGAAATCCAGGGGGCAATTAGTGTTCAAAACACTTTGGCTTAAGTATTATCAGACAGTGAAAAAAATGTTCCTTGCCCTTGTGCTTCCCTCTTAATCTTCATAAAGGAAGGATTCTGCTGAAATACAGATCTTCAGATGCGTTACATCTACTTTCCTACTGAGTTTCATTAAATAATAAGATACTATGGCACCATCTAAATATTGACTGATTTATATTAGTGTTTCCATATCTGTTTGGCTAGCTGACAGTCAGGCCTCAGGCAGAGATCTGGGCTTACTTTGATGCCAAGGAGTTCTTTAAGAGCATGGACAAATCGTTATCCCTTAATGTGATTCCATTTCTCTTCTTACCTTGTCTGATCTGTTTAGATTGCAAGGTCTTCTCAACAACAAATGTAGTCATGCGTTTGTAGGACTTTGACTAGGATCTGAAGGTCCTAGTAGTGCAAAGAGCTGAAGATAAAGGGCATTCCTAGATTAAGACGATGTGTGGGAAAAGTAAAAGTTATGAACTACCTTGGTGACACCACATATATCAAGAACAGGTTTAAACAGACCCAGTTTCTTGCAGATTTTGAAAATGCAGCAAATCTTGCAAGGAAGGTCATGCTTGTGAAAATCCCAGCTTCATTTCTTTAGGATTGCTTTTCTGATAAATCTCAGGTAAGCCTTTAATCTGCTGAACGCACTGTAAGAACACATGCCTGGTCATTCTCCACTTCCCGTTCTTGTGTCCATTAGGCACAACTTCTAAGATCATAGATTGTATAGCATGGCTTCCATTAAATACTCCTTTCCCAGCTTACAAATAGACCATTGTTCTGGGTTCATTTTGGTTGGCTAGTTTGCTGGTTTTCTTTTGGGGGGCACAGAGCATTGGAGGAAGTGTTCAGTAAAAAATCACTGATCCCACTGCTGGAATACACGAGCGCTGAATTTCTCGGAATTTGCTGTGTTCCAGGATAGTGTTATGGTGGCACAGTTTTAACAGCACGGGAAGCAACAACCAGAGCACAGCAAATACCAGAGGAGACAAAATGTTCAAGTGAAACTGCATGAAGATTTATTTAGTTTTAAATAATTTGCTTCGAATGTATTTTCTCCCCTTCTGCTTCCAGGAAACAAGTTCACTGTCAGGAATACTCATAGACCAGTGTGGGTATTTGAATTTATTATTTTAGTTACCTTAAAGAAAATATTAGAGAAGATTCCCAGAAAACTAATTCTGATGTTATAAATACTTGAATTGGAAGCTAAATTCTCAGAGACACTTCAGCAGTTAAAGACCAGCAACCTGTCCAACTGGTACATCATCTTCGAATTAACCAAGTCAAGATTGAACTCATTTCTACTACTGATTCAGCTACAGAATAATGTGACAAAATTATATTGCAGTCTATCGATATGTACAACGAATTGTTTCTTGCAGTTGACTCTTGCAAAAGTTTGCAAATAACTTTTTAAAATTAATTGTTGCTAAAAGAAAACAGTGTTAGAATTGTTAGAACAGTGGGAATGGCACGTTTCCCTTTTGCTGCTCTGCCTGACTCTTTTCATCCCTCTTCTGCTGCAGCCATTTCCCTTTCCCTTTTCCGTGATAGCATTGGCTTGACTGGGCCTTCACTTGCTGGAAAACAGTAAAATCCAATTTTGCCTGTACTTCTGAGGAGCTGTGAGCCAGATCATGCTGTTTCTTTTTGCATTTGGATGAATTTTCCATTTTGAGCTCTCTGCGTGTGAGAGAAGAAAGTGGAAGCAGATAGCTCAGCACAGTTATGGTCTAAAAAAGAAATCATCAAATTTTAGACCAAGCTGGTAAGCTTGACAAAAGCTCAGTGCAGTATATTTCCATGTTAGCCAGGTCAATACGAGATGACAGATTGAAATACCGTGCGTGACTCATGGAAGACATTTTTGGGCAAACTGTTATCCTCGGATGAAATTAAATTAAAAGACACCTCACACTGGGTCATATCTCTTTTTCTTTCTTTCTTTTTTTTTTTTTTTTTTTTGCTTTCTTTTCTTTTGGTTCCTTTTTTAAACTGGATTGTTATCTCATTTTCAGAAGACTATCACTTTTCTCCTGACTTGTCAAACAGCTATTACCATCAAGATGATGAGCTTGATATGCTGCAAGTGCTGATTAAGGGGATAGTGCAATTGCTCTTGCTCTACCTTGAAGGAGTAATTTTCCTGTCTGTCTAGTAAGTGGAGAAAAAAAAGCCAGATTTCTCCTTATCTGTGGAAGAAGAAGGTTGTCTCATCTTTCTCTGAGCTCTTGTGAGCAGTCAGATCTGGTCAATACCTGGCTTCTAGATGTTCTCCAATGGGATGCAGATGTTCAAGCTTCAAATGCTGCAAGAAAGCATTAGCAGATTGAAGGAGTGACAGTCCTCAGAATCACTGAATTGCACCCAAAGAACAATTTTAATGGCTTTGTGTGGTAGGAGCAGATAACTTTTGACCATGAAGTAAAATGGCCTGTAGATATTAATGACCTATGGAACTCTTAAAGATTCAGAGGAAAAAACTTCAGACTAAGTCTAAATAATCCAGTGACCAAAATTCTCCCTGGCGATCTCTGTTAGACATACTACGTTTCAGACCTGGGCCTGGCTTACTGCAAAGTGTTTCTATGCTTCATTAAGCAGCTGCTGTGTTTCACTACAAAATGGCAACACTTCTGTGATGGAAGAAATGATTCTTTGAGAGCATAGGCAGCAACTTCAGCTCAGGCAAAACTCATGCAGGTTTCAGTCACAGGGAGCTTCATCTGTTGGTGTATTTGGACAGAACATTTCAGTTTCTTTTGGATGAATAAAGATCACCCTAATTTGAGCTCAAAACAATTAAGAGTAAAATGCAAGGTATGCTGGTGAATATTGGTCAAAACAGATCACACACCTGGGTAAAAGTCCTGAAAAAATGCATATTTATATGTATGCATGATATACATACATCTAAATATACATATGCTTCTCTCTCTCTGTGCTTCTTTTTGTTTCTCTCTCGCCATAGATGTGTGCATTCTTACATATATATATTTATCTTCTGCAAATTTGACAATCTTTTAAGTTTTTTGGAACTTTTACTGCCTTCTCTTCAGAAATACAGCTAAAGCTACAAACCCACATTAAAATCCTAGCATAAAATTAAATAAAAAAGCACCTCATTGCAGCCAGGTTTTGTCACCTCTGGGAGAGAAGAGCTACCAGCCAATTTCCAATTTTTCCAGTTTGGGCAAAATATCCAGGAGGAAGCTCTGAGTTTATTAAAACTGCTTTGGCTGCAATGGCTATGTGGAATTGCAGACTGAACATCTCTCCTCCAGCTGCCTGTCCCTCCTGGTGACCAGCAAATCTATGCTGGGAATTTCTTCTCTGTGTCACCAGCAACGTGGCTGGGTGTGGCCAAATGGGGCTCACAACATTTTGGGTTGTGCGTGTGAGTCCATGGAGGAGGGAAAGAGGGTGCAGAAGACCGACAAACCTTCAGTGAAGGTTCGTTTTGAATTCTTATGTTGATCCACCAGCCGAAGGAGTATATCTTCTGCATAAGCCAACCCAGATTCACCTACAGATGCCTGTGAGTGCTGTCTCTGTGTTTTACCATCAATAAAATGAAGACCCAGCCTATTTTGCCTGTCAGGGAAGAGTTCCAAATCAGTGTCATCTGGAAATAAAGGAACTGCAGAAAAATGCATGCAAAATCCCTCAAAAAAGGCAGAACTATCACCTATAAAATAAATTATCTGAGGAATGAGATTTTTTTTTTTTTTAAATTCTAAAGGATGCACTAAGAGCCCTCAATTGTGGAATATCCATCTCAACATGGTAAATAGATGCGTTAGACACAGAGTGACATATGGGCAGATAAATACAGCCATAACTGGTAGGCAAAGTAAGTGCACGCGGCATGTGTCAGTATTGTCTGGTAATTCAGAGCTGTCATAAAACTGTCCCACTTATGATGTTACAGCATTTTTAAGAAACATGAATTTGCAATTTAAACTCTGCTAAATGAAGGCAGGAAGTTACAGGTTACAGAGCTGCATGCAAACAGGGGAACCAAGAGGGGTTTTTGCTCAAATCTGTCTCAGCAGGTACAAACTGTGAGGATGCCCTGAATACTTCAGAGTTGCCAGGGGCATTGAATGTATGGGGGTGCAGCCTGGAAAGCAAATAAGAGCATTTTCAATCCAATAAACGTTTGGGAAACATAGTCCAGGTTCTTCTAACAAGAATTTCAACATAAATCAAAAGCCTATCATTAAAACTGGTATAGTCACCATCCTGCTAAATCCCTGAGAAATTTTCTTTCCCTTTTCTTCACTTCTTTTTTCCTCCTTTGAGTAATATGTGCCCTTAAAGATATCTCCCAAATTTTTTGTTGTTTTGGATTTGTTATTGTTAGGTAGGGTTTTTTATCTCTACAGAAGTTTCTTTGGAAAAATGTTTTAAAAATGTCTTTGGTTCCAGACCCACACTGCAGAGTAAGTCTGCTAGCTTTATCTCATATACTGTCTCCCCGGGAGTCTGAACTAAATGCATAATTTAAAGAGCCCTTAATCTGCAATGTCATTCCCATTTGGTCGGAGGCAGCCTTCACTTTATGATGTTAACTTTCTCAGCAAAGGGCAATGGCAGTTTTTCCGAGGATGCACTTAGAGGCAACATCTCATGTAAACCGTTTATTCAAGGTGTCCTGACATCCCAGTATAACACTGGGTGACAATGGATAACCTTCATCAAGTTCTCCCATGGGAGAGAGGCATTCATGGCAGTGAAAGTGCTGCACAAAGCCAACAGTAATATATAAAGAGCTGTTGAGGAGGGGTGGGAGGTAGGAGGAGGAAAATGGCAAACAGAGACTTAAGCCACTTTATATTTCATTCTGCATGTTTCTCATGATCCAGGTTAGCACCGTATCTGCTGTAGGTGGCTTCTGCAGCAGCCAGTGCATAGTTTTCACTAGAAGCCAGGTCCCAGTGATAGCTGGCATGCACTGGCCATGTCTCGCAAGCCTGCTAGCCCTGTCTGAGAAGAGCTGGATCAGTCCCGCAGCCTGCTGCTCTCTCTTATTAACATGCATCGCGTGTTGATTTCAGCCCCGAGTTCTTTTTGTAATTTAAGGGGTGCAAACCGACCTTTAAATGGGGAGGGCTGTTTCCTTTTTAATTAAATCTCCAGCCAAGCAATTTGCCTTTCCCATCCTATTGAGTTTTTCATCAATTGTTTTTCTTCCCCTTGTGCTGTAGCAAACCAGAAGTGCCTTATTACAGTAACTATCGCACTGGTCCTGTGCTCTCTCACCCTGAAGATTGCTTTTAAAGTGCAAACACACTTCCAAAGATACGCAATAAGCTAATACCCCCGGATGTATTAACGACCATTTTGTTTTACTTTAGCTGAATATTAACAACAGAATGATAACCCAGAATAAGGGATATTGAGATGACTTTTCCCCAGGATATAAGAAGATTTAGAGTAGCATTACATGCGACAGATGGAATTGTCCCTGCATATCCCTGGTCAAACCATTCATTCCTCTTTTGCAGTCCTTATTCTAATAAGCCTGTCACCAGATATATCTTCATGGAAACAAGCTTAAGAAGTTGTGGTTCTCCTATCCTTCCTCTTTAGCACACCAATACAGCACATGCCCAGTAACTGGTAAAGGAGAGAAAGGTCCTTTCACCGTAGGGTCTACCCTCAGGCTTCTTGCTATGTTCATCCCTGGGCTATACAACAACTCATTATGCAGCAGAACTGACCGAACTTCTTATGGATGATGAGTGTGATCTCCAGGATGGTGAGAGCTCATACTGAAATTCCTTCCAGAGCTGGGGCAGTACTGAGCAAGGGGGAGGGCAAGAGGCACTTGATCCCTGCACTTTTTCTGATGTCTAATGATGTGTGAGCTCATGAGCTCAGGATCAGGTTTTTCCCATAATCAGGATCTGTAGGGTCTCCATCCTTTACCCAACTGTCTAGCTCCATGCAACTCATAGGAACCTAATTGCTTGTGAGTTGTAGGCTGAGAATAAACCTCACATCATATATATCAGTATCTACATGACAATTCTTCTAATAAACGTAGAAGGAGAACAGCCAGTTTGGCTCAGGCAAGTCCCAAACTCAAGAATGTTTTATTCCTAGCTACGCCACTGATCTGCTGAGGCAAGTTAGAGATGTCTTTAAACATCTTTAGATTTCTTGTTCCTACTGCATTGTCTCCTAAATCCATTTAGATTGTAAATTACATTTTGCAAGGAGCTTCCTTGACAATGTGCCTGCATGATGATCAGTTAAATATGGCCGTTGCCTGTTGGAGCCTTTAGAGGAAACAGGAGTAGACAAAGAAGAATGCGTGCATATTTCTGTTGGGCATTTCTGTGTTACAGGTCTTGGGATGTTTGTGTGCGTTTGTGTGCACACTCACCTGCTCTCCTCATGAGCTGTGAGTACCTGCAGTTGGTGTCAGGCTCTCCGGAAAGTCAATGTGCAGTGCAGAGGAGCCCAAACTGACTCTCATAGGAGACAACCTTCCCCTCAGTCATACTTTTTTTTCTTTTCTTTTTTCTTTTCTTTTTTCTTTCCTTTCCTCTTTCCTTTCTGCCCTCTTCCCTGGTTCAGCTTTGGCCTTTGGAGGGCGACAGGTCCTGCTTCAGCTCCTGCCTGCCGGCCCACCTCACACACACGCATCCCCCAGACCCCGCACGCTGGCAGCCGCTAGATGGGGAGCTCGGCTAATGGGTCCAGCTCTGCTCAGAGCCTGGTCACCATCTGGCAGACAAAAATCAGAGGGAGGGGACTCCTCTGCAGCAACAAAGTAGGCCGCCCCGTCTTCAAATTGAGGATAAGAACAAGTGATGGAGTCTCTGGCCACAGCTTGAAAGCAACCCATCAATGTCATCTTGAGTTAAGTACCTGATGCTGGCACTTTGCTGCAGTTCTTGGGGGGAGAAGGGCTCTGACAGGGTCATTGTTTCAAGTGGAGTTCAGTCTTTTGTTTGCCATAAACGAAGAAGACAGGAAGTCAGCTGTGAGGTTTAGGAATAATATTTAGATAATTGTGAGATATCCCATCTTAAAGTTCAAACTGATTGAACCTGAGCTGAGTTTTGAGTCAAACTTTGTTTATGGGCCCATCATCTTTGTGGCTGACACTTGCAAAGAGGAAAAGAGTCAGAGCGGGGGCGGGGGAGGAAAGAGTGAAAGAGAATGAGCCAGGACTTACAGTTTCTTTCTGACCTTGGCAAGAGGGAAAAATCCATACGGAAAACAAAACAATAAATAATAATAAATAATAACACCAACAGCAATGCCAACACTCCAGGAGCCGGAAAATAAAAATAACACTCTCTTGTGCCCACATTCTTAATAATTCTGCATATGACTATCTAATCCAAGCTTCTGCAAAAATCAGCCAGGAAGATGCTTGCACCAAACACAGCATGAGCCTTGCATTTAATCGGTTACTGTAATAAACATATAAAAAAAGATTTTTTTTCCATGAGAGGACAGAGCAGTGGCTACATAAAAGGACATCAAATGACACATCCTCCATCTCCCAGCAAATAAAAAAGCCATCAGCTCATAACAAGGCGGTGATAAAAGGTGCTGAGGCCAGTAAGATTAAGACTTTGTAATAAGGTTCGGGCGCCAAAACTGACAGCCATTTTCTTTTATATTTATCATGTCTTCACATTGGGGTGAGAAGCCAGGAGTCTGTCCCATTGCTGGCTAGAATTTATAGCAGCTCCATTATTAGGAGATTGCACTGAAATGGGGCAGAGGTATGGTTTTCTGAGAACGCTACAATAGCCTCCTACATTATACACTTGACAGGTTTGTCAGCGCTTAGTAACAAGCCTTGTAAAGTACTTTAATATCATTAGCACTATTTTCTTAATGTGTCTGCTCTCCTAGCAGCCTGAAAATATCATATATCATGGTCTGGAGGAAGGCATACATAGCTATCTTTCTCTTTCTCTCTCTCTTTCTTTCTTTTCTTTACCTTCCCCCTGAAATTTGATTTTATTGCCACACATTTGGTTGATGTTTTAATCAAAATAATGTAACCATTTTCCTTTATTGATTAACAAGTAAATATGTATAAATATGTAGTTAGGGGTGGGCAACCCTTTTAGAGGATATTGGAAACAACATAATTAATGGCTTCCTCATCTAATTACAGTGCACGTGTTACATCTCCCCATTGTTTTTTCTGGTGATTCTTTTTTTCTTCTCTGCCCCTCCAACAAGAGAGGTCTGTTGCCAGAATGTCTGTGGATTTCATACAAAGGGATAGGGGCCATGAGCCGGAAAGCAAAACAAAACAAACCCAAGCTCTTGGTCACTTTTCTGAAATATTTATGATATCGTTGATGTTTCAACAGACTGCATTGCCCCATCACCCCAAAATTCATCATTCTCAGCAGGTAATGATGGCCCAAAGCTTGTGTGCTACCTTTAATTTATTTAAAATATCCAAGACGTGTATGCATGCATGCATTTATTTAGAGCGTTTCCTTGGACCTTTTAGATATGACTTAGAGCATCATTTGCAAGCCAGGGTGACACAAAGCAAGGGGTTGCCCTCTGCAGACAGGGTTGGAGGTCAAACTACCTCTAAAAGAGGCATATATTGCCTAATGGATATCTACTGTGCTAATGTCAAGAGATGTAAAGTCCACATCCTACCACAACAATGCAAGAGTTGTTTATAATTGTATTTGAAAATAAACATTTATTAAGTGCTCTGCAAATGCATGACATTATAAGCAGGGCTTGGATCTCATTTGGGAACAGGATATGCTTCTTAAATAGGAGTCGTGTTTATTCCTGACGTTGTAAATATTCTCATGTATGACCTTAATCATAAAAATTCCAGCATTGTAAACAACTGCACTAAATCTATAAAAAAAAAATGGGCTCAGGCAAGGAAAACAAATATGTAAATGAACCTCATCAAAGAGAGTTTTATTATCTTAAGTATGACCTCAGTCAAATGGCTTTATATCTTGGAAGATTGTTAAAGTCAAGTACACAATCTACTTCCGTACTGATGCTGAGACTAAAACATCAGTGCTTTTTAGCCCATATTTGACTGACTGAACTGTAAAGCTTCAAAAATCAAATATTCTCTGAGTGTCCTGTGCTCTTGGTTTTACTGATCTGAAGAAAGACGGGGCAGGAAAAAATCACATTTGGGAGGGAGGAAGGGAAGCGAAGATATATTACACCCTAAGAGCACTGCAGAGACAACTCCCCGCTGGCTTGCCAGAGTTATGCACATGTCCTCTGCCAGCCCGCACACCTATTGCAGTGCTCGTGGGTACACTGGCCCCCATGCATGAGATTACACCATGAACCACGCATTGTAAAAACTGGCGCTGCTACGCGCAAGCTCACAGCTAGAGAATACGAAGTGCTCTAGGGAAGCAGACAGGTAGGGCGAAGAACTATTCTGGACATGTTTCTGACCGTGCAGGCATATGGATTTAAAGTGGAGCTACTTCTGATTGCTCCAGTGAGAACAGAGAAAAGGCCTTGCACACCCTAGCTTTTCTTTCTTGGAAGCCCTTCTCTTGATAAAGGAAGTAAATGAATAAATAAGCAACTCCTTGCCATTGCACTCTTTCTCAAGGGATGCAATATGCCTCAGTATCTTCTAGGGTCTGTTTAGGGTCCCACTGACAGTCGATTTCAAGAAATGTTGGAACAGACACTTTGTGGATAAGATTTACTGACCATATTCTTTAAAAGATTTTCCTTAGCAATCATGGTTCTGTTTTATAAATATACTGTTTCAAAATGTGGATCAATTTAGCACCAATTAAACCTAGATGAAAGGCACACATTGAACAGATACTGTAAAATAAAAACTGTAGTATAATTATCCAAAGAATTACCTGTAGCAATAATAACAATCTAGACAGTTAACAACAGTTTAAAAAAATCCACTGAAATTTACTTCAAAATATTTCAACTATGCGTAATGTCAGTGGACAGACTAACTTCACTTGCTGGATGTCTCTTCAGGCATAATACAATATAAATCTTTTCTATTGACATTTTAAATAACTCAAAAAATTTCAGTTTGCCTCATTTCATGATGTTTTCCACCATAGTCACTTTGCTAGTTTGTTTTATAAATCATTAAAGAAAGGCTCAAAATAAATTAATCTAATATGGAAACATTTGTACTATCTATATTACTTACTACACATTAAAAGGAGATGTAATAAGCTAAGCAGTAGAGATGTGTATATCTACACTGTCTCTGGCATATGCCGTATGTTTTATATTACTAGCAATGGGTGGAGAGTCTACTTGAACTAAAATCGTAAGGCTTTTCCTAAGATCTTCATGGGAATTACATCTTTGAGTTTCTCAGTATTGCATAATGGCAGCGAATATAGAACAAAATTCCAAAGAATCAATCACATGCATTTCAACACACATCACCAAATAAACATGTACAGATTCACATAACTCAGTTTATATTTTCAGAGAGCTAATACAAATCCAGATTAATGTTCAAATATCATCTGTAATATCTCTATCTACAGGAATAAAATGTAAGCCAAATGTGATGACAGTGTCCTTTTAACTGCTAACCAGACATGCTTTGTGAATGGCTGCCATGTATTTCGTTTGCATCTAAAATGTCCATCACGGCAAGTACCCTGCAGTTGTAATTAGTGAAGATGCAGAATGTTATCGAATATCACAACATTTTGACTGTCAGATTGCTCTAGCCGAGGAAAGTTACTTTGTAAAATGAGAGGCTGATGTTGCAGTTGTATTGACTTTTGTGTCATGTTTGTTTCAGTTTACTAGTCAAAACAACTTTCAGAGCTCTTCCTTGTCCAGAAGGTTCAGGCTGCCTTATGAAAATGAAGCTGTCTTGTTTTCTGCTTCATAAATCATTGTCAAGCTGAGCCAGATAACAGAAACAAGTTCAGATTCCAAAATGATTATTCTTAGAGATGATGTATTAAGTATACAGAATACAACTTGATTTTCATAAGCCATGTTGACTTTGCAAAACTGAGGCTAGAGGGGAAAAAATTAATGAGTAATTGGAGGTGTGAGAGCCTGCAAAAATCCCGGGAGAGAGGGAACAGAGTGGGTGGGGAGAATTCCCTTTCTGAGAAGCTCTTGAAGTCATTTCAAAGCTGCCTTTTTCCCCTCATCTGTGCCCTTGTGCTATTTCACTGTTATAGATAACCCATCTGGAGCATCCTGTAGACCTATTTTACTGCACTCGCTAATGTGGTTTTATAACCTTCACTGGGCTTTGCATCCAGGCTCTGGACTAAGAGTCTTTCAGAAACCATTCCCCTCATGAAAGGAGCCAATGTCACTGGGAATGTCCCTCCCCTTCACTTCTCTCCCTCCTTTATATCATGCCCATTTCTTGATGACTCTGCAATCCTTTCATAGTTTTCTGGGTCTCTTTTTATAATCCAGAGAAATAGAAAGTACATGAATGATCCCTCTGTACTTGGATTAGAAAAGTCACAAAAATAGCATCGTGGAGGTCAGATGAATTCTTGAAATATAGTTGCAAGAGGTGGCCCTCCATGGGAAAATATGAAGGTGGCAATGGCCAAGCCTCTTGTACCTCTGCAGGGATCCTTTTAGAGAAAAGGAGTAGGAGGGATAAAGCGGGGTGATAACAGCAATTTAAAAGTGAAAAGAAGGATCTCACTTAGCAGAACTTTTTATTTATGTCATATTATCACATGATATGAGACTGGGAAAAGGCTGTGGATGGTGGAACTGAACTGTGAAGCAAGGTCTAAGCTTGTCAAGCTCTGGAGAAGATGGGATTTAAGAGAGCAGCATTTGTGCACTTCAGTGTGAAAATTGTAAAAGAGATGTAGGTAACTGGACTTGCTTTCAAGCTGACCGAGTCAAGCTGTCCCTTCTTTCATGTGGCCCAAATAGATGGGTCTTACACTGGTTTGTTGTTTTTTAACCATCTGCAAAACAAATACTGACAAAATTAGACACTGCAACAGCACAATCCCCATGCAAAGCCTAATAAGCAACGGTTTGACTAAGGCTTCTTGGTAAGGTCTATGGCAGAAGAACTTAAAGCAAGGTCCACCATGTGCTGGACGACCAACATAGCCTGATACAGTCCCTCTTTTCTTAAAACACGTGTTCTGTCACTGCCTGCATCACCTCCCCAGAAGTTGTCTTTAACACTAAACATGGTAAAAGAAAAAACAAACATAGGAAATTTCAGCTGTGGCTGTGAAAAGAAATCATGCTCAGGGCACCCCTCAAACATGTTTCTTCATTCTTTCAACCAAGAAAAGGAAATTAAAATCAAACAAACCTATGTTTAAGGAATGTGAAGGCTGTGAAGCAAACCAACAAAAGCCAGGAAATGTTCAAGTTAAGTCTGTGACACTCTGTCCTTCACTCAAGCTGTTCTGACTTACTTTTTCTAAACAGAGGGGGTTGAGATCAGCGTGTCACCCTCGGATTTGAATTTCCTGTTGTGAACTGGTATGTGCCTGTGCCTTATTAATGTTATTAGATATTGTTTATTGCATTTGTGAATACGATGCAAGTTCTCACATCTATATTTAAATACACCCACATCTCTATGCATTATATCGGTGCAGAGCACTGTAACTATCAGAGCTTTTTGCAAGTGCTAAGATTTGTCTCCTTAACAACAAACAACCCAGAAAGTGTCTATATTTTAACGAGCCAGTAGCCACCTTGGAAAGTCATGCTTGTCACCATAGTGCACGCAACAGTCTTTGGAAATGTCATAGTGGCTGTAGGGATAGAGATCAAATCCACCTGCTTCAAAGTCACTCAACAAGAGAAGACTTCAATTTAGGCAGTGCTGGGCTCTGGAAACTTGGACACGTGTTTCTGCTCCCACTCAGTAGAGGGCAGCAGTAGGTGGAGCTGAGGGATGTTCATATATTCTCAGTAACTGTCTATCAGAAAATCAGATTTTTTCCTGGATATGACAAAAACAACATGCAAAAAAAAAAACAGCCCAAGCAAAGCAATTTGGCAGCCATGTAGATGAGTACATCAGTGAATAGATGGTTTCCATGCAGCTCAGGAACCATTTGTACCACCACCACACTCCCACCACATCTGGGATTTCATAAGTCACTGGAAGCTCAGTGGGAAGGCAGTGTGTGGATCATATGCTATTCTTCCTCTGGACACATGAGGGATTGGTGCAAGTCAGAGGCAGGACACCAGACTAGATAGACCAAATGTCTGGGCCACTATTGTGAGAATAATGTCAATTTAATGTTAGTCCATCATCACCTATTTTGAACTAACCTTTGTCACTGGCTCACTTCTGATCTCGTTTGGAGTCTGAGCACTCCGGCACTGCAGCAGCCGGCACTGGCTTCCCCCAGAACAGCTTTAGCACTGTGAACAATAGATTTTAACCTTTGCCACTTTCATTTTTTTTGGTTTTATTATCAGTCTGTGCTTCCACTACAAACTAAGCGCACAGGGCTTTGAGCTAATTACATTCTGTACATCTGAGCCAACTCTCAGTGCTTCATGCTGACACTCGGATACATCTGGGCCTGATAACAATTACAAATACTCTGGGCATACTTTAAAAAAGAGCTTATGTTACAATGTGAAACAGCATGTTTTACAGTGCTCATAACGGTCAGATAAATACAATAGCTTCAAATCCCCTTTCCGAGGCTTTAAAAAAAGTGCTTGCAATAATTCATTTAGATCAGGAACCCATAAGGAAAGAACCCTTCCACTCCTCTCCCCGGGCGAGGCACAGCAAAATACTTGAACTTAAGAACAGGCCAAATTTTTTGTCACAAGCCAGGGAAAAGAGATGGTAAAGAGGGGGAGGTGATGGCAGGTTTCTGGTTCAGTGACAGCAAATAGCAGGGCCTGGGTTCATCCTAGCTAGAAGAGACCCCGAGGGACGATTCGACCCTTCTGAACATCCCTCTTGCTTTCTCCGTTGACTGCAGAGGAAGCCCGGAGTGATTTGGTTCATAACTTCAGTGCTTCAGGTATCTGAAGTGAAGTGGGATGAAGTGGGGCTTGAATTCCCTGCTGTGCAGATATCTGCAGCACTGGAGATAGGTACGGGGGTGGCTACACCCCGTCCTCACCTCCTGCTCCCTCCAGCTCTCCAGGCCCCGTTCAGGGACCTACTCCTGGAAGCAGCAAAGAGCACTGCTGAAGGCTGGTTTACAATGCAGTCCTGGCACTGTGACCCCACTAAGGATAAAGAAAGCATAATGTGCTCTAAACCTGCTCTCTCAGATACCTGGAACTCCTTTTCTTAGTTATGGAGATGAAGCAGATGAGAGAGGCATGTGTGCTGCATTGGCTGCTCTTTTGGGTTCCTTCAAACCCATTTTAGGGCAACCTGGTGGCAGCTTTGCACATCTCCAGGGAGAAACAGGAACACCACCTCCCCTTAGGAGCCGCTGCTTGGAGCTGTTAGCAGCAGAACTGGAGCTAAGAGCTATTATAAAGATATTTCACAGTGTTTTCCCCAAGACTTGAGCAAGGAAAGGATGCCTGGATCTGGGACTCACGCAGCCCAGACAGGGGAGAGGCTTTAAAAAATTTATCCTTGGAAGAACCAAAACCAATAACCCTGTAAGAAAAAGAGAGAATGATTTAAACTTCTTTTGTGACTGTCTCACGGGAGTGATACAAAACACTCAGGATGCTTTGCCAGTTTGCTTTTCTAAAAGAATTGTTAATGCTTTGGAATGATGGACAGAGAAGAATTAAAAGAAAAACAACTCCCCAGGCCAGGTTTTTGCATAGGGCTGTAGCAATTGTCAGTCACGAAGAGCTCCCAAGCAAGCCCTTATGATAACACACAGAGTATATCAGCAATCATCTGTCTTTTCTCAGTAAACAGTTGTATAGTAATAAAACAGAGTGATACAGCTGACTCTAACCTGGCAAATTTCCCTGCACCTAGTGTTTACATCTCTTTAAGTGTATCTTTGTCATATGGTTACAAGGCTATTTCATGCTCTCAAGTTTAATTCTTTGTAAATATAGCTCTCTTTGTGCGTGTGAGGCGCATGTGTTAATAAATGTTCCATTTGCAGCCGTTCCTCTTGCTCAAATAGAAAATTAAGAGTCCTTGATTGAACGACGTTAGAGATAGCTGGAAGTCTCCGTTCCCATCTCTGCAGAGTCGCGATGATTGCTCGGGAAGTTTCACACTTTCAAATATTTCTGTGAAGGCTAAATCCTGCCTTCTGGTAAGTTGTGGGGAGCCTTTTTTTTTTTTTTTTTTCCTGCTAAAAAATAGTTTTTTCTGGAAAGCCTGCTCCCTGTGTTCTTGGGGGTTATAAAAATGGGAATCATTTTTATTGGCAATCCACTGGAATAGTGCTGAGACAAATGGAAACTTGAAGATAAGGATCCTCGGAGGTGAAAACATACAGCTGTTGGGAATTGTGAAAGAATCTGGCCAATAAAGGAAGTCACTATTTTTCCAGGCCTGAAGTGAGTTATAGGCCGAGACGGGTGTTGTATATTTATGTAAGGCTGCAGCAGGGAGCTCGAGCGACCGTATATTGCTGAAAGAGCATCATTCACATTCAACCTGAGACAAAAGGTGGAAATGAAGTAACATCCTGACCGAAGAAGCGCTCATGACAGAATAATAACATTTCAGAGAGGGGGGCCAGAGTGGTGGTCCGTGGGTAGGCCTCAAAACGAGGAAATGGTGGAGCTGCCTTGTCAGCCTTCAAAAAACACACACACACGCACACACGTGGCCTGGCCGGTGTCCTTGGGAAGGGGGGTATTTATCTTTCACAGGAATGCATACATCTAATTGATGTATATGTATGGGTATGTTACTGCAACTCGGCTTGCAGGCTGCCTTTACCAGGGTGCGTTTTCTGCCTCGCTGTATCAACAGTGACCCCAAGTAAAAAAGACGTTTGAAGGGTTGAAGCTTTTGGAACTGCCCAATCCTTTCTTTAAAAAAAAAAAAAATAAAACAACAACTTTTCTCACTCTTTCTCCCCTCTCATCATTTTTGCAATGTTTTTTTTGAATCTGGCAACATCAAAACCGAGTCACATTTCTCTGAGGAAGCAAAGAAAAAGCAAGAGGCCTTCACCATATATAAACATTTTTTGCCATAAATAGATGTCCAAATGTTAGACAAAGATGAATAATCAGTGTTTTCATGAGTTTACATGTAGGGAAACTGAGGCACAGAAGTGTTAATGGGCTTTTTTTAAGGTTTTAACACACATTTAGTGGCTTAAATGGGAGGGAAACTGCAGCCTGACTCAGAGTGCAATGCCACATCTACAGATGCAACTGTGACTTTGCATCAGATTGTACCTTTTCTTTCCAAAATTTGGAAGTATGTAATGATTTATTTTGCTTTTCAATACAATATCCATAATTTTGGTTCAAACTGTGAAATTTAGTTTAGGCATAAACCTTCCACAGATTTTGAGGGAGCTGAACTGGCATTTTAGGTGATCTGAAATGCAGACTTTCTTTTCTAAAAACACAGGCTTCATCTGAAGCTGAACCTACTCTAGAAATTAAGGTGGTTTCAGAATTTTGAAATTATGATGGACCTTGAAAATATCAGGCTTTAACCAGGGTTGGTTTTAGTGTTGGAATAAATTACAGCATCTGGCTTGTAGGCCTGAATTCCTGTGGCCCAGATGTAGCTGTCTAAATGTGAGGCATTTAGTTTGGAACAAGCAGGACAACTGGACGCAATGATCACAGGCACTTCATAAGTCCCCACATCAGCCTGAGTGTAACCATGACCCTTCTCCACCATGCCAGGAGCCCTCTCTGCAGCCACTGAAAAATTGCATTTTGCCTGCACTGTTTAGAAACTTTAGCTGAGGTTGGATTTTTTTTGCTCTTAAAGAGATAAAACATCAAAAGTAACACAGAAATAGATCCATTTAAATTGACAGATTTTACGTCTTCAACAAGCAGTCCAATGTTGGTCCTGTCTCTTAAATCCTGGAGTATTTTGAAGAATACATTCTTCACTTGTGCCCTGAATCTGTGTGCAGGTGGTTTTTCTCACACACAGGATAGACAAAATTGATTTGGAGCCCTTACAAAATACCAAGTGACTATTTTCTTTTTTTTTTAATAAGCATCCAGAAGGCTTTGAACCACAGCAAAGCAAACAAAACCTGTCATTCCCAGACAAATGTCCAACTTGCTTTGCCCTGTGGAATTTGGACCCAGCTTAAAGCTCCACTGATAAAGAAGACACTAAACTGAAAAAAAGTACACCTGGGCTTGGAAGAACATCTTCCAAAGCCATTAAACTTCTGAGTAAGACTATAATAACTGATGTGAAAATGAGAGTGTCTTTTTTGTATTTTAATTATTCCTAAGTGATACTCATAAAAATATATTAGCTTATAAGGAAACTGCTGGAGAATATAATAGGGATGAAACTGTTAGCTTTCACAGGATTTTAAAGCACTTCTCTAGAAGTACACCTGAACAACTTCAGGCAATGAAAATTTCCTAAAAAAACGGGTTTAAATAATATGTAGAATTCTCCATTTTTGATTAAAAACATGTAGACTATTCCATAGAGTTCAAAATTACCTGCAGAAAAGGTAATTCTTCCCCCCTAGATGTATGGGAATTTTAAATAACAGAGAAAACACCCTAAAGGCTGAAATCTATTGTTCTATAGTTCAAATAAAGTTAATGAATCACAGAGTTTTCCTAATTTTATTATTATTATTTATTGTTATTAATAATAACAATAATATTTTACCTAATGCTATAAAACATTTGCTGATACCAATCAAATTCAGATTAAGCACTCATAGGTGTGGAATGGACACACAGAGTCTTTGTAATGCAAAAACTTATTAATACTGGGGGGGGGGGGGGGGAGGGAAATCATACTCTGTTGTGATTTATCCATTTAAATGCTTAAACTTAAAAATAAGATAAGATACCCCAATCACACGCAGGTAGCCCACATAACCTTCTTGTTAAAATGCCCTTCCATTTAAACACAGATTTTAACCTTTTCACCTTCACCGCTTACATTTTTCTTTCGTTTTGTTCAAAGCATTTAGGTAAATTAGGATGAGGTCCCTCCATAAAAATGCAAGGGGATCAGTGAAACTTTCATCTCTAATTTATTCATGAAGGAGAGAGGTCTTTCCTGGTCATGCTGTGCATCATCCTGTCAGAATGACTTTCCTTCTTCTCGAGAAGGGATAAAGGGAGATAGAAAAATCAGAGGTTTGGGCTTTCCTACTAATAATCACTGGAAGAGAGAAAACTGTGCACTGCTTTATTCAGTGGTTATTGTACTGGAGCTGAATTTAATATCACATATTATAAGGCCAAGTTTCAATATTAAGGGGACTGAAGTTACTAATGAGTGAAAACATAAATTATTTATGTAAGATAACTAGATAGTCTTTTCACATGAAGTTCACACATAACTTTAAAAATACCATTGCTGGATTCTCCTACCAACTCCAGCAGGTACGATAGATAGCTTTCTGTCAGGAAGACAGTAGAAGCATGCATGTGCTTGAAGAGGATGTTGCAAGCATGCACAGCACACACTGCTTGTGTCTATTAGCACAGTTTCTGCCAACTCTCAGCCATGCACAGAAATATTCACTTTTGATTTCAGCTCGGGAAATTCAGTACAGTACAACTGAACAAAGTTTTAATATTAATTATAATAATAGATTTAATATTAATAATAAACCTGTTTTCCAGCTAGTATTCCCCATCCCTTCCAAAATCTTCAGTTTTCGGATTGATTTCTTTCACTTATTCTTGTTATAATAACATTCCATTTTGCATCCTGATCTTTTGGAGGGGCAAAAAGGCTTACAATACAAATGGCCTTTATCCTAGCTGATGAATGAACTCTTCTGTGTTCCCCCAGCTTACAAAAATTATCATCTTTTATACACGCTTTAAAAAGAAAAGGGTGGGGGCTAGGGAAGCAAAGCAGGATCTGGTATTAGTCCTTTTAGTCGTCAGGAAATTACAAAATGTACACTTGCGGAGTAAGCAATTTTCGCCGTCTGCTGGCACATCCATCTTTTTAATGAGCCTTGTTTATAACCTGACGCCATGTTTCTAGTCACCTACCCTGTTTACATCTTTGGCCCCTTTAATTAAGAGAAGAACCAGTTAAAAGAAAGTAAGAAGAAATATTAATATGATCTGATTAATTCAGCTAGCGGGAGGTTATGGGGTACCAAGGTTATTATAACCTATAAAGGCAACATGAGCAAAGCTGTGTTCATTTGTAATTTTATTAGGCAGAGCAAATTAGTGAGCCCACATGGCAATGACAAAAGACCCCTTCCTATTCTCTCTTACCCCCCACCGAAAGGGCCAGGCGCCTAAAGTTAGGCTCCATATTAGGCAAATGAGAGCTGATAAATCTCAGCCAACAACTAATGAGAATCTCCAGAGTTGGAGCTGTGCTAATTTGAAAACATTAGCTGGGATTTCTTTTCCTCTTTTTGGTGTATGTACAAAGTCCAACTCACCCAGCCCCACTGTTGTCACAGGGGTCAGTGGGGCAAAAATGATAAGGCAGGAGGGGGAGAGGAATCCACAAGGGGTTAAAGATGAAACAAGGAGTAAACATATGAGGGAGCTAAGAGGAAATGCTGATAATATGTAGATCATTAGGAAGAGCATATATCATTGATAATACAAGGAAGGATATAATTACATATAATTACATGACACTTATGCACAAGCCCCTCCCAGACCCCCAGATAAGAAAGTCCAGATCTTTTCCTTTCACTGTTATCTTGCAGTCTCCGTGCAGTAATGCTGAAATCATGGCAACATCAAGCCCCTTTCATGGCTTTCCAGTGCTGCATCACTTATGATGTGACTTCACCAAACTCAGGTAAACCTCCTGCTGAAAACACAAGTGGATTCCAGCACTGGTGCAATCCATAAAAATCACTGTTGGACAAGGTGGTTAACGATGGCTACGCTAGTCCAGGCTAAAACTTACTACATCATCTTGATGGCACACAGATAATAAAACCCAAAAAAGTTTTCCAGCTCGTCAGAAGAAAGGCCTGACCTAACAAAATGCATTTATCCAACTGACTGAGATGTGAAGGGAAAGTTCACAGCACTTCTGAACTCTCTGGTGCATAACTAACTGCTGCATGTTACACACAACAGATGAACAGCACTGCTATCTCCCAACGAATGGATAGAGAAACTGAGGTACTTCAAGATCAAGGAAAAGAATAACAAGCTTTCTACTGCATTCATGTTTTTCACTAGCATGTTTCTACCAAAATCTTTTGTGGACTTTGTCAAGCTGAGGTATTAAAAATTCACAAATACACCAGAAAATCTGGCTGAAAAGACTGAAATCACATAACCCCTGAGGCTGAGGTATCAGAAAAATATCTTGGACTGTGGTCTTACGCTTCAGCCACTCACCATGACTCTCATCTATTGCTGTATCATTGTTACCTGTATCTTTTAATTCTACTGATATTCCAAATTTTCACTTTTTATCAAAGACATTCATTCAGCTGCAAGCCAACTGAGTGAGCAGATGGGCCACAGACCATAGGAACTTTCTGTTTAGTGTACAGCATGAAAAACAGACAAAAACCCAAGGTCCTGATAGCAGCAGTAAGAAACTTAAAATAGCCACAGAGATGGCGGGGGGGGGGGGGGGGGGGGGGGGAGCTATTTCAAATGTTTATATTTTTCAGTTCATAAAACTAAGGTTGAGGGATTTAAAAGAGAAGCAAAAGAATGAAAGAAATATGTAAAAATTACAGAATAATTACTCAAAAAATGGTGGCGGTTTTAAGATAGAGACCATCTCACTGAAAAATCAATTTTAAGAACATTATATTTCACACTTCATTGTAATCTCAGTTTAGGTAGCAAGCCTAATAATACTGAAAACTACTTTTATGTGTATCTAAATCATCCAACTCTCATTGTTTTTCCTCACTTAATCCCCTAATGATTTCATTAACACACGAAATCCTGCAGTCCAGGTAAGACATCAGTGGTGCGGCATTGCTAGACTGAAAAGTCACGTAACATTGTGGTCCTTGCCTACTGCACATACAGTTAAGTTGCTCTATTTACTCCTGTGACAAATGTCACTCATTCTGTTAGTCCCAATTTTATTTAAATGTATTGAAGTAAAAAAAATCATTACCAAACCCTAGCTACTGACAGGGAATTTAAGGCATTTTTGTTTAGCTCGATTTATTATTTTTTTTTCCTTTCACACATGACCTTGGATTTGGAGAGCTGGTACCTCCAAGACTTCTCCTAAGCTACAGACCACGGCTTTAAGATGCTACTAAGGATAAGAAAACTCATGGTGACTGACAGGTCAAATGTCTTTCTCACAGCAGTGCCAGTAAAAGACAAAAGGCTCCAAGAATTCAAAGACAGATTTATTGTTCAATTTATATACTCTTATACACACTTTAGCAAGCATTATTAGGTGCTATAGGTTTTCAAACACTTACATTACTTGTGTGTTGAATTATTCCAGTCATTTCCATTTCCTGGTGTGGACCAAAGAGCTGGTTTGGGTCTTGCAAGATAGTATCAAAAATAACATTGCTTCAGACCAAATCCAGAACCCCTCTCTGGAAAAGCAGTATTATGAATCCCATCTTTCTGGAGATAAGGTTTGAAAACCATTAAGTTCATTTTTTATTTTATCTTCTGTTTCTCCACACCATCAAAATCTGGGAAAGACTAGAAAACATCAACATGCCAAAATGAAAAATATCATTTAAAACAATCTGACACCTCAGTGCTGGGCCCCATGCCATTCTAACACAAGCTGGGACATATACTTGAAAACGCAGAAGAAAAGTAGTTCTTGGGATATCTTCAAGCCAAATTTTGCACTTGCAAGATGAAAGACAGGACTTTTTGAAGGAGTCTAAACAATTTCATACTCCAGATTTTAACAGCTTTCAGTGGACCCAACCTTTCAGATAGGGATGCCGGCTGTCATCCTCAATGCAAAGCATTCCCTGGTAGTGTAAACCTCCCATTCACCTACTCTCACTTACCTCCCTTCCTTCTCCTTATTACAGGGTGGTGAGACTAAAACTACACCATGGTGGAGCTGCAGTGTGCTGGTCTTCTGGGTTGTCCTGTCAGAGCAATAAGAGAAATTCTATAGCTGCTTTGGGTTGTTATACCTCTGCTCGTCTCTAGATCTTCTGATTGTTTGGAGGTCACCTTTCCTTGAGGAGACAATTTGTTTTCCCCAGAAAAGGACCCTCCGAGTTTCCCAGTTCCTCCTTTTCAGTTATCAGGGACAAGGAAGCTGGCAGAGTACTTCAAGACTAGCTTGAAATTAGGGAATATAAACACAGGGCCAAAATCCAGGAAGGCTACTGAATGCCTCTCAAAGAGACATTATTCCTTTCATTCTTCTTCACTAATTCTCAAAGTGAACTGATGAAAAATAATCTGAACTGCATGAAAATCCCTGTGATGTGTGAACTTTCCAGTGGAAATAGGTTTGTGGCTATTCATTACCTGTTTATATTTGCAAGGTTAAAAAGTTTAATTGATCGTTCAATAAATTATCACTTTACAGATCAGGTTAGACTCTTAAACAAACCACGAATCACCATGTTAACACGCAGATATAAATGAGTCTTTCTCAATAGGATAAACACTGTCCCACATGTACGGTAGGTGTGGCAATTAGATTATTGATTTTAGGTAAATGTCTTGTTAATTATGCAGGAGGCTTCACTACTTGTGTTAATTAACTTACTGCTCCTTTGAATCAATACACTGTGGCCTCAGGAGAAAAAGCTTTCTCCCCCTGTTCTTTGGGGCAAAAGAAAAAAAAAAAGAAAAAAATGTTTTGTTCATCTCTCCTTATTCCTGAAATAGCTCCACAACTTCTCAGTTCCACATCAAAAAAATAAAAAAATTAAATTGAGAGTGAGAAAAGTGTTAAGAGATCACCAGATTCTTCAGCCAATGAAAATGAAATTCAGACCTTTCTCAATGAAAGATGAAAGTAATGTTCATCCTGTAAGGACTGAACTCCAAACGGTGCAAAGATTAGCGGTGGACTAACCTGCATAAGTTGTCAGTAAAAACCTTCCCAGGTTCTTTGAGAACCTGAGACGCCTTTCTTTCCTTGTTCAATCGTTTAAGCTCTCCTTACAATTATATTTTTTATGGTTTAATCAGATACTTGTCTCACAGGAGCCTCTTGTTTCTATTCTCTCACCTCAAACTTTCCTCACCTATAATGTCTTTTTTTCAGTCTCACATCTTTATTTTCCATGGAAGTTGCCCATTGCTCCTTTCTTTTCTCTGCTTCTAGTCTTGCTTTATAGGCAACTGTTAGAATGACCAACACACATTTTTATACCATTATGCCTGGAGCTGGCTACACTTTCAAACAAGTAAATATTTAAACCCATTCTCAAGTTCAGACCTGACTACCTTAAATATATCTTAAACAGTCAACACAGACTTAGATCAAATACCAGACCACTCTAAAGAAGGAAAATTCAAATTAACCCAGTGGAGGTCTGATTTTACAGATTTCTGTAAAAGAGTACTTTCCATTTTTGTTATTGTTGTTGTTTGCTTGTTTTCTAATAAACTACTTTGATCCTATATTATCTGTCAGAGATCTTAAAGTCAGGAAATCCCATACAGAACTTCCCCACATTTTTTTGGTGTTGTTTTTGGAATTTCTGAGCTCAGAGCAACACACGTTTTGTCCAGAATAACACTCAGTGTTAGAATGATGATTACAAGCATGAATTTTCACATGATCACAGCCCAAATCTGTGTCAAAGCTCCCTGGAAGCAGGTGGATCTGGATGTCTGGGCAAAAGGTCAGTCATTTCCTTTTCATCTGCAATAAATGAAATAAACTGAAACCAGTTTCCTACTTGGCCTTTGGTTGTTTTCATATTTTCTCCTTTTCTTTTGTTGATTTTGCAGTTCAAATCCTGTTTATGATTTTTTTTCAGTGTATTTTGCTTCTGTTTTCTTTGGTGAAGAGTAGAGATGAATGATTAGGACCATAACCCTGAAGATACTTAAGCATAACTTTATTCATATCAGCAGGCTTGATGCAGTCAACTGAGCTTTTACATGAGCAAAGTTGCTCACATGTCTTAAGTGCTTGCAGGATCAGGACCTTAATCTTGTGTTTTATGCTATTCGTTGACCTTGGTCATGTACACGTTTATTACTGGTATGAAAAAGTACAAGGTAGAGTGAGTGACATTCCTGATGCAGAGAGAGGTTTAACAGGGGAAAAAGAAATGTGAGTGGTTTTTTAACTGTTCTAAAAATAACCTAAAAAAAAATCTTGGTAAAACTTTGAGACTAGCTTGCATTGATGTTTACATGAAGCCTGTTATACATAATTTTCCAAAGCTGTTTTCAATCATGCAAATGATTTTTTCCTTTGCAATATGCTAATGCAATCTGATTTATTTCAGTTGTAAAAGTTAATTACAATGTGTTTGTGAGTCCCTAAAGATGATGTATTAAATGTTTATAACCAGGATTATTAAAATGTCCTGTCTCGATTACAGTGCTTCTCTTTCAAACACTAGAACTAATTGTAGCCTTAAATCACAACAACCTCACCGTTAAAATTAACACAAGGGCAACATTGCATAATTTTAATTAATTTTAATTTGGCCAAAGCAAATTAATTTTTGTTTTCTAGAAGGACAGCTAAACTCTTCCCCAGCTCACTTCTGTTAACCATGGAGTTCATAAACTTCTCTCTTTTTTCAACATTTGTATCACTTTAATGATTCCATGGCTGCATATTTACACTTTAAAATGCTTTTTGATTTCTCATGCTCTTTCTATTTTCATTGAAATGTCCATATTTGTGTCTGAAGTCGTTATTACTGTGCACCAAAAAAAAAGGAGAATGAAATAATGGTGTAATGTCCAGTATTTCACTGATTGTGCATGCCTGTGCACTGAATAATTCTGTAAAAAAAAGTAACTCAGAGCTTCTTGAAGCTGTTGGACCTTCGTTTTTTCTCTCCTGAATACCCCTGAAAGTGGTCTTGACGTCTGATAACAAAAAGACCTTGCAAAAAATTTAAAAAATCCCTAGAGAAATAATTAATTTGCACATGTATGTTCTCTTTGCTTTGGTGCTGCACTAAGGATTTTTTCAGGAAAAATGGGTTGTTTGTCCAGGTGGCATAAGTTATCTTGCTTATGAATTCCCTAACTGAAGCTTGAAATCTTTATGCTGTGTGACATCACAGATGGTTTCTGAGGTACTGCAATGACATCACAGAGTAGACTGCTTTGAGGTGAGCTTGGGATTAAAACCAGGAGAGAACTGGGGCATTAATTTTCTTACCCTTTTTATTGTTACTGTTTTTATAAACATAACCAAAAGTATCAAACTCACGCCTAGAGGTCGTCCTGATGCAGCATTTGAAATCTCCCTTTTTTTCCCTTATGAAATACCAAATTCCTATAATGGTAAGTGTGGGATTTGGCTGTATGTGACTAATTTGTTGCCAGGGAAAGGAAGCAAAGTTTCAATTCAGGGAGTTTCCAGTGCTTTTTTTCCAGAGGGAGCTGTGGTTTGCCTCTCCCACCCACAGAAGCAGCTATGGGAACAAGGGATGGGTAGGGAAGGCTTTGCCCTTCCTTACATGCTGGGAGCTGGAACAAGAACAAGCTCACCACCTTGCATGACTAGAAAGGAATCACTTGTCCCTGTGCAGCACTTAGCAAACAGCATATGTGCATGTTCTATATGACAGACAGGAGCTGCACTGATATATGGATGGCCACACTGAAGCAAACCAAAAGTCAGTCTAGACCAGGATCCTATCTCAAACTATGGCAAGAGCAGTTCCATAGCCAAAAATATAAAAACAGGTCAAGCATATTACACATATTACACACACCACACCTCCATGCCTTATGATTTCTAAGTATTTAGTAAGATTCTTCCATGAATTTGACCCATAAAAACACCCACAACAACCAGTGGTAAGAAGTCCTGCAGCTCAGCTCTGTGTTGATTACCAGAAACAGTTCAGTGTTTATTCCATTTTGTCCAAATCCTTCAAGGCAATTCTGAGAGGTACATTGGGCTTATTTTCTAAGCTTCTGTGTAGGGAGAAGCTGAGATAGAACAAGTCTGAGTTGTCTGTCACCATCTTCATATAACCACACCATGCCAAAAAGGTCAGTCATTTAGTCATCAGCCTTAAGACTTGGAGCAATCCATAGGTCTTTATAGTAGCTGCATACCTCTTTTGTTCCATGCTGGGGGAAAACAGCATCTGGGTAAGCCCTGCACTGTGTATCCTGTGTGGGTTTCTCTGGATAAAGGAATCAAATTCAGGTGCACACAGATCATCAGACTGAAGCTGAGGAGGCCTCCATTTCTCACCTCTGTCTTTCCCTAATGACCTGATGAAGCTGCTGCTTAAAAGGCGGAACAAATATGGACTTAGGGGAGGATCATGTCACCTACATAAATACCATTTACTAGTGCATATATTTCTGTGCCATGCAATTCAGTCATGGTCCTGGCACAAGCGTCAGGTCAGGGCTGCAGCTGCCCTGAATTTGAAAGGTAACCTGAATTACTCATGTGTTTTAACATATTCCCATGAGACTTTACGTCTTTCTCTGCTCCTCAGCTGTACATATGAAAACAGGCCTTCTGCAACACAGCAGCAGTTTTTCAGTTGCATCGGTAACATCTTGACTCTGAAGAATGTTACCTGTATGGTCTGAATCAGCGATTTCCACTTGATGCCCGTGTCCATTTGCTCTCCTTGCTACCTCCCAGCTCTCATGCTCAGACTCTTCCTGGAAAAGAAATCCAGCAGAAAAGATGCAGCTGCACTTGGTTCAGACACCCATTCATGGAGATATAAATTTTACCATGGCCAAACATGTCAAATAGCTAAACTGCCGTCTTTAAGCAGTTTGGTCTGCAGCCTGCCATCTTCATCCTTCTGGTGGACAAATAGCTGCCGTAGTCTCAGAATTCAGAGAGGGAGAGAAATACAGGGCAAGGTGATCTATCTTTTCTAATGTATCATCCCCTCACCAGAGAGGAGAAACACATTTGCTTTAAGTTTGATTTACATGATATTGGCTATCTTCAGCATCCTGCTGATTTCCAAGGAGATCTCTCAGCACAGACATTAACTCCTCAAATAAAGCCAGACAGTGGCTGGGCAGGGACTTGATACATGGCAGCTGAAAGGAACAGTGGTGACAGACTGGGCTGGACAGCACGCCCTGAAGAAAAAGCATATGAGGTTTGTGAGGGCCTGGTCTGCCTGTTCAAATACTATACTCAAATAGATTGCAGGTGAGCATCATCATAATAGGAAAATCACAGAATCACCTCAGCCATTCTGTGATTCCTTGATTTTCCTATAGGGTGGTATTTCTTACTGACTCAGTAGGAAATAGCCTTTCAGTTCATTTTTTTCCCATGCCTTCCTTCAGTAGGTTGCAGAAGAAGCATGGATAGAATGGACCAAAGACCCAGATAACAAAGCAGTTCTCACTTCTTGGATAAAGATCAACTCAAGCATCTCAAGAACAGATTTTCAGAGTTGCTGAACAGCTACAGATATCACAGATAGGTGTTCTGCAGCTCTTAAAGCAGGACTTTGCTATTTGGAGACTGTTTCAGCGTACAGGCTACATTTTACAGTGTAGCAGACAAAGATTTTTTGCTGGAAAGGCAAGAATTTGAACAGAAGTGGTGGCTAAATTTCCTTTATCATTTGTAACTGAGGGAAAACAGACAAATATGAGTTCCTTTGCTTATAGTCCAGTCTGGGTGGACACTTTTCCAGAGCCCATAAAATACAGCAAAAGTTTATATGAATTTACTTAACTAGACTTGATCTTGAACATCATCTTTCTGCACTGTTCTAACATGTCCCACAAAAGCAGAGTCAGACTGTCTTCAGCAATGCTGAGTGACACTCGGCCCCATCCAAACAGCTCTTCACCTTCTCTTTCAATGGAGGTTCAGCAGCTGAAGGCATTGTGAATAAAGTGAACTTCTGTCACCCGCAGCGTTAATGACTGAAAGCCAACATCAAAGTAAGAAACATAAATAGGAATTCTTTAATTATAATGAATGGCACATTAACCTCAGCATGAATCTGTCATGACTTTTCAAAATGGCACATGTGTAGTGCTGTGCTTGAGCTAATGCCCTGGGCTTTTCAGTTGTTCACGTTGAATCTGTGTTTGCTTTACTGACCAGAATGGCTCTCGTCCAGCTAACTTCAGTCATGGTGGGACATATCTGTGTCTAGCAATACAGAAGTAACCTCAGAAATATTTATGGTAAAGAAATTTGCTCATCTGCTGACTGTTGTCTTTCTTGTTCTGGCGATAAATAAATTTGTTAACTCCCAAGAAATGGGATTAGGCATTTATCACTACTGTTAGATCCACATAGAAGAGGTCAGATTCTCTGTAAGTCATCAAAGCTCTGCTGCAGTCCATGAAATGATGCCAATTGTTACCTGCTGAGACCCTGGTCAAAACTGTAAAATATATTAACAAATATATTGTTTTCCATAAAACAGAAAACACAGAAGTTATATTACGATGGAAATGGTTTCATAAAGCATGTTGCTATTAATGGACCTTAGATATACTAAAAAATATGGGTGCTGTTTAAAATACATGGTCAAGCAAACAGTTTATGAACAAACCCTGATGGTATCTGCTGTGCCAAAGGCAGAGTGGTAAACACTGCCATCTGTGAGAACTGCAGACCTGTCCTTAGAGCCTGGAGGACTGGATATACTTTGATAGTCTTCCAAGCTCAGGCATGCTTCTCCACACTGTGGCTTTGAGGATAGCATGCCATCATATGTCAAAGCCACACAAAAATGAGTTATGGTGGGACTATGTGAAGTAAAGCTAAGGGTCATATAATGTTTCACACCCCTGTAGAGTGCTAACAAAGAGAGACAGAAAAAAGCCCCCATCTTGCCATCTGGGATTCACAAAGTTCTTAACAACTTTGGAAAGTCCTGTGGTGTTTTCACAAATCAGATATCATAAACATCAGAATGGCCCAAATGTCCTATGGCAAGGACTTTGACCCACTGTTTGGTGGGCTGTTTATTTTTTAATTTGTTGCCCACATACCTGTAATTTTTCCTTCAGATGCCTGAATATTTTGCCTGCAGTCGCACACCAGGAGATTGCTTGATTCTGCACTTGGCCTGAGTGACTGAAGTTTCTCTCTTCCTCCGCATGCATCAGCTGTACGTATACAACTCTTATATGCAAATCCCCTTCACACAGCACTGTGGCAGACCTGTGATTTAACTTGGAGCTTCGGCCTTCTCTAGAACAATTCACTTGGACCAACACTTTGACTTTTGGTTAGCTGGACATTCCTCTGCTCTTGTTTACAGCATCACTGGATTACCCATCATTGGAAATACAGAATATAGTAAAAGTCAAAGTGATATAACGGCACTGCTCTCCACCTACAGACAGACACAGCTGGCTCAGCCAAGCGGACTGCTCAGGCTCCGGACTACACAGTTCTTTGATTGTTTATTTTGCCACAGCCCAGTACCTTTGCCCCGCACTGCCACATATTGTCAAGTCAATGATGAGCTAGGTGTGTATGTCCCGATTTCTTCTCACTCATCCTGACCAGAAGTAAACAAGACTTTAAAAAGCAATTTGTCTTCTTCCTGCTTTTATCTCCAGGTTTCTTCTCAGTGAACAGCATTAGAGCTTTATTCAGTATCAATGCACCTCACAAATCACTATTTATCATTACTGTTTTAATGATGGTGAGACTGAGGACAGGTAAGCAAATTGGCTTGCCCTAAATTAAGAACTATTCTAAATAAAGCACAGTGGATGGGTTGGAGGAAAGAAAAATTCTCCAGGAAAAAAATAAAAAAGTATTTTTTCCTATGCCTATTTTTGTTTTGGTGTTGGTTGTAAATTACTGCATGAATGTGCACTTCCTAATGATGGCCACAGACAGTAAGGGGAAATTCCATACAGGCAGGGGAAGAAAATACAATTAATTTCACTATATTTCCAGCACAAATTAATCAAAAAAAGGCCTACAGTTCATTAGAATCTCTGTTTTCATTTTCAGCTCCTTGTCAAGTATCCAGGTTATATGTAGACCAGAATGGAAAACCCAGATTTTAAAATAACCCCGAGTTAAAATACTGTAAAGCCACAGAGCTCAGAACGAACCCCACTTAGGGTAAATCCACAGAAGCTTTCACTAAAAGTTAACAGTCCCCATGTCTTCCTATGAGCCAAACCTCAAAGCTTTTTTCCCAGTTTCTGTCTCAGTCTGGTGTTACTTCTGGCTAGAAGAGAGATCCAGAAATTTTGAAATTTTATGTTTTGGGGTATCATCTGCAGAGAAAATCCTGTTACCTATAGAGAGCTTGAACCAATTTGCACTTCTGGCCTGATTTCTTGAATGCAAAGGATTTCTTAGAAGAATCTTCCTTGCCTTTAAAAATAAGACTGCATTTAAACAAAAACAAACAAACAAACAACAAAAAAAAAGAAAGAAAATATAGCCTTAACCACATACTCATTTTAGCTCCCAGATCTCTTAGAATCTGACTTCAGATCCTCTTCTCCATGTTCACAGTTGGGTTTGATCAAAACTAGAGGTGTTCTTCACAAGCCCTTCAAAATCTCAGCCGTGGTTTTGAGCAACTGTGCATAAGGCCCATCCCTAGAAGCTTTCTGTTGGGTTTCCTTTTCATCACAAGACCGTTTCTTTCTCCACTTAGTGGGCAATGAACCTTTCAACATTTACCCCCATGGCTGCAAGAGCTTCATTTATCTTCGTCTTTGAAAGCAACTCTATAATTATATCTTGCATTGTTCTCTGCAAGCCGCTCGCCAGTTAAGAAAAATATGTAATCAGCCACCTTCCTTTCTAGGCAAAGGTACGTGTGACCAGTGAGACCTTTCCAAACTAGGACTGTAAAAGAAGTTAGATGTTAGATAAGGACTATTCTCCAAAAGAGAAATAAGTGCAAAACGGAGAAGATAGACATCTTGCCAGAGACTAGTATTTCTAGATAAACACTTCTGGTTATAGATGATTTCAGATCACATATCTGCTTTCCTGTGTTCCTTTGATTATTACTGCTTGTCACTGAGGCTAAATTTGGAATTTGTGGCTGACCCCCATTCCCTATTGGCAAATGACCCTGAAAGGGTTATCAAAGACTTATACCCAGTTTTTTCCTCTTCCCGTAGCTTTAATTGTACTGGTAATCTCATACAGCTTGTGAATTGTGAGAAGAGAAGGAGGGGGGAAAAATTCAGAAGAAGTTGGGTTCAGAACCACGGAATTATGTCATAAAAGCAAAGTTTCTCATAGGAAAGTCTCTGTCTCAACTATGTAGGATGGGGTGGGGGGTGGGAAGGAGGAGGGAATTCTTCAGGAAACTCACAAAGAAATAGATGTCTCCTCTTGTCTCTCACGTTTTGCAGTGTAAATGCTTGGCATTAAAGAAGCCATGGGCTCCCTTGTCAGGATGAATCATCCCCTTGGAATCTACATAGAGCATAGGATGAAGAGGCGGTATATTGCAAAATGCCAAATGCATGTGCTGGAATCACAGCCCGCTGCTTCCAGCACAGCCCCACAAACTCAGCCTCACTCATTCCCATTCCCATTTCTGGTTTGTGTCTTGTCACCTAAAATATAAACAAAGCTGAGGAGCTCGCAGAGAGAAATGAGGGGGTGGAGGAATGGGGTGGAGAGAGGATGAGGTGAGGTTTCCACTGAGACCCAGCTCTTCCTTTCACTGCCCACAAGAATGAGAATATTCCTCTCATGCAGCCTGGTGTGTGGACCCCATCCACATCCCTCCTTAGTAACAGAAATGTGCTGCTGGAAGACAGCATCTCAGGGATGCTCCTGGGTATTTTTGCCAGCATCGTACATTTGGTTTGTTTTATTGCTCTGGCAATATTAGGTGCTCTCAGAACAAGATTACACTTCAAGAACACATGGCGAAACGTCAACCGCCTCAAAATGAGTGCAGCCCATAGCCAACTACGAAGGTAGTAGAAAGAAACAGTGTATAAGTAACATTTAACATAAGGTAACTTACTTCAATGCTGAGCTACAAAAGCATCTAATCGAAAGAAACTTTAAAAAGGGCTGTGTTTATTTACTCCACAGCATTTCCTTTGAAGTAGAAAATAATGGTAATAATGACAGGGAAATACAGGTGAAATAAAATAAATGTGAAAAGCTTTTGAAGTGTTCCCTCTTAAAATGTTTAACTCACAGTCCACTGTATCTCCCTCTTTTTTGAGTACCTTGACATGGAATTGCCTTGCTGATGTCAAAAGTACCAAAGGTGGGGCAGTGGGATACAGTGGTATTCCAGGGAAGCCGTAGAAATGGGCCCATTTCCATGGTTCCCACTGTTCTAAATAAACACAACTACTTTATTCCCACCACCTCCTCGTTCCCACATGCCTCTGACAGTTGGCAATAATAGAGTTGCTGAATTCATATGGAAAGAAGGAAATGAAATATTAAAATAACAAGAGAAAGATAAGATTCGCATTTGTACTTATACCATTGGCTTTTAAGGGAGTTTCCCCTATTAATATTAGGTTTTGACAGAGGGAAGAGGCGGCCAAGTTTTTGTGCATTTCAAATGCTGACCATCATCCTCCTGTCATTAGCAGCATGTTTCCGAGCTAACTGATCATTCAGCAGTAACAGCTTAATTCAGATTGAGCAGATACACACAGCCCCATCTCTGTCAAACTAACCAGGCTGCACAACATGGAGTTTATGCCAGCTTTACCCTGGATGTGTCTAGACAGACATATCTGATCTGGCTTAAAGTAAGAATGGCATGAACAGACAGTATCTGTGCTGGCAAAAAGCTTGGCAGGACAGAGTTAAACTGTGACATTTTTTTTAACAGTCTTAAAACTTAACTTAAGTCAGTGAGGAAAAATTTATGTAAGAGCGGTATTTCATATGTAGCCACACAGCTTTTCACTTGATACTAGGGGTCCTAACGGTGGATTTTCTGTATCACTGAAATGCAGCTGTAGCCTTTGTTTACACCCATGCTGTGAGCAATACATCTTTCTTGTGTTTGATTTAGCATCAGCTCAGCTCTTAAATGAGGTTTGGAGCTCATGGAATTCATGCAAGGATTCGTTATGACTCAATGAAGCTGTTTCTGAAGGCATACCCAAGTTTGAATACCAAAGCATTAAAAATATTGACCGTATTTGGCCCTGGATTTAACATTCTCACTAGTTCTACCAGTCTTCTTGGAAAAAAAGCTTTTATGCAATGCCAGTCTTTGAAACTCCATTGACTACCAGAGACCCTTCCTTCCACGTTTCCCCAAAGTGACATCTCCCTTACTTGACCATAGAACTATTTTGTGCCTCCATAGCACGTTTGCAGGCTGTTTTCCAAGCAAACTGTGCTTTCCATAGGTCCTTTGGTAAGCCTGGCAGAACTGCCATACATGAATTAGAAGGGTCCTGATTCATATCTCAGCTGCAAAAAAATGTGCAAGACATACACTGAACGAGTCCAGCCACCGGATGGGAGGACTCAACTAATTGGTGGAGTTGGCTCAAGTACTTGGCCACCAGCTGGCTGATACAGCAGCCTCCAGCCCCAGGGAGTCAAATGTTCCACCCAGAATCAAAGCTGGGTCTCTTTAGTGGCAGAGCAGAGCAATAACCTACGGTACCACATGGCTCAGACCATTTTTTAATTATTATTATTAATTTTGAAATATAAAAATAGTATAAACCCTTTTCCAAAATTTAATTTGCATTTTAAAAAGCAGAAAAGAAAAGAATGAAAGCATATGGTATCAATCATATTTTACAATACTTGTAACTGCAGTTCGGAAACATGTGTTTCCTAACTGCTCATTCAGCAGTATCTGTATAATTTTTTTAAGCAAAAAACAACCCTCTAAACAAAGCACTTAAACTAACCAGCATTGCATGATATTGTACTTAGCTGAAATGAACCATTTTATTTGGGTGTAAGCTGAATAGAACCAGTGGTTACTGTTGCTCTGTTACTATTCCAGAAACCTTCTTTCAACTTTAAATTAGATTCAGGAAGAAAAGAAGAAAAATACCATTCCTTCAAGTATCACTGCAATTGCCACTCCTGTAATGGCAAACACTGAAAGTGTGGTATATCTTGCTCATGCTGTTGCCGAAGCACTTTATACAACAGAGGCTCTGCCTTAATGGAACAAAGCAATGGCTCATCAAAACAGGTTCCTTGTATCCGTAGTGACCTTTTAATTGATGCTTCTAAAAAAGCACAGGATCTGCCTCATTCATTTAGCCAATTGATGCTGAGGAGGAAAGTACTTCACCTTGATCTCCTATGATGATCAATTAATATTTGGATCATCTTTCCTTTGTCATTAAACATGGCTGAAAAAGTAGGTCATATTGATGTGAGTGCCTTGGGATGCCCAACATATAAACCTCATGAATTCAACTCATATTTAATAACCCTTCAGAGATCCATCTCACATCAACGTGGAGGAACAACAAGAATTGGTTCCAGTCACCTATGCCTCAAACCAAATGCAACACTTTTTTTTCTCAGATCAGATCAGTACCCAATTTCTCCAGAGACTGAGTACCCCTCCCGCACACCCAACACCCTCCCCGGTACCACCATCCTGTCAAAACCCATTTTCTCTGCTGAAAGCCACTGGATGATTTTTAGCAGATAAATGCGCCACCTTCAAAATTCAACTCTATCACATTTTGTTTGTTTGTCTGTCTCACTGCCGTGTTCTGTGCACCTTCTTGCAACAGAGCGATAATATAGTTATTGCCAGAAAAAGGGATGGACATCCCTCTTCCTCTCTCAGTCACACTGACATCCATTCATTTTACACTGAAATAACTCCATTGACTTTATTGTACTTGTTCTGACTTGGTATTGGTACAAGCAAGGGAAGAACAAGGTTCTATTTTTATTTTTCATTTCCTATGTGCAGCTGATGTCTGAGACCCTGCAGCATGCCGGCCTTTGCTGAGAAATCTGACAAAAAATCCACCCTTCTCTCTGCTGATAAAACAAGGGTTTATCAGCAAAAAATTAGCAAAGCAATCAACATGCAAGAGGATCCTCTTTTAATAAGTGCTAACTTTTATTTTTCTAATAGGCATTAAAAACAATAACACTACATCCATGATACAATTTGATTAAATTGGCTCCGATGGCTTTGGGAGCAGTAATATGATTAAATATCTAACACAGAACATGTTCTTGGTGGCTGATCGGCAGAGTGCCTAGCTTTTATTCCACATACACTGCAATTCTTGGTGATGATGACATTAACCATTTCCTATGCAAGCCTGATGGAAAAACCAAATGCTTCCCCATCAGGAACACCTGAGAGACACCCTGGGGCAACACCGTGGAGTCAAGAACTAGGAATAATTTCCAAATATTCTTTTCCTACCTCTCCTTTCTATCTTGCATCCAGTTCCTTGGTCATTGTTTGACCTGTGAGTGGAAAATATTTTCCTACCATTTATTTTGAAACACAACCACCAAAGTAAGGATCTTGACACAACCTTCAGTCCAACCCACGCCACATGTCAGGGGCTCCTCCCCTCTTCATGCACAAAACACAAATGGAAGTATTCATTCCACATTTAGAAAGTTACCATGTCTCCCATGGCAAGACAATGTAATTAGCCCTTTCTGACTGGTTTCATGGTTAAAATGACTGAAATTTAACCCCTAAAATAAGAGAGATTTCTATGTTGTGGCATGATTTGTAAGTAACTTAAATCTCATTCCCTTGTGTAATGAAGTGCTAATACATCTGCTACATTTAAGAAATTTTAACTGTAAGAATTTATGAAGAAATCCTATCGAAATCAAGCAGTTTATAAGACTCCTACTTGAGCTTAAGCATGTGAATAAGTGCCTGATACATTGGAACCAGTGGTTTCTGCACAGACCAAGATCCACTGCAGTCCAGTTTATTTCAAGGGAATCTGCCAAGATCCCAATAACACAGCATCCCAATATTACCTAAAGTAAATACTACAAACCTCCCAGCATCACGATTTTTACAAGCAAAGCAGTTTATATACCCCATCCTGTAGCTAACAGATCAGATATTGTAACAAATCCTTTTTTCTCTCCTCAGTGACTTATACTAAAGGCCCATAGCATCAGGACCAAGAAATAAACCTAATCAAACTCAAGAGGCAAAATGTCTGAACAGATTCGTGTTGCTCTGTTTCCCCAGTATATTCTATAGATGGGTTAAAACAAACACAAAAAAGCCCAGGTGGATTTGCCAGCACATTTATACTGGACAGACTGGAATAAAGTGCCTCCAGTGCTTCAGAACAGAAAATTTCCAGGTGCACAGCAGTATTCAGTATCTAATGCTGTCGAATACAGAGCTCAGCACTAAGACAAAAGGAAATAATTATTTCAGCTCCTTTTATCAGACCTCACATCGTGCATTTGCACTTGTTCCAGACCCAGGGCAGACTTCAATGTTTATGTTTTGCATTTCTGAAAGGTTTTAGCCATATGCAGAAATATTTTGTGATTACCATCGCATAAGGAGATGCCTCTTCACACAGCACTTGACCATCACAGTTAAAGAAGTGAAGACGGGAATCCTCATGACCAGCTTCCTTTAACAGATAGAAGAAAAGGCAGAGCAAAGCCAAGCAGCTTCTGCAAAGGATGCGCTACAAATTCAGGTCCTGAGTTCAGTACCTACATTTCTAATTCAGGAAAAGTCATCTGTCCTCTTGTCTTCCCTGGACAAGATGACTGTCTAATAGATAACTGGGAAAGTTAAGCTACTTTGGGATTTAAATAATTTACAATGCAGTGGGAGAACAAACCTTTTTTTTAATTAATCAAATTCTATAAAATCTGATAATTTAACAGAATCTGAAGTACCAATGATGATGTAATGACATATCCTGAGAGAAAATTCTATACATTTCCCCCCTCTTCTCCTCTAAATCAGTAATTGCTAACATAATGCTAAATAAGAAAAGATTTAGTCTCCAGTCATGGAGCCTTTGATGTAGCGCACGGCTTTTTTGTTCTAATTCCCTATAGATAAAATAGCCACAGATTACTCCTTTGTACCCTAACAGCTTTCTCACCATGCCTTCCCACAGCACAACTTCTTGTTCAGTCAGGCTGGCAATATCTGTGGTGACTTACGCTGCTTATTTTTTGTTTTCATGCCTGCAAAGGTTCACACAGACAGGGGAAGGCTCATTTCTGAAGAGGAATAATGCACTGAGAAGCCTCCTGGACCTTGTTCATGGTCCTTTCCAGAAGAACTAATTGCCAAAACTAATTAAGACTGAAACTGATGGGGCTCTCTCCCACATAGACTTTACAGGATTAGGAACAATACTAGCTAGCTGTAAACACGGTCTCTTAAAAAAACTACAGATTCACTTTGCCGAAGGCTTAGAGTGGGCGGGGATCAGAAGCTTTTTGATATGTAAGTATACCCAGCAGTAATAAAAGTCTTACACCAGGTTAACTACACAATTTGCTAATAACATTTGCTGACACAATCCATGAAAATCACCCTGGCAGCCTGATTTCTGGCAAGTGTACAAACGTTTTATTGAACACATGCTGCCTATGAAACATGGTCTATGAAAACATGGCCCCCCTATTCGCAAACGGGCAGCTGAGGAACATGTGAATAAATACCTGCTCTTGATTGCTCCTAGCTTATAGCAGGCAGGAAACCTCCAATTCTTTTGCACACATTTTGGAGGGAAAAGCAAGAAAAAGCTGCTCAACTAACTTCAGTGTTGGAGAGCAAAAGCCCATAACTTTCCTCACCAGCGAGTGTCAGTCAAGGCAGGCATCCCACGTAAAAGGAATTGCTTTTTTCACACTGTTTCGAGTTGAAACATGGTCTGCTTGTGTTCTTCCACTCTAAGTGGAGCTTTGCAGAATTCAGTGGATGCATATTATAAGTCAAAATTTTTCAGGGACACAGCTCTGTCTAGCCTCCCTGGGAACTGTGTACAAGAATCTCACGTCAGTGTTTTGCCCTGAGATCGGCCCTGGCTGCACCAGAGAAAGTCCCAGGGAATATGTATGACTAGACACATAAAATATATATATCCAGGCTGACCAACCCATTTGTTTATAAAATAGCAGAGACTGAAGCACTGCTAATCACTGCCATGATGCTAGACCAGTATGATGCAGTTCAACAGAGACCTAGCCCTTGCTGGTAAATCAAGGATACAGGCAGTGGTCCAAGATATGCTGGATCCCCCCTCCATCACCAGCATCTCTAAAATGTCCTGTAAAATAGGACAGCATGAAACACTGTGTTACTGACTGCCTACTCAAGGCAGGCCGTTACAAGTAAACGGGTAGAATTTTTTTCCTGTGTTTCAGCTGAATGGCTGCCACACTTCTGGGGCAATAATTAAGACTAGTCAATAATACAGTTGGGGTTTTTTTCACTATTGGCAAATTTACTTCTATGATATGATGATGTGTCAGTAACATCTATTTGTTTCTCACATCTCTTGCAACATCCCTGAGAATTATGCAGAAATGGGAGAAGTACTCAAAAATCCTGAGAAACTAGGTGTCAGTATAATGGCTGGTAACTGGCAGTTTTAGGGTTCTCACATTTTTGTCCATATAGAAAAAAATTGTGATGCAATTCTATTCCAGAAGTAAGTTCCATTTAAAAAGGTATTTTAATCTTAACATTTTGATTTTTCTATCCATACAGACAAATATACAGAAACAAAGAACTCTGAAACAGAAAAAGTAAAGAAAAGGAAAAGCAATAACCTGAGAGAAATATATATAGAGAAGCATTGGTTTCACCACAATATTCAGTAGAATCATAGAAGTTTCTTAACATAGCTGTTAATGATAGATCATATCTGGTCATGTTGATTTATCAGCTATGCACTTCAATCCAAGTACACACATATTTGGGAGAAGAATTCACAAAATACATTGTGCAAGCCTGTCCACAAATCAGGGCCATGCTGTGCGAGAGCCTTGCCTAATTTATAGCTTTGAGAGGAAGTTGTGCAAAACTTGTGGTTGGCCTGAGAGCTGGAAGATTTGATCAAAGCCAAACCCCTTGATTCAAAAGGGTGCCTTACAGATTCATATAAAGCTAAATGTTCTTAGAGGTGCTGTGAGTGGTCATCTGCTCTCTCCTTGACATTGCAAGAATTATTTGCTAAGAGGGAGAGATACTTCTGTACAGGATGACTATCTGATTTCGTACAACCATTTTTGCAGAGCAATCTACATGTTTGCAAAGGTGATAGTAATAATGCTGGGGTATTTTTATGCCAGGGACTCTTCTACTTAGGGACTATCAGCATCATATTAAATCTTTGGCTTTAGAGAAGAAGCCTGACAAGTTTAACAATAAGGACTGTTAACTTCTCCTTCTCAGGAGGTGCATGATGTTCTAGCAGCATTGTCAGCATGATTTCCCGTCTTCCCTAGAGCTATTTTTTTATTTTAGTGTGGCACAGACCCAAATTCAGTACTTTTGGAGTGACTGGCCTGTGCCAATCTAGTAGTCTTTGTTAATGGTTTCACATTGTTGCAATTGTCCTAGTGGCCGGAGTCCTCCACATTGGCACAAGTAGGGTGGCTTCTGTTACTGCTGCAGATAATTAACTGTATGACTTTGATATGTGCAAAATACACACATGCAAGATGACATGTAGGAGGATATCCTTTACTGGCTTCTAATAACAATGTAGAAAACAAAGCAAGACAAAAGTCCTCCAAAACTGCAGAAGTAATGCCACAAGAAATTAATCTTTCCAGTCATTATGTCCACAAGTGTGAAACAGTCTGAGGGATGCCAGATTCTTCCTCTGCATGAAATGCTGAATTCTGATAACCATTGAGTGATCCCTCATTTCTTCAATGTGCAAAGCTGTGAAACCCCAAGGGTTATTTTTTTCCCTTTCATTTCTCTGCTGACAAGTGGCATGGGAAGTGTAGAAAGAGTTTAAAAATTTAGCTTTGAGAAAACATATTCCCAATGGGACCTACTTTATACACTGATTTCAATGGAAAACTATTTTCCTAAAGGGTTTTTTTTTTTCATCCCCTTTCCCAGCTTGCTTCATGAAACCAAATGTTTTACATAATATTGGAAATCAACCTCCACCCCTCACTTACTCCCTCCCTCTCTCTGTCTGTCTCTCTGTGGAATAGGCAAATCAATGGAGAAGTGTTCAAGCTTTTGTTAGAATGAAAGAATGGAAAATTAAAGGAGGTTGTTCAGAGTAACAGTCACATAAAAATGTACAGCCTGTGGTTCTTGACTCTCTTTGACTGTAGAACTGTTGCTCGTTTCTCTCCAGCTGCCTGTGATAAAGGTACATATGCGGTCTGTATATAATTATATGAGGGTGTGCAGGCAAACCCCTGCACAGCCAGGATGATGTGAGGTTTCTCTATACACTCATTATGTTCCTGGACTTTCAGATTTTTGTAGACAAAATAAGATTTCTTTCATTAAAATGGGATTTATTTGTGGTTCAATAGCCCGAGGCTGTAGAAAAACAGGGCATTTCACCATTGTGTCATTGAACACTGAACTCTTGCCTTTTAATTATATAGGTTTCTGACACCCAAGCAGACTTCTCTTATTTTTTCCTCCTCCCTTTAAGGGAGATGACGCAATTGTGACATATCCAGGCCCCAAATAAGAAATTCTTAACCCAGATGGACACAGTATAAACATTCAGTTGCAGAGACGCTTGGTTTAGCATTGTGGCAGGACCCGGTTGATTTGAACCATACTTTTCACAGGGTCTTGCTGGCCCCCAAATGAGAAACTATCGATCCAAGTGGAGTAACATAAGGATTCTGTCATGCAGGGAGAGCTACGTGGCGTCTTCTCCCAGGCAGATGGACCAGTTGAATAGTCAGTGCTTTCCCTGGTGAGAAATGAAACTAGAGCAGGTTTTTCTTTTTTTTTTTTTTTTTTCCCCTGGTTCATATGAATTCTTACCCAGTGGTATCTGAAAGTGAGGTGTTTCTTGTCCTAAAGTGAAAGAATTAAACTGTCCTTAATTATGCAAAGGTAATTTGACCTGATGAACAGGTCGAATAAAAAAGAAATACAATCCAGCTTCACATAGCTCAAGGAAATCTTCAATCTGAAAATGAAAAGTGCTGAACTGTCCCAATGCCTATTAAACTTCAGTTTGTGTTGCTGTGTTCAACAACTCTGGAGCTTAGGCCATCTGCATCCTTTCACATCTGTGATCCAGGCTTCCCAAAGGTCAAAAAAGCCTGATAGCATAAATCTAACGCCCAACTCTGAAAATCATGAAGTCCAACTCAGCCCCGAAAAATCAGGATCATTGGAGTCTGCCTGGTCCAGAGGCTGACATCCTCAGTAATCTATTTCACATAGCAGTGAATAAGCAGACTTTACAGTTAAGGAGCTGTATGAAGCTTTGAAACAAAAATGTAGGAAATGTGTGTGTGTATATATATATATATATGTTCTCTCTCTTTTTTTTCATTTTTTTTTTCTTTTCTGATGCAAGAGACCTATTTGGGAAGGAGAAATGCAGGAATAAAAAGTCCTCAAATATTAATACCTCACTACTATTCTGTTTGATAAAAAATGTCATTTCACTGACTTTACATTTACAATGAAGTTTATAAAATTATATGTAGTAGAACATCAACTTTTTCAGGCACAATTTCACAACAATTTTCTATTTCAGATAGCTCTACAAAAAATGTTAGCTGTTTGACTTCTTGTAGTCAGATCCATAACAAAGGACTGTGCTGTCATCACAGAAAGACAAAGAAAGAATCAGCCATACATTGTTTCAGTGTGTATACATGGTAATATTTTTAACTATGGTATGGTATCACATTAAGCAAAATTATCTGGCAGGATCTTAAAGAAAATTCAAGTCAAAAGATTTCTAAGCACCATCATAGATAATAATTTAATCCAATTGGAAGTCAAGACTGGACACCTAGTATTCATTGCCAGGCTTTCATCACATGCCACTGTTATCACTCATTGATTAGATAAATTAAATGTCTGCAACGAAAAGAAGGCTTTGCATCTCCCTTGGACCTGATTTAATACTTCTCATGAGACCAGATTTATTGTAAGCTTTACCCCTTTCTCAAAATAGTCCTGCAAATACAAACTCAGAAGGAAAATGATCAATTAAATGGCATAGTCATTATTTGAATGACTTTGGCTAACACTTTTTGGTATTATCCAAATGATGATAAAGAATATTGCCAGTAGTCCCTAAAATCATACAGACACAAAACCTAAGCACTATACAGGCAGCAAATTCCCAGGTACCAAAGGATCCAACTGTCTCCCTGTATCCAGCTGTACAGTATGGCAGGCCTTTATGAAAGCTCTCCTGCCCATGGGGCACCTGGTGCAACCAGGAATTAATGATGAAGTATCAGGAATTCACCACAGCATCGCCTGATGTGTTACCTATGGGCTGATCCCTACGGTTCTCTACTAATCATTCATTAATGTCATTTTCACCAATGCAAACAGGCACAAGGAGAGAGAACAAGAATCTAGCAGTGCTTCTCTGTGGCTTGTCTACACATAGTCTGTGGGGTGGCAGTGCAACATGAAGCACATCATGAAAACTAGTCACAGTTCTTTACTCCACAGTGTGTTTTGGGTGGGGCTGACAGCAAATAAGGTGACTTAAAGGTATTACATGAAGCCATTGAAACCTTGGGATAAGAGGGCAGAACCTGAGCAGCTCTACAGAGGAGTTAAAAAACTAGGGTCCCCCCACCAAACTCCTTGTCCTTTGTCTACCATCTTCTCTGTATCACTGGAAAGTATCAGGAGAAGCAATTGAGTTAAAGCTTGGTGGAATTATCCCTTTCATAAGCCCATGTCTTCAGTTTTTTAAAGTAAAGGTTTCCTTTATTAATTTTACCCAGCTAGCATTCACTTAGCATTTGCTTTGGGGGATAATTGACAGGTTGAGGCGACACTCGCCAGAATGAGAGCCATAAATCAGAAATAATTTCCAAAATTGGCTGAGGGGCTGATATGTTGAATAGGCAAATACAGGTAAAAATCTCTCTATTAGGCCTGACAGGAGCAGCAAATGTCAAGCAAGTGCTACCTAATGCACCAGATTAGATTAATTTTGTGGTTCTTTCCTTGGGTGATTTTGTCTTTGGCATGCTACCGTGCTCTGACAATGCTACCAGACTGCTCTCCTGGAGGGGGGAAGTTTCTATTTTCCTCTTAAAGGAGGAGTAACCAAAAGCATGTGGGGAAAAAAATGACTTTTAAAATTCTATCTTGTCTTTAAGATGAGTACCTTTCATAGTCCCAGCTGTAAAGTGTAAAACAAAAAAAAAAAAAAAAAAAAAAAAAAACCCAACCCCCAAAAAAGCTTAGAAAAACCCAAACCCACAGAAGATTAAAGCATTTTTCATGGGGAAGTGATAAAGTGGGAACTCCTTGGTCATCAGGGACAACTCGGGATCCACTATATCTGCCTGTTGAAGTCCATGGCAAAACCCTCTCAACTGAATGGCATGAGATCATTATAGAGTAGGTAGATTGCCTGGCGGAAAATTAACTTCCAATAATTGTGTTCACTCAGTGCTTTTCTGTCAAGGCTATCAAAACATTTCGCCAAGAGCAGTGCCGTTAGTAACAGATAACTGTTACAGGGAAGTAGGTAACTGTGATCTTATTTGACAGAGAGCTCTGCTGCTGGTGATGCTGAAGACAAGGATCAGACACTAACAACTCCAATACCCAAAGTCCATAAAACCAAGTCTTCAAGTTTCATGCATTTCACTGCCTGGCAGCAAAGGTGAAAATAATCAGATTTTTGAAAATTCAAGTCATTTTGGTCAGTTTTTCCAAATCTTTTTCATACTTTTCTGCTAAATAAAAGGTGTGTTTCCTCCAAGCCTTTTGAATGCAGGCGCACACATTAAAAAAACACACACACACTGCAAAAAATGGCCAAAATTCAGTCCCAGAATAAAACTGTGAAACTTCACAGTTTCTTCCACTGAGCAATTATTTCAGTTTTCACCAATAGGAATGGTGAGATTTTAGCATCAGGTTTTTTTGTTTGCAACATAAATACTTGTAAAGCAAAAAACTGGTAGCTTTGCAAACTCTAGATGTATTTAAGGATCTTCTGTGAAATATGATGGATGAGCTCTTGTCATGGGAAGCCAGAGAGAGAAAAGTTCTCTGAGTACCCCAAGACTCAAGACCTTGAAAGATAACAAGGTTAGGGTCATGATACAAGAAAGACGATTGCAGTCAATAGTGATGGCTGAAATGCATAAAGAAATGTGGGCTGGTAATCAGACTGACAGATCACAGTATTTCCCACTACTCCCAGTTCACTTCTTCCTTGAAGTCATAAGCAAGTCAGCTTCTCCATTCCTCTGCCTTAGAATTTGTATCTGTGTATAACTCACTGTATCAGAGTTAAAGACGAAGTTCAATGCTGAGCTCCACCCAAGCTTGGAAAAAAAATCCCTCTCCATCAGACAACCTGGGCATCTGTTCTATATTTTCAGAGAATGGAAAACAGACTGGCTGCTTCCCCAAGACTGCACATTGACACAAACTGTAAAGGAATTAAGATGTTGTGTAGGGACATCTCTTTCTATTTACTTCAAATCCTGCTGGAGAGACAGTCTTCCAAGAGGACAAAGAGGATATGGCTTGTTTAATCTAGCAAAATGCTGCTTGAGAAGGGGTGTAATCAATCTATAAATGCACCAGGAAGAAACCGATATGAGCACAAAGAGTTCCATAACCAAAGAGGCGATGCTGACCCAGTAACAAAAGCCTGTAGACTAACCTTGGGTACCCTTAGGCTGGAAATCAGAAGAAAGCTCTTGGAACAGTTTTCTAACAAGGGAGTAGAGGACCAAACTAATAAATCAGCTAAAAAACCTATGAATTTTATTATTATGTGTGAAAGTTGTCACTAGTGGATGTGAGTTGGACTTGATCATATGTTGCACAATCATATGTTCCTAGTGTAGAAAATAGGGAAAACAAGTATAAAAGTTTACTTATTTTATGTTACCAAAGGACAGGTAATTTAACTGATGACATTTGTTACTCACAATTGCTTTCTTCAGACTTAGAGAAGGCATTTCAGCAGCTTAACTAGAAGCCAAAAGCATGGCAAAGAGAATGGCTAGATCTGTACAAGGCAAGTTGGGGGCATTATATGTCAAAAGTATTGCTTACAAATATTTTATTTTATATTATTTTATTGTATTTCATTTCATTTCATTTATTTTATTTTATTTTATTTTAACATGCAAATAGAAACAGCTACATATTTACTTTGGGCTTTGATCCCCCCCTCTCCACTTGGAGGTAACAACACCTTCTTGAAGAGCTCATCACATGAAGGACTGTAAGTAAAGTCTACATCAAATCTGGTACTAATAAAACTAGTCTAAGACTAGGAACAGAAGTAGACTCACCTAGGAGTACATTTCCTATCACAGGCACCTATGGTTTGATGGGCCACATACATTGAATGTAGTGCACAGCCAGCAAAGCTCTCCAGACTTGAGATCTGACTACCCCCTCCTACCAAAAAAAATCTCAGATGTGGGAAAAGACTTATTGGAACACTTCTCTGAGGTTCACCCAAGGGAGGCTTTTTTCCTCTTTCCTTCTTAAATGAGAGGAATATCTAATAATACAGTAGCCATAACTATTTGAGTTTGGTCTGCTCCAGTCTGAACACCCACCGTGTATATTTCTAAACCATTTGCCCTTCCCTAATTCTTACAAACCACTTTACAACTCAAGTCTAATCAATAACAACTGTGTGAAACAGCACTCAGACAGTAAAGAAGTTGGAATTCCCCTTAATAGCCCTTTAAAGGAGTTTTAATTAATTCCATGCGCTTCTGTAGGATTATCAACTTTACAGTATGACTGCATGTGAAAGCTTTAAGACATTTCACTTATGTCCGCAGGATGTTATGTTACAAAAACTGGTTTTCATGGCTTGTCACCGCTCCCCGTTAGCTTCTTGATTAATCCTAAAATCCCACTCCTCCTTCCCTTTCTACTTTAACTAGCTGTCTCTGCAATTTCTTGTATTGGCCTTTCTTACATCCCTTCTCCTAGAGCTTGATCCAGCTCTTGGTGAAGGAATTAGAAAGTTTTCCACAGATGGTAATGGGAGCTTGGCAGGATCATTCCCTTCATTTTGCTTACTGCTCAAAGAAGCCATTTAGCTAAGGCTGTGCAACAAATACATTGCACAGCTCCAGTTAGACGTCAGCCAGTTCTTAGCTCTTACCCAGATGCCTGAATTTCCTCACATTTTTCAGTTTCCAATGAGTATTTCTTTTCTTTCATCACCTTCAGGTTCTCAGTTTCTGCTCCTCTTTTCACTCCTTTTATTCTCTTTAGCCCTTATTACTATTCCTTCCATTTTCTAACTCAGGTCCTCTTTCCAGGATCTCTTAGTTCCTGATTTTCTGCACTTTTCCCTCTTGTGCCGCTGATCCTTGCCTCCTTCCAGTTCTTAGTACTGCTGAGCCATTCATCTCATTTCCATTAATCACACAAGACTTGTGCTAATTATTGTTCAGCCGAGAAGATCTGAAATAGCATCAGAAATGAAACAGAGCAAGAAAGAGAGGGAGAAAAGATTTGCTTTTTTTTTTTTTTTTTCCACCATCATATTTACAACCAGTGACTTTTCTTAATGAGCCTATGAAAGGACTGCAAGTGATGTTAGTGCAGGAAAGCCTGAGAGCAGTGTGCCGTTAGAGGCTAGAGTTCATGAGCTGTCCAGAGCATGTTTTATCAGGTCACCGAGTCAGACGCACTATAGGGCAATTTCTCTTTCTCAGCATTAACCCCCAACTCTGAGTCTCTGCTGGAAAGGCCTCCCCCTTCACAAACACTCCAGGATAAGATGATAAGAAGATTACAAGTAAAGCCTCTCTTTAGCAATTCCACATCTCCTGTCAGACACAGCAAGTTAAATTACAGTGCAGGCTGCAAATGCATTGATCATCCACTCAGCTCCTACAACCCAGGGGTGAAAAGATCCATGCCGAGGATAAGTGAAGTAATCTCAGGAAAGTTTATTTTAGCTGGGAGGGGTTAAACAAGTTCAATGAGGCAAGGCTTCAGCAGGGCACTGGAGCCAAGTTCAGCAATGTCTTGTTTGTGCAGGTACAGGCTGCAGGTTATACATGCCACAGCTGTTCAGGTCTCCTCCGACGCACTCGTACCGTGCCGTGCGAGCTTGGTACTTCACCAACGGCAATGGGGAAGTGCTCCAGTCGTTCTGATGAAGGTCTCCACACATTTGCCATAACAGAAACCCTTCGACACAGTAACTACCTCTTCATTGCAGTAACTTTATGCTGCTGAACCAGCAGAGGACTTTTTATATTCACAAGAGCTCCAGTTTTTAAATAGGTGGCAATAGCATTCATTTCACCTATAAAATCTATACTGTGTTTTATGACAGAAGAAATAAACCTCCCTAAGCAGTTTTGACAGAGAAGGCAGGATTGTCCATTTTAAAGATAAAAAAAAAAAAAAAAAGGTTATAAATCATTAGGAGTGCTTATGAATTCTATTCATGACTGCCTTCTTTATTAAAAAGACCCATTGTAAAATGGAAAGTTCAGAAGGCTTGGTGGTGAGCGAAAATGAATTATAATGACATCACTGGGTCATGAACTAGGCCCACTGGCTACTTTCCAGAATAAAATTGACTGGAAAGATCAGATGAGCCCATTTGTACTGAGAGACATCTGGGTGGCAGCCAGAGATTCTGGGTTCAAGCTCCCTATTTACAGAACACACTTCCCTTTCCCCTTTCATTACCAGGAGTAATCTGGATTTCCCAGGCACAATGTGTGGGATAGTCACGTCACTCAATTGAGATTCCAGGAGGATTTTCCCCAGAAAAGTTCTTCATACTCATCACTTGGTGAAGGACCTTGTGAAGAATGTGAACATGCCAACATCCAGCTGACACATACAGTAGATTCTCACTGCACTGCTGATGGGAAGTATTTCACCTTCAAATAAGCATAATTTGTCAGACTTTTCCATTGTTTTTTTTCCTCATCATCTCTTTCCCAGATAATAAACAGTGTCTGAAACCCAAAAGAAACTAATTTCTGGTAAGAAGTCATTTGTAAGCCTTTAAGGGCATCAGCTGAAAAAATGAGGGGACAGTATTTTTCCCCTATTTTTGTCTTCACTTTTTCAGTTGTCTTTCTAAATGCAAAATGCCATCTCATTCAAAGATTTCCAGTGTCATCTTCATCTTTCCTAGTCTACAATTTATACTTCTTTGATATTGCTTGAGACTTCAAGGAAGCTTTTACCTAATACTGTAATACCTATTATCTGAAACATTTAGGTGCACATACACTTGCCAAAGAGCAATAATGCAGATCAGTTGGATGTCAGCAGTCCAATAAGGTGGAATAGTATATCTTCTGGGGAAGAAAAGATGTCTAACCATCTGACCTTAGCACTGGCACCATCTCAATATTAATATATTTTATGCATGCATGTGATAACGTTTTACCTTCCTTATGGTCCTGCAGGGAAGTTTCTCTTCTCCCTACTGAGGATTATTACCTATTCAGAGGTGGTTATGATTATAGATACTTACTAAGACAAGAATAATTGACCATAAAAAACCTTTTATATTCCCAAAATTATTTTTGCATTGACTAAAAGTGTCAAGAAAATCTAATTTTATTAACAGGTCCCTAATTTTGCTTTCATTTAGCTTACAACTAGGTTTCCTTCCCCATCCAAAGTATGTTTTCACTTTGAGGCATTTGGCAATGATGTAAAAGAACAATTTGTCATAAGATTCCTACTGGGAGCACATGGATCAAATATCAAAGTAGATATGAAATATCTGTAGGGGAGGGAGTGAGCCTGAGGAAGGTATCAAGACCGTCTGTACATGGAGGAGTGTCAGAAGACATCTCTATGTAGGTTCCAGCAGTCATGAGTAAGTCCACATAAAACCAAAAGTCTGACAGAGACTGAGATGGATCCAAAAAAAAAATTCATGATGGGTTTGGAAAATAGGAACTGAAAATCCAGTTCTGCTCACAAATGTGACATTCTTCAGGAAAATTTGAGCATAGAAGCCTATGAGGTTACCTAAGAAGATTTATTAGCTGAAACAACATAAACAGGGAATATCCATGAGATACAAGTAGTTAATAATAGGTTAGAAGTGTGACAGGAGAGTGACAGAGTCTCAAATACAAGTCTGTTAACTGTACGTGAATTAATGATTTTCTTCTAGCAGGTCTTTACTTCAAAAAAGCAAAAATAAAATCCCAAACAAAACAAAACATGCTATCACTGCATTCAACCAGAGATGGTAAAACTGAAACCAGGGCACACTGAGTCCTATCCTGCTTTGAGGGAATGTGCTGGCAACGCAATCAACGGAAAAGAAGACTGGACAGACCTTGATACTGCAATTGTTATTACAAGAGCTTTACCCTTCATGTCAGCCTGAATGTTTTCTGAAATCCAAATCTCAAAGGATGGGATTTTTTAAGGTAGTCGCAAGTCTTTGAAAATGCTCACTTAGGAGCTTTTGAAGATCCAGTCCACACAGGTTTACAGGACTCTTTCTGAAAAGGCCTTCTCTATTGCACAGGTTTGACTGTGACCCAAAGCTCATTATATGGGCCCTCAAAAACTCAGCAATATCCAGATCCAAATTGGATCTGGATAAATAATAGGCCTAACCTCTGCAAAGCACTACGGAAGCTCTGAAAGTGATCTCCATAAGCATTTCTATGTTAACAGCAGGACAGAACGTGCATGACATAGCTCCAGTAGAAAGCAAGTGTGGCTTTCTCCTGACCCAGGCCTGAGGTTTGTTCCAGGCCCGTCCCCCCATCTGATACCTGCTGAGCTCACCATAGAAGCTATTCTACATTTTGTTGCTCTTTTTACCTGAATAAAGGATTTCAGGACTTGGCCTGATGTTAACATAGCTAATTGGAAACTTTTCAGTAAAATATGCTTTTTCAGAGCCAAAATTATTTGTGGAAATATTTCAGCTTCAACAGAAACTTTATTTACAGGACTTCTAAGAGGAGTGTGGAAACTGTCCCTGCCTTGGAATGTGGCTCACTTTCTGCCTCTGCTCTGGGTTTCTGTGTCATCTGGGCCAAACTCCTTTACTATATGCTTTGCCTGATCTTGCTTTCAGAATTTACTGTTCGTGAAGACAAAACATTCACATCTCTTAAGCTTTGGATATATTATGAGTCATTGCAGAAAGCACTGTGCAGGGTGCTCCATGGTCCAGCACATGGCTGAAAATTGACTTCCAGCTGCTATTCTTGTTCAGTATGGCAGGGCACATACCCTCTAGAAGACACTCTTGACTCTTCCTGAGGCTAAACTTGAAGATTTGCCAATAGTCTGGAAAACCAGGTGAGTCTTGGAGTTACCCTTGGGTAGGTCCTTGAGATAAAGCACAAGTGTACCCTGGCCCTTTGCAAAACAGAGATTAATATTCCTTTCATTTCCAAGACGTGTGGCTCTTAGCTAAGGAAACAGAGCTGTCAAAGTCACCACAAAAAAGAACTGCTACCTTTTCCCACATAGAGGCATAGTATGGGTAATCTTGAGAGTTCCTGTCCTGCAGGATTTTATTTTCCCAAAAGATTTGTAAAGCTAACTTGAAATATTTTCTTCATCAAGTGCATAAAACAATGTGACAGAAGAATTCCTTCCTATTAGATTATATCCATGAATGAAAGTTTAATTGTTTAGTTTTAAACTGTTTAAGGAAACCTGCACATGAATAGGAAGTCAGGCTTTTAAGAAAGTCAGTCATAAATATAAACAAAACCATGATGCCAAACAGCAATTAGTGCTTTGTTCCTTTTTTGAATGACAGCATGCCTTAAACTCATTCATTTCCAGTTATGACTTGCTGTAATGTGTAAAAATACTAGTGTAAATCCCCTAAATAAACTTTGTCTTTTTCTTTTCAGGTTCTTTGGCTTTTGTCGACTTGCTATGCAAAGTTTTCCCTTTATTGTGCAAGGCACAAAGGTCTCCACCTCTTTTTTTAACTTACTTTGGAACAGCAATTATTCATAACTGACTTACCTGGAAATGTTTCGCAGATACAGACAGAGATTGTGCTCACCAATGGGAGCGCTAACAAACTGACTGCTGGGATTCTAAATGCCGCGGCATGTAGAATCAGTGCAGATCTAGATGCTTCTAATAGCTTGCAGTTGTTGAACAACTGTCAAAACCATTTATTCTTACCGCTGATGGTAAATTTTCAGGGAAACATCACTGTAGACAAGAAAGTAGATTTTTCAAAGGCACAAATGGTAGTCAGGCATCTCGCTGCCATCGCTCCTTTGAAAACCCTGCCCAAAGTCCTTAGACAAGCTGCCTGGCAAACAGATGTGTAAGGATAGATTGGACATTTAGGTATCAACACCATCTTTGAACTTCTTGGATGAGGAGTCTGCCAACATTTTTTTTGGCCTTTCCACTAACACTTAATGTCTTCTAAGATGAAACACTAGCAAGTTCTTTAAGCTCATGTTATTTTAAATACAGGCCAAGACCTTTAACGAATTTGCTTAGTGGTGGCAGAGGAGGAAGAAAGATTTGGTCCTAAGTGTTGTTCAATAGCATGTCTTGGTTTTCTCTGGATGGTAGCCAGGACTGATATTTAAGAGGTGTTTTGCTGATGGACTATCCTACCTCAGTGACAATAACAGAGTAGCAGAGTCCCCAGCAGCCTATCCATCTAGCTAAATCTAAGAATAGATTCATAAAATCAGAGAAAATTCACAGAAGAGCTTGCAAGAATTTAACTCACCATTATCAAAAGAGAAAGGAATATATTCCTCTTCTAGAGCACTGGTTCTCACACTTTGGGGGCAAACAGAGCACTGTCAGCACTCCAAATTTGTCATGAACCACCAAGCATAGTTAATCAAACTTTTAATTGAAAAAACACCAAAAAGATAATAGAACCATGACCACAAAGATAATAGGACTTTGAAGACCACCTGCCACAATCTCACAGACCACCTATTGCCCTCGGACTAGAATCTGAAAGCTGTTTTTTATGAAGTTTCTCAAACTATCTACACAGCACTGTAAATACAGAATGTTAAGAATTAGTGAGATATCAGTAAAAAATTCATTGACTGTTTAATTTACAGTGCTTTGGGTGCCTTAGCTTTTAAAAGTGGGTGTGTAGTAAGGAAAAGCTTTTCCTATATCTCTTCTCAGCAGAATCCCAGAATTGGCATTGGGAGCTTGCAGCAACATAAAAAAGGAAAAGAACAAAAAAATGAAACAGAAACTACCAAAACATTAGGGAACTAATCCTACAGCACTAGAGATGTGACATGGAGAACAGCCTATTAGGAAATTGATTGAGATAGGAAAATTAAATTTACTTATGACTTTATTTCATTTACTATATGTATTGCATTTTGAGGATTAAGAAACTAAGATCTTTTAAGCAAGAAGTTGATTGCTATATTTTACTCTAAATTTTCTTCAGATTGAAATAGCACATCTTTTCCTAGAATATAAACAATTCAATTTTTAATGTTAATTTCACAATATAGGATAAACACTTCACTAACTACTGATGGGCTTTTTGAGGTCACAAAGAAAATATCCCCATTTTACTGCAAATTCAAATGACTAACCATGAAGTAAAATCTTTCAAATAATTTCAGCAAATATTTCAGTTTTTTTAAAAAAGGCCCAAAACCAAATCACAGCAAGCTTGATGGAAAAAGAGTCAGTGTTAAGTCTAGGAAGACAGCTAGAATCTAGAAGCAACTTTAAAGTATCAATAGTGGTCAAGAACCATTTTCTCTTGTTTTTTTGTGAGATGCCTTTGGTGCCTTTGACAATGACATAGGGTTGAGACTCTAAAGAACATGCTGAGAACATGACATAGTAAGCAGGGCTTAACACACCTTCTGTCCACTTCTGAAGCATGGAGTCTACTACTAGAAACCTATTTAAATTAATTGAGTGACTATAATAAGCGTCTGCCTAGGTCTACAGCACCAAAGATCCAAACTTCTATAGGCTCCAATTAAGCAAAATTGCCAGTGTTATCCATGTGTGGCCTCCACAGCACCTTCCAAGTCCTGAAGATAACTAATTAACCAAATAAATAAATGAATAAAATGGATGCCACAAGATAAGGTACAAAAATCACTGACAACACAAAAGTACACAAGGCTTTCTAGTGGGACTTAAAAATTTGTATTAACTGGAAATCGAAGCCCTGGACCGTGGAAAAGGTCTTAATTTTCATCAACTCTAAACTTTCTAATGTGATATAGGATTTCAACATTGAGGCAAAAAATGAGGAAAGCTTAACCTACAATTACTCATCTAATAAAGTCCAGAGCCTTATTCTTAGGCGGCTGAGATAGATAGCCAAATTTTATCTGGAATAAGAATCTAAACATCTGGGATGACCTCCAAACCTTTTATGATACATCTAAAATACACCCTTTTTTAACAGTCCATATGTTTTTGCCAGTCTTCTGCCTCCAAACACAGGCACTATACAGCCAACTCTTAATGTATATTAAATCCCATGATAGACACTCTTAGTCAGAAATAAAGTGCCCTTGATCTGCTGTAGCTTTATCCTGCCAGTTTAGTCTCTCAAATTTGAGAGTTCACCAGTGCTTACATGAAGATCTCATGTGTAACAGAGCAATAACTTATGTTTTGATTTCTGCACTTTTTCTGTTTTCCTTAGCTCTCCTAAGTGTCCCTGTTAAGAAAAACTTCTTGGGGAGGAAAGGGACTCACAGTACCCCAAAGTGTAGGAGCAGGGCTGCAAGGGACCTTTTGCCTCCATCTCTGCCCTCTTATGTTTTATATGCTGCCCCATTCCCTTTCATGTAATTAATCTGACAAGTTTTTGAACAGCTGTCTAACTTTTTCCTTGAGCCTCGGGTAGAAAATTTTTATCTTCGCTAAGAACAGCATGGAAAGCTTTTCCAAGTCAGTTAACAGTTTGTCTCACTGTGGGTTTTTAAAGTCTGAGTACAGATTTACAGCATGTTTTATGTATATTTTTTTAGTCCCAAGGTCCCTTCTCTTCACAGATACATACACAATATGTCATGTAGAAAATATAAATTGTTGATTGTACAGGCACTTTCCTCCTTTTTAAACCTTTCCAAAGGTCTTTTTGTTAAATACACCCAGACACCGTTTGACAGATGAGGGGCTAATTGCTCTGTGAATTACCTCTATCGATTCCTGTTTCATGTTGAGCCAAACAAACAAAAGATATTAATGCTTCGAAAAAAATGAATGATGACCTTTCTCTGCAAACACAGCTTGCGGCCTCTGATTATTGGTGATTCCAAAGAGCAGCGGTCAATCGCAATAGCTGTAACGCTATGATCACTATAATAAGCTTGCCTGACCTTCTCTGCCATGTTAAGTGGTTTAAATTTATTTGCCCAACAACAGTGGAGCTTTCATTTAAAGTCACAGAACATTCAATTCTATCTAAAGACACAGGCTATTTTTTTTAAAGCTTTACCTGTTTAAAAAAAAAAAAAAAAAAAAGTGCCCTGCTTGAAAGTCGTAATAATACTGGATACAAGTAACAAGAAGTTATTTTAACCTGCATAATCAAGAGTCCTTGTTATGGCTCTAACAGTGTGGATTTTTCTTGAGCATTTTGCCTTCCCTCTGCTCCACTCATCTTAGAAATGTAATCTGGTTTACACTCTGCCTTCAACAGAGTTGCAGTTGGGCACTATCTTTGCAGTTATCCCAGCTGGACTAAAAGAAAATCATTATCATTGAATGCAAATGCAGTCCTAAAATCCAGTCTCTGTAAGCAAGATTTCCCAAGTAGTGGTCGATAGCAGAATCTGGCTACAAGCAAAACTCCTGCAAGTTCTTCATCAATGTTCTCTCTCTTTCCCCTCTTCCTAGCTGGTGTTAGTGTGAGGAAAAAAAAAAAGTAGAAATCAAGGTGAGGCAAACCGCAGAAGATGAAGCGCTTCTCTTTTTGCTGGAAGCGGTCTGCAAATTTGCTGGAATATTCTTTATCTTGAGATTTCCACCTCTCTCCTCGGTTTCCTATGGAGAAGAAATAAGTGCAAGAGAATCCTTCGTCTTGATTTCTGTGATAATATGGCACTGTATCCATAAAATGGGAATAATAATCCTTAGCCCCCTTTTCAAAGTGCTTTTCTAAGTGTTGGATACAGCAACCTCAGTAAAGTCCTTGGGAATTCGACATTCATTTTGATCACTGTTATAAGTCACTATAGTCTGATATCAAATGAAGGCTGAAATTTAGCAACAGGAAAATATGGTCTAAATTTGTTAGAAGCAAAAATACAGGATCACAAATTATTCCTGGGAGAAACCAAAGCCACTTCTCTCATCCTCATTTTTAAAGTTCTATTTACCTTTCTTTCTGCAAGGAAGCAAAACCACTATTGCTTCAGAAATTCCCTCCCCTTCCACACACACCAAGTAGCAGTTTGGGGTCAGGGCTCAACCCAACTCCACCGCCTGCTCATAAGGTCACCCTCACCCTCCTGGTTCCCATCCCTGGGTGCTCAGCACACCCAGAGCTTGTCTGGCTAATGGTCTCTGAGCACACGGATTCAGCCAGCATCCAGTCTGTGAGCCCCACTTCCAGCCTGATTGCTAATTCCTCTCTCTACCACCCCAAAATACTCAGAGGGAGTCTGAGGAGAAACAACAAACAGTCATCAAGGTGACTGCTATAAATACAAGGCAAGATAAAGAGGGAAAAGGAAGCTCACATGTGTTGGCGGGCTAGTAGCATCCTCAAAGGCAGATTTAAGTGCCGATGCAGACGTGCTTAGCTTGAGGAAAACTTGGAAGTGCAATAAAGCTGAGTCAAGTGCAGGAGGGTAGTACCTGCCAAAAGAAATGGTGAATCAGGTAGTCAAACCATAGAAAAGAATACAGGAAGGAGAAATGTGGGGAAAGTACCCTAAAATTTTCTTTGTGGATATACTGGCACAGAGTATGGCTGTAGAGGATGTTTGTGTCTGCAAAAGAAACTTCTTCCTTAAATGATTTTATTATCAAAATGCCCCTGAGGCTGGAATTTAATTTCAAATAGAGCTTAAGTAATCAGACATCTATGTCTTGGAGCTGTGAAAGTCTGAGGCCTGTTGTGCTGTGAGAGACAGCTATATCTTTAACATCAAAAATTAAAGTTCTGAGAAAAGTGTGTTTCAGGCTTAACAAAATTCTGATGCATTTATGTATCCATATCAGAGTTGCACCCAAGGAAGGAACAGTCCTTTTAAACCTTTATGTGCCAAATAGCCTTGAGTCATGAGAACGGTGTAAAGAATGAAATCTCAGCTGCCAGACCAAGGAAGAAGTTGTCCTTTTTCCCTAGCTAAGCAGTCACATCCTCATTGCAGTTACTGTCCAGCTTGGCTGTCATGGTTGTTCTTTGCTTGGAAGTTGTAGCTCTTCACTTGGAAAGTGTAGCATACAGTAAAGTTCAAAGTCCAAACCAGAGGTGCTTTTTATAGAAGGAGAAACTGAGGCACAGAGTTGAAGAAAGGCACACAGGCAAGACGGAAAAGGAAGAAATTTGTCCATCTCATCTGCAAAGTTTCACTTTTGGGACTCAAAAGAGGGATTGTGATAAGGAATTTTCACAAATTCCTCCTGCTGCATCTTCTTGCACATTTTAAACCAAATATATCAAGCAAGTAGGTAAGTATTCACAAGCCTTGAAATTAAGAGGCATCTGGCTAAGTACTGAACAGGTGTTGAAAATATGTTCACACAGTTGTCAAGGTTTTTCAATATACCAGTATTCTGGAGACACTGGGGGAGGTGGTTTGTTTGTGGTTGTTTTTTTTAATGAAGACATCTTCAGCATTTTCGCCTGGGCTGCTCAGTGCAGAGAAGGTGGGGAAGGAGAAAAGCAGAGGGTAGAGGTATATTTTAAAACACAGTCTTCCTACTGGCCAAAGCCAACTTGATTATGGATTAAACCTGTGTTCATCTGTTATCTACTAAAAGCCTTTCTCATCTGCATAAGGGGTTGGTGCTCTCAGACCAGTCTGTTACTTCTGCTCTATCTTCCTACAGCCTTTACTTTTTCCTGCCCAGATGGCCAAGAAGTACAGGGGTGAGGATGCTCCTGCTTCCAAGAAAGTGTTCCAGAGCTCCCACGTTACTTTTACCCATTTCCATGCAGTCACTCCAGTCCCTTATGAGTTCCTTTCCAGTGCTTTTTCCTCAGGTGTAAACTGGACTTTGAAAACATAGAAGAAATAAAAATTAAGATCTATGATAAACATTTTAAATAGCTGGAGGTCCTGCAAAGTGTATTTCTCACCCTAAAAAGCAGCTATTCTGTGAGTTTTCCTCTCCCTGCCAGCCCCTTTGATCTCAAATAGCATCACTGTGTTTGGGTAGAGTGCAATATACTTTGGCCTGGAGACTGGTTTCTTAGCGGTAGGCTCCACCAGTGTAGCAGGCATTAGGACTGGTTTCTCACCAGAGTAGCTGTTCTGAAATGCCATTTCACACCAGCTGGGGATCTGCTCCTTAAGAACAAAGGAAACAAATTACATTGAGTCCCCAAAGACAGAGAGCTGGCATTTCCTCCCACTTGTGCCTCCACGAAGTCAAAAATAGCTTTTGTTCAGGAGACATCACACACAGATGAGGATTCAAACCTTTCTCAAATTGAGGATGCTGCTCTGCCACTGTTTCTCTGAGAACACTGATATGCCACATTTCTGGCTCAAATAGGCCGGATGCGATAATACGTGGATCTCCAAGTCCTTTGGATTTTATGGGACACCTCCCAGTGGAACATCTGCAGTTGTTAGCTCGAGGGATGCAAAGCTTGTGAAGTTGTATTCCCACAGCCAGATGGGATAAAGGACTTTCTCCCTCAGCTGAGAACCTTGCATTTCAAATCCTGTCTAGGTAAATTACCTTTCCAGGGCTGGGTATTTCCTTTTTGGATATTCCTTGGAAGTAACCTTCAGGGAATTGACTAACTTAATAGCTTGGTCAGACAAGAAGGAAGGAAACTTGCACTGGTCCAGCGGGAGGCACCACTTCAGGCAGTCAGCATCCTGCAATTCTTCCAAGTCGGTGAATCATAGCAGTTTAACTCTCTTTCAAGGGCAAACTTCTTCCTTTCAGATAGGGCCAAGGTAGCAAAGGCAAGGCCTAAAATAGTTCCAGCCAACATTTGGCTTTGAAAACAATTTCAAAGAGTCACTGCTGACTGCTAGGAAGAAGTCTAGCCTTGATCTAGAAGCACTGGACAAAGAATATCTCTTTGAGTCTAAAGTCTGGAAAACAAGGATCTATTACAAAAATGAATATCATTAGAAGATTTACTTAATATCTCCATGTAGTGTTCCAAGGAAATACACAAACAACAAAGCTTGCCTTTTCTTGTGGTTGCAGGAGATTAGAAATGATCTGATACCAGCCTAATTTTCTGATATTATATAATTATATTATACTTATTATATTATATTATATTGGAATTAAAAGCACCTACAAACCTTGCTGCAAAGAAAGTTCATGGTGGCACCTTCACCTCTCTACTATAAACAAGACTATGGCTCCAGGAGCTGTTCGTGTGCTCTTCTTTACAAAACATTGCTTCACCTCCTCGATCAGTTGGGTTTACATTTACATTTTGCTGTAGGTTCTGTTTCCAGTTCAGAGCTATGATTTTCCAGGTTAACTATAGCCTCCAGACTTTTTGAGAAGCTAATGTCTAGTGTCTAGACATTCACAAGAAGTTAGGGAATCGTATCCATCAGGACCTGAGTCTTGTATAATAAATGAGGAAAATAGCTGGGTAAATGCTTCAATGCTTCTTCAAGCTCCAACAAGGAGGTTTGAATATGACAGTGGGTCAAACAGATTTCCATAGATAGTAACACATATCTAATGTGGGGAACTTAGATAAAAAAGGTCAGGTGGTAGGATCTTAGAGTTGCAATTCAGGTGCCAGAACTAGAAAAAGGTGTCCATTTAGTCTGACCTCCTCATAAGAGGGAACTTTTGAGTATCACTCTAGTGTCTCTTGGTATGGTGATGACAGGTAGGAGCCAAGGAAACAAATGGGAAGAGTCTTTTGCACTGTCCTTAGACAGACTTTTTGCTTTTTTATCAGAATCATATCAACATTTCTCCTAGAGATGGAATCCAGACTCACCTCTTCTTGACTAGTTATATCCTCTGGTAAAGTTCTGTAAAACATTTTCCTTCCTTCCCTAGAGTCCAGTAATAGTGATAACTGATTAATTGATTCAAGATAAAAAAGCTGGGCTGTATTCCTGGCAGAAATCACTGTGAACCAAAAGCTCTTTATACAAAAAGTTGTTTGAAAATGAATTATGGGAGAAGATCAGGAATGAATGCTCTCCTTCTTGAAAGAAAAAAAATATTGGGTTAAAACTCAGATGTTTGAACCAATTTCCTTGAAGATGTTATAGGTACCATCAGTTAAAGAAATCAAATTTTTTTTAAGTCAAATATACTTCCCTACATTTATGTGGTTTGTATAACCTTTTGCAACTTAACCCATGTCAGCAGTAAAAATAGAGAGGCTTTTCTACAAAGCTAACTGTCCAGTATTCAAACACTGCCCCACTGTTTGACAGGATGCAACAGTAAAAGGCAAGCTATGCATTAAAAGAAAATACAAAAATGGTTGACAGCAGAAACATTTTTCTATAGCAACATTCATATGAAATTGAAATATTCAAGATAAATGGCTAACCTTCACACATATGGCCTGTGCAAGAATTGAAATTTATTCTATATGAACAGAAAGAGATTTTTCATTCTTTTTAAATAATTGTTTAAAAAATATTCCAGTCCAAATTATGAACGTCAAGCCTACAAAATTTTATTTTTAAACATCAAGCTGTTTTCTTTTACTTAGAGAGAAGCCAAGGAATAAATTGCTAAATATAGTTTATATGTTGGAAACAGTGACACAACCTTCATTCTCTTGGTGCTGTAAAATATGTAACTTTAAATATAAATTTTACAGAACAGTATTTTGCTCAACAGAGATTTCATTTCACTGAGTGAATCACATTAATAACACTTAGCTTATATAGTGCTTTTCATCTGTGGATCTCCCAGCACTTTACAAAACGTAAATTCATTACCAATATTTTACAGAGATGCAATAAAGGGATTTACTGAAGGTTACACAGTGAGTTAGTAACACAGCTGCTGAAGGAGTGAAGTCCCAAAATCTTGTTCCTTGCCTATTAGAAGACAATGACCTGCACATTAATTGAGTTTTTGCTCTTCTTTCAACACATGTCACTGGAAAAACACCCTGAGAATTTATTACGGTGAAGCAAACCAAGTCAGGTATCATGCAACATTTTGTGATCCAGCCACCTAATATTTTTTTGCCCTGTTTACCATTGTGATATCTGCATGGGTAACTGGAAAATCCAGGTCTGAAACACCTATATACAGAACAGTCCCTGAAGAAGGAACTTATACTTGTACAAGACCAGGGGCAAAAAGAGAGAGAGAGACTGTGACACTGAGTGTTTGACAAATGTCCAACTGAGTTCAACGCAATTCTTTAATTTTTTTTTTGTGGGTTACCTTGGGAATGAACAGATTTGTGGTATGACAAAAGGAGAAAAAAAGAGATCAAATGAGAGAATGGATATGAGAGGGGTCTAAATAAAAAAAAAAAAAAACAATAGAGGAACAGTCCAGAGTAGTACATTCAGCCGTGGTCACGGCTTTCTGCAGGGAATTGCTCCATCATTCTCAGCATGGCTTTTCCTCCTATCTTTCTAGTATCGGGGCTGTCCCATACTAAAGGATAGAGAGAGAATGGGAGATGTTAGATATTCAGACATTACAGAAGTTCATGAGTAGAAGCACTCTTTAGCCACTGACTCCAACCCTTCCTCGCAGTAGTATCTGTTTCTTACTCGCTGATGGCTCCTTAGTGGGCTCAGGGAGATAGGCTGGGGGACTCACACTATTTCCCACAAGATAGTTATCTTCATAAAAATTATCTGCAACTGATAGGAAATTAAATGGAGACAGCCAATGGCATTACCCCCAAGTTATCTGTTTTCTGTAAAGCAACACTGTCTCCAGAACTAGTGGCTCACTATTTTTCATCAGAAATTGCACTCTTTTATCAAGTATTTGAAAAAAAAAAAAAAAAACCACACTTAAAAAGTAAATATGGCATAGTGGATAACAAAGAATTCATGATCTTGAGCTTAGACCCTTTGGTAGGAAAAAAAAATTAAATCATCTATTCTTCAGGTAGTTCTCTAAATTCCTAATTTTAATGGTTAAAGGATGAGATTCTGGTCTTTCTAAACTCAAATGATGGAGATACAAATGTGGAGGAAGTATTTAATTTAGGAGAGTTACACAGGGTTTGTGTGCATGTAATTAGGAACAGAATCTGAAGGACCAGCATGTCAGAGCACACTTGCATCAGTTCCCAGAATTCTTAAAGAGAAAAGTTTTCTGTTACTTCATTTAGTCTTGCTTTTAGCAGTACAATAAAATCCTACATATCATACCCTTGACAGATGTGGAGTGGTGTGTCTCTACATAAATAGAATTAATTAGATCATTGATTCACAGCAGCTGAAAATCCGGCCCTCTATTCTACAGCACATGTCAATGTTATTACACAAACAATAAGATTTGCTTAACAAAAATATAACTCTGGTCTTTTCAGGTATCAGTGATACTTGATTGTTTTGAGTATTGGCTTTCTGACAGAGTTTGGAATGAAGCCATTTTTATTAATTTAGTTATTTTTGCTGATATAAAAGGTCGTCTATCATGTTAATGATGTATCGGTCTGTGGTACCACCGAACAATAATTACAGAATGTTCCTAATAGTAAATCATTTGTCACAATCAGAGCTGGCTACAACAACCTTTTGTTGAGCAATAGAATACATTAGGTGAATGGCAATACACCTTTATGCTTACCAATTAAAGGATCCCACACATACAGAATTTACATGAACTTTAGAGTGAAGTATCATGAATTATGAACTGCTGCTTACAAAATCTCGCTAGGTATAGAACTTGCTGCTAATTTTTAACTTGTCAAATCATTTATATGTATCTTTTCAAGTATAATTGGAGCTGCAGACAGATTTCCCAGTCTGTCAAATCAGAAGTGTTTGGAAAATTTCAGAGGATCAGGGACTTTGAAAATAGACACAAATAAATATTTAAAAGACCAGCTAATCTATTCAGAATGCAAATATGTCCTGTCACTCTATTACTCCATTTAGATAGTGATAAAATTTCTTCTTGTTTTATCTATTTGGTAAAAACTGTAAAGATATTTTAGTTCAGGAAAGAGATTTCCAAGCTCTAACGACAGGTAGTATACGAATTACTGGTTGATCAGCTATGGAGAACAATTTGATCACACCCTGCTGGAATGTCAATTTTACTTCCAGCTGCTGAATGTCATTACCATATATTAATAAACCAGAGGAGAAACTTTTAGTACTTTCTTATTCTCATGGAGCTGTCACATGAAATTATGCAATGAAGGTGGTTCATGTACTAGTCTGCCTTAAAATGGACACTAAGCTATAAATAAATCCAAGAATTCCTGGGTCTGAATATTCCCTTCACATAGCTTTAAGGGTCCAGGTTACGTTCAGGTTCAGTAATCGTGTCCTTCTCTTTACCCCATAATACCCTGCAGAAAGGAAAGTCCATAGCTGTCACTAGTGTTATGCCTATTACGAGCCATTAAATCCTTGCCCACATAAGCCCAGTAATGCCTAGATTGGACAGATTAAACCAAACCTGAAAACAGATCATTTTTTCGGAGGTTCAGAGGTTTCATTCTCACACTGCCTCTTGCAGCCACTGGATCGAGTCAGCGTGGATTAGCTAAACCACTGGGAGATGTCCTCTTCCCTTGCAAGGTCCTTACATGCTTCAAATTTGGGTCATCTACTGGATACTTCTCCAGACTGAATTTTGAGCCTGCCGCCCCTCAAGAGAAACGAGACAGCGGCACACACAAAAACAAGAGAAAAGAAATAGATGAGCTGCCACAACAGCACTGTACTCCACCCATATGCCTCAATTATCTCTCCCAGGCCTCTGCAACACCACACGCCACATCAGGAGCAGCAGAGGGACTACCAATGAGTAATTAAACCTCTTATTGCTTTGCATGGCTGAGTAGTTTTCATAACAGCACTGCACAAAACTTGAGATTCGCAGATTTTTATATAAGCTCCTCAACATTTCTACTTGCCTCTCTCTCCTTTTTTAATTTCAACCGTTAGAATAAACTTTACTGTGAACTGCTGGGAATAAGAGGATTTGAGCAGGCAAATGCTAAGATGATTGTTCATTAAACCCAATGACTTTGAAACTGCCTCTGTGTCAATTAAAATAAAAACTGTCAAATGCTTTAAAAGAGCAGCTTTGTATAATAGGAACTCTGTTGAGTTTATTGGCAAAGAAAGAGAGCCATTCCATGAGGTTATGCAGAGGAAAATAATATGTTGTGCTTGGGAACAGTGTCCTGGTCTCTCCTGATTCCCCTACAGTAAGGAAAACTGTACATAACATATGCATCAACATGTATGTATACACACGTATATGCTTGCTGGACAGCTAGAGAAAGAAGGGGGTTGGCCTTTTACTTTTGTTTTTCCAGTGTGGGTTGGTTTTTTTGTTTTTTTTTCCCAAGCTAACAATTAGGATTAATTGTCAACTTATAAACCACTGGGTTTTGTTTTGTTTTGTTTCTAACTGGATACAGATTTAACACTTCGTATAACTTAAAAATGCCATTTTGTTACAGTAGCCAACCAATCCGACAGGGGATCTTCACGCCTGCGTGTCAAGTGTCAAACATAAAATAGCTGTAAAATGGGACAATAAAAAGCGTGTTACTGTAGGATTCTGACAGCCCCCGCGCCTGGCAATTAGGAAGCCTTCATAACAATTAACAAAATTGAAATCAGATTGAAGAAATAAGTGTGGGTGTGTAGGATGGACATGATGGAAGTGTCTTCCTTCTAAAAATGTCCTTCTTCTTCTCCATCTCGTGACAATACATGCGTGCAGTGGCCATTTCTGGACATGGAGAAAACAAACAAGGCAAAGTAACAGGGTCCCTTTGGAAGAAACGATGCTGGGTCCTCAAGAGGGCAGTGAGGAGGAGAGGGGGGGGCATATCTTGCCAAAAATGAATTAGAAGATTCAAATGTCTCTCCCCCCATCCCCACACACACCACCCACCCCTCACCGTGTTCTGTCCAGAAGAAAAATCCCTCAGCCGCAATGGTTGTTTTTATTAAATTCTCCTCAATAAAAAGCTCAGGCAGGATTTATTAGGTACTCAGGGCGGACGTTTAGTATTTCGCCAGTTATTAAGTGAAAATCAATAGAAAGCAAAGAAAATGGAAGTCACTGCACTGTTAGCACGCTGTTGTCGCCCAGATATTATGTCGGCTGTCTTGTAGATTCATGACAGACGAAAGCGGCCGGGAGAGAACTCTTTCTGCTTACATTGCAGGAGCCAAAGTGGGGTTATTCATTAGATCAGGCAGCTGGCCAGATGGATTTCCAGTTCAGTTTTACCATTTATCTTAAAAACGCCTGTATCGAGTGAGAAAGAACACTGATATTATGTGATATCGATGGCAGCTTTATGTATCTAAATCAGGATTTATTGTTATTTTGTTCTGAAGACCTTTTTTTCTCAAGAAATACCATTTCACTGGAAGAAAATAATAGCTAAAACCTTGTCAAAGATAACCTTTCATGTTGTTCGTGCACCGCTGGCTGTAAAACAAATAGAACCCAGGGTATAAATAGGTTTAACCACATCCTTACAAATCATTCCCTTTAGGATTTTCTTTTTTCTCCTTTTTTTTTTTTTTTTTTTAATGGTACAAATGTGGGGTTTGGTCATTAGTTGTTTTTCTTGCCAGTAATTTAGCTATAAATAATGTCAGCATTTGTTTTAATTGCATAAAAAAGCACTAGAAGTTTTATGTCTCTGGAAGGCCAGAGCAGAAGGGCTTTTTTCAGTGGGTGGGTTTGGGGAGGAATTTTTTTGGAGTTTTTTTGCCTTTTGCTTTTTTTAAAGCCTCCCTCTCTGTTACCAAACTTTTCACCCAGATCATCACAACAGAAGCAACAACAGCTGTTCTACCATTAAAAAAAAAAAAAAAAAAGTGTTTTTAAGAGACAGGACCAGATCTCTGAAAGAGATTAGCTCCTGTTCAGACATCTAGAGGAAAAGTGAGGCTTCTCAAAAGTTTTCAACATTCAGCAAGTTCCATTTTCCAGAATGTAGAGCACTTTTGCAGGAGTGACTCACTTTTGCTCTAATCAGGAACAGAGTGCTGCATCTCCTGAACCTCATCTCCCATACAACTGTGTGTTCGAAGTGGCTGCAGTGTGAAATGCTTGTACCTTCCGAAAACGTCAGGTACCAGATCTGAACCTCATGTAAACCGACACTAGATTCAGCACTCTGACACAGCAGCTGTTGAGAGCATCAGGTGTGATGAACAGTGCAGACACACCATGGCTCAGCGGTGGCGATCCCAGCATGTTTCACTGCATGATCCACTGCTTCACAAATAAACCTCCACACTCAAAAACCTAATACCTCAAAAGTTAAAAATAGAATAAAATAAAACACATGTTGCCAATCTTTAAATTACTTGAAAATTAGTTGTAAGAGATGGGGATAGGATCGATGTCCTTTAAGGTAAGAACGATGGAGATCTGGTTTAGTGGGCTTCTGTGATTGACACAGATTAAATTGAAAAAGGCCCAATGGGACACATGAAGCAGCCTGAGACATCAGCCATTTCCATGGCTCAGGCCATCTTTATGCACCAAGGCTTTTCAATTCCTTTCCTTCCTCTTAAACATGCTGTTATTAAACATCTTGACTTCTGAGTGAACAGCAAGTTCAACCCACCCAGGTCCATCCTTGACCATGGCAGCACCACCCAGGCTGTCCCAATTGGGCTTTTCCCTTGCCAGGATCCCTTTGGGAGACTGTGACACGTTTGTCATGACTCAAACAGCAACTTCAAAACACAGCTTTTAGTCAGTCATCCTTCAAAGGGTGCGAAGCCTGTGGAGCACAGGAAAAAATAAAAAAGCCACTTTGAATCAGGCAGATAGATACAAGAGAACTTACAAAGTTGTAAATAACATCACAGCCCCAGCAGGAAGAAGCAGAATACATTGCTTTTACAGTTTTTTCCTCTTTTCCTTCTGAAAGTGTCAGCCCGTCACTATTCCATTGACATGCTGGACGGTTTCCCCTAGCTCAGATATTTTTCTAGTATCTTTGGGTGTTTAGATTGCCTTTGAATCCACTGTACCACGGGAAGAGGAAACTATTGTGTCTAGGATGGAGTTACACATGCATGCTCTTCCCCTACCAATAGCTCAGCTATTGTTGTCCTGCAAAATCCTTTGATTTAGCACCAAATCCCAGTCATCCTCACTGTAGATGCTTAGAGTGGTATTGCCAAAAGCAAAGGTTTTCTCAGCCACAAAATGTTTCTTTCTTCTTTTCAGAAAAGTCTTTAAATACAGGGTGGAGAAAGCTTATAATCACAGTGCATGTTAATTTTTTTGATACAGTACGACTTCTTCCAGCTAAGAACATCTCTCAGAGTCACTTCCAGGCAAACTGGACGTGCCAAAAATCAATTGGTAGTGAAGGACACTGAAACCCTCTGTATTGGTGAACATTCACACTTGAAATCTTTTTACAATAATCTGTCACCTAGCAAACTAGAAGCCATTCCTTATATTTACCCAGAGCATTTACAAGATATAGGACTATGTGAATGCAAGCTAAGGAAGCATAACCCTACTTTTTTAGACATTGCATATATTCTGCTTTACTTCAAGGTGGAAAAGTTGTCCTCCCCTAGAAAACTATTACATATTTTACAGAAAAAATATCTTTCTATTAGTAAAATATGCAAAACAGATCTTTTAGTCTTTTGCAGCTTGCTGTTGCTTGATGTTGAGCTCTGTACACATCCATGGGATGGGCAGCCCCCAGGGTCTGTCCCTTCTTTCTTCTTTCTGATGCCATCTTCACTGCCTCTTCATCTCCTCTTTCTCCGACATGTGCACCTCTGCAGTGTGTGAAGACAGACTTATGCTACAAGTTCCATCAGGAGACCCCTGTAGTCTGTACTGTGTTGGCCAGTTTTCCACAACAGTCCCAGGGCAGGAACTCAAAAGCGAGATGAAGTTTTTTTCCTCTTTCTCCCTGCCTTCTCCAAGCTAGTTTACACCGTCATTTTCTCAGTGAGAACATTAAAAAAAAAATACTAACACCTGATTTGATTAGATCAAGGCTTGCTTTTCTTTTTTTGAGAATTGTTAATAAAATCACACTTCTAAAAAAAAAAAAACAGGATGGAATGTAAATGCTGCACTAATTTAATTACACTTTGGTGCTGGGAGACACTAATGTAAATATTCTGGTGAGTAGGCCTAAGACACTTGAAGTAATTACTTAAAGGCTTCCTTTCAAAGAATCTCCCCCTTTTTATTAAATGCCTTTTAACATTAGCACTTTCTTCCTGACAAATTAAATGAAATTTCATTACTCTCCCTGACTTAATGGCATAAGGCTGGCTGCTGCAAGTGCAAGTTAACCCTCTCTGGACAGAAGACACAGAGTTTGTGTGTTCTGGTTGGCTCTGGGTGTCACCACATCACCTGAGCATCCCCCTGGCTCCCCACCATCATCGTCAAATGTGGCTGCAACTTCTGCCTTGTACCCCATGTCCCAGGGTACCCCAGCTACCAGTTCATGGATGTTGGCAGCCCAGATCAGCTGCTAGGCATAGGATGGTATCCAGCTCTTCAATTTCTCCAGGTTTTCTCCAGGTTTAGGCTCGAAGCTGGGAGCTGAGCCTATAGGATCTTTAAGAGACATGCCCATAAAATTAAGATCCTTATGAGGTTTTTCGTAGAGTTAGTAGAAATCTAAAATCAGATTTATATTTATATTGATCATTGAACCACATAGATTAAGGTTCCAGAATCTCATGACACTACAAAACTTCTAAAATATCACAATTATGGGACCACAGGCACCTTTAACACTGTATTCATGTACTCACAAAGAGAACTGAGAAAGAAGCAATGCTGCTAATCAATACTTGTGTGAGCAGATTTACTTTTTGATCAAAGCCCACTTGACCAGTCCATTTTGTAACTTCACACACACACACATATTGATTTCTCTTTAAATTAAATAAAAGTAGGGTCAGGTTATCTCCTGTTTTATTTACATACCTACATAGCATTCACAAGTCCCACCAGGCCAGTTCCCAGGCAAGGGACCTGGTGACATACTCCCTGCCACGCTGTTTACATGCTGTCCCCGCAACAATGGGAGCTGAGCACAGCTTTTAAAACATCTGTGAGAGCAAACACTCGCAAGCTGGCAAAGAAAGTGAAGTGGCAGTCAAACAATAGTCCTCTGTGCATGGCAGCTCCCTGAAGGGAGCTTCCGATGTCTCCTAAAACATGACTCCCGGAGGTGGGCAAAGCCTGGCAGGTCGGGATGCCTTCAGCCCTCTGGAGGGTTTGCTGTTGGGGGTTACAGCAGTTTCACCCCTCAGACAACTTCTGAGCCTGCAAGGCTGCCAGTGTGGTAGCTCTTATCCACACAATGTTGCCTCTTTTTCTGTTTCTTCTTCCCCTCCCGTATACTTTTGACATTACCAAAGGACCACTTTAGAGTCAGCCAGCCACCAGATGTGCTTCACGTTGACATTTCCTACAGCATCCTTTCCTGCTAATGCCCTGTCACTTGCATTATTGTCCCACCAGGGTCTTACTGTGTGAGGATAGGTACAAACAGAAATATGGCCCCTTTGCTGTGGGGTTCAGTTGTTGCCTCTAAAAGGAGCTGATGGAGGGTAGACGGTTGCTGTTGAACATCACTGTCACCTCTCGCCAACATCTCTTGGGCAAGGTTCAGGAAGATCAGTAAACCCTCGCTGCTTTACCCCAGCTGAGAATCTGGACTTACATATACATAGACCAAAAAACACACACACACACACACACACCAAAAAAAAAAAAAATTGAACTGCCATATCCAAATCAATCCTGTCTTGTCTATTGAAGTTGCCAGCAACAGAGGAAATTTATGTTAGTTTTAATACTGGCTTTAAAAAGTTCTTTGATGTAAAATTACCTCTGTGTCTGCCTCTTCTGAGCATGCTTCACCCATAGTACATGAGTTTCCAGTGCCAATTTCCATCTTATCACAGATGTCCTTTCTCAGAACACAGAGTATTTGGGACTGAAAACAAGGGCCTTGCAAACTAAAGTTCACATGGAACATTTTTTTTGGCAGAGTCCATAGGTCAGCCTATAAAGAAAGAAAATATCTCTGTTTTCTTCTGCAAAGTTATCAGATTTTGAAAAGAGAGCTTTCTCCTCTTGTGAGGTCCAGGTAAAAGTTCACCCATTCCCTGGCTGCTTGCTTCTGACAAACAAAAATTAAGGACCTGAAAATAACTATTTTATCTGAAAAAATGCTAAACATCCCAAAACAAACATTCAGCTGTGCCACTGCCAAATTCCACAAGTAAGAGAGCTGCAGGCTGAGACAGCTCATGTCTCACTGGGGAATAACGGGTAAAGTTTGGCCAGCTGCCCCTTCCAACCCTTCGGGGACCCACAATCCAATTGCAGTGTCTTAGCAGATGTGAATTTCAAGGTTACACCTGGGTGTTCAAGGGCAGGGCCAAGTGTAATCGGCACTTAGATCATAGATTAATCTTATTTGCCATCTATTAGGTTTGATTCCTGCTTCCCGCTCTCCCTCCCTAAAGCCAGGATTATTGTGATAGTTTAAGATAATGGATTCTAACGGAAGAAAGGTCACGCAGGCATTGAGATTTGGAACCTTAAGATAATATGATTAATCTAAAAGCTTCTTTCTAAAAGGGGAGGGGATACTCTCATACATTTAATTGAGGGGAGAAAGCGAGAAAGAGGGAGGGAGGGATGGAATTAGCAACATGAAAGGAGGAGTGAAGGATCCTACTTTTTGTCAACTGCAATTAATAAACATAGCAAGGAAACACTCTTCATTCATTTTCAAGCTGATAAACCAGATTCTATTTTTTATCCCCAAAAATGATTATTATTCTATTTTTAGATTTTTATTGAAAATCATTAATTGCTAATAAACGTGCATATTGATTTTCATGGATACATACATGACAAATGTGAACTGTTTGGAGCACACACAGACATACACGTAAAAATTCATACGCTGAGGGATGGAAATTGCTGTATAAATGAGATATTCTAGTATCAGGTGCTTGGGTTTTATGGGTACTGTAAGAAAACTCTACAATAGAGAAATAGATTGTAATAAGTTTATAGTGGTAGCCAAAATGTTCTGGGGACTGTGGAGAGAGACTTCCTGTCCCAAAGATCCAGTGATACTATATCGCTGTGCAGTATTACATAATAAAACCTTTCCTTAGTTATTTATACTGCCTGAGATTAGCAGATAAAGGAATTTGAGAACAAAGAAATAGTCCCTTTGTTATTTATGCCGTTTATTTACTTGGGTATTTGGATAACCAAACATAAAAAAATCAAATCATGTCCTTATGTTCTGTGCATGTCATTTCAACACCACAAGAATTTTTTCAAATAATTTTTGAAAAATGTCTGTCATATTTCCACTTCACTTTTAAACCATAAAAATATTTCTCTTGAGATTTATAAACAACCACCAAACACCAACAAATATTTTAAAGGCCCAAATCAGAATTTGTATTAACAGCCATTAAAGTATGATGACCCTGGCCACCCACTGACTAAAAATAATAAGATGCTAAAACTTCGTAACTGACTCCTGGCTTTGAGATATTTTTGTCCACATGTCATCCTTTTCTTCACCGATCACAGTGACTAGAATTTCTTCCCCTAGTCAAAAAAAATTAAAATGAGATATACATACAACATTTTTCCCACTCTATAGGACTTCATGCAACCACCTAAACACGATAGGTTTATGGCAAAAAATCACTGAAGATGGGAATGCTGCAGGGAACAGAGGGTGTTTTGTACTTCTCATTCTTCTCATTTTTGCTGGATGGATTTAGAAATCTTCAGTCATATGTTACTTGAGGCTCAGCAGACCAGCCCCATAACTCAGGCACCCTAAAATGCACCCTCATGCCCAGTCTGTGCGCACCCCCAGCACTCACTTTCCCAGGGTGCCTACACTGCCTGGAGCAGAGTCATGATGCTGCTGCTGTCCCCGTTAGCATGCAACGCATGGAGCCTCTCATTTTAATCCTCCCTCTTCTTGACCAGTTTTGTCCCTTTTCACAGTGTATAACCTCTCAGATCCTACAAGAAAAGAAAGGCAGGAGAATTTCCTTTCTCCCTGACCTTGCAGTCTGGCTGAGAACTATTGGCAAGATTATTCCTAGAAACTCAAGAACCAAAACTAGTGTTACTGCTGCCGTGGCTGAAGGGTAATGTAATTAGAACTTGAGCTACGACTGCTTAATACAACCTGTAATAATAATATATGTCTATCATCATTCAGAGCTATTCTAAGACTTGGAGCAGTATTAAACGCCATAGGAAATAATTAGTAGTGAAGAGGAATCATGAGTTGCAGGGTGCTGCATTCACACAAGAACCAGCTGCATACGGCTTTAAAAATGACTGTCTCCAACATATGCCATCCCTGCAAGATCATCTATAGATAAGTTAATATAAGGAAAGATAAAATCCCAGGAATGGATTAAGCTATATATTAAGCTATATAATTTTGCGGATAACTGAGGTTAGGACATTAAACTGAAGGTGGAGAGAGAGAGGATGGAGCACTTAAGAGCTAAAAGTGGGTATACACAAGTCAATTGGTTCCTGCAGTTTTCACACTCATTTTGTGAAAATGTGAGTTTTTACCAGGTTACATTGCTCCGTAAAATGTTTTAGGATGTCATATAGAACAGGAAATGGAGACAGGCTCTCCAGAGCATACAGCAGTGAGAGCAGATGAAGCCGTAGAAGGTGGACAGATCTGCAGCCGTAGGGGGCTGATACAACTGTTGGAGGGGCTGAACAGGAGTAGGAACAGGTGAGGATACAGGCTGGTCATGACTATTGATAGACAGACACACAGATCAGTCTGGAACTCACTGTCCTTTACAATATACTTTGCAAGGAGCCATATTAACACATAGTTAATTGTGCATGAAAAATTTGAGAGCCTCTATGTTGTTCATTACTGTTCTAATTTTCCTCCACAGGAATGTCACATTTTTGATGGTATTTTAGCCATGTTGTCATTACATTCCTCCTAGAGACTGCATTCAGGGAACAAATGTTGATTATAGAAAAATAAATACACAGGCTAATCCACTTATTTCAAAAATACTTTATGAAAGTGCAAAAAGGGAGAGTTAAAAAAATGCCTGAAATTCATCACTTTGGCCTGAAGGGCCCAATCCACCAAACCTCCTTGTCCAGAGATGTCAGACAATTTAAGACACACACAAGTGCACAGGCAGCTCCACTGGCCTCGGTATAAAGCTAAAGGTATTTATGCTTGGTTTGCTGTGTCAGTACCTAAAATCTGGTGGCTTTGGGGAAAACAGTTTTCATCCATCTCTCCAAGAATCAGGCCTAGTGTTTTTAGAGGAGCGTATTTCTGCAACTGGCTTTAAGCTTCAAACAACCCCAGAGGTTCAAAATCAAAATGCCAAAATGTCTTTTATTTCGTTTTTTCTTCCCCAGTTTTTGTAGGATTTGTGACCCCCAGATCTGCACTGAGAGGTCACTTAGTCAAAAAGCCATAAAGGGGACTTTGCAGTGACATTCACCAAAAGTTCTCCCCCAGCGAAGCAGCATCAGCAAGTCCCCAGGCTGATGTTTTGCCTGTTGGTAGAGAAGCTACAAATACTTCCTATGCCAGGGGTACTTTGATATTACCCAGAAACACATAACACCTGGTAAAACAACAGGATACACATCATTCCTACCCCCATGGTACACCCATCACTTTTTCCCACTAAAGGCCTAACAAGCAGGCAGCTTCAGAACTCCAAAACTAGAAAAGATTTCAAGATAGAAATTGGTGGAATAAGTGACAGAACTTGTTTTTCACCCCAGAAAAATTACATAGAAAAGGCAAATGTCCCTGCTTAAGACAAGTTGCTCCCCCTTCTTTAAATCCATAGGGTGCTCTGTCATCTGGGACCCAGGGGGCTGCACAGACATGTCCAGGCTCTCCATGGAAGATTTCTTTCCTACCACCTGCAGACCAGAGGTGCGTGTGGAAGTGTTGATCCCCATTTTCTTTCATTCCCACATATATGAGTCTTAAAAACTGCCATCACAGGACAACTGCCTAGATGCTTTCAATCAGCTCAGCAGATAACATCTTAGCAGAATATTTCCCTGCTCCTCCCTCATTCAGCTGTTGGGCTTGTGTATGTTTTTCACCTTCCTTGGAAGTAGTTGTCAGTTCTCTTGAGCCTCTCCAGAGGAAAAGCCTCTGCCTAATATATGATGTGCTTATTCATCCCAGACGTAGGGCATATCATTCTCGAATGACTGACAAGCGTTCTAAAATGAAGAGAGCTCGAAGTGTGCTCTAATAGTGATGGGAAGCATTTCTAGTCAAACATAAAGCAAATTAATGTGAGCTCCCACTGCACCTTTAATCTGGAAATGTCATAAAGTAATAAGCAGAGTGACCCTGGCAATGTCTAAGGTTGGATTTCAATAGATTTACATCTTAAAGGGCAACTACATATTTTTAAGCAGTACAGGGCCAAATTCAGAGCTCCTCTTCCACCAGTGCAAATCCACCAGTTTCAGGTACAATGGAGACCAGAGGGTGATCTTATTTTATAAGTCTTCATTACAATAATGCTCATATCTGTATCAATGGCCAGCTCCCCCATCAAAAAAAAAAATCCAATCCCCTCAATATCTCTCATTAGCTTCAGAAGGGGCAGACTCTGGCCTGCATGTCTCATTTCAAACCAGTTTCATTAGAAGTATATTTAATTAATGCACTCTTTTGATTAGCATTCAGAATGAAAAGCTGTTTTGCACAGCTCCCAAATCAGAAGATTCAATAATACAGATAAAAAGCAGTAGGCTACAGGTCACATCCCAGTACAGAAGAAGCAGTTTTCTTCCAGAAATGGAGTATCAATGCAGACTTGAGCCTCCTATTACTGTAGCAGTACTATATTTTCCAAGTAAACAAAAAAATGAATAGACAAAATACCCAAAGCAATGATATTTGAGGAAATTCTTAATATTACCTAATCACTTTTCTCCATCAGTCTTATTTGGAACCCTTTTTCTTCCTTTATAAGACCTGTTTTAGATGGCCACCAAGAAACCCATTTCCTAACTAGATTCAATGTTATTTGAGCTAATTAGTAGCCCCAAGGGGGTGAATATTGATGATGAAGAGCAAGTGGCAGTGACTTCCATGAGCTCTGCGGTATCTGACACCATACCCTGAAGAGGAATTGTGCACTTGGTGGGAGGAAGGCTATGTTCGTTGTGGGATGCCAGCAGCTATCCTCACAGTGTTTGTTATCTTTATTTGCATTCTCTACATGACTGGTGCCAGGGTCAGCCCACACCAGCTGGTGCAGAAACCTGAGTCCCGTCTTCAAGCCTTCTCTTACTCTGGTCATCTTCCTTGTATGTTATATGGAGCTATCCCTGATCACAGGACATGACTCTGGAGACAGATCTCTTTTAGCCACAGTTGGACATCCTCTCTGAGTGAATTCACTCTTATTCTCCTTGTCGGAACCCAAGGTGAATTAATATGAAACCACTTGTGGCTCAGGAGACCAAAGCCGAGGAGCAAAACAGGGAGCAAGGCAAAATGACAGCATTGCCACACAGTTCCAGTTCTTACAAAAGCAGAGGTCTGCTTTAAGAGGCAACACATGCTCAGGGGATGGGAGCTCAGGAAGCATTAAAAAGTTAATACAATTCAACAATTTACACCAAGATTTCATGTTAAAGACATCTATTTATTTCTACTCTAGGAAAAAAAAAAAAAAAAAAAAAAAAGAAAGATGCATTTTTGCATTAATCCCCTACTCTACCTGCCATTTTCTCTAAAACACAGAAAATTATCAAGAAAAGATTGAGAAAGAAAAGGGGGAAAAGGCATCAAGGTATATCACTGTATTTGTGTGCTTTCACTCAATACAGGATTACATTTCATTTTAAACCATTCCAGGGGCTGGAAAAGAAAATAAAAAAAGAAAGTAAAAAGAAAACAAAAGACATTGTGTGGTGGGCTGACCCTGGCCGGACACCCAGTGCCCACCCAGCCGCTCTGTCCCTGCCCAGGGAGAGAAAACAGAACGAGAGGCTCCGGGGGAGGGCAGGGCAGGGACATCGGTCAGCAGTTACCATCACCAGGAAAAAGACCCAAAGTGGGGAAATCAGTGCAATTTATTATCATTTGGCCATGGCCAGCAGTGGGTCTGTCAAGGCTCCATTGACACGGGGTGAACCTTCTGGGAGGTTCTCACAGAAGCCGCCCCTGCTGTCCCCCTCCTGCCAAAACCCTGCCCGAAATCCCAGTACACATTGAGCTGATAGGCTTTTCCCTAGGAGTTCCAAATAAAGACAATGTTACAACATTCAAGAAAGTGCATCGACCAGCTATAGTTTTGCTTCTTGAAATTCCAGTCACTGGTCCCACTCCACTGAGGAAATGGGAAGGCAAAGGTGTGCAAAAGCGTGGGCGTCCAACGGTTAGAGCAGGGAAGGGAAGACAGACCCTTTGGAGCATCAGCCACAGACTGGCAATGTAGCCCTGAGGCTGTCGCGAAGCTCCGGGTGCTCAGAAGTGTCAGGGATAACTCCTATTTAAATCAGTGGGATCTGCAAGCACCGTGCACCTCTGGAGGGGGGAGGGGGGGGATGTCAGGCTCTGAAATGTTATGGTTTCCCCCAATGTAAAATGGGGTTAATCATACATCCCTAACTCACAGGGGTGTTGTGAAGATTGATCAGTTAATGTTTGTACAGAGCTTTGGAAATGTAAAGTGCTATATAAATGCTAAGGATTATTATGTTCCACTCTTTCTCTGCAGCTGAACCCTTTGGGGAAAAGGAAGAAAAATCTATTAAAAAGTGCTACTTGCATTTTATATCTCTGCTTCTTTTTCTCTTCCTTGATGCTTTTAGTAACATGAGGAAGGGGGTGGGGGGAACAACCTTCAAGAAGGATTTGTGGGTTCATGTTCCGATTCCTCCCTCGGCCAGTCTCCCTCACCAGTAGCCAACCTCGTTTTCATTCATACATACTTTAGGTGAGATATGATATCTTTAAAATGCATATATACCCCTGCAGTTCGTGCTTGACTTCAAATCACAGCTTCCAGTTCAGGATTTGTCCCTAATCCATGCTCAATTAAAGCATGATGGCATCAGCTGCAGGGTTTATGGACCAGATCTTCTGCTTGGGCTTTGACTTCCCCCAGGAGTTGGCTACTGGATGATTAGCCTATGTGCTCTAGTCCATCCCTGACTGAGGGTTAAAGAACATGTTTAGCCCTGTGAGAAGTGTCTAGCTCATGTTGACTCTTGTCTGTGAGCCCTAAGTGTAGGTTTCATAGGCAGAAGATACTATTGGAAGATACCCTTTAATTTTAAGAATTACAGTGGAAAGAAATGCGGTGCACAAAGAAAATCCATTCTGTCAAGCCCAAGAGCATCTGTAGAGTTATTGGGCCAAATGCTTTCTGCCCTCTCAGGCAAGATAATACAACTGTACCTGAAGGAAGCTTGTCCTAGAGCTCAGTCTCCTGCCTACCATACAAAATCTTTAAACCACAAAAACATATGGTGTCTGTAGGTATGCACGAATGGTGCAGTCACTCTGGGCACACCCTACAAGAGGGACGACTCCTCCCTAGACATCAGCTACCCCAAACTTTCAGCATCCCTCTCACCTTCATGCACAGTGGTCATTACCTTGCACAGGACACATGCACAGATCCTTTCATCTTCTCCTAGCTATCCCTGACACTTTGGATTAGATGGTTAATACACTGAAACCAGTGGAAAGATTCCTGTTGGTCATCTGCCACAGTAACCCCTTTTAGATGCAAAGCTGATTAAGTTTCTTATGACCATACATGGAGTCAATGGCTAAACACAGACACGTGCATACACCAGCTCTGGTGCAATTCACAGCAAGCACACTATGCCTCCTGAAAAGGCATGGAAGAGTAAAGCAAGACCCGGGATAAACATTGGCAAATCAGAAAAGTATAAGAGTGGAAAATTAAGCTCTCAATTGCAACAGTAATTGAATCAGAGGATTTACAAGAATAAATACATTAAAAGAAAGACAAAACCACACCACCAATGAATAGTCTCAATAACACACTTTGGCTGATATTGATGTTGCTGCAACAAGGTTTTAATAAAGGAATGGTCCTTCTCTTTTTTTTTTTTCTTAAGGAATACCCCCTCTCAACTAAAATCCTCTGCAAGTAAGAGCTTTATTATCTCCAATTTCTTGGCAGCCACTAGAGGAAAGGTCACTTAATAAAGTGCATTTATTCCTCATTGTAGGAAAACAATATGTCATCCCTGTGCTCATTATTTACCAAATTGTCTTCATTTTTTTCTTCACCTGCTGGACTTTGAGCTATAAAAATAAATAATATTATAAAACTAAGCCAGGTATTTTCAGAAAGGATCAGAATTTGTCAAACAAACTGAGTTCATAGAGAGTGAAGAAGAGTGAAAATCAGAGTGTTGGTGCTAAATGATTCATCCTCAGAAAAAGACTTACAGTTAGAAATGCAGACTGGGAGAGGGCTGAGTTTAAATAAACTGAGAAAGAGTTGTAAACTGTGAGTGCAATCATTGCTAATAGCTCCAAATGCATGACAGATAAAAGCTGAAAAAAGAGTTTAAACTTCTGTAAAAGAAGAAAAAACTAAGTCATTGCATCATTTCAGGATTTTCTGATCCTGTGAAAACTATTGACCAAAGCAAAATTCAGATCTGAATTTTCTCATTCAGAACCAGAGCCTAAATTATCAGTTAGCCTAATGAGTCCCTGAAGATAATATAAGAATCTCCAATCTGATTACAGATTTCAGGATCTTCGAAGACATTTCCTAACAGCTTAAATACTCAGCAGGTTTTAGGATGTAAGCATCCCAAGCACTTCTTAGGAAATCTCACACACTGGAGCACTTCAGACACTCTAGTTTTTTAACAGCCTTTTCTTCCCTCAGCCCTTCACTTTCACCTGTGTTTTTCCCCAGCCTTGAGGGGAATGAAATTACAGAAGGTAAAGCTAGAAGCAGGTTAAAAAAGTTACATATGTCACCGTTTTTTTCAGCAAATATTTGAATTTTTATCCCTAGCATTTTTCAACCAACTCTAGACAAAACTAATAGGATATGCGTCTACCACATCTGCGACTTTTTAATTTGTGTGTGTTGCATCCTACTTTCCTGCTCTCCATCTGCTTGTTGTCTTTTTAAGCTATGATGGTGCAGCGAGTCTTACACAGGCGAATGCTGAGGGGATGGAGTCTGTCTGCGTATGTCGCCCCTCCAAATCAGAGCCTTGGTCCCCAGAAAAAGGATATGTCCCTCTGTCCTTCTCACAGTGCCAAATTCCATGAGACTAAGATCTAGGGCTGGGTGGACATTTCAGGGTGATGAGGCATTATTTAAGACGCATCAGAATCCCTGCGTTGCAGATAGAAATGCAATAAAATCATCCTGTCTGGAGCCTCCATTAATTTCTGTCTTGATTTCAAATAATTTGACTGGCAAAACCCCACTCGTGCACACAGTGCACCCACCACCACAATACGTAGTGCAGGTAGAAGTTAGAGGAACATCTAAAATGTAAAACTAAGCCTTTATGGGGTTAATATGCCAGCTTGAATAACTCTTTTGGTTGAAGTTTATTAAATCCAGCCAGCAGACTGTCTGATTGCTAATAGGATTTCCAGTGTAATATCTCCTTGTAAACAAAATACTGCACTTATCTGCTGGACATCTAAGTTGCATGAGTGTGTGCGCATGCGTGGCCCTTCGAATCTCTTTTCTGCATTTATTAAGCATCAGGAAGTAATCCCCTTGTGGTGCAGCCAAATATAAAACATGAAAACTCTTTAAAGCAGCCTGTAGGATGCAAAGCAAATCCCTGTAAAAAACAGGCCCTTGGTATAAAATTTACTAAGTTCTTCAGAGAGCATAGGAAGACATTTAGCCTTTTATTCACATCAGGAGCAGAGTTGTCTTTCTTTTCCACCCACTCTTTCCTTTTTTCCCTGTAGCCTCTAAATACACACAACGTTGTTTTACCATTTGATCTTGTGCCTTGTGTGCTACACCCCTATAACATCACACTGGCCAGTGTCCCTCTGAAGTGTGCTCCTTCTGTCACCCCCAAGGAGTTAGGATTATGAAATGTTTTTGTTATCAAAATAGCTCATCATAATGATCATCACTTCTGATCATCACAGTACTCACAGGGTGTCCTGTGTTAAGTTGTAGTGTGCAGGATTTCTTTAAGCTGCTATGGAAACCAGTGTTAATGTTTTGTTGTAATATAGTGGTGGAAGACAATGAGATTGCTTACTTTTTTCCTATTTACTTTTTCTTCACTCCAGTAAACTATACGAGCCCCATTTTCTGTACTTGGACTCTCTCACTGCTTTCAGCAGGACAAATTACCTGCATAGGTTGTCCTGATCAACACTTTTTATACTACCAGATAATAATCTTTAATATGTCACTGCCAATTTAAGTTTATGTATTCTAAATAAAAACAAATAGTATGAAAAGTCTCTGTCATAAGCTTCCTGTAAGACTCAACACGTGTAAAACAACTATAAAAATACAAAACTCATGTGATACTGTCAATGCTGGGTAGTGATGCCACTTGACCTGTCACTCAACCCTCATAGGTAACTTCATGCAACTTGCCTCTGTTTCTTCCCAGATGAAAGTAAGAGCCAGGCTGGAACATGAACAAGTAGCAGAAGCAGCCCATAGTCACGGTGGTATTGTGGAAGGGAAAGTCATGGGGATAGCTGGTGCTTTAATCCAGAAATTTCTCTCTCCATCCCTCAAGGCTCTGTGTGTTGTCAGCAGCTGTAGTAGTGAAGACTTTCCTCCTATGACTTCTAAGTATTTGAGACTCAAGAACTAATATAAAGTCCCCTGAATTCTGCACAACACTGAAAAGCAGCCAGGATGGAACAAATGCCACCAAAAAATGTTGCTGTTATAAATTCAGCCCTTTTTCTTTTTAGCTAACAGAAGTTGTCCAGCAAAGAGCTTTTCAGGAGTCTGAACTGAGTGGTGAAGGCAGAGACAGGCAAGCGCATTGATTTCCCCTTGTCGAAAAAGAGACACTTTGTAGGTTTTCAGGTAACCACATAGGCAATGCTGGCATCACTTTTTCTTGCTCACAGGTAGTCACTGCAGGGGTTCCACCTTGCATGTATGAGCAAGAAAACTCAAATTTTAACTCCTGAATAGAGGCATAGAGAGAGAGGTCAAACTCAAACACATTTCCTGGTTGTCAGTTCTTACTGCTTGAAACAGCTGTTTTACAGACAGAATAGTAGTTCTCAATCTTAGCCTAGAAACCCATAATTTATTTTTTTTTTAAATTAAAAGCAAATAAGACTCCTAAATTGCAAGCCCCACTTATCAAATGGCTAATGTTATCTCATTCTGCAGTTTTAGCCAGCTCTCCCCAGTGGTCTGCCAAATAAATACCATTCTTTGTTTCATCCAGATTGATCTTCAAATCAGTCTGCCCTCCACCCAGCTTCTATCTTCTGAAGACACTAAATGTATCATTCCAGCACATTAGTGTAATTGCCTATAATAGAGATGTGCAGTTAGAGGTAATTTACATGCACATATGCCTAACAGTGCCCTCACATACTCATTGAGCATAAGGAATGGCAGGTAGAACCTTGTGAATGAGTTAGATGAACACTTTCTCATTATTATTCTCTATATATTTCTTTTTATAAAAAAAAAAAAATAAAAGGAACAAAAGGACAAAACTGACGTCAACAGCATCTCCATGTACTTCCGCAAGAGGCCACATTTTCAAAACAACTTTCACTAATAGCGGAAGCTTTGCTGACAAATTGGCATAGTTGCGTATATTTAATCCATAACTAGAAGACCGTAAGCAGACAATCCCATTAATATAGACCCCGTCCTTCATGAAAGTCTGAAATTATCAGAGTAAAAGAAGCATGAAGACTTCAATAATCCCTAGACCTGATTGTCACAGACTTGCTCCACTATCCCTTATACAGACACACAAGATTCCATACAATAAACAACTTAATACAATTTTCTGCACTAACATTTTCATAAAATCCTCACCAATATTGCCCTTGAGGACCCCAAGGATAACTGAATCTCAACAACCTGTCAGGAATTGAAACTAAGGAAAATGTTATGAGAATTCCTATTTTAATGGAAAATAGAAAAATAAAAATAAAAACCCCTCTTCCACCAATTTCCCATATGGCTTTACCACTATTTTCCCAAGAAATTTCTAGGGATGCTTTCCCCTCTAATAGAAATAGCTTTTGCAAGAGGTTGAAAAAGTGTTCCCTCTTGAAAACAAGAATACAGACCCACTCTTACATATGTTTATGTGAGCCATATATTCTCATGTAAGCAAATAATTTGTTCCTGAAAGGATGGGGTTTTTTTAAACAAGTAAAAACTGGACTTAAAATAAAAAAGTCGTTTTAGGATTCAAGTTTTATGTTTAGTTAATAATTCCATTGTGTCTTAATATCCTGTACTACTACTATATTTTCCACATGCAGGGCAATTCCCCTTCCCACTTTACCATGCAATTTTCTGTGGAGCACAGTCTCAGGTTCAGCATACACATGATAACATGGTATTTTGAGATGAAGAAAAAGGTTACTTAATGATGATTAAAATCCTCGAATCTGATTTTAAACTTGACCAGATTTTACTTTCCATGCCATATAGAGGATCTACTCCATTGAGTCACGAAGCTGAAAATAAACCAAACCTAACATTTAAATTATGATTTTGTGCAGCTGAGATGTCTCTTTCATACCTCATTGAGTAATTTGCAATGTAAAACTGCTGCCATAGAAGATCCTCATTCAGTGATTTTTATATGGATCTTGCTATTTAGGGAGAAGAAGCAGAAGAAACCAAGAGCCTGTTCCAGAGAAGGCGTAAATCAAACTATTTCTGCTGCGGACCCAGTCTGGAGTGTCAGATGCCTTTCTAGTCACGCTTCTGAAAGTATAGTGTTTTCTTACATGTCCAAAATGATTTTAAAACTTCCTTTAATTTTTAAACCACCTTCCTACCAACAGAGCTTTTGTAACTGGAACTCCTCTCCTTCACACCATAGAAAATTGTGCATGCAGGACTGCATTAGTGGGGAGGAAATCTTTGCAAACCATCCTTCAGAGGATTTCATCCAGCCTACAGTTCTTGATGGAGCAGGATTTGAGTTCCCCTCCTCATCAGCACATGAACCCAGGCCACACGGAGAGGACTACTGTGGGCTTTGCACTCCCTTGGGAACACCATGCCAGGCAGAGACTTCCCTGCTTGCAGTTGTTCCAAGAATCTCATTTTTTATGTTCTTCATACTGATGAGACTTAGTGGGAGGCTTCAAGCTCAGTGTTGATGACTTTGGTGCCAACACACTTACATCCTAAGCTTATTTCTCTGCCCTGTTCCTATAGGGGACTCTCTATGGAAGAGACACTTTGGCTGGAAGAGCTATGGCAGAAATGTAGACCCTGACTTGTCATCACAGGGAGACACGGATTCACATACTGATCTAGTGGTGCATTGCAAAATAGATTATTTTTTTATGACACAGGTTTCTTTTCATAAACTGAAATGCTTATGTAAGTAATCATTGACTTTTAATCTGTATTAGTGGTATAAATGGATTGGACAAAGGCAAGCAAATTTACGCACGCTTAAATAAGAAGCCTCCTCAGGGACTTCCCTCTTCTTTGTTCTCCAGCATCAGGTACATTTTCTCTCCCTTCCTCTTGTAACTTTATCTTTATTGATTTTATAATAAACCACATGTTTCAACGATCAGCAATTTTTCAGATACAATGATAATACTTTGCTCTTATAGAATAATATTTTGCACTCCTGGCTTCTTCCATCCAAGTATCTCAAGCACTTTGCAAGCTTCACTTAATGCAGATCAATTACAGGCAGCACCTCTTTTAATAACTCTGCTTTTCCTTCAAGGGAATTGCATTTGGCAAACCTGAATCATGGCTCAGTGTTAACATAAACACACAAATAATCCAATGCAAACACGAATGAGTTCCCTCGTTTACAAAAGGCAGCATGGCACATGGTATTAACCACTAATCCTAGCTTCTTTAGATGACTTTTCTTTCAGATTCCCCAGAAATGAAAGTGTGCTCTGATTTTCCTCTCATGGTTTGTTGGGGTGGAGAAGTTGTCACTAGGAGGCCTGACGTTATTCCCACCTCTTCCCGTGCCAGCTGTCGTGGAGTCCCTGGCAGACTACGTGGCTAAAGCAGGACACCTCAGCCTCTTCTTCCCCACATTTGGGGTTTCTAGATTAGGGAAAACCACCACTGTTCTGCACATTATAAAACTTTTAGCAAGAGGCTAATGAAATGCAAAGCTTTCTATAAGACCAGCACTAGCCTTCCTATCAAATCATCTGAAATATTTATTTGCCCTCTTGAATAATTGATAGGGGCATCAGCTCTCCCGGTCAATTGATTTATTAAGGGACTGTTTGGAATTAAACAGCTTAAAGATATTAGATTTAGCAGCGACCTTGCTTGTTAGCATATTCATTTACCTACGGGAGCTCCCATTAGATATTGTTAATACATGACGTTCCCAGTCACGGCCTAGATCTCCTCAAATTGCATTAACACTGGGCTGTTTAGCCACAGAATAACAGGTTTGATTGAGTACTTGGGCTTGGTGTAATTAGATTTTCCTAGAAAAGGGGGGGACTATTTTAATGCCGTGTGCGTTAAACTAGATATGTCATCAGCATTACTGTAATTGGCAAACAGGAGCTTTGGAGACCTGGCTGTGTGTGAATGTTTGTGTTTATGACATGTCCTGCTATTGTCATAGATGGCATATAATAGCCCTGCTTACTTACATATGCACGACACTGATAGAAAGTAGCTGGCCTCTTTAATAAGCATCTCTTTTGAAATCGGTGGAATATTCTATACTGAATAATGGGATCAATTTATTGTTAGTTAAAACTGCCAATTATTTCTCTTGCTGAAAAGGTCATGGAACTGGTTAATCAATGATGGAAATGTAGCACATGTTTGTGTGTGTGCTCATTCTATGGATTTCTGTTAGATATATAGAAAGATAACCTTCCCACAAGGTGTGACTCCGATCACCAACTCTACCAAAACACTGGAGAATACCATCATGTTCTTCTCGCTACTTTACACTGCTTCCATTAGGGCACAATCCTGATCACTTCAATTATTCCAGCATGAAATGGAGTAACGTAGCGGTGAATCAGGCACTTCATTTTTAATTACATGCACCTTGATATAATTAAAGGTGCACATAGGTAATCAAGTGCTTGCTATCCATATCTAACTGCAGGCTTCTTTGGGGTCAAATTATGCCTTCAGATGCGTATGCATGAAATTGCCATTGGCTTCAAAGAGCTCTGCCTGCCAAAACTCTAAGTGTACCTGCAGTTCTGCGACATGTGCTGGACACTGCATTAGCAGCAACACATGGAAGCACGGGATGGAGCCCAGGGAAGAGCGAAAGAGAATATCACAGGGCATGGGGGAATTGTCATAAAACTGAAAAAAAGCGTAAGTATTCACTGTAACTTAAAAAGGCGAAAACAGTGAAGCGTGGCCGGAAGACATACTCAAATAGTCTGTAAAGTTCAGATAGTACTCAGCGTGGTCAATGGCAGCATTGTCTCCATCACTAGTTTGATTATAAAAATTTAGGGTGACTCACGAAAACACAGTTGTTCACAGTCAATTCAGGGAGCTAACAACGAGCCTGTGTTACAACAAGTTGGGAAACTACTGATGCAATTACAGAGGGCAGGAAATGTATTTATTTATGTGAACACACACACATACATCTATTAGAACAGCTTGTTAGAAATGGAACTGAAGTTACTACAGGACAGAATAGCTGTGGAAATAAGGAACACGCTATGATCAGGAGGCTGGATGTAAAGCAGCATTATCAATATGGGAACCTTCATCGCTAAACAGAAGAAACAGCAAAAGGAAAAAGAAAAAAAGAAAAAGATCTATTTTCTTTTTTGCCCCCTTCTCCCAAACAGTACTGGGAAAGGTCCTGAAGGATGTACCCAGATATGAAAATGAGTCTGAAATATCACATTTTCCCCAACTTTATATTCTCTTTAATGAACAGATTTATTCTGCCAGTTCTTCAACAAGTGAGGAATCCAGTCTTCCCTTGTTTTTTTTTTTTTTTTCCTTGCAGTGGGACAGAAATACTGGAAATGTTGTTGTGGGGTGTGGTTTTTTGTTGTTGTTTTTTTTTTAAAGCCAAATTATTTCATGTGCCAAAGTACCATACTTGGGAAAGAAGACGTTTCCAAGAAGGGTTCTGTGCGCAGCCAAGGAAGTAAACAAAAAAGAACAGAAGTAATTTGTTCCTGAGAAGGGGCTAAGAGGATTTTAAGTTAGAGGAAAGGACTTGAAGCAATAAACTGGCAGGTGACTGGCAGAGACAGCTGCCTGAATATTTGAAACTGGCCTGAGTTTTGTAAAATATATTTGTTTTATTTGTGCTCAAACATGTACTCATTAGTAATATGAACCTGCTGCTAAACGCCAGGTCAGGACACGGGTGCCTTGGAGCCAGGGCTGCAGAGTCAAACTCCAGTCCCACACAGGCAAATGACTAGGGAAATATGACTTTCAATTACACAAACAAAATAAGAAAACTGCCCTGACTTTCCCTAAAAGACAAGCACGAAACCAGAATAGAACGACCACCATCAGATTTCTACTTGAGCCCAGAGATATCAATATGCCCGTTTACATTTGCAGGACTCGTGCAAACTGTTTTTCTTGTGACACTGCATTTCCCAGCTCCAGCTGACCCTGGAGCTTCTCAGCCCACGTATTCCCTTTACTAGGCAAGTTTCTTGGCTCACAAGCACATTGGTCATCAGCGTACAGCTAAAGTTCATCAGAGTTTGTGATGCAAATTTCTAGCTGGTGACAAAAAGTAACTTTTTCAAAAAGTATGTTTTTTGGTGGTTTTTTTTAGAGTTTCTGTCAAACACTTTGAGTGCAACATTTTGGATTTTTTTTAAATAGTACTGTTTAAAATAAACAACACACAAACAAATTAAAAGAAAAAAAAATCCCTCCTCTTTCAGTACTGGAAATCCCAAGAGGATCAGTAAGGGAATCTAATCATAAATGCAAAGTGCAACGGGCAACCTGACTCCCCCTCTCACTTAAAGAGAAACAAATTAAATCACCGCTGTAATTAACAAAGAACTGTAGATTTTATTTGCAAGTAACTACTAATCTAGCAATTTTTTTTTTAAATGGACAAAGTCTCTGCTAATTCACATTAAAAACCTTAATAGGAAAGAAAAGGTAAAAGGGTTTCCTGACTCTGGAGTTTTCTGCGGAATAACCCTTCGAAAGAGCCACATATTCCCACACCAGCGATCAGGCCTTTGCACAATCCCTCTGCACCCAAAAAAGCCACCTTCCCTCACAGGCTGCAGCAGCGCCTAAGTAATCCCACACTAATAATCAAATAGTCCCATGCCAGCAATCAATTCAGTTCAGTGGCAAAGAAATTCCTGCTGTAAATAAAAAGTAGAATAAACTGGAACTAATGATTTATCCCATGTTTCCTGTGAATTGCTATTCCACTAGGCATGACATTGAAACGGGGAGGGGGGGGAATAAAAAAAAAATACAGAGTAGAGGTTGAATATAAACAGAGTAGACTTTGTATTCCTGTCCTGATGTTTTATTTAAAAAGGCAGTCCTGGATGCCATTCTTTTTCTTTTTCTTTTTTTTTTTTTTAAATAAGAAAGAAATGAATATTTTCCAAGTATTGCTTTTCTCATTTGTTCATCTCATCCACCAGAAACTACTCCTTAAAATAACTTGGAGCTTTTTTTTAATGCCTGAGAGAAAAGCGTGTATTCAAGTAACAGCAGCAGAAAGCACTGCCCAATCCTTAATCACTGCTTACTGATTTAGGTCCATTTTATTAGCAGGCAGTCCTTTTCCAGAAAGCCATTTTCTTGGCAGGGAGCACGGCATATTTGCGGGGGCAGAGGGCCGTGTCCCGCTGCCCGTCCCCCCCACGGCTGTGCCCTCTGCGGCTGGCCAGCCCGGGAAGGCAGCGGGACTTTTAGTGCCAGAGTTTTGTCTGACAATACTCATCTCTGGGAAGTGTGAATGAGTGTTAGATATAAAGCAGGAGGCTGGATACAAAGGACCCAACAGGGCATAAAAACAATACATATTGCACGCTGTGACTCCTCTCATGGGCAAGGCAGGAATTGAAGGAGAGAGAAATAGAGGATTTCACTCTTTGCATTGAGAGATTTTTTTGGTTCTGGGTTTGTTTGCAATTGTTTACGTGTCAGCATAAAAATAATGGATTTGGGGAGAAGGACCTGTTAAAAACCTTCCTTGTTTTAGAACAGTTTTTCACTCCCTCCCTTCCCTAGTCACTATTTGTCACAGTCAACTACTGAAATCCTCTATTAATCGCTAAATCCAGATAATAGCAGAGGTGGGTTGGCTGACCTGTGAAATTAGGTCTGCATGTAAAAAGGAATTGAACTGTGCGAGCTTTGGAAATAACTCTGTCGGTATTTACATTAGCATTTGAACATCAAAGATCTCCCCTGGGCTCCTCTAGGTGCCTCTAATCCAAGTACCAATCAACCAACACAGCTTTTCCACCCAGCCAGCCCAGCTTGGAGACCCTCAGAGATATATCCCAGCCAACCAAGAGGCAGGTGAGAAGCTTCTCGCTGGTTGTCAGTTCCCAGGTTTTCATGAGAGTGGAGCCCCAGGAAACATGCTAACAGAATAGGAGAAAAAAAATCTGCATTTTTATTTCACAGGAGAAACAGCCTATCCACCTCGTGGGCAAGCATGTGCACAAATTGTAATTACCATCTTAAAAAGAGGTCTTTAGATATGCCAGGCTCAACAGACTACAGGAAAATAGAAATTATAAGGAAGAGTAGAAATTATTTCCTTCTATTATTACTAGTAATATTGTTATTGTTTTAAAGAAGCGGTCACCTTAGAGTCCTGAAGGGCACTGCGTCAAAAACATAAGCTCACTGGATGCTTGTATGAACACAATAGCTGCCATTGCAGCTGCACCTGCAGATCTCAAAGCATGGCTATCACTTAGGCAAAAGTCCCACGGTGACTTGACCATATGAATATTCTTATTCCCATTCTACAGATAGGTAAAAACAGGGCTTCAGCAAACACCCACCAGCACTTCTAGCTCAATCCCATTATTCCCTGCGGGAGAAAACTCCTCTGAAGTTCTAATAATTTGGAGGCATTTGTTCTCACCTGTCCCAGTTCATTACCAAGTCATCTATTCTGATTGCCAACAGGTTAAAATTTACACAGAAGTATTTTCAAGAGAGGCAGAAAGCTGTATTACCTCCCGATTATCTCCAGCCACCAAGGGTGTGGGAGAGGGTTGGGAGGAGAGGGGGGCTCATTTACCACCATTTGCTAATAGGGTAGGTGAACTGCACAGCATCAAGTGTGCTTCCTCCCGAGAGCCATTCTCAGACACATTAGCAATTTAGCTCTAGAAACCCAAGGTGAAGGTTGATCTAACATCTACCTTAAGATTTTTTTTAAAAAAAATAAATAAATAAATAAGTTTGAAAACAATCTAGGAAGAAAACTCCACAGCAGCCATGTAAAAAAGTTGGCATGAATTTACTGATATATTAAGAAAGTCACCATCATATAAGGCTGCAACAGAAATCTCCTACCTTTAAACTGCCCAACCACCTTTTATTTTTTATGGACCTTTACTGAATTTATCCAGAGAGAAATAAGAGGTAAAGAGATCACCTTTAAGGCTTTTCCTTTCTTTTCTTGTATTTCTTTTTTTAAATGACAATAGAATTTTTTTTCCTAAAGTTGTATTAGGGATTCACTTAAGCAGAAATGAACTGTAATATGCAAATAGTTCTAATTGGACTGCTAATAGAGCGTGTCTCTGTTGTTTTTTTGTAGGGAGTTTTATGCCTATGTAATCAGTGCAGACAGCCGTTAAGTAAATGAAGAGGCAACTAACAATGTCAGAAAAGAGACCGGGCGGTTCCAGCTGACACTACCCTAATCTTCCAGGACCCATTAAATGGCAGTTTCAACGCATTACCTACCATAACATCCTTGAATATCACTGATTTTATTTGCAGTATCAAACATTCCATTTCATGCCCCATTAACAGTAGGAGCCTGGGCTTTTTGACGCAGCTAAACATTTTACTAACTACCTGGACTAAGTAACCAATTAACTTTTGGAGACAATACGGCCAATTAAGCGCGAAAAGGTAAGGCTGTCATCCCCCACTAAAATTGAATTTCCTTTTCCTGATGGCACTTATTGTCGGTGTTCAATTGTTAATGGAGATTTGGTCCCTATTAAAAGGATGAAGCCGAAGGATAATGGGAAAGTTCAGAGGACTTGGTTCCTAAAGAGTAGGTCAGAAAATGTCCCAGTTGGCCACTAATTCAGTCATCTTTTCTTCATGCCAGCTCTCTTACTGGAATAGTATTGGCAATGTAGCTCTAATCTGACCTACCACGATAATACATTGTGCAATATGGCAGCTTCAGAGATGCACGTATGCATGCAGGGGTAGTTAGGGAACTTAGACGGGGAGGGGAGGGGGGGGGAGGGAAATATAAGTAATATAATTCTGTTGGATTTCGACAGTTGAAATATCATTCTTCTCACATAGTGAGCTGTTTAACATGGTGGTGAGCCTTTGAGACAGCTCTTAAGCCAAGGGAGCAGGCGCTGTCATGGTGTTCATGTAAGCTTCCCTAGGTGCTGGTAGGGATGCCACAATAGAGACGTGCTTGTGTAAGCTTCTGTTGTGTAAGTCCACCTTCATAACTTACATGGATTTTTTAATCGTTGCCATAAAGCTGAAACCTTCTGCCTTGTCTTGGGGTCACCAACACAAGAGGAAGATGACACCTTAGGTGCTCTAATAAACACACCTTTTCTTCCTCAGAGGAGGTAGCAGTGTGCCCATACATACTGCATAGAGAAAGAAAAAGGAAAATTTAGTGCTGATACTTCTATTTTTTGATACAAAGAATTATTTTTTTTTATTTTGTGCATCTACTCTGATTAAAAACATGTCATCCCCTACCACAGAAAAACACATTCCCATGGAAAAACATCACAGCAACAAGCTAATGGGTAGCAAGCTAAATATCTCAAAGTACATGCACTTCACGAGGTCTTTCAATAAATTATTTTAAAGCACTTTCCACAAAACACCTTGTTAGAATAACTTTTTAATGTGATTTCAGGGATTCTTTTTGTCTTTTTTTTTCCCCCCAGAAATGAGCTGAAGGGAGAGACAAAAGATACAAGTCAGTGTGCTGACACAGAAAATGGCAGAAGTACAGAGAAGGGTGTTTTATGCAAGCAACGTATAAACAGAAATGCATGGAAAACATGAGGAGTAGGCTGCGAAGTTTGGCACGAGTCTACCCTAAAGCTGCTTTTGGTCACCCCAAACAAGCTTGTGTGCTTGGCTCTTCGTGTCAGACAGGTGTGTGTGTGGATAATCCCCCCATCCCAATGAAACCATCATTTTTGATAAGGACAGCACACATCCTCCAAGGGCACCCTAGTGCCTGAAAGAGCGCCAGGCCAAGCATGGCTAAGGTGCAATATTGAGGATTACATTTTTGTGAAACTATGCAATGTGGAGTCTCTTTATCTGCAGCAACAGTACCTGTTGAAAAGTATTATAACCAAAATACAAGTGCACTATAGCCCCAAGGAGGAGGTGGAAAGTTCGTATTTTTGAGACTGAATACATCCCAACGCCGGTTCTGTGGCTTTCCAGACTTTGGGGATGTTTCCATTATGTAAGACAAAGCTGAAACCCACATTAAGATGCAGGCCTACTCTGCCGTAACATATTTAAAGATTAGCCCAGCCACAATATAGTTTAGGCCATTATTAATCTAATCTCTTAAATGCATAGAATATACAAACAAGAAAGCAAGTGAACTGATTTCTGTCTGCTCTAATAGCAAAAATATGGCTTTGGCTTTTCTCTGCAATGCTTTACACCATTAAGCAATTACTTGTGGGCAGAACCCCAGCACCCATATTGCTACTTACAGTTAAGGGGTTTTATTGGTTCACCAACTAAGTCTTCCAATTAAATCTGGTGTCGTTAGACTTTTGTGAGACCCTGGCTCACATTGCCTCTGTGGTGATCTCATTACTCTGACTTAGTACCCCAGTTTGAAATAGGTAATACCCAGAGTACCCTATGAAGCAAGCTTTTAAACAGTTATCAAAGTACCCTTGGGATCAGAAGAGTGACTAAGAGTAGCTTCCATCTCCTACTTGACTGGAATACACCTTCAAGGCTTTTTCTAGTTAACCTGCTACCGCATCAAATCTGCAAAAGAAACAACTGAAGTCTTTTCTGCCTTGCACATCATCACTGACTACTGAAATTCCACAGCAATATCACCCTTTACTGGAGGAAAAGTCTCAAACTCTTGATTTTGTTTCTTCCTCTTTTCTCCCTGCACAGATCCCTGGTTGAATCAGACACAGTACTCATTACACTTCAGCCTACAAGATCTCTGAATTTGTGTTATCGTTCAAATATAGACTACCCCAACCCATTTCTGGTTTTAAATTTGGCTTGTGGGTTTTTTTTTAAAGTAAATACATTTTGGCACTTTCTCAGCTCCAAGAATATAAAGATTTGTGGCTTGCTTATAAGAATGGAAACACATTAATTTTAATTTGAAGAAGAAAGTTTCATGAAACTATTTAGTTTAATATCAAGTTGTAATGAGAAAAGTTAAGGGAAGAAAAAGCTTTTTAAATGAATTGTTTAAAAATATTTAAAACCCTCCCTCTCCACACCCTTGAAGATATATAGAGCTAAGTTAATGGCAGCACATAGTAGAATCTTGCTCAATGGGAATTTTCCATTATCCTCAACAAAAAGCCCCTAATGCTCATGGGTTCTGACAAAAGTCATAGTTATGAGAAACATATGGCCTTAATAATAAACTAAATCTTTGGTCAAAAATCTAAACTGATGATGTGTAAGTGAGAACAGAACTCGGCTGGGCATCAAGGCTGGAGGCAGCTATTGCAGCAGCTGGAGCCACCCAGCCCCTCTGCTTCTCCAGCAAGCAGGGCACTAGATGTATATGGGAATACACTACAGCCCTCATCTCCAACAGCCCTCTCCACCCCAGCAGCACAAAGAACCATCTCCTGAGCATGTACAATTCAGGCTTAGCCAGCAAGAGCCATAAATACAATTTTCATATTGTATTGGCACATGCACTTCCATGGAGAACACCAAGTCTTCTCCTTCCCCTGCTGAACAGCCCTATTTAAGGCAGCTGTATAGCTCAGGCTGCCATGCTGCTTGGAGACCAAGGTCCCACAGCTAGATCCTCCTTCTATGAAAGCTGTTTCTGATTTCCTAGAGAAGCCACTCTCATACAAACTTTTGAGGTAATCCTCATTGCGCTTTAGCTTCACTATCGCAGAAACTTTTCCATCTTCCTTTCACAACAGCCTTTGCTTCCAGCTTCCAACTAACAGCATTATCAAAGCAAGAGGAGGGGGAAATAAAAAAAATAATTAAAAAAAGAAATCACCTGGTTGCTTCAGCAGTCGCTGTATCTCACCTGGTGTAATCACAAACACCAGTCACCCAGGAGCTGCATTTCCCACACCTGCAAACCCCTCCAGGTTGATGTAATTTATGTTAATTAGTAAAATACAAGCATTTTTCACTTCTCCATTGTAAGGCTGTATCTTTAGCAAGCGTGAAGCGTGGGAAGAGACAGATTTCACATAGAAACATGTCCTTTTGTTCCAGGCTTTTGGCACAAGGCGTTTAGGGCCTCTGGAGGGCCTGGTTCCCTGAGCCAGAAAATCAGACTCCTGTGGACAGTGCTGCTTTCTCCATCGGTGCACTTTATAAATCCTAAGTTCTTTTCAAAGCTTCATTGATAGAGAAACCAACTCTGTCCCTGCAAGACTGTGTTGTAGAAGGGCAAGTGCACCCTTTATTCACCCTACATTTCTCCACCAGTTCCCAAAAGTGCCCGGTGCTTCACAATGCAGCTTCTTCTATGAAACGAGTGAAGGAAATGTGTAAAGCTTAGATACTGCAGCCTCTGTAGATCTGCCTTAAACACCTTGTCCTTGCCTTTGGTGGCTGGATAATGTGTACTACAGGTGTGAAATTCTGTATCAGTTGCAGAAATATCATGTAAGGTGCTAAGAATTTTTTTTAAGGAATTATCCTGTATGTATATATACAAATATATATATAGTATAGCAGATGATCACCATTCCTCTCGTCCACCCCAGCTGGGACCCTGACCCTAGGCAGCACAGGCAGCTCCTTGTAGTCGCATGGATCTATCTTTGCAGCACCAGAGCTTTTCTTGCTTTTACCTGTATCCCCTCTTTCTGTGCGTCGCCTCCCTTTTCCCCTGTGCTACACTCCAACCAGACATGGGTCTCACCACTCTGCACAGCAGCGTAAGCTGAAATCCCACCACAGCTGAGATTTTTTCCACTGTAAAACTCCAGGTACAAAATAGGCCACCTGATGTGGAACCGGGGAGTAACTTATTGCCTGGCTGGTGATTATCAGGGGTGTAGGGTTGCATATGTTGTTATGGGGAGGATGGAGCAGGCTGAGGTTGTAAATTCTCTGCTGTCTGCTTGAGGAGCTGAAGCTGCCTGGGTACACACTCTTTGCCAGATTAAAGTTGTTCCTCCTCATGACCTTGCTGCAGCATGTTTGTCTCTGGTAGGGAACATATCTCAGGCCTTCAAAACTCAGAACTGGAAAAATACTAGGAAATTGGAGCTGGGACCCAATAAACACCACTGGGTTAAGATCCCAGATAGGGGATGTTTGCCTGCACTAGATACCAAAAATCACTCATCACTTCTGAATGTGTGATTAATCCATATTTCCTGCACTATTTTTGATATAGGTAAATTGTTGAATGGTCTTCTATGTGGTTTGCAGAATTACATCACTTACAAAACTTGCAGAAACAAACACTTCATCCCAGGTAGTTTTGAATTACTTTCCCTTTGCATCTTTCCTTAAAAACAAAGGACTGGATTTTGGCTGCAGCCTGTTAGATATGCGGCTGGGTTTAACCCATTGTCAAAATTATTCTTTTGATAGCCATAACCCAAATGAAGGAGGAGAGAACACACAAGGAATTTGCCACCTCTTAAAGTAATTCCATTCCACAACTTAAAATCATTACTAACCTCTGCAACACTTAATTAATTGAAATTACTTTAGCTGTGGGAATCTGTGGTGAAGAGGCCTCTAACAGTTACATGCAATTCGACCTGGAATTCAGTTAGAGGTAAAAGACACTTAAACAACATTTTTCAACAAATAAAAATGACTCTTTTGAATTTAATCAGTCATTTGCTTTTTTTTTTTTTTTTTTTTTATCCTGCCTCTTGTTGTCCCTCAGGGATTTGCTGGACATTATTCTTTGCCAGCTGATGTACACAAAGTACCTGCCCAAGCACAACTTGAACTTTGGAAGACAGGCAAAATAACAGACACAAGACTAGTTGTTTTGTTATTCAAGCTAAGGAAAAGTCAGTATAGTTAACAAGCCTAACTTCAACCCACTCTAAAATGTTCTTTGGCTGATGAGAATGACCCATGATAGTTATAAAGACAACAAGTTCTTTGTAAGAGACATTCCCTGCTCATTCATACTTATGATAGCAAATTGTGGTATCCCAGCCTGATTTAATAAAGTTTGTGTTGCACTATATCTCTCAGAATATATTTAACCAGCCAGAGTCTCTAGTAAACACACAGGAATTGTTTTATCCGTGGCAAAGATGTGGCTGAGTCAGATACAGAACTCACCCATATTTACCAGTAAGAAAGGACTTGGAGGTACAGAAGGGAATACAACCCAGTTACATACAAAAGCATAAGGTAATCCCACAAACTATGTCTGGTGTGAAGAATGGTTCTAATAAATCTTTTTAGTTATTTAAAAGGAACACAGCAAATTTATGAACTACAAACAATCGGAGTAATTCTTTAGTCCAGGTTGCAGTCATACCTCTAAATCCTAATACTAGGGCACTCAGGGAATCACAGGATGCACGAGCTACTAACACTGTATTGTGCAATTATTTGTTATTAACTTTGCTTTGTTGTTTTTTTTTACTAAAAAAATCTCTAGGTTTCTTCAATAACCAGCTGGTGCTGTGCTATGGCCATTCTAGCCAACACATCTTGTAAGTCACACTATGCCTCTGAATGCCTGTGAATAAGGGGGAAAAGAGAGGGTGAACAGTAGAAATCCCAACCCACAATTATACAAGATGTTCAGACTTGCCTGGATTTTTTTATGAACCATGTGTGAAACAAGGACCTGCAAATAGAGCTGCCTTATTAAAAGTAGCATTGCATCCCTCAGAAAAGATGTCACAGCTGTCCAGCTGAACCTAAGGAAAGACCAATGCAATTATGTCAAGGTATACTGAGGAACCCTCTGTGCTATAAATAATAATAAAGGGTAAATAATAAAAAAATAAAACAGAAAGCCCAGAAGTGAGATGTTTTAAATGAAAGGTGATGCACTGTGAACTTAACACACTGGCCCTTTAGCCTTTCTGTTAACAAGGTAATCTGATTGCCATTGATTTTTTTCACCTCTGTTACTAAGAAGGTGATGGAATGGTGTCCACGCAGATGTATTGAATCAGATACTAAACAAAGAGCAACATAAAGAACAATTATCAGCAGCCTTGCCTTCAGCTTGCTGATTATGACATTACCGAAAAGACAAGGTCTGGGTGACTTAAACCGAAAGGAAAAAAAAAAAACTAAAGAGGAGAGGGAGGAAACTGATACACGGTTACCATCTGTCTGGGTACAGACAGTTCTTTGCCTTTACCAAAATATGTATTTTCCCTTTGCAGCTTGATAGGTGTTGGAGTGTGATCTAGCTAATTAGTTTGATCATGTTACAGAAGAAAAATGGCACAGAGCCAAGGGCCAACCAGTAGTTCATGTGCTTTATCTTATGTGGAAAATTCTGTATGTAGAATTTCATGTTTATGGTTCTGTCTGCCTGAGTATTACTGGGCTTAATTATTGCCTACATGATCATTAGGCAGATTTTCCTAAGGGCTTGGGAATACAGAGGGTGTTATAAGGTTCAGGGTAACTCAATAGGCTATTAATGGGTGCATAGGTATCCATGTTTGAGTAGCATACAATGGAATGGTTGACCATATTCTCACAGGGTATAAAATAAGAAAACACCATGCATCCACATAGCTCTATTGATTTCAAAGCAGTTGGGCCAATTTACACAAGCCAAGAATCAGGACTGGATAGCAGGAAAACTAACGCTGTAAACTCTAACCTTGTGGTGTTAGATTTCAGTTTGTCCAAATGCACAGGCTGTTCAACTTGCGTTTCTAGCTGCACAGTTTTACCTGACCCGGGCTGTGTAAACAGTACAGCCAAGTAGCTCTGGTGCTTGGCTGCCTTTATGTACTAGCAAAAGTAATGACGCCTAGTATGTAGTAGTATTATTTTATGACATCAGCATAGTATGACATTTTCTCAAGGGCAGCCCATATCCCTTGCCCTCCTCCATATTGGCAACCATCACTAATTGACTGTGAAAGTGGAGAATTCAATGGTTTAAGGTGATCTCTTCTCTGAACTCCAAAACAGTTTGTGGATGGAAATCAGCTGAAGCAAAACATTGGTTCAATTACACTGTCAAGGGATATAGCTCCTGTACAACAAAGAGGTAAACACTTAAAGGAACCAATCCACTACTATGTATCACTGATATTATCGTTCTATTTCAGATGTGAGAATCATTTGAATTAATAAAAGCCAGCACTGACATGACCTAACTAAAATAAACCATGATGAGCTTCTATTGCTGCAAGGAATCAGTGTGACATGTTTGGTCTGAATAACACCCCAGCACCCTTGCTCACGCGGGTTAGCAACTTCCCCTGTCCAGCTGAGGGTACCATTCAAACCGTGTCACTCACTGAGAATAAGACAGAGAATTTTGCCCTTGACGTTAAATCTAAGGGCTAAATTGTGTTCTTCTTTCTTAGGTTGAACAAAACTTTCTCATCTCATTCCCTTCATTGGTTTATTCAGAGCATAAAGCATTGCCTGATATGAATAAGGAAGAGAGGCTACTTGTGTATTCAGTGTCCATGAGCCTCTGAGTGTGTGTTTTTTACTGTGTAATAATTGATGACATCTTCCAAAGACAGCCTAAAGGACAGGTACATAAACTGTAAGAATCCAAATGGACATACCTTAAATAGGATCTTATGGTGCTTAGACTAGTCCCACTGAACCCTAATTATTGAATATTTGCTTTTACTTATAAGGGCAAGAACTGGTTGATCAGGTACGGGTGAGAATATTTAACAACAATTTACTATGGCTTAAGCACACTGTGGACTTACCATCTTGACAGCTGAATAGTATCTAGTGGAAAATAAAGTTGCACACTCTCTCATCACTGAGGAAAAGCTTTGGCATCTGTTAATCATTGTGAAATGGTTAGTTCTTTCTTCAGCTTTGGGGGGCGGGGGGGGGGGGGGGGGGCGGGGCGGAAGAAGCTTCTTTTAGCATGCATGTGCAGTTAACTGAGATCTCAAGTGTTTTAACTTTCTGATCATCCACCACAGAAATTAATTGGATGTTGGTACTGAGGATAAGAGTAGAAAAGATTGGTTGAGCATTATGCTAAACTATTCTGTAGAACAAATATCAGATACACAGGTAAGCAGGTGCCCATGTGAAAGCTTGTTTCAACCCTGCCAAATCAAACACAATCTCTTCCGTGGAAAGTTCACCTTTGATATGACAATGTAAGGGCCAAGGCTGCAGCCCATGTCCTTACCTTAGCATGTCAAAGGGCTTAACATTACCAGCAGCTGCAGCCAGAAAGAAACAAAAAATTATGTAGAAAAGCTTTTGCCCTTCTTAAAGGAGACCTAGAGATTTCCAGAAAATTTGTAGCACAGGCTGTTGCAGAGGACAGCATCTTCATCCAGAACAGCAGGAATTTTTTAATTTGTTTTTTAGAGACACTTCTTTTGGAAAATTGTTATCTTTTCTCCCAGAGTTTAAACATATCTTGATCTAAGAAAATATATGAAGAGCTAAGAGAATGATCAGACCTCCACTAAAGGGGTTATTTTATCACATATGAAGGTAAAAGCTACGACTGATTTCAGAGGTCAGCAGCCCAGGACATAGACATTATTTTGAAACACAGAGGAAAATACAATACCAATTACTATTCTTAAGGAGTTACTCACAAGGGAAAAATTCCACACTACCCTTCTGAATACCCATGGAAAGACAACAGGCTACAACAAATTTTTTTTAAAAAAAGATGATCTCACACCTGAATTAATCTGGAGACTCCAGAAAATCACTGGAACTATCACATATATAAACTACTAAAATCTCAGCTTGAATGTCTCTGAACTTGAGTTTGTCCACATGTCACCACAGACCTCATAGGGCGTGGGGCAAGTGAACAGCCGTGGTTTGCTGAGCTGGCAAAAGTATAAGCAGAGATTTTGCCAAGTGATGACTTATTTGAACATTGTTCAGGGAAATGGACGGTTTGCTTGGACCACGAAAATGTTCCGAACTGGGTTTCACTGGCAGGTCAGATAATTCTTAGCAGTCTCGAAGGAACTTTGCCTATAAATACTGAGGGATCTAACCTCTGCGTAAGAAATGAACTTAAAACAAAGAACGATAGTGAATAACTGGGAAAAAAAAATCCTTTCCTGTAACCCCAATTCCAAATGCATCTGCCGTTTGCTGGTCCAATGTAAAGACACAAACTTGGACCTGAATTTCCAGCTGAGAACTGTTTAGACATTGAGAAAACAAGACTTTTATAGGGAAGTTTTGCTTAGGGCATTGATTAAACATTTTTCCTGATTTCCTTCACTTCACTCCCAGCTTCTGGCTGTGACCAGAGGCATAATTATTGTAATTAAGGCTGGTTATTGGAGCCAACCCAAGATGTAAGAGGATATACCATGTATAAATATATAGTTCTTTTTAATTGTCTTCTATTTAAGAAATTCAAGGTGCTTTAAATTTAATCACATAGCACTTTTATGAAATGACTATTATAATCTTAGTTGGACAAATAAAGAAACTGAGGTAGATAAAAGATTTATGTATGGTCGCAATGGAGATACGAAATAAATCAAGCACTGGAAATGAGCTGCCTATCATATAGACTTGTCCTTGTTCTTTTTCCATTAGCATGGCTATTTTCTCAAACTTTTCAGCTCATCACCAACAGATTAAAGTGATTTGGGGAATCATCCAAGTCTCTGGACGTGATTTCCAACTAAAACAGAGACAATAAGTGTAATGAGGCCAAACTTCTACCGACACCCAAAACACAGCAATGTACTCCATTCCGGAAGGAGGTGACACTGGGAGCAATGTGGTCAACAGATGAGAAAAATAAATGAAGTACCAGAATGGAAAGGAGAACCTGACCAGAGATAAATGATTCCTCTCCTGAGATGTGTTTTTGTTTTATCGCAATGACCTTTCAGAGGAAAGATGAAGCCAGCCTCAGGTAAAAAGAAATAGCCACATTTCATCTACAGTTAGCCTTTGCGACCTCTGAACTCTGCTTTTCTATCTGAACCTATTTCCATGCACCATTTCTCCTCACTACAGATAAGAGACTTCCAAGTGCCAGAAAGAAACTTAGAGCTTTCACACAAAGGTTAGCAAGCAAGCATGACTACTCTTTAATTTGGGAAATTATCCCCCCTTGATTTTTAAGATATCTCCCCTCCCGTACGCCATGGGAATCCGATGCAGGAGCAATGACGACAGGCTGCACACTTAAACGTGAGACCGCGTGCATACCTGTGCATGCGGGCGCGTGCATGTGTGTATGTATGTTTGTATAGCATATCTCATTATCGTATCATCACTTTTCAGCTATCTCTAACACAAGAGTCAAGGGGTTTGGGAGCATACACAAAAAAAAGAGAGATTTCTAAGAGAGCAGGAGATTGGGCTGGGGTCATCCGAAAGGGTAATTATTGTTAAATGTCAGGTTAACTCTGAAGGCCTCAGCTCATCCAACTGAGAGCAGATTAGCCCAGATGGAGACATTTTCAACACGGTTCTATCTGACCAATCAGCGACAGCTGGGATTAACCAAATACCTTCTCTCATCTGCTTGCTCACAGAAAGGTCAGTTTCTGCTCATTGCTTCCCTTTTAAGATGTGCCTTTCTTTTCTCTTTTTTTATTCTTTATTCCTTTTTTTTTTTTTTTTTTCCCATTTTATTTGTGGTAGCTATATGCAGGAAATCAGGGTCCTTTTATCAGCAAATTAAATATTCAACATCTAAACCCCACTTTTTTTTTGAGAATCAACTTCATTCATTTTCAAGAGCTCTTTTATCTTTTCTTTCTTTTTTTTTTTTATTTTTTTTGTAATGCTGCATACAGATAGATAAAATATATATGTAGCTATCAGACCCTCAGCTTGTGCAAAGTGATGTTTCCTCATGGACTTTACCGGAGGTATATTGATTTCTACCCAGTGAGAATCTGGCCCGGTATTTCAGTATCATTGCATGACTGCTACAGGACACAGATTATTTTTCCTTGTTCTTTTCTTTTTTTGTCTTCCTTTCTAAAAAGAAGTCTTTGGTAATTTCATTCCCAGCATTCATCTATTTAAGAGCTACAGTTTATGTCTTCTATCTAAGGGGGGAAAAAACCAACAACCCCAACAACAACAAGTTAAAGCAAAGCAAAACAAAGAACTCTCCCTGAAACCAACCCTGGAGTGCTTTAAAAACTAATCGTCTTTTATGTACAGCCTCTTTTCCCAGGCAGCTTAAATAAGTGCAAACATAAAACTCAGTGATAAAATGAACAGAAACAAAAATCACCCTCAGAATGTATTTCCCAATAATTTGTCTTCAGATCCCTGGAAAGTTCTTTCACACCTTCATTATTTTGATTAAGAGGGGGATCCTTTTTGTCTCTTGTTAATTTTGCTTCTGTATTTCTGATGTGGGTCTGAGGCAGAAGTGCCAACAGCCAAACCCTTTGAAAATCTTACTGGCTTGAGTGTCATTTACACTAAGATACCTATTTAACAGTCTGGTAATGCAAAGGGGCCTTTATAAAGCATATAGTCACATTTACATCACCTTTAAGACATTTTTTTCCCTCTTTCTATCTCTAGGAGTCTGAAAAAAGGCCTCAGTATGAAAGGGTATTGATCTTTATACAAACTATCATAGTGAGAGCCTGATCCTGATCACTGACAATGCTTTGGCATTGATTTTTCAAGTGAAGTGATCCAACCCTGGAAGAAAGGGAATATTCTAAGGCAGAAATGTTTTCCACTGCTGAGGTAGTTCAGTGTAGAAATTACAGGGAGTATTGGGCACCAAACAGGTGCAGCACTTGATAATTTTTGCTCCAGGCAAAACAAAGCCTGTTAAAGAGGGATGAGAAACTTGGAGAGGAGGAAATGGAGAAATGGATCATTGGAGAACCATTTCTTAAAACAAGCTGGACAAAAGTATAGTTTTGAATGCAAACAGAATTTGGAGAAATCCTCACATTTAGGATATTTATAGTAGGATTGGAGAAGGACCTGCAAGACACACTGAGGCAGCTGGAGAAATGAACTAAAGTTTATGGTCTTTTGCTTCTGCAGTTCCAAGGAGCATGCAAATTCCTCTGACCTGGGCTGAAACTAGAACCTAGAATATGAAAATAATGAAATAAGACTCCTAGTCTGGAACAGCAGGAATAGCATAGGGGAAGTCTCAGGCCAACTGCAGTGTAACTCTGTATTCAGAGATACGAAATGCAAGGGAAAAAATCTCAGTAATAGTTACGGCTAAATCGTGCCCTAGAAGACCTGCCTTGGGGCTCAAAGAAATGGAAGATCCAAAACTTGCCTTGTCCAGAGCCCAGATACAGAGCACATGCCACGATGGAGCAGGAGCGGTACCTCCATCCCCAGCATGCATTCAGTGGAGCAGAAAGAAGCTGCTAGGGAGGAGTACAACATCACCTGCTCAATTTTTTTCCCTGTAACATGCATGAGGTTGCACTCACCCATCCTATCTTCTTCTAGTTTAAAAGAAAAGGGCTATTACTACGATATTAATAGGAAGGCAGGAAGTGAGCAATTCGAGTTTAAAAAGTGGGTTAACAGCAGAACCCAGACCTGATTTCCCCTATCAATTCCTTTTTGGTCTGTGAATATTACTGGTTCTCTGCCTGCCACAGCACAATGGTTCCTTTTGCAGCATATGTCCTTCACTCAGGCAGGTAATATCATCAAAATCAATTATTATTCTAATTAAATAGCCCTGCCCATCATCACTACAAATTAAATGGAACTACTATGCAAGTTGAAACCATTTATTCGTTTAGAACACATGTCCACCATTGCTCTATCTGCCAAGCCTTTGAGCTCTACCATGAGTTTGCTTCTAGATGCAATCAGGCTTCTTACTTATTCCTTAAATATAAGGGCTCTAACAGTTGTCAGTTATCTGTGAACAGTGCTACGTTTTTACTACTCAGTTATTTCCACATATCAAACTCTATTGTACTATAATGATACAAAACTGTTTCTAAGGTAAATATCATTTTACTCCTGATCGTTTTATGGATAGGAACAGAAAAGCAAAGAGCAAAATGATTTGCCTGGTGGAAAACAGTAGGACAGTAACAGATTTTGGAGCAGAACCCAGATGTCTGGAATCATAAGCTACTTGCATACCCATTGACCACACTAATTCCCAAGAAGAGCTCAGTCTTGTTATTTTTAAGCTCACTCTCCTACACAGCTGCTCTTGCACATCTTACACTGTGCTTCTAGGAAATTAACATATTTAACAACGTATCACCTGCAAAAAATAAATGTCTTTGATAATCATTTGAATCAGGCATACAGTGAGACCAAATTCTTTTTAGTATTCAGAGCAAAGTGTCTTATCAGAGAACTACTTACAATATAACACAGCTTCTTTATGTATTAATTTTATAAACCACTGTTTCAAAAGCATAGAATTTTTTTCCCAGAATTCTGCCAAAAAAAACCCAAAACCAAACCTGAGCAAAAGCTTTAAGTGAACTTGGGAAGAGAAGAACCTAATTTCATCTGAATGTCAGACCCAAAAATGCAAAAAGAAAATCAGTTTATGCATCAATCAAGTAGCTTCATACTTGAAACTAAATTCTAATCTACACATGGTTTTTGCTTCATGTACACTAAAATTTATATCTATCTATATATAGACATAGATATATCTCAAGTCAAGCAGAGAAGATTCAGTGAGGTTATGAAAACAAGATTCCACAGGAAACAGCTGAGCTCAATTCTGTTTCCCAAACCTCCCAAGTTGTAAAGTTGTTTAAGAAAATCATATTAATTTACTGCAGAGCTAATTTAATAAATGAAAGTATTTGAGCAACTGACCTTCTTAGTACAAATATAAATCAAAGTGTTTGAATTCACATGGAGCAGGAACAGACTCCAGTACAGAATATTTTTGAAAGCCTAGGATGAGCTTTGGGTACAACATACAACTGGACCGTAGCGGGTCCACACATCTTGTCCTGCCCAGGCTATACTGGTCCAAGTCAGTGCACGTGAGCCTTGCCCAGCTTTGCTTCGCCTCTTATATCTGCAGGGAAAGAAATGGGGTTCTGTATAAACAACCTGGTTATAACATTGTTAGTACTTTGAGATCTCGAAGTAAAAAGTGATGATCAATAGGGTAACCAAGGTAAAAGACATGTAAAGAAAACGTAGGCAATACAGAGTACTAGTGTGTCTGTGCTCAGACCAGGCCAACACACGGGTGAGTTTATCCGCATTTTAACTTACTACTAGCAGACTAATGCTACTGAGTAAGTACAGATAATGATTTGCTACTGAATTTTTATTTGTTTTAATAACTCTTCTGCTTAACTGCAGGCCAGGCTTCATATTGGAAGTGAAAGATATGCCTTGAAAAAATCTTTGGAAACAAAAGAAAACCAAGGAGAAACATCTCCACAAGGTCAAGATTGGTTCTTTCAAACCATAAATAAAAATATTTCTGATCCAAACTGAATATCCCCTAACTACCATATTGCATGAGAAATCTGAAGAAAAAGTATGAAATAGTTATGAAATGGATATTATAATTTTTATAATTTTAACAGTAGACTTAAATCATAATCCATGATCTTTCTGTTTATGGAATTGTATTTAAAAAGCACACTGATGAATCACAAGCAACCATATATGGTTTAAAATGGAAAGCGTTTTCTGTGCAAGAACTTTGTGCCTTGGAGTGTCTAGAAGAGTTACTTCTCAGCCATATATATATATATATATGTTATACCAAGAGTCTCCCAGTACTAAATAGTTAATATTTATAGGTAACTTTGCAATCATTACTATCAACAGACAAAAAGCTACAATAATCCGATTGCCATCACTTTAACCAAAGCCCGTGTCGTAAACCTTGTAATTTTCTGCTGTCATGCTCAGGCACTTTCAACACATTTAAATTAGAAAGGACTATGCTAATTTTGCTTCATAGCCAGGGTAATTGTTGTAAGACATAATTATCTTTTTTTTTTTTTTTAAAGGATCATTTTATTCTCCAGAGTTGTTTAAATTCAGTCTCAGTTACTGCTCGTCCTTTCATCCCTACACTGCATTCTGGCTCCCACCTCCATTAAATTATTCTTTTCATCTTCGTTAGCTGGAGACAACTTAACCCTCCTTTCTGATGGACATTTCAGGCCCTGGCATAACTCTATTAAAAGCAGGAAAGTATGCTAAGGACAAATCTAGTTCTTTGTTTCCTCCTGACCTTCCCGAAGAGTCGTCAGAAGCTTTGACATGTGAAGTCATCTTTGATGCCAATTTAAAGTTATAGCCCAGCACACAGTAGCCTTCTTGAGTACTGATGCACCAAGAGTTTTGCTTTTATATAAGCAACGAGTTTAAGTTTGGTTAATACTGAAATACAACTAAGCACAAAGAGAATACGTGGACTTTCCACCAGAATAAAGACAGGGTGCTCCCTGTAAGCTTATTTCTTTTATGCCAGGGTATTAGTAAGAGTTTCAGCTGCAGGAGCAAGCAAGAGACATAGACTGTAAGTCCAGCCAGCAGACGGGTGACTCTGCTAATTGGTCAAGTCTGCTCTATCACCCGCTCAACCCACTGGCAGTTACAACACCTCAGAGCTGCCTTACAAACCGCCTGCCGTGTGCTGCTGCTGAGAATATCGCACGGTATGTCCTTACAGCAAGTAAATCAACTGCTCCCTTGTTATCTGTGGTTGTTTCAGGGTACCGGGAGCTTGAGCTAAAGGAAACAGTCCTGAATGAAAATACCAGTGATACTAGTTACTGATTAAATGCTGAGAAGTGAATGGAAGCATTGTTTTCAGTCCAGGTGGACTGACATTGGCACCATGACATCTCCTGGTGCCAAATGGAAGACCCGAGCACAAAAAGGAGAAACATTTAGGCTAGATGCCAGCAGACCTTGGCAAGTCATATACTCTTCAGAGCATGTCAGCAAGTCAGTTTCTGGGCATGTTAAAAGGCGTGCCTCAGTAATTGAGAATCTGATGCCTCATTGGAGTTTCAAATGTCTCCTGTGGGGTTGCTCTGAAGAGTTTCCAGTAGGCAGCTTTTTCTTTCCCTTACATTCTTTTTCTCTACTAGAAGTTCAATAGTATATAGCAGGGGGAAAAGGGAAGAAATTTCCAGCAACAAAGGTTCAGATGTATTGCAGCGGTGACTGTCACCACACATCAGTTGTCACAGATAGGACTCTTTACGGAACATGTTCTCTTGCTGTAGTGTTGGTCCATATGAGGCAGTGCCGTTACCGGACCACAGGGTTAACCTCTTCTCCTTGTGTCCGTAGAATGAAAGGTTGGCCTGGGGGGGGGTTATGGCAGAATAACTTCTTGACCCATCCTTTAGCATATACCTACATGACCTGATCTGCAGATGTAGGACTTCACTGTCAGCATTGCTGTCCTCATGATAACTCCGCTGCTTCTTTTTCCAGCCTTGCTGTCATCACCTTCTTGCATCTTTTTATATTACCATATTTTCTGAACAAAACCAAAAAATGTCTCCACAGACTTTATTCTGGTTTGGGTTTTGTTTGGTTGGTTTTTTTATTCTGGTCTGTCCTGTGTCTGTTCCCATACTGGTTTTGTCATCATTGCATCTGAACACTTTCTAGCTAGCAACATGATTCTCACCTACCTCATACCTATTGACTCTTCTGTCTTCTTCCCAAGAGAGGACATTTGGTCAGTAGAATGGCATTGCTGGACTCAAACCTCATTTTGTTGTCAAAGTAATCAATTCCGCTTGCCTATAATGAAATGATAACTAAATAATCTCCAATTCAATTGTTAATAGTCAAACCTGCTTGCACTATTCCAAAATACTTCTGCTAATATACAGCTAGTGACTATCTATGACAGAAATCTTCTCTTTATCATGTTAAGAATAACTCTGTTGATTTCCCTAGAATGACCGGACTTTTGTAAAAGAACCAAACTGAGCTCTTTAACTGCCATTCCTTTACCATACAAAGACATCACTGGGGATATGCCTGTGGCTGCAGTCGAGTGAACCACCTGGCCCTTGAAGATCTCCATGTTAATGACGAAGGAACTAGGAACTTCAGTCCCTGCAGTTTTGTTTCTGAGTCACATTTGCACAGAGGTTAGATTCTTGAATGGGGAGAACTACAAAAATCATTTACCTAAATGACAAACTAAAATACCTTGGGATATTTGTCCATGCCAGCATTGGCTGAGGATAAGAATGCTAATAAAGGAGATTGTTTCTAATTAGAAACCCCTAGCAGTATCCTGGGATGAACGAGGAGTCAAAACTGTTTCTCTGGAAGCTCTGAACTCAAATATTTTGTTTACACACACGCACACACACACATGTATACACACACTCACACACACGCTTCATTTTCATATGCCACAAGTCATTTATATCACAGTTAATGACTCTGATGAGTTACATGTGCAGTCGCTGCTCCAGGCTCTGTGTCTCCGTGTTCATACGGCATTAGGGGTTAACTTAACTCTTACCACAGTTGTCATGCTGGAAATGCCCAGGGTTAAGCAGAGATGGCTGGGACCAGCAGAAGTACTGGATCTTATAATACTGTACCAAGCAGGAGACCTTGTCATTTGCAGAGTCCCAGCCGCCACTGGGAAGTGCTTGCAGAAAGCCAGGCCCCATATTAACATCCAGCAGTTACTCCTCTGCTCAGCAGCAAAAGCTGAGGTGGTTGTGGTTACTGGTAAACTTCAACTTCTCATGAGAAACAGAGAAAGATTTTACAACCACCATAAAAGTTCAATCAGTTCATTTCTGCAGTGGTCTGAAAATATAGTTTCATGCCAACATTCTTCCTCCAATAAAGCTGCTTCTGTATTCTGGGCAAAGGAACAGGTTTTGTTCCCCTTCATTCAACACCAAGACACCCACCGTAAGCCAAAAGTCATCAGTGAGACAGACAGACCAAGCAAGCTGTAGTCATTGCAGAGCTGTGTAACCAGAGAGAGTCACATTTTCTTCCATCTCAACTCCCCACTTCCCCTCTTCCACCCCACCTTGATCCCCAGTACTCTGTTATGCCAGGGCACCCAGGGAGTATCTGTTTATGGACATTCATCAAGCGGCAAATAAACCCTCATGTTATTTGTAAGCATGGCATTTTCAAGAGGTATCCTTGGTTGTTTAACAACATGCAGTGTTTTTGTAACTGCAGAAAAGGTCCTATGGGCCATTAAGCAATCATTTATTGGTTAAATATCTCCATTCCCCATAATGAATTGCTATTTTGTGAGAACAAACATTTCCTTTCAGTGTAATTTTCAGATTTTGAGGTCACAATGGTGTCTGCTCTGCAGAGGGAATAAAGTCTGGGACCATGACATTAATACACTCCCAACTTTTATTTCCTTCGCCAACTGTGACTAGACCTCTAGTACATTAATTTTCCTGCTTTTCTTAGGCCTCCAGCCTCTCAAGCAGAGATATGTGTCTCTTCACTATTCCTCTTGTCTGCTTAACTCACTTATCACTGGTTTTTACCTACAGTGAGATAAACACGGAATTCCTTTAATTGGGTGTTACAAGTTCTGTACTTACAGATTCTTGAGTATAGGACAGCCACAGGGTTGGTTTGCTATATTATTTTAGTTTTCTGTTGTTTTCTTTGGTTCTTTTTAATTGAAGAATTGCAGTCCTGGATTAACAGTCTTGGAAAATTTATTCCCTTGTTTGTTCCGCCACAGGGACTCATACAGATTTTGCAAAAGTGTCTTCAGAATAAATCATGTTTTTCAATGCGGGGTTGGGGTTTTTTTCACTTTTCTGAAGAATGAGCCTTTGAGGATGAGGAAATACTTTCTGTAACCTCTATAATCCTTCTGTTCTCTTAGAAGACTCTGGATCTAGCCAGTGTCAGTGACTCTTGATTTTTTTGACCCCAGTGAACTTCATGCCCTGCAGTTTTCCAAAAGCACCTCAGACTGTTAGGTAGACTTGAACAAAGTATTTTTAGCTTCATGCTGCAAGTGGGAAATGTGAGGTATGAAGATCTGACGTGCAGGAGGCTGCGTGGCCTCCACAGGATGAGGGAACATGACTGAGCAGAGGCCAGATCCATGGCCCAGTGTCTGACCCAACACGGCATGGGCATGTCAAAAGACCCAATGTGAGACCTGGTTAAGGACCATGTTCCCAGCTTCCCCTCAACTCCTCAGAGTTATGATCTAGTTTTTTATATTTTGCAATGAATGGAATCATTAAAAAGATTAAGGGAAATGTGGTCAAATGGGCAAAGCAGGTAGTTTTGATTCTATCGTTGGCTCTACCACTGAGTTTCTGGGATGGCCTCTGGCAAGTCTTTTTGTCTTTTTTCTCCCTCAGACTGTTAATTTACGGTCTCTTTTTTTGCCTGAAGGCACAGTGGGGCAGTGACAGTCTCTGCAAAATGTTAGCCCAGTTCATAGCACAATGGCTCACCGTATAGAGCAAAAACTATGAGGTACAACCATAATACTATTTTTATTCTGCTATTCATTACATTCACTGTAAGCACTCTTGCAGCCCTTCATTATTGTTTTTACAGAAGAATGAGAAAACAAGTCCTATACTACTCACAGGGTTTGTAGCTATGTACCTGTAATTTGCTGGGCTGGAAGGAATAGTTGAGGCAGATGTGTGTTACATGGGTGTGAATATAACCTCACTAGTGCCCACTATTAAAAACCCACATAACCTCCAGGGGGTAAAAAGTCAGTCTAATTTGATACAACTCCTGGTAGTGTCAGTGGAGATGGGCAGGTCTTTGGGGAATCTACACACTCCTGGATGCCCACACTTTACTGGCACACACAAGGACAGCACCAGCAAGCACAGCAGAAGACAGAAGCAGCTCCATCACTTCAGAGAATTCCACTATCCTGGTCACATGACAAGGGCCGTATGTCAAGGACAAGTGGAGTAACTCAGGGTTGATAGCTGCCTCTGAGTGAGGCATCCACAATCCAAGAGAGAAGCACCAGTACCAGTAAGGTAGGTCTCAACCTGCTGGTTTCCAAAGAGAGTACCTCCGGTACCCATTTAAAACAGCTGCAGTACCAATATGAAGTTTAGTACCTTTCACATTTATACTCGCAAAAAGCAGATTAAAACCCTTTGGAAATGGTACCAACGCCATTTCCACCTCTTCCCAGCACATTCAGCACATGATGCTGGAGCCTGGGTGCAGACTGACTGGGAGCAGGGCAGACTCCCCGCCAGGGTCTGGGTGCGCAGACCCTTCCGTGTGCAAGCACAGCGGGGTCAGAAAGCACTGAGGCAGTCAGCACAAAGAAAACACCTCCCGGTTATCAGCTGCTGGCAGGACCCCAGCGTGTTGGAGGAGGGTATAACACAAAAAGGACCTGCACCCAGATGAGCTCTTAACAAGCAAGTGCAAATCCAAAGTAAATAGACCGATGGAGCTGTGTAGAGGTGGCACTACCTTAACTCATTGGCTGTTTACTCAAAAGTTATTTTGCTGTGCAAACGAGCATCAGGAAGACCACCTATTGATTCGCTTTCTTCCCTCTAGACACTTACAATCTATCAAGCATGGAGAGCAAAAGAGGGAGCAAAAGAGAGAGAATGAATCTGCACTGTGGTACAGCAGAAGGTGCTTCGTCTGCATGCCAGAAACTCCTCTTTCTGCCATGCTTGGCGAGAGATGTTTCCCTGCGTTTGAGTAACGCATCTGAATAAATCCTCTTTTCCCTATTAAGTCATCGGAAGGGGCAAAAGCCTGCTCCAGCCTCCCTGCTTGGATTTAGCCTCAATGGGTTAACTTTATAAAACTGCAGCTCTTTATTCCAGCCTGCGATTTCCCATCATACTTTAGGACCAGCGAACCGTCCCTTCATTGATGGCACCTTTTGGCTTCACAATAGAAGCCAATTTGTTAGAATTCTTCACAGGTCAGGGGCTGCCTGAAGATGTGGAGGGCGCAGCAGTGGCCGCTGGAAAATGAAGTTGTATTCGCTTGGCAAATTATACGTCTGCTGCACTTTATGGGCCTTGATTTCCTTTCCCCTCTCTCTCCCTCTCCCTTTCCACCCCCCTCCCTTCAACCCCTCCCTTAGCCTCTCTTTCTTTTTTTTAAATCGGAGAAGCGTGTATGTGAGCTATCGTCACATATCCAGTTAATGTAGGTTAATAGATTGATTCCAGTGACACGGATCATAATGAACAGTAAATTGTTTTATCTCTTAAGTCTTATTTGGTCAGCCAGGAAAACATATGAGGTAATATGGCTTGGACTAAATGGACCGTATAATAGATCTCCCTCTAAAGAATAAGGACAGGGGTGACAGCGCCTCTTATGATTAATGAAAATAATAATGGTCCTGAAATTGAAATTTTTCTAATTTTTTTTCCTTCTTCTCTCTCGGCTGCCACCAAAAACTTCAGCCGGCAGATGATTTGTGCACAATAACCACCTCTGACTTCTTCCTCAACTCCTAATACAAGTTTAGGGAGTGCTGGGGAGGGAGAGTTGAAGAGGGATGGATGGTTGCCTACATTTCTAAGCGCTTGGCTCAGCAGCAGAGTAGCATATAAACACAAACTGTTTGCTTTTAACCCTGGGTTTGAAGCAGAAGCTTTCGGGTGCTTGTCACTCATCCAAATACAGGATTTTCAAATGGGTCCAAAGGAGCTGAGGCTGGAGCCTCCACATCATTAAGGTGTTTTGGAAATACCAGAATAGTGTCTTGAACCTTCAGACACATTTGCTTGTTTATCCAGGAGGCCCTTCCTTTATTGCTTGTGTGCAGCATTCAGAAGGATTTATCATTATTAATGAATACTCACACTTGTTCAGTGTCAGTGCTGCTTGCCATGATAAATGTATAAGAAGGTTAGTGCCACAGCTGAAGAAACAGGTTTGGGCAGAATCAGGCCTTTTACAGACCAGTTCAGCCAGGTTTTTCTTAGGGGTTTCACCAAAGTGCTTTCGTTTGGCTCAATAGAGTTTTCAAATAAGATTCATGAGCATTTGTCTTGAACAGCATCAGATGACCTGGCAGACAGCATGAGATCTTTGTCACTTATAGGTAGATAATCTGTATCTAGCAACCGTTAATAAGAATGGGGAGAACAAATCCAAATGGGAGCAGTAAGGTATGTGCACAAGTATCAAATGCTGTAACATAGGATGACCAGAAAAGTCATTCAATGGCACTGGAGAACATTTGTGCATGTGTGTGCACCTGTGTAATTCCCTTATCTCTTCCAGTAAAGCCACAGATGAACAGGAATACAGCAGTGAATATAAATTTAATCCTTAATTTCTCCAGGAAATTCATATAAAGTAAAACAAAAGCAAGAGAACTGTCCCATAGAACATCTTCCTATATGGGCATGGCAATATGAATTAGTGTACATATGGCCAGTTACAGCCAGATCTGGATTTTGCACCCCCTCACTACTTTTTATGGTGCTTATCTTTTTTCCTTTCCTTTTTTTTTTAAACTTAATTCCTTTTAAGACTATAACAAACAACAGTAAGTGCCTTGTCCCTTTTATTCCTCTTTTATCTTCGTGCTTTATGGCTTTGTTGTATCTGCTTTCATTCTTATAGGATCAATAAAAGGTTTGTAACATCGCAAAGTTTTGGAAACCAGAAATTGCACTTAAGGAATGGGATAATAGGGATTGTTTCCTGATGCTTCTACAGAGAAGAAATGCCTCCTTTTTTTTCTTCTTCTTCTTTTTTTTTTTTTTTCTTCTTCCAATATCTAATCTCAATATCTGCAGTCATGCTTTTGAGTTTTACACTGGCTGTCAGCAGGCAATCAGTTCAGATGTTCAACTCCTTTGGATTAACATCAAGCTCTGCAGTTTGGGTATATTAGCAGCAGGGTCAATCACGGCAGCAGGAAGCGATCTGTGCAATAAAATTAAAAAAAAAAAAAAAAAAAAAGAAGAATAAAAGGAACTTCAAGAGTCTGGAAAACCCAAACTGAGACTAAACTTCATAAATATCCCTAATCTCCAGTTTAGAAGCCAGGATTGTTTATGATTCATGGCATTTGATGACATTTAACAGCATGCAACCCATTACAGCCCTTAAGTCATTACACAACACGGCAGAAAATGTCATCAGGTGCCACAACAACAAGGCAGGTTATTGGAGGGGCAGGGTTCAGTTCAGATTAGTTCAGACTTCTGACGGATGCTACCTTAGTTCCAGACTGAACCCAAATTCTGCTTGTCAGGCTTATCTCTCTAACAGATCATCCTTGCTTCTTTTCATGTTGTACAATTTACTTCCCCACAGCTCAAAATTCAAATTCCCAGCTTCTGGTGGAGCACTAGCAAAAAAAATGATTATTCTTATCTATGGATTGCATTATTTATTTTTCTAAGAAGAGCTGGGGTCATTCTGAACCCTCTCTGAATATGCAGAGGGTTACTTATATCTGACATTATGACTCAGTGATCTGATACCTCAAGATGCTTCTGCTGATCCCTACTGGCAAAGCAGGTCTGAGAAGATTACAACTTCCAGTGATGAAATCAGTGTTAGGCTTTGGTAAAGGAACCCCCAGGGTTAGTGAGCTGCGGCAATGCATGTGAATAATGTGCTTCGCAGCCATGTTTCAGGGCAGTATAATTAACCTTAATAAAGTTACCAGCATCTGGAACCAAATGGGGCATTAAAAAACTATATGAAATATTTAGCTGGAAATCTCATAGTGAATGGATTGTGACATGCCAAGTCCTAATCCTCTACATCAGGGGAGAATTTCCTCCAAGATAAGGAAAGTTGACAGAAATTCCTACGAATAAAATGCAATAGGTACAAAACGAAAGAGGGTTTATGGTGCTGAGCTGGAAGAGCCAGCTGCAGAAACAATCACTTCTATTTCTTAAATTTGAACTTGAATGACAAGATGTGATGACTATCAAGAGCAAAGCCCACAACATCCAGAAAGCTGAGAAGTTCCCGTACCTTTCTGTGCACCTTTAGTGCCTAAACCCTACCAACCTTTCAAATCAGAACAGAAATTTCAGAAAAGTGTTGTGGGGCAATCTGAGGACCCCACTTTCCAAATGTTGCTGATGCCTTCTTTTCCAATGCTAAAACCACGTGAAGCATCCACAGAAGGGTGGGAGAGTGAGTATAAAGGGTAAGTAGGTGGTGACCAAAGGAGACAATGAATCTTTGCAGCCAGAGAAAACTTTGGCTGTTAGATGTCGGTTTGTGTTTCCATTTGATTTATCTGAACCAATTTAGACTCCTTGTAACTAATTACAGCCTAGCTATCTTTTAGAAGCTTTTAAGTGGCCTAAAGTTACATACAGCAAGACACAAAGGCAACGTTTTAATCTGTTGACATTGTGTCTTGTCTGGTCAAAAATACAGCAGTCATATACAATTAGCTTATTTATCTTGGGAAGTCTGGGGCACAGATATTTGATTCAATGTATATCTCATGCATAATAATAATATACACGAATCATGCGCATGTGAATATCCCTTCTATTTAATAGTGAGAAGAGGCGGGTATATATACACATTTACACATAACACAGCACTGCATTATTTTGTCTCTTATGGAAGAAAAAAGATATTAAAAAATCCAGTGACTGATTTTGCTTCTTGAACCAAGTCAAATATTTTCTTGTCAGTATGCTCATAACTTCAGACTGCAGAGGTCATGGCCTTGACTTTCTCCTTCAGATGGTTTGTGAGTGGAATGTCCTTGAGATTAAGGTTCCCTTTGTTTTCCTTGGGAGGGGCTTTGCTTACACTGGCAAGCAGCGGAGACTTGCCAAGGTCCTCCAGACTCTGTTTATTAGATTTTTATCTTCTTATCAGAGTCTTCCTCCTTAAATCATGTCAGCATTTTACCACTCTTCAGGGATTCCTGGTGTTTTATTGTCTCTGAACTGCTTGGGGGGTGGGGGTGAAGGAACATATCCTAGCAAAAATAACATTTATATAATGGCAGAGATGGGAAAGCTTCAACTGTCTCCCTAAGACTCTCATCCTGACCAAAGTTACCGATAACTGGCCAGATTCTGTGGATTTAATTAAAACTGTATTTAAACAAACTCCCATTGATTTTGTTGAGAGTTTTGTGCTTGCTGAAGGACTTTATAATCTGGTCTGGCATTCCTGCCCAACTCTGACATGAGAAAAAGCCAACACAGTTGGTTACTGTCATTATATTGTTTTTCTTGGCAAAGTAGAATTTCTTTTTGTTATTATTTTCACATTAAAAGGTACATTGTGACTTCGTGTGATAATACTAATAAATATTCAATGTACTGGATTCAATTTCTACTAAAATCAGCCAATCTATAATTTAAAGGTGATACACATAAGTCTTCATATAATTAGAGCTTAATGTGTGTATGCAGATATATACTCTAAAAGATATGCATCTCTCTCTTATCTTAAATTAAAAATCTTAAAGACCTTTATAAATCTTAATGCGTAGCTCCTCCCAGATCTGCTTTGGTGTAAACCAGTTATGAAAAAATTCATTTTCCCAAGGTCTCAGCCAGGGAGTGAATAAATCCTTATCACACACAAAGCAAGTGTGGGTCCTCTCCAGCTTGAGTGCTTTCTGTGGTGCAAGGGAATGTAAATGATTCATGATAAAGACATAAGCAAATCACAATTTGTGCCACGCATGCCTACAGATTAACAGTGGTTGAATCTCAAATGGTTTGAAAGCACAGGAGCCTACAGTGTGAAGCTGAAGGCTCACTTGGAGTTCTAAGATGTCGGTGAATAAGTTAACCCTGGAATAGAAAATGAAAGACAAAATTCAGCCACTGGTTCAAAGTAATCAAACAGGTCCACACACAGGGTAAAACAGCATATCATCATTAGAGGTATCAGCCTGTTGGCATCAGTTCAAGATGTGCTCAATCTGGTAGTATAGCAATAGCTATATTATATGCATAGATAGACAGACCAAATTTGTACTAGTCTTTGAAATATATTCATCTTGGGATTGCTGTCACACTTTGTCAGGAGAATGAATCAGTGGGACTGTTCAGACTTTTCTGCTTTAGGTAACTATTCTTTTGATAATGAATCTTTAATGATAATTGCTCTTCTAAGGAGAGCATTTTCCACCCTTGTTAAAGCAATACTTTCTTGTGGAAATGTGCATAACATTAAAGCTTCAAGACTGGTGTACTTTTCCATTTGATAAAGATCTCAGTGAAGGACAGAGACCTGAAAATTTGGAATAAGTGTCAAAGATGCAAATGATAAAAATTAATTGTGAAGAAAGATGTTTGAGGTGTTATTTCTGATGCTCTCTGTGACATGTGAGAGTAACTTCTTTAGTCCTAATCACAGAATCATTTAGGTTGGAAAAGACCTTTACCTCAGCTAACCTACTATTCCTCACAAAATGGGTGAGAAAATATCCTTTTAACCATCTTTTACACAGTGTAAAGCTTCAAAATAGTTCTGATTCAGGGACAAACATAAACCAGATCATTCCATGGATTGGTAACAGATCTCACTGAGCATTTTAAAACAATGTCTTTACAAACTGAACCCTGTTATGGTAAAGCTAGATACAACTGCTTTAAGTTTACAAATGAAATTTAGTATTTCTTCAGCATTAGGTCTGGGAGAAGACTTTGTGCCAGCAAAAATCAGCAAAGTTATGGTTAAAGCAAACCCCATTTTGCAAAGCTATTCAGTCACTATGAGAAGTCCTAGATATGCAAGCCCACATGTTCAGCCAACCTTGCAGGACACACTCGTGCTTACTGTGCTGCCTCGAGAAGTAACAAACGCCTGCCAGTGCTACAGGAAGGAGCAACTCCGATATTTAAGGAAGTAAATATCAACAGCAAACCAACAGGCAGCAATGAGATGAAGTTTTGTCATTCCTGGAACCGAAATAACGGGAGGAAAGTTCTGAGCCACACAAGGCCATGGGACCGGTGCTGTTTGTAACTACCCGACTGCAATGGCTGCAGCTTACTGCTTCAGCTACAAATAGTTGTGCTGCAAAAGCAAACTGGGTATGTATGCCAGGTCCAGTCCTCAGCTACAGATTTGCTCCAGCACCAGCATTATGGGGAAAGGAAACAGGGGAGTGCAACCATGCCTGTGGGCAGACCTCTGTTCAAGTGTGAGCATGAAAGACTGCATCACAAATTCAGAAACGTGATGCTACTAATCTGGCAACTGAAAAAATGTTACGCTTGTTTTGGCTTTGATTTGCTATAAAGAGCTTAAATGACAGAGAGGAATTAGCATCCACTGAGTTCCCTCCTCTGCCATTGCTTCACAAGAAGGTGCCCTCTGTATATAACTTGAGGAAGTGTAAATATTTTACCAGCAAGTAGTTTCACGACAGCTAGAGCCATGTGCAGGAACTGTTGCAGCATGTGCCTGAGATGTGACTCTTTCAGTGAAAGTCTATTTACAGGATGTAGCATGTGATTTTAATTGCAAGTATGTTCCTTCTTCCTTTTAAATTCCTCATGCTTTCACATATACCATTAAAAGACTGTCATGTGAGCTTTCTGTGCACTCTTTGGCATGTCTTCCAGAATGAGAGGAGAAAAAAAACCCTGTAAGTGCCAACAAAATCACATACCAAAAATGAGAAACAGATAAGACAGCAGATTCAGCATGAAGCAGAGTGGGAGAAGGAGTCAGAGGAGAGGAGATCCAAACTCCCGGGCTTTCCACACTCCACTCATCTTTTTACAAGCTTGATTTTTTTCCCTCACTTTTTTTTCTGGGATCGTCTTCAGAATCTGACCTCACCTCCAAATGGTGAGTGTTCTGCTCCATTACCTGTGAAAGGTCAGTGAAGGACTGAGTAAAGGATGAGGGATTCAGGAAGGGTCTCAGTGGCTTTGGCACACACATTTGAGAAGGAAAGTGTCTTTCTGGGGACTGTGGGCAGCTAAGCATTGCCTTTGAAAGTGCAGAGGGAACAAGAGTGCCGGTTTCAAGGCATTAGGCTTAATAGCACTCAATAATTCAGGCTTTTGGATTTATGTGCACCATATAAGCAAACTTCAAATGATTTTACTATTAAAAAAATTGACTGTATTTTTAATGAGCTCACTGTATATTTCAGTGGGAAACATTCAGAGTCTCCTCATTCCGGCTTCAGGCTGGCGGTATTTCACTAGCTACCTCTAAAAAGAGACTCGTATGCTGGAACAAATGATAAAAAAGGCAAACAAAGAATTACATAACTACAGATTGGGTTTTGCCAGTAATTTATGGCAGTGCCTGCTAGTTTTGCACTTTGTTTGCCTTTGAATGTGGTTTATTTCTTAGCCAGAATTGTTTCTGGCCCTGATGAACCTTCTAACAAAGTTCTAGTTCATTTTTGTAAGGTAAATTTATAGTCAGGGTATCTCAAGGAAAAAAAAATATAAGGAATGTGATATTTGCTTCATAATAGATAAAAACGTCTTGAACAATTCTGACATCATAATTGCTCTATGTTAGTGTCTATACACATTGTACATATCTGTGTCATCCTAATGTCTTATTGGATAAAAAGAACATAAAAAATAAATCTAAGCCACAATGTCCTGCTATAGAATCAGATCCAAACTCACCTAAAACTTAATAGGACTTTGGTGTCGGCAACCTCAAAGATGACTTGCTGAGCTCAGACACAAAGTTACAATTTATATTAAGAACCACACAAAAATTCTGTTCAGGAGTGAAAAAAAGATAATCTCACAGGTTCTTCTACTGCAATAAATATATATATATATATATATATATATCCCATTTAAAAAAGTAATCATGATTTAGCCCCGTGCAACGTGTGAAAGTAATATTTGAGGGTCAGAGTCCATTCCATAATGAGTATGACCCTGTATTTTTGCCCAATTTGAATAGTACTTTCCTGCTTGATTTGCGTTGTAACTTTTCCACTTAATAAGACCATTTAAATTGTCAGAACTAACTAGAAAGTAAGGGACAGATCAACCTAGCTAGCATCAGCAGAGTCTGGCCTCGATAAAACCGTGAGCAAACTTATCCAGTTGGCAGGCTAGATTTGAAGAATGGTCACATTTCTTCTTTTTCTCAGTCTTCATCTGTGACCCAAGGTGATGTAGGAAGGGACTAGAGGTTTCCAGCCTAAAATAACTCCTCCATAAGCAATTGTACAAGAAGAAAATCTTCATAAATATCAATGACTCTGTGCACGCATATTATGCAATTGCTTCTATTTGTGCTGTTGAGGATGCTACACATCATGGTGAATGGCTTAATGAGAGACCTGACGTCTTTCAGGTAAATGATGAGAGTGAGAAAACCTGCTGTCAAAACACTATATTGTACTCTAGAAGTCATACATCACATATGCTCCACCATGCATATCAGTAAAGACACAGATGTCTTCTTCAGTGCTGTTTGAGTGAGGCACTTTCACTGAATTTGAAGTGGAGCTTCATACTCTCCCTGTAATGCATCTCTGCTTTAAATGGCTCTTGCTTCCAAAATCATGTGTGAGCAGAAAGTTCAGAAAGTGACATTCTCTCAGTAGTAGTAAATTGTTAGTCTGTTTGCTTAAACCTACTTGCTGGGATTAGCTCTGTCCTACTTTGTATGTTTGGGATTGAAGGTTAGACAAGGGTCAAGTAGGCGATTTCAACACTATCTGATACAGGCTTACCCCGTCTAGTAAAAGGAAAGCTTTTCAACCAGTCCAGTCTAATGCTTCCACCTCAAACTCCGCTTTGTTTCGTTTGTATGTGTAAGGAGGTTGGAGGGCAGGAGGGCTCAATTTTAAACCCCAGTTCACAATTCCATAACATCCATCATTATCTGCCTATGTGAGGCTATTATCGCCTTGCTCACAAAGCCCCCTGTTCAAATATGCCCAATGGCCCAGGAAAGGCCATGCTCAACCGGACTGCTCCACTGTTGAAACCTTCCTGACTTTTTCACCTGTGTGCACACTTCCAGTTACAGGAAAGACCAATACTGTTACCTTAGGTGGGAATTGTCTAAATTGCCTCCAAGATCAAGAGCATAAAACTCACTGAAATGTGGTAGGATAGACATGCAATGTCTTAAGTAAATAACCCTCTCTAAATTTAAAGACCAAACCTCAGCCTCATATTTCAATCAAACTTTGATTTGGTATCAGTGAAGGAAAATTGACTATGAGCACCATGATCCACCCTCTAGCTGGAAGGCTTGAGGGATGTATAGGCAGACAGGTAGGCACAGATAAACACTAACCTTTCCCTCTCACTCATTTCACACTCAGATGTAAGTCCCACTATAAAGAAACTATGCAAAATTAGGAGGTCATAAAGAATTAATCATTACAGCTTTAAATTTTATTAGATCATTTCTTTGGCCTGAAAATAGCAATGGGTCAAAGTACGCCTTTTAAAATATAAAAATTAACTTTTATTCAAGAGACAGAGATAAAAATTGCAGTGCTGAGTTATATATCCTTACTGAGGTTCTTCTTTAGGTATGCTTAGGGAAAAACAGCGAATGCAAAACTCCCTATTTCCATAGTCTGCACAAAGCAGATTCTCCATGGATTTGTTGAGGTTCACACTAAGCACCACGGAAACTAAGGCTGTGCTTTGAACCCCCAATGCCAGCTCCCCACCCAAACTCTTCAACCTCACTTCTCTCATGGCTTCATTTATAAGCCATTTCCTTTTGAACAGGTTAAAACTTCCAGTTAGTGGGGGAAACATCAACCACAAATTCATTGTCCTGAGATGTAGTTTTATTCCTGTTCCTGAAAGAAAGGGAAAGGGAAAGGGAAAAGGAAAGGGAAAGGGAAAGGGAAAGGGAAAGGGAAAGGGAAAGGGAAAGGGAAAGGGAAAAGGAAAGGGAAAGGGAAACACAACCTTTCCAGGCCAAGGAGACCAAAAGCACAGAAGATACCTCTTTGGAGGTGAACCTGCAAAGACTGACTGGTTCTCAGAGTAATCTGGTGGCCCCTCAACATTTATAGGATGTAGTGGCTAAGGGAGAGAATTGAATTCTGACCTTCCTAATTCAGCAACAGAGGTAAGAAGTCTCCAGTACAGTGAAATCACACAGCACATAAAGGAACTTCAACATTATTTATTTGGGTGAACTCTGTATCATGGAAAAGGCTAGAGCATGCTTATTTTGCAAAGGGATTATTTTTTCCAGTTCCAAAGCAAGCACATTAGAAGAATTCCATATAGCCTTCATAATAAATCCACCCAAGCCCCTACACCCACTTGCTGTTGTGTATGGGGTTTTTTTATTTATTTAACCACCAAAAAAAAAATGCACATATAATGAGACAATGTCCTTCTCCTACAAGAGGAGAGTTCAATAGTTTAATTTTTGTTAACCAAAATCCCTTGTACTAAGGTAAATTACATTGCATTTTCTATTACTAGCTCTGTTAATTGTCAAGCAATAAGAGTTTATGCACTCATCCAAAGCAGCAGAGAATTTCCCATAATGTTACAAAATAAAACCTGACAAAGCACAATAATCTTTAGTTTATTGATGTGCTACTAGGCTGTGGAAAGCATCAGATCTGTAATGTGCTTTTTGTTAGGAAATTGGGGCCTAGAAAGATATATTGGGAATGGCAGAGGAATGTCAGGTTCCAAGAATATATATACATATCCATGTATGTGCATAAGCTAGGGCATTTTTTCTAAGGAAAATGATGATGAAAGACTTTAGCATCTACAGTAAAGGTTCTAAGACTGAAAGAATAGCAAACAAAAGAACATAAAAAGCGTGCAAATGCAAATAGAACTCGTTAGCTAAAGGTGTTTCAGGTAAAGAGTATTTAAAGACAATGTGAAAACCATGAAAGGGCAAGACTTAACACCTTGGATGGGATATTAGGTGTTTCACTATGCTCAGGTTGCCCCTAGCATCTGCAGTTATAGATATGCGTCTAATAGCCCTGAAAGAACATCTATCCACATGTACATGTGTGCACTAAAGCCTGCTTGGCTTTAACTAGACAGCATCACTTTACTGAAGGCTAGGAAACATCTTGGGAAGGTTGCAAATATGATTTGAAAGCTATGTGAAAAGTAGGTGGTGATTTGGGAAGCGCAGGTTTGAGAGAAATGCCAAAAGAAAACCAAACCAACAAATCTATGGACCCTGAATTCCTTCTTTTTGTACTCTGCTGTGCACTTATGAGAGTATATAAGTCAAGGTCTAAACTAGAACCATGCAGAGCATTTGCCATGAAGATAGAGGCTTGCTCACCCCATAGGGTGAACATCAACAAACTAGAAGCCAAGTATCTGTGACTGGCAACGTTCTCAGTCTTGGTTCTGTAGTATTTCGCTCCAGCAGCTCCTGGTCATCTGGAGTTATGCAGTCAGCTCACGTCTGCCTGCAGAAGACCATGTAGACATGTCGTCAGGGCAGGTCCTGCCCTTCTTTCATGTCCTTTCTCAGGATCGTTCTCAGGGATGAGATTGCAAAGTGTAGGCTGCGTCTGACACTGAAAGCCTGGGTCCATCATACCAATGTTTGTTTCCTCTTGTCTTAATAAGAAGTAGCTAAAATTTGGACTTTTCCTGTATATTTTCCAATGAGAACCAGCATGGCTTTTGCCCTTTAATAAGTAATGATGGAGGATGATCATGTACATTTCTGCTTATTGGAGCATTTATTTTAATTACAAAGGCTTATAAACAAATAGGGGGAGGGAAGAGATGGGAGTGGGGGTGCAGGGGTGGAGTGGTGTCTCTTTGTTTTCCTGATTTTGCATTTAGAAAGTAGAAGAGACAGAGAGAGAGATTCTCTACTTTGCAATAAAAGATGGCAAGGTGATAAATTAGTGCTCTCAACTGGAATTGATTACTTTGTGTTCCTATCCAGTTCATATGGCAGCAACACAGATGCTCTGAAACACAGCAATGACACATTGGAGGAAACCTATAGGGTTGGCCTGGTGGAACATTTTTCCCTTTCCCTTCTCCCACCAGCTCAAAGGATAAACCACCATGTGCTGTGCTATGCCAGGGAAAGTTACACTCAACACCTCCAAGGCTTCCAACTGGAAATTTTTCAGCCAACCTATGGAGCCTAAAAGCTAAAATTACAAATGTCAGTGATGTTTTCTCTTCTACGCCTGGATATCGTTCTGATACTTGGAGGAAGCAGCTTACGCAGCAAAAGGTTGAAGTAACATAGTCACCTTAAAGCAATCAGACCCAAGATGGTGCAAAGAAAACAAGCAATGGGGCATGATTTATCAGCATTTTCATTTGAATTTAGCCTTCCAGGATTCCAGCTGATAAATTCAGGAGTGACAAAATAGGTATTGGGTTTTAAAATAATCTTTTGGATTTCTGTAATTGTTAATCTGCTTCATAGTTACTACAGTTTCATCTTTACTAAGCTAGGGATTGACTGCTTGCGTGGTATGAAGTTTATGACCATTACATCTTTCAGCAGAAGAAATTCTGCTTGCATACAACAGGATTGTTTTTAAGGTAGAAAAAAATATCTCGAGAAAAAATGTCTAGTTTATTTTTCTCTTCTGTCAGATCTCCATATACTGAATGCATAAGTAAGGAGAGGTGCCAGTATGATGGACCAATCAAGAGCTGGAGGACATCAGATAGCATCTTAAATTTCTGCTGTAGATAACTAGGCTCTAGAACTAGTGAGAGCACCTAGAATGAATGAAGACCCATGCAAGAAGGTGAGTTTTAGTGTAATTATTCAAACTTGTAAATACTATGATTTTCCAAAGGCATCTCTTTGGTGAGAGAACCTACTCTCACTTTTCTTCACTTGGCTTCAGTAGAGATGATCAAATAAAGTCAAGAGCCTTTCTTAAAGAAAGAAAGTCAGCCAAAGGAGAAAGTTCTCTTTACCTACAATATTGCTGTATACGCCTTGATGTCCCAGCTTTTCTACTGATTTAAATCAGCTCAGACCTTCTCTCCAAACCCTTTATCCTAGCAAAGGAAGGACAGAAAGCCTTAGACACCTTTGATCATGTATGAAAAATGCCTAGTAGTCACTGCAACTTGTCCGATCAAGTGGCCTCAAACCAAAGCTGTTCATAAACTTCAAGCAAAGGAGAATCAGAGTTGTCCTTTAAAAGGAAGTCTTTCATTTAGCAATGACTGTATAATTTAGATGAATGGGGGGAGCCATGTGAAATTATACTTAAAAAAATTTAAGCAGACTCTTGTTGAGGTAGTTTTCTTACATTTCCCTATATTGTATAAAATAATAAGTTATTTGAATAGTTCTATTATCTGTCCTTAACTGAAACATACAGTGCCTGTCCTAGTTCCTCAAAAAGCTTGTTAATATGCAATCACCTAGTACAACTGCGAAGTTTTTAAAGGTCACCTATGTTTTATTCATAAAGGGTGGTTTTCTGGAGGGAAAAAGGTTACAGTGTCATGTAATATCATATTCTGATAGAGGCTCAGCTTCAAAAATGTATTTCCTAACAGTTTGTAGTGAAGAAAGGTAGATTTGTTTAGGGGCTCTTAGTCTGACTGAGATCTACCATCTTACACAAAATGTTTGCTGGATGGGATCAGCATAACATTTTTCAGACATATTGCGGATATTTAGGCATTACTGGTATCCCTTTTGTTTCAGTTTCAGGACAAGAGTTATAATGGCCCTATTGCATTCATTTATTTCCATTAAAAATACTATTTTAAATTATAGTAGCAGGAGACTGAATAAATTTTAGGACTGGAATTCAGCATTGTAAGTGTAACCTAGTGGAAAAAACACAAGTCCCAAAATGATAGGTGACCGTCCAAGCTTTGACATCAAAGTCTGACCTCTGTGGCATCTGTCTCTGTGGCAGGTTTTCTTATACCTGCTCTGTGACAATGGACTATAGGGTGTGCGTAGGTACCTTTATGTTTCACAGGGACCTGCGCATTTAATAATATATTGAGCATTCAACTTCCATCTGAGAATACATTTCCAAATCAACGCTACCTCCAGCTTACGCTTTAGATGGCAACTATTGTGTTTATTTGAGAAAACTCAGTTCTGTCTCTAAGGGACAGAGCAGAAACCTACTCTGTAATTCAGCCCAGACCCTGGCTATAAATTAGTTTCCACATTTCCCATGCTGCAGAGGAGCTTCTGTCTGGATAAAGACACAAGCCTCTGCACCAAGGCTACCTGGCTCAAAAGACCAAAACCAGATTTTGCAAAAGTACTGATCCATAAGATGTAGGATAAGAGTTATGGTTTCCACAGAGCAGACACAATAACTTTTGGGGAGGTGTGTGATGGAAGGACATTTTATTTATTTGTTCAAGTGTCCTGTATTTGGTTAACCAGCTGATATATGATTTCCCCTGGGAAGGACTCACTGAAAGGAATTAATTTGTTTTTCTTTATGGATTTTTGTTTGCCACAAAATGGGTGGTAGGGCTCACTATTAAGAGTAGCTCATATAGGGAATGTGACCCGAGTGAGTTAATTGGCCTGTTTCAATGAAAAGCTCACGATTTGAAAGTTCCAGCACTACTGGCAAGGGTGCCAAATTCAGTGAGGTTATGAAAATAAATGTGAACCCTTCAAAACACTTGAAACACAGGTAACTGATGTAATAAAACCATTTTGCTTAAGACGGAGTAAGCTGACTGTTGTTATTCACTCTGTCTCCAGCTGAACTCAGAGCTAAAAGCCACTTTACTTGCTGATCTGTGGATCTGCTGTATTATTAGCATTTTATTCAATTTTGGGAAACGTGACTTTGCATTTGTAAGTGGATGGTGAGGCTCTGTCTTTTCCAAATGGACGAGGTCCTTGGAGTTATTAAATTATTGAGGAAACAGTTTGTCCCAATTTTCAGACCTAACTTGGCTTACTAAACAAATTTCAATGTAAATAAGGTTCTAAATCTATGCATTCATTAGTACTGTTTAACAGCAATGACATTTCTTTGGCAAGAAAGCTTTCTTTGAGAGCCTATTTAGCCTCAGGTCACTTTAGCTGAGGCCCCAATGGCAAAGAGAGAGAGGGGGAAAAAAAGTGTTCATGTCAATAAAAGTTTTGTTTTCACTTTTTCTTTAATGGCCTGGTACAAAACTTTAGTTTGGCAACTGATGGAAAGAAGAGGGCCAGAGTAAAGAATGTGTAAGGCAAAATTGTATGGAGTCTGGAGAGCAAATAAAGCTTTTCTATTCTATGCTTTTATTTCCCATACCAGAACATCATCTTATCCGTGACAAAATTGCATCAGTGTGAAGATGCAGGCCAAGAACTGGTAGCTTTGATCAAAATCACCGTCTGAGTATACACACAGGCAGGACATATGTACACACCCAGACATGCTAACCTTGGAGGGAGGGGTTGTTTTATAAAATAATAACCCGGTCATGAATTCACCGCTCCTTCCCACTTTGTGCCATCTGGATCTCACGCCTAGCAAGGAGTCTAATTCATCAGAAATCAAGGGGTGCAGGATGGCGAGTGAAACTGTCTCCGTCACAGAGCTGTGATCAATGGGGAGTAGAGTGGCTTCATGAAGATCCGTGAAGGAAACTTTTCAAGAGGTAGAAAGGATTTTGCTGATAAGCAGACTACAGGCATAGATATCTACTATGTAGACAGGGTCCTCATGCTCCACTTGAAGTCTACGTATACCCATACATCTAGGTTTGGAGATTTGCTGTAAGCATTAAGAGCAATTTCCTGTCTCAGAAAGATCCACCACAGAAAACTCAATTATCCTAGTATTCCAATGGATGGGAGAATTTTATCACATTTCTTCCTTCTCAAACTGTTGCAGAGTGAGTGTGCAATAGCTGTTGTCATCACTGCTGCCCTTCTGTCATGGAGCATGAATTATGCACTTTGCTAAACTTCCAAAACTTCTCTGCCTCTCCAGGTGACTATAAAAGCTGAAACACTATATAAATGGCCACATTTCCACTGCTTGGTTGTGGACTGGGGTAGCCTAGAAAAATAATTTGCTACATATTTCATAAATATACATAGGTATGAGGTTTTGGGTCATGGGAGAATAAGTGTGACCCAGCACTCAGAAATGCTGAACTTCTGTCTCTTTTATTATAATGCTTGTGTAATCTTCAATTTATTTTTCTTTAAAGCACTGTTTTGAGGGCTATTTGCAATCAGGCATGTAACAAGACACTAGAGGCCAGGTCCATGCTGAAAACCAGGCATGCATGTTCCACCCCTAAAAAAGATGTCCTATTTGTAATTTCAGTGTAGATCTGGGTTCATAAGTATCTTTGTACATCTGCTCTCAAACAGCTAACTTCATGGTGCAATATGCAAACAAGACAAGAACAAGAACAAGGATTTGAATTCACACTTATGAAGTTCAGACTAGCACGCTAATTGCTGGACTAGCTTTCATTTTTTGCTATTAGCTAACATGTTTGAGGGATAATATTGCTGAATATTAGGGCACTAAGACCCACAAAGTACACGCAGTGCTTTCATTCAGTTCGGTGCTAGCCTGATGTCTTCTACCTCCCACCAACGAAAGCAAAACTATTTCAAGCATGAGGTGCTGTGTCTTCCCCATGGAAAGTTTTCTTGTCCCTTTATCTTTTCCTTTCTCTTCCTGCTTGAGAAGCCAAGTGCAGAGCCTGCTATTGGCAAGTGATAAAGGAAAAAGAAAAAAAAAGAACTGAAAGATCTCTCCAGGAATGTTTGCTTCCACTGTATTTTCTTTCCTATAACTAATTATTCTGGCTGGACAAAAAATAAAATAAAACACAATAAAGCACAATAAAAACCTGGATGTGTATTGGATTCTCCAGTTTGTTAGGAGCCAAAATTTTAGGTACGAGGGGGAAGAAGAAACGGTCCTCTTCATCCCGCAGCCAAAATATCAACATCACACTTGCCAGTTGTTCTCCACCGTCATTATCTGATTGGCGTATAGACAGATAATTCCCATCCTGCTCTGAATGGAGCACGCACGTACTTCAAACTAACCATTCCCTAGTGCTTGGCTTTATCAGTGACTCAAAACAACAACCATAAAACACGTCAGCTAAATTTCCCCCCAGGCATAGCTGTGTCTCAGGTTTTATGTGCCAGCCTCCTGCAGGTCTGAAGGGGAGGAAGAAGCGAGCACTATTTCCAAGTGCTACTGCAGGGCTACTACAGCTCCTCTAGCTTCTCATCACCGTTACTCCTTCTCTGTAGAAGAATGGCTGCAGAAGCATGGCCTTAGAATCTCTGAAGATCTACACAATCCAGGCCTGGTATTAGAATAGGCCTGTAATCAGAATTGTACTGAAGTTGCTGTGCTGAAGTTAACAAGAAAGGTAGCCTTGAGCTATTCTTGAATCCTGAGACCAAGTAATTACGTTGTGCCAACAGGCCGTGGCTGTAACAAGATACAGCTGCTGGGAAGCAGGTGCAGGGCCAAGAAAGATAGGGACCAGTATGGGAAAATAGGGAGTAACAAACTACAAGGCTGAAGCACAGCAACACAATTAGCTACATGGATAGAACGCTTATTTTAGTCATGATAATTAGGGGTGTGAAAAACGCACATGTTTAGAGACTACTAACCAATTATATTTCTGCTTTACAAACATGCATGTGTATCGGTTCTATATAAGTAGTGTTAGAAACTAATAAAGATGCATAACTCATATTAAGCGTCTTCTTGACTCTGGCGAACCCTTCTTCCAACACTGCTCATCTTCCCAAGCTTCTCCTTAGCTATGGCAAAGGATGAAACCCCAGAAATTACTAGTTTCATGTTTTTCCACAAACCCAGCATTTCTGCCTCTGCCACCCTGGCAGGAAGCTCTGCCCTCTGTCTGACAGCAGATTTCTTTTCCCATTGAAGGACACCAGGTTTCTCCAGGTGAGGGAACTGCTGCAACTAGAATTTATTGAAGGTAGATACAGCCTTCAGTTTCAAGAGAAAGTCTAACAATTACTAAAACAATTAAAATATTTTATTTTTATTATTATTATTATTATTATTATTATAGCAATCTGGGACTTTTAAAAAACTTCAATGGGGAAGAGGAGGGGAAATTTGATAAAAAACCTCTATTACTATATCCTTCAGATATTCCTCATCTCTGTGAAATGTATCCAAATACCACAATAAATATGCTTGGATGATATTGACTTATCATTAGACACCATGCCTATAGGAGAACTAATGATGAGATATCTCAGGACAACTCTGACTTTGGCTTACCTCGTGACTTTGGGCAGGTATCCCCCACCTAGGCCCAGCCTTCACATTTACCACAACTTTTAGCAGAAAGAAACCAACACAAGATTCAAACATGGGTATGTATTAGAAAATTTGAGATAGAAATCCAAAAGTAAAATTGGATCAGGGCTTATCTGCATGCTCCCACATTTCTGACTATACTGGAAATCCTGTATAGAATTATTGCAGCTTTTCTTCGTTTATCTGACTGTAGAAAACTTAAATCTTTGAGAAATGCTTTCTCTTAGATGTGCCCCAGGTTTTTGTAGATGCTGACATCAGTAAGGTTGGCTGTACCTTACATGAGCTGTCTGACTGCATCCTGTAACATAGGGGCCACACGCATGACACAGCCATGCAAAACACACCAGTGAATCTTGCCTAAATATCATGTGCTGCTCTGTAGTTCTGGACTGGTTTCCAGGATAAAAACATTTGGATAAAGCTGGATAAATATGTAGATTCTTATCTCATTCTAACAAAGAAAATCTTCAGCCGTTCGTGACTGATTTCTGATTATTTCCACTTAGTTTTAGATATTACAATGTTATGGCACACATTATTTTCTGTTCTCTGTATATTCTTTAAAAAAAAACCAAAATCTAAAACAGCCCACACTTTTAAAAAATGGGCTTCTGTAATATGGCAGAAAACCATTCCAATGAAGATGCTGTTTTAAAATCTTTATTAATTATTATCGTGATAGACATTTCCAAGGAATTTCAATTTCAGAAGCCTCTACGGTCAACTAATAACTTATTAAATATTACTCAGTCATTAAATATCTTCAGTTTAAAAATGAATATTTAGGGGATAGACATCTGGTAATATGTCTTAATCCTATTTTTAGATTAGATCCTCTTAAGAAATTCCCATATGCTTTTAGATAAAGCTTGAACCTTGCTAATCTTCCTGAATATTCTCTGCCTGCTGCTATGTACACAACGGCCCCTAAAAGCTGTACTTATGGGTTGTGTTTAGGTTCAGATTTCACAAGGTAATTGCACTCCCTCATTTTCATGTGCTTCAGCACTGGAAGCACAGTAAGGGAGGAGGTGGAAGGAAAAAGCAGGAGGAGTCTAGCAATAATGCTCGCCTATTAATGAAATGACTACGAACAGACTAAAAATCAGAATCAAAAATAACCCTGACATTAATGGAATGCTTATTTGAATCAATTGGATAGAAAACTGCTCAGTGTGTTGGGACTAACTAACAAATATATGATTAAGTTAGTTCCCAGCATTTAAAAAATGCTTGACGCGATCTCTAGTATAAACCAACGGTGGGTGGTGAGTGTCTTTAGCAATGTTCCTGGATTTTAACAGCATTGCTTTATCTAAATATATTTCTTAGAGTCACAAACCCTAAAAGGTATAAAATAAAGTAGATTGAGATGGATTAGGTTAATTAATGGGTATGAACTGGCCTTTCACCTCAACAATTGTAGGCAAGTTCAACCTAAGAGCTTAAATCAGAGTTTGCTGTTCTAAGCTCTAGTAGACATTAATTCACATCATATGATTTGGCAGAGTTGGCCCAGAAATGAACTTGCCATGGACTTGACCCTCCAAGTCAGAGATGGAGCAGCAAACAAAGAAAAAAAAAGAAGAAAAAAAAAAAAGAAAAAAACCCACAACGTCTCCCAGCTGCTCCCCTGACTTGTGGATAAAATAAGCATGTTCCAAGGTTTTCCCCACACGGATAGTACATGCTTTTGTGTGGAGGTGAACACTGCCGACCCAAAAGGCAAAGCAAAGCATTGAGGGGAGTAACGGGGTGCACTGTGGAGTTTCAATTGGAGACTTGATTTTAGGACTCCCGCACTTTGGGGGGGAGACTGTGCCTTGGCAAATGTGTGCTTTGAGCTCACACTGATAGACTTTCCATGTTCGCACAATTTCTCTGCCCTTACAGTGGTACAACATCCACCGCTTCACAAACATCAGCACATTTCATACGCAGTCACACAGGAGTTACAGTACCGGACCAATTTCTCCGGTCTCATTTGCATGCCTGCAGCTCTGCAGGGTGTCGCACACATAGAAATGGAAAAGAAATAGATAAAATGCATTAATCCTTTTGGTTTGTTTTTGTTATCTACCTGGAATTCAGTCATGAAACCACCAGATCATCATTCACTGATAACTGCACAGGCAATAGCAAACTGTTCCAGGAATAAATCTCTTGCCTGAATAAAGCAACGGCAGTCGTAATACGCATTTAATGGATTTATCAGTTTTACATTAAATGCCTTTTATTTGAAAGCACCAATTAATTTCATAGATGTTCCCTTTAGGTCTAGGCAGAACGGTTTATGGTGGTCTCCTGCCGCAGCTGGGTTCACCGGGGGAACACCATGTGTTTGCATGGGTAAGTGCGCATCCGTCGCATTTCTTTGACTATAATAAGCAAATACAGCAAGCACCACCCCAAGAAAAGCAAAGGTGGGGGCCTGTCTGCCTTTTGCTTCCCTTCCTGGTGCCCCACTTGACCTCCTGCCACGCAGCCCAGCAGCAGGACCAAGCCCCGAGCACCTCATGGTGCGGCAGCCCTGGGCAGAGCAGGCTGGCTGGGATCCGAGGGCTGTGAGCAGCCGAGTGGCAGGCGGATTTAAGGGAAGCCCTCTGTCAAAAACTGGGCCAGGAGAATAAGATGAAACACTCCTCTGGGCTTGCAGGACCACAGCAGTTATTAGTGAATATTTGTACATTTGGCAGCAGGATTATTGTTTTACTGCTTATGTGTTTTTTGGGTTTTTTCCTAGCCCTGTGTGGCTGTAATATACGTCGCAGCCTTTTCATGAAGGTTATAGTTTAAAAAAAAGAAAAAGAAAAAAAAGAAGAAAAAAAAAGAAAAGTAATGTAGCATTCTAAAAATAGGTTCATGCATTTGGAATTGCGTTCAGAGACCAGCAACTATCAATACCATCACAGCCTGACTGCTTTTAACTTTTCACATGCTGTAGACTCTGTGTGCAAGCCAGCTGAAGCAAATATCCTCTCTTTATATGGATTTAGGATACGTAGTAACAACAACAGGAAAATGTACAGGAGACTGACAATGTCTCCATCATTACTGCCGTTAAAGCTGTCAAAAATACACTGCTTAAATAAATTTTGTCAGAAAACAGGGCTGGGCAAGGAACAAAAAGATGGGCAAATTGGTTATTTCATGGTTTTACTTTTCCATCTAGCTCTAGTAAATAGTTTATGCATTAATAAGGTACTTGAGTTCTTTCAGTAATTTCAATGGGACCTGCACCTTAGAGGGAATATCATTATGAAATTCTGTTTAACTTACTGTTCTTTAACCAACTTGAATTGAATTCAGCCAACAACTCTTTCATAGTTATGTTAATACTCCTTTAGCTCTCTTGTATTTATTTACTATAATTCTGTACATAACTAAGTCCATTTTTGTTTCTGTTCCACTGCACCTTCTCTACATCTTTTCTGCTCAAGATAGGATTCGTAGATGGCCGTGAACCTCATGCTGTCCTAAAAAGGAAGGTTTCCCCAGAGTCAATCTATGCATGGTGGAAAATGAAGTCTGCAAAAGCAGAAGAGGTTGTGGGATCGGGAGACCAAATATGCAGAGGTTTCATGCTGTCACCAACTCTGAATAAATGCATTCCCAGAGAGAAGCCTCATTACACCGTGCTCCTGCTGATCAAAAGAAACATAGGAAGATATTATCAATGTATAAAGCCACTTTGCCCTTTCCCCTCCCCTTTTTTATTTAGCATGGCTCTTTTCCAGTTTGTCAAGATCCTCTGACTGACCTGGGTTACTATTCACTAGTTCTGCAGAACAGAAGCTAAATTTGTACTGGTAGGATTTTGCATTCCTTGCCTCAGGAGAAAAAAAAAAAAAAAAAAGGTAGAATGAAATCAAAGACCAACACCGATGAACCGTCATAACCTAAGTTCAGCTCAGGTGGATCTAGAAATCTAGGTCAAAGTCTTGTCCCACTAGGCTCTACAGCATAACCGGAGTAGAAAGGTCTGAAAATACTCAGACTACTCTGTTTTATATTCCAAGTGATTGAGCCATTAGAGAAAGCTCCATAACTGCATTAAACAAGCACTACATTAAACAAACATTAAACTTCTCACTAAAGCTTTTCATTGGGACTCTCGGCATTCAGTTGCAGTTGCACTAAGGCTTAGTGGAAGTATTTCCCTTTGCAAAGTTAGATTCCTGTCTGGACAAGGTTTTATACCTACCTGACACACTTTGGGATCCGTTTGCCACACTGTTCTATAGTAGAAGCATCTTAAAGTTGTGGCCAGGCTGCATTTTATATAAATACTGTATTTGGCACCTATTAAAAAAATCACAAAGAATGAAGAATCATCTACGTGAGTAGGAATGAGAAAGGGGAAAAGCACTGGCTACTGATGGGGGACTGCATGGCTGGAAAATTGGGTCATTGACTTCTGGCCTTTGACAGTCTTGAGGTTAGATCTGGCTTACATCACAAGCGAAATGATCATAGGGGTTTTGCTTCAAAAATTAACACTCAGTTTGATTGAGTTTGACAGAAATAGCACACAGATGCCAAGCACCAAGTCAGACAGAACTGGGTTGTTTGGTGGTGCATCTGTTGATGGCAATGCTGCGTTCTTTCATTTGCCCTGAGCCAACAAAAAAACCCCAAACCAACAAAAAAAAAAAACAACAAAGCAAAACAAAAAAACAACCAACAACCTGGTTCTGGTCTGTGACCTAAGAAACCATTGAAAAAAGTAGTAATTTTGACAGCATCTGCAAAATATAGAATACAAATTGTAAATGGGTTGGTGGGACATAGGAATGAATATATCATGTTTATAAATTAAAGGATGATTTACTTTCAGACTAGATCAGCCTAAAATCTGCCTAGTACAAAAATCACTTAATCTCACACTAACATTATATGTGTTAGATATTATCTAATGAAAATCCAAACATCAACATCCAGCTTAGGAGCCAAACCTTCAATATTTGTGTGGTCTAAAAATCAGAAAATATCTGGTCCATCAGTCAGAATACATCTTTTGTCTGCAAATCAGGGGAGAAGCGGATGAAAAACAGAAGTTCTGTGAGGACTTTAAGTCCATCCTCCTTTAAGCCAGATCCAAATTGCCATCAGGATACGAACTTTTTCTCATGGTATTTCAGCCTCCACGTCGGCTCCCAAACAGGAAGTGCTGAAATGTGTACAAATAACTTCATAAAAAATAATTTGAGACACCACAAATAAAGAGAAAACCATTACACTGACTTTCTCATCCTTTAAAATGACTTGAGCTCCATGAGAATGAAATACAAGGAGCTCCCACAGAACAGCTCCCGGTTCATTCTCATAGAAGTCTCCAACTGCGACCTTATGGAAGGTTGAGGACATTGCTGATGCTGAAAGAAGGGGTTAAAATCCACTCTCTTCAGATCATAGCCGCAAAGGGGGAGGGGGGGGGGGGGGGGAGGGTTTAAGTAGAAAACGTTTTTTGCTCTCAGGGCCTGATCCTGAACTGTCAAAGGAGTACCGTTAGATGGGGAAAGCTAGCAATGTAGCTGCATAGAAAAAAAAACTGGTTCTGGCCTCAGCTGTGCTTTGAGAAGATCTGAAAGAGTTTACAAGATTGGCACCGACTTTGTGAGGAGCTGGGAAAAACTATCTGCTTATTCCCAGCAATACTGAAACTTTTCATCCAAACAGCAAAAATACAGCCTGTTGCTGTAGCTACCATACTTTCATTTTTTTAAAATGCAGAATACTTTTCATTATGCCAGAACTAATAAAACATTAGCAAATAGATCACTGTAAGCCTCCAGAGATGGAACCACTTCTCTTTGGTTTTGGTTTGTCTTGTTGCCGGATCACAATTATAGTGGGAGATTTCATATACCATAATTCCAAAGAAGTATCTGTATCTGGCCTGGTTTTCAGGGCTTCTCACCAGACAGAACCCCTAATGACTCCTTCTATATAGAATCCTGGCTATGATTTTAGTGGTACTTTTCAAATATGGATGTGGTGATGTTTGCTGCTTCTAAACAGGTAAGTAGTAGGAACAATTCGGGGGGGAATATTCCCTCATGTGTTTTTGCTGATCTGCTTCTCAAATCAATTCCAAAAGCTGCCCCTGAAATAGAGAAGTGAAGGCTAAACTATCACATAGTCATTTTACCATGTAGGCACTGAAGGAAAACACAAAAGCACTTGGCTGAAATGTGTTATGAGACCCTCAGAGCCTTCCAGATTATCATGTGAGTCTCAGTGAAGGGCTCCACTGAACAAAAAACAAACCCAAAAGAGTTTCCCTTGCGCAAGACAAGGGAAATTTCTAAAGCCTAGAGACACAAAGACAGAACACAGGGAATAAACACACAGATCCTGGTTTCTCTTCCCTTTGCAGAGGGTGGAGGAAGAAAACTTCAGGTCCTGGATGGTTTTGGGGATGTTGTCTTTTCTCCTGTCTCTGAGAGTGTTCCACTTTCACCCTGTACTTTGTGGCCCATGGTTTCAGAGGTGGCCAGGAAAGCTGGAGGATTTGGGCTGGCTGGGATTCGTTCTGGTCTGTGGCACTGTCAGTGTTCAACCTTGCCTGCTCTCCCGACCTAAACCAGCACTGAATGGTAAGCCTGATGGAATGATTAAGTCATAATGCTCTTCTGACCAAATAATTCCCTTTTTTTTAAGACATATTTTCCCAAGGCAAGTGTCCACTTTGCCAGCAAACAAAGAAACCAACCCACTGAGGAAATCTAGCCTAATGGAAGAGGCTTGTTAATGGGTCTTGTTAATGAGAATGGTGTTTTGTGGACAGATCCAAAAGCTGAGACCAGGTCTGGATGTCAAATACTGGGTAAACACACCTAATTTCATTTGCAGAGAGTGTGATGCTAACAAGGCCTTCCAAGAGGAAATCAGTCCCAAACCAGTGTGTTTTCTTTTGATTCTTCCAAAACCCAATGTTTTCTGGAAACCCCTTCTGGAAAGAAATCACAGCTTTGTCTTTTCACACTCTTTTTGGATGGGAAAAAGTCAGAAACATGGAAAAGTCTGCACATCACTCAACTCCAGCCATATGATTTAGGCTTACATGATTATAATTAGGATAAAACAAATTTCAAAGTGTTTTACGAAGTATTTTGCTCATTCTGGTGGTCTTTTTATGTAGAGAAACGGAGGCATAGACAGGAGAACAGATTTGAGTAGGAGACTTGCAGGGTAGTGAATAGAGTGCAGGGCTCCCAGTCTCTGTCCAGCTCTCAAAATACAGGGCTGGTTACTGTGGTGAGCATGATCCTACTGGAAACACCCACACTGCCCTGGAGAGCTGTACTTGAAAAGTGAATCAGGTCCACCACGTGCCTGCACTCAAGCTGATAGCATCTATTTGGTCCATCCCATGTGTCACCCACACTTCAGCCATAGGCAAACCTGAGTTTGCCAGCCCTCTCACATGTTGTCGTCCCTGCCCTTTACAAAGGCTTCCTGATATTCTTAGACTATTAAATAGTCTGAAATAGACTATATCTATCTTTAGATATTTTCAACTTTTTGGAAGTGCCTAGGCAGAACCCATTTCGGTGGTGGGACGCAGTGTGGGCAGGACTTCAAATGTTACCGTAATTTGGCCTTCATACTCCAAAATAGATTTAGTTTAGTCAGATACATGCTAACATCAATTAATCCCAAAAAGCAGTGATCACCTGGGGATATTTTGAAATCATTGTACATTTAATATATCTACACAGCAGATGTCTGCCTGAAATTTCTCCTTGCCCAACAACACAAGTTCCTAAATCCTCAGAAATTTGGGAAGCAGTTACTCAACAGAGTTGTCCACCACCCAAAGTAGTAGGAGCAGCAGGTGTGATGGAGTTATATTTCATCAATGTGACATAAAACATGGCTCAACGACTTTATTTTAAATACTGTTCTTTCTAAAGCTTTCCCTTATAAAACTACAGGCATGCAGCTGTCAACTGGGGGAAAAGGATACCTTTAAATCTAGCCTGGCATGCATGTGTATATTTATTTTTATAAGTGAAATATAAACGGACATGCTGAGTTCCAAGTGCTTGATGGATAAAGGAATTAAATGATTTCATATATCTCTCTATATAAATATACAAAAAACTTTCCCCGATGGGTCACAGAGGATTTCATGTGGATGTGAACTCTGTTTACTGTTAGTATTAGGGAAATAGTGGCTTTTTAACAAGTTACTCATGCCTGGAAAAAATCCCAGTATTGCAAGTTGTCCTAGATTCTCTGCCAATTGTCCGTGGGAATCGTCAGGATGGGAAAAGTTCAGATGTGTTTTAAAGAACCAGCTTAATGGAAAATGGGAAGGAGAAAAAAAGCTACCGTGTCAATCTCCTGGGTAAGAAGAAGTAAAATGTGATTTGACTGTTTTATTTCTTCTTTTTTTCTTCTTTTTTCTTTGTTTCCTCAATGCTTTTGCATTTTATTCTCACTCATGCAAAGAGTTTTGTTCAGGCCATTTGCCCTAATGAAGAATGGCTTTGCTTCAGTTCTTTGAGCAAAATCAACTCCAGAGTCTCTCTATATCATTGGCATGTAATTATAAACTCTCGGGATTCATTCTTTCGAGCCCGTCAGAGTGTTTAGTGCTGTGCAGATGCCGGAGAGCCCTGGGCTCTGCCTTCAGGGATTTTACAATTCCGAATTCAGAAGTCTCACGTGCTTTTCCTTACCCCACCAGCCTGCAAGGAGAGGGACCGCCGCAAGCCGTGTGCTGGGGTGAAGGTCAGCGAAAGGGCTGAGGACTGGCATCCTGTGGGGCTCTTTGGGGAGAAGGAGTCAGCCCCTGCTCCCCCACCACCACCTCACCCCCCACCCCCCCCCCCCAAAAAAAAATATGTCCAGTAATCACTTGTTTCCTATTGCAAGCAACACTTTTAAAACTCAGGGCATTGATCCTGTCACTCCGGAGACCACCAAGTGACTAACAGTACTGGAGCGAGAATCCCTCATGGATGTCACATTTCGAGAAGCATTAACCCACTGATTTAGCTTTAAATAGCAATGGTGTTACAGAACATGTCACTAATTATTTGCTTTCCAGCAACAGTGTGGTGCCTTCTGGTACGTGCACACACAAAAAGATGAAGGTTAAGTAGGGGGCTTTCTTCAGCTTCGAATAGACACATTGTGTCATCGTGACACCCAATAAATCCACCCGCCATAGGGGGGAAGGACTGCACTCTTCCGCTTAAAATCCCAGGTCTACAACTTTCAAACCTTCTTTTTTGCCTTTTTTTTATTATTTTTTTCCCCCAGCAGCTTGTGCAGATACCCCAGCCTGAACCTTGCCAAGTGGAAGGGATAAAAATCTAGAACCTGTATCTGATCTCTGTGTCACACAACCAGATTCAAAAACCCTATTTTGGAAACTAAAAGGAGCATCCAATATCATCTGGAAACAAGCTGTTAGTCTGGATGCATTTTTAAGATACAGTGTGGGGGGAAAATATGGATTTTGTTGCAGATCCAATATTTTTTTCTTCTCAAGACCTAGCCAAAAATTAGCTTCATTTAAAATAAGATTAGTCATTTATGGGAACTGGTCGTACAGTTTGGAATTTTTAAGGGAGTAGAGAAAGCAGCTTTTCAGTATCTTAAAAATTTATATTTGAATAAAAAAATATTGAATACATATAGCAGCCACAGAACTTGACAGCATTATTTTTCTTACATAAAGTTTTACTAAACAATACCACTGTATGTTCAAATTTCGCCCCTTTCACTCCCTCACACCCCAGCACTGGTATTCCCAGATTTTGAGGGTTTAACCATCTTGAAATTTTTTCAAATCCCATTTTGGGCTTGCAATGGGAGATACTGCCAGTCCCACTCAGCGTATTTTCACACATATAAAACTGAGCTGAATTCTTTGGGGTACTTTTGATTTATAGCGTTAAGGGGGCGGAGGGGAATTGCTTAGATGATGCTGGAACCCCCAGAAATATTGATTTGGTTTGGGGGGATTTTTATTATGATTAATAGAACAGGAAACTACCTGTTCACACACACACACACACACACCCACACACACACACCCACACACACACCCACCCCCCCCACCCCACCCCCCCCCAGTGTCAACCAGCCCCAGAGTCTGTGTCATTCACAATGTGCAGTTTTTATTTCCTTTTCTGGCCCTGGCTATGCAGAAGTACTGTGTGAGGTTTCTCCTCTGCAGCATGCCACTGACATGAATAAGATGCTGTTTACGACACCGCTCGCAAAGGGACATGACAGAGTAAGAGCGTGATGCAGCCGGGTTGTGCAACATCCTCTCGCCAGGGGCTGAGCGGAGGGCTGGGGTTGATACTGCTCCCATGGAAAGGTTGGACTCGCCAACAACCATTTGCCATCCTCCTGCACGAAGCCGGGCACAGGCCAGGGGACTCTGAGCTTTCGGAGGAAGGTGAAATCTCCTCGGTGGCTTCAGTTAATTCTGGTATGAAAAGCTGGGAGCAGGGAAGTTCATCCTCTGGCTACACACAGCAGCAGGCTCAGAAGTTCCCAGTGGTTGTCACACAGAAAAAATTTCCTTCCAAAAGGGGCTGTTGATGCTGTGTTATCACCCTGCCTATTGATGCCATATCAGGGATAGCATAATTCATTACCTGCATGCAATTTGTGGGGCACTTTTGCCAAAGGTCATTTCTGCTACTTAAAAAACAACATTAAAAAATAGTCAGGCAGATAAGATGGTTAGTGATAAATCTCACAGGAGTCAAAACACTGAAAAGCAGGTTTCCAGTTAACTGAATCCCTCTTTATCCACTGAAATTTTTATTATTATTTCACTGCTGCCAGATATCTCTATTATTTGTTATTTTTAATGCATTAGTGAAGAGGAACAGAGCCACAGAAAAACAGTTCTCTGGTTGCAGGGAATTTCTGTGTCTTCCTTTTTGTTTGCTTTCAGTATGGAATGAAAAAGTTATTAGTCTGCAAAAACTAACTAAAAGAAAATATGTGTAGCTGGATGAAAAAATGTTGTACTGTGAAACACCCAAATATTTTCTTTTTATTTCTCTTTGTCATTTTAAAATTACACTTAGTTTGCATTTTGAAATTTTCAAACACTCTTGCCTATAAAACGTGGAAATTTTCTACCTGAGAACATTGGATTATTCACCCGAACAAGATGTTTACACAAAAACACTTTCCCTTTCCCACTAATCCTTTCCCTCTAATAATTTGACAGCTCGGAGCAATGGAAAAATTGTTCAGTGAAAATTATTGCTGGACATTCCGAAGTCTTTTATCTGGATCAGGGACCTGCTGTGTGGGGTGCAACTCTGAGAGTCTTGCCTTGAAAACAAAGTGACCTGTTTATCAGCTGGTGTTTATACAGAAAATTTTCAAACCAGGGGTCAAAATCAGAAGTACATTAGAGTCAGCATTTGTTTACTGGCAGAAGATCAGTCTGTAAAATAGCGGTTCTGTAGATTTTTAGCAGGTTCAACTATTCTTTTGACTTCTATCCAGACTAATAATGGGTGTTCAGGTTTCCAGCTGAGTGTTCAGTGCTGGAAATACTTTTTCTCTCCAGCATTATTGCCTTGCTTGCCTGGGCCAAGGCACACACAGAGCACAGCCGCTCAAAGGCAGCTCTTCCAGGAGGAGTTCCCAGCTCAGGACAACCTCTGTCAACAAACAGCAATTTCCAATGGCATAAAATTCATAATCTTCCATTAAAACACCTCGTGATGTGAGTATTCAAACACTTTAAACAGGAGACCCAAACCCCCTTTTCACTTTGCAGATGGCAGGGGTGTTCCCATCACAACCTGCCTGATAAACCCCCTATCAAGGCTTTTGCAAGGCTCTAAGATTAATATTGATATAATGTCTCTATATTTCTACTTGGCACCTGTTGAATTGTTGTACTTGCCCATTAGCACTCCATTTAACATCAGAAGTCAGTTAATAAATTCTTCCTTCCTGCATAGGAAATTGACTAAAAGACACAAAATTAGCTTTTAAATTTTAAAGAATTAAGATCTCTACAACTCACTTTTTCCCTTTATTACATTACCTTGAAAATGAGTGTCAGGCTGCATTCTCAGCACTGCTATAACCTGGTGAGATCCTTTTGCCTTTCAGCCCTTGCATTTAATGGATGGTGCGGGGGGAACAATGTGCATCTTTTCTCAGCCTTTGCCCTCGGGCAGTTCTCAGGAAAAAGCCCAGCTTGGCCAATTGTCCAGGCCTGAGGCCTGAGAGGTCAAAGAGTTCAGGCTTTTGTGCTGGGATGCTCTTCTTGGATTTCTTTACAGTCTTTGTCTGGTAACAGATAAATAACTGTTGGTTCGGGGTGGGTTTTCCCTCCTTCTGCAAACAAAAAAGGAGTACCAGCCCCCGAAAGGGTAACAGAGTGGAGAGAGAATACTTTCCTTCTTGAGCACTTCTTATCATCTTTATTTTCACATTTTAAAAGGCAAAACACATTAGAAACCCCAGTTAGCTATTTTGACATCTTAACAGCTAATCCTGGTTTTGTTTGAAAAGCCTTTCTGAGAAATGAACTATATATGGGGACCCCAAACCCCACGTTCATCGTTATACATGAATGTTCAGATATGGACCTTGGTCCTAAAGAGAGAAGCTCCATACCTGCAGCATCAGCATCAGCCTGAAACTCCAAACTGAAACGAAGAAACTTTGGGCTTGGTCCCCAAGCCACCTCCTAACTTCCCGACTTCTGCTGATTGCTGTTTCCACTAGGGGACAGTTATTTCAGATATATTATTACAGTCAGTCAGCCTTTCTCTGACGTTGCACATTAAACTTCAAAACAAATCGCTTTAAAAAGTAGCTATTTATATGAAAAGGAAAATTTAAAAAGTGTGATACTCAGTGTTTGGATGTGACATGGAGGCTGAGGAGAGTCTCACAATACAGTGCCAGTATAATACGGACAGATGCACATAGTTAGTGCTGGTGGACATAATTATTTCAATTTTATTTCTAATTTTTTTTCTTTTTAATGTCTGCCTGTCTTGTCATTGATGCCTCTTTTATCAAGAGGTCTTTGAGGATATAGGTGAATCCCACTCGTCTCGCTCTTGGGAATAACCCTATTTACCATTTACTAGACACTCCAAGCTCACGCTCCTCTTTAGTCCAGCTAAAGGTTTGGGTTAATAGGGGAAGGTCTGGCAAACCCCTGTTACTCCACGCTCTGGTTGTTGAAATCATAGAAGTCCAGAACCAGGGTGTGGAAAGCCATATTGTATAAACACCCTAATGCATGACACATGACTAAGTGATAAATCCTGACACGTTTACAAAACAAAATGAAAATCTTCATTTGTCTTTAGGAAAGGGAAGTGCTCCCACGTGTTTAGACATCTGCACACTCAACATGTGGCAATTACTGCGCTGAGGAATTGGAGCACTTAACTGCTGCGGCAAATTAAGGCTCTAGTGATCAGTACCTTCTCGACAACTGCACACAAAGCAATTGGTGGTTTTAGGGCTATTCAAGTCAAGGGATGCTTCTGAATGGCTTAATCCCATCAATATAGATTTACCTCCAGCCCAAGCAGTATCAGTTGTTTCCATTCCATTTCCGCTTTGACTGTACAAAACCATCGTATCCTAAAGCAGTTTGTAAGCCCTACTTTTGTATGTTTGCTTAAGTACCGAAATTAAATACACATAATGAAGCCATCTGCAATGAGCAGAATTAATAACTGGCATACCATATTGCTCTGAGATTGTTGACTATACAAACACATAGTACACACACACACACCGATCTCCAAAGAACTTGGCATTTCTCAAAACTTCACAGTGTTTGTTTGAATATATCCCAAATTCTTAGTTCCCATGGGATTCTTATTTACTTAGACTGGAAAACTCACCACTAAGTTTATCTCATAAAAGAATCTTTTAGGCTCCCTGTAAAAGGTCTTCTATTTAAAACAAAATTTTAAAAATGCAGTGTAATATACACTTCAAATAATTTGTTTGGGAAAATGGTCAAATGGGGATTGTAAAATGCCAAGAGTGATTTATTGCAATGATGATTCCTCTTGTATATCTGCATATATCAGTCCCACTTATACGAACCATCGCTAGCTATGCCTTTCAGAGTTGCCAGTGTTTGTTTGTGGGTGCACAATGCTCCAGTGCACGGTTGTGATGACCCGGTATTATCTCCCAGGATTTTCTGTGAAAGCAAAGAGAAGCTAAGAAGCAATCACCACTGGATTGTACCTGTCTTCTACACAAACATGTAAGGATCGGATTATTAATGCTTTCTCAGGCATACCTATGTTTGTCTTTATTTCACAAGCAATTTTCATATCAGACTGAAAAATCAGAAGAAAAAGCTCTGCTGAGCCAAGGTTAAACTTAACTTAGCATTTGAACTTTTACCAAGAATGAAAAATTAAGTTTAAATTCACTTTTATTGAGTGACCTCTTTTGACAAATTATGGCATATATGCACACACGCACATGCACATGCAAACACAAATATACTTACATAATCCAATCAAAACATCCACTTAAATTACCATGAATGGATTACACATTCCCGTATTTCCTTATAAACTGAATGTCATAATCTGATGGTGCTTTGGTAGCAACTGTATTATATCAAGTTTCTTTTCAAGTTACCAAACACCAGAAGAAATCTAGGGTCTTTCAGTACATTTTAAGAGGAAGAACAGAAAAGAAAATTAGCCTCAAATTAGTCTAAAATTGACATTTGTTTATTGTTTCATGCTTACTGTTACAGTGGTGAACAGGCAAGTGAGAATGGGCCATATTGTGCTAGGAACTCTACAAACAGACAAGTTGAGTCTGTACTCTGAAAAGCTCAGAATCTAACAGAAAAGGATAAATAACTCCAATGAAATAAATATCCACTCAGGTCCTTTGTTTTGTGGGTTTGCTTCATTATTTAAATCCTTCTCAATTAAGGGGGAGTTGTTAGTCTGTTTGGTTTTTTCAAGTTTAAAAAAAAAAAAATCTTGTGAGAAAGATTACCTGGCTTCCCCAGGGGCACTGAAAAAAACCAACAAAACAAAACAGAACACTTTGTAGCCTTGGAGCAAGTAAATAGAAAAGTAGAACAGGGAAATAAAGGAAAAAGCAAATTTGGCCTTGAAGGTGTCAAAGCTCTAGTGACAAGTGAGAGGTAACAAACAACACTGGAAAATGCAGCCGTGGGTTTGAGTTTTCTTCATTCCATCATTTCAGACTCTCCGTTGACTTTCGTTGATGTGAATTATCAAATGCCCCAGGCGTACATCGGGCACCTGTTGCCTTATCAGATTGGCAGCAACATCTGACTCTCCAAAAGGATGTCGCTGACACCACTTCTCCGCACGACCAGGAGGAGGTGTGCTGAGATCACCATCACCCCAAGACGGTCACCCACCAAGGGGAGCTTCAGCTTCTTCCCCAAAGGATTCAACATCACTTTTGACATGTGGAAGAAACACAGCTCTTGACCACAGGAAACCTCTTAAAAGCCAGACCCACTCTTTGCCAAAGTCGTTGGGAAGGTTTCTTGTTTCTCACAGCAAATGAGCCAAATTCTGGGGTTTAACTTTTTGTATAGATATATAAATATAACGCTTTGGGGCTGTAACTAACTGCGCAGAAATAAATCACTTTTTGTAAATATACTTAAGCTGTTGGCTAGGGAACAATTTTCTGTTTGTCACACTTAATGATGTTCACGGGCCTGAGAAAGCCCTCTTTGGGCCTGCTAAATTATTTGTCATAGCGGAGCTGTGTCACCACCGGTACATCGTGCCGTTTCACCCGCAAACATCTGTGTTTCAGTTGCTCTTCCTGCTGCTGAAAGCATCTCCGCTACCCTCATGTGCATTAAGGCTGTGCCAAGGAGGCAGCGATGCAGCCAGCCGGGCCAATGCACGCTCAAGTAGAGCTCTTAAAGAGCAACCAGGAGGCCTTTGTACGGGGGCCACAAAGACTCTTTTTATTTGTAACCCTTGTCAACACAACCAGCTCATTGCTGATGCTGCAGCAATTGCAGCCTTTCCTCCAGGCGTGGCGGCACCAGGCTGAACATTGCCTTGGTGGGGTGCAGAGCACTGGGGCTGCCAGATCCTATGTCCTCTGCCCCAGCAAAACCCCTCCAGAGGCTGCATCAAGGGAGGGTGCCTTGCTGGGACCCCTCCTAAGGGTAGCATGTACCCAATAGGCCTGGAAAGGGAAGACAAGAGGAGTCTCAATGCCCCAAGGCACTTGTAGGCTGGCTACCATATGGAGTTCCCATACAGGACTTTGGGAATCCCTCATCTAAGGAACACATGTTGCTGGAGCAGTTATTAACAGCTAGAGGAGGTCATCGGCAATCATTATTATGAGGGATCATATACATATATATATGTGTGTGTGAGGGAACCCTACACAGGCTAACATTAGAAGATTCTTGCCTTTATTTGAAGTGAAGCATGACAGGTAAGCATTTTCCAAAGGTGGAAAAAAAATAAAGAAGAGAGAGAGAAGTTATGAAATCAAACATCCAGACTAAGAAAGGAAATAAAATCAGGGCCTCTAATCTGTTGATACAGCCAGAGTATTGGCAGAATTTCCCAACAGTAGATCCTTTACATACACGTTTAGCAGCAAGTGAATTGGGATGCATTTGCAGTACTGCGTGTTCGTCATGCCTGTGCATTGGGTCCCCTGCCTCCCTTCATGCTCTATTTTTACTTAGGGGAGAGATGGAAAATGCCAAACAGCTTGCCCGGAGCATGGCTACAGGAAAATAAAACACACATCTGTAAAAATGAGTACTGCTTTTTCACCTGAGGGTTGCATGGACAGGCAAAACAGCGCCATGCAATTTGCACATTTATAAGTTGTGCACAGAAGCACTGTGAGGATGCACAAGAGGTGCAAGCCAAGCAGGGAAGATGTGCTTGAGTGTTTGAGTCTCACTAACATTTAGGACTTTCACCGAGTTTAAGTAGCCCAGGTTGGTAAGAGCAGTTTTAGCAAAACCATTAATTTACTTAGGAACGGGGGGGAGAATGACTTGCATCATCTTGCTAACTCCTGAAAAAACATAGATTTAACTAAACTGAGTGGCCTCCAATGTGAGGAGAATCAGGCCCGATGGGTTTTAAATTTTCTATTAAAATGCTTACTTGCATTTCCTCAATAAATACAGTCTATTTTAACGCATGGGAATTAACCTCTTTAATGGTGCATGCTTCCTTCTGGTTGATGTGGGAGCTGGGTATTGATGTGTGGGTAAAGATTATGTACTCGCTTCCATGGGACTGGAGCTGAGTGCAGTCTGGGGGGACTGCTGGGAGCTTTATGGCAAGCAAAGAAATTCCTCAACCACTCTTCCCTATACTGAGGAAAACCCAATTAAATCTGACCAGGGACAGCTGTAATTTGCTGTCCTGTTCTTTTGATATTATTACCGTGCTGTATTTTTTCACTAACTTCCGCCATCTCCCACCCTTGAGGGTAGCATGTCTATATATTTCTGTTTTCTGCAGTTACGCTATGTTTGGGACATGCTCACCCCTTCCTCCTGGAATATCTGTACATCCTGGGGAAAAAAAAAAAACAAACAAAACAAAACACCAAAAAAAACCCACCACCATATTATAGTATATCCCTAACATTTTGCAAAGCTTTGTGGGTCTCAGTTTTCCATACAGATCACTGCAATTTTCCTTCATTCAACTACAAGAAGACTACAGGACTTAACAAGGGTGCTAAAGGTCTCAGTTTCATTCGTGTAAATTTGGAATAACTTCTGCAATTTCTCCCACGTAGGATCAGACCTGCCATTTTTTGTAGAGACTGAAAGCAAAGCTGGATGGCCAAACACACAACTTCAGATAAAATCATACATAAACCCTAGAGAAAAGTGGATTGGCAGCTAAATTTTATATATGGTCTTTATCTCTATCTTGCCTCATGTTTTTGAACTTGTAGGAAATTGGTGACACTTAGAAGCAGATGTGAGTTGAGTGAATTGGCCTTATTTGCAGTAATAAGAAGGAAATGTGTGAAAATGAGAGCTAAAAATCTTCCCTAAGCAATCCCAAACAAAACATTTGACTCTCTCCGGGGGAGGGGGTGAGGAAAAAAAAAAAAAAAGAGAGAAGACAGCATACACGTGACAGAAGTTGGTTACATTTTTAGCCACATCACTTAATGCAGCACCAGGAGGAAGCCAGAAACTATGGAACAAAGTGCAGCAAAGGATCAGCAGCAAAGTGCATAAGGCGGCTCTACCACCAAAATGTATGAAGACCCAGGACCATATTTCCATGAACCTGCTTAACATCAAAGTGAATACCTTGTGACAAAGTAAGTTTTCATTATTAATCCCAAAGTTTGCTCCGAAACCTGGGATTTACTCAAACTCCGCCTCTAAGGCCAAACTCCAGAAGTGGAGTTCCACATGCAACAAAGCCAAAAAGGAACAACACTGTACTGTGCACCAACTTCTGAAATGTGCAAATGAAAGGCAGGGGATGCTTCCAGCTCTGCTCACCCATTGTAATTCTTTTCTTTCTCTCTGCAGTTTTAGAAAAATGGACTTTAACTTGCAGAAAGATAGAATTTCTTTCTTTCTGTTGAAGGATAAACTCAGATGTGCGGATTGGTGGTTATACCACGCTGACCTAGTACAGTCTGCCCAGAAAAACCAAAGCTGAACATTTTTTACTCCCTTCCTGGTAAGGGCAATTGAGGTATCACATAAAGAGTTTGCTAAAGAAGACCTTCACATGATCTCTCAGGAAGAAAGCCAAAGGTCCTATTTGCCTAGAATGGATCGATCAGATCTTTGTATATCCAGTTTAAAGGATATTATCCTGATAACTTTGCCAGACTTTGCATTTCCCATATTAAAGGTGACCCAGAGCCCAGAATTTAATTCACCGACAAAAAGTTGTAAACAATCAGATAAGCAATTTCTGGGGGAGAAAAAAAAAATAAGAGACTAAAACAACAACAACCCTGTGCATTTGGTTATTAGACCAGCTGCAATTAAAATTATTGTTCCTCCTTTAATTCAGGAAATCTCATTATGTTTATAGCTGATGCCACAGCGAAAACTTTGACTGAGAGCAGCATTGATTAAAAAAAAAAATCAGCCACGCCAGTTCAGGTGAACGGAATAATAATAAAATATCCTGTCTTAAATATTACCAAGTTCTCATCACATACCCCAGGATTAAGCTGTGTGAATGGGCAACAGGAAAAACCCAGGAGTATCCGATTACAGGAAAGAGCTGCTATTTATTTATTTAATTCTCCCCCCCACCCCCTTCTCAGTCTGGAGGGGGGGGGGGGCAAAGCCCTAGTAACCGACTCCAGGAGCTGCCCCTGCTTGGGAGTTTGAACACAGGAGGAACAAGATAAATTCCTCAGAATTCTAATTGGGGAACAGTTGACTTAATTGGTGGCCATTTGGCAGACAATGGGAAAGGAGCCCTGGCTGGCGCTGATGGCACCCCAGGGGGATATAACCTTGCAACAGGCCAGAAAGCTCTCAGGGACAGATTGTTTCCAGAGAAGAAACCATGAGACCAAGGGTTGGATTAACCCTCCAACTGTCAAGCTTTATTAGGAGTAATCAGGCTAGATATAGCAAGGGTTAAACACAGGAAACTGAACTGGCAATAATGACATATGTCTCTTTAAAAACAAGGAAAGGGGGGGGGGAGGGGGGCGGAGAAGGATTTGGGGAAGCAAACACATCTACATGAACCACAATGTAATTCTGGTTCAGATGAGGCATCCTCTGGCCCTTGGGTTCGCCTGCTCCGCAGTGTTGCACATCACCTACTCGGAGTTTCTGGCTTTCCTTGGGTTTACAGGCTGTGCTTAATTCCTGATGGCTTCTTTGCACAAACCGGAGCTAGCACTGAAAATAGTGTGTTGCTGGTTTCTAAGGGCCTGATTCTGCACCGTGCTGAGCAGCCAGCGCTAACAGCCAAGAAAGGATCAGATATTTAAAGGTGTGCAAAGAACTTTTTAAAGTGCCTTTGTGCCTTACTGCCAGGATGCAGGGAGAGGTTTTATTAAATGAGCAGATTATATCAAAATTAAATTATTTCCCAACGTTTTGGGATTTGTGAATCAGAGGCAACCCAAAAAAAAAACCCTGCTCAGCACTCCTATTCCTTGCACAGCCCAACCCAGAGCCTTTCCCAGTCGGTCCCTTCTGGCCCGGTTCTGGGTCAGATTTTCTGGATGGAAAGAGCAGATTGCCATGAGAATATTTTAGGCAGTCGAAATCTTTAGCAAAGACATCAAAAGCATCCCAACAGCTCAGCTTTCATCTTTTTCAATGTATGAAATGGCAGCATATTTATATTTGTAACACACGTGTACAGCAGAAAAGAAGGAAGGCGGGGGTCTGTATATGTGTATACTATTTTCATGATTAAAAATAGAAACAATTAACCTCAGGGTCAGGCATTCCCAGGCACTTAATGACCACCTGGATTAAAAGCCCTCAGCTTTGCCTCAGGCCTTCAACTCCTGCAGTCAGTCATTAACTGCTGGAGAGTCCCCTCCTGTCAAAAATCGTTGTTTAACTATAAAGATGGGACTGAACCCAAATTGTCACTCTCTTTTGCCCCTGAATTTTGGAAAAAGTCAGAATTTGAATTAAGACCCAAGCGTTGCTGTTCAGGGGCATCTCTGCTTAATTATAAACCTATCAGTTAATTACTGGCTATAAATTTCTGACACCCAATTGGTTATTTGACAGCTTTCTAACACTGCAGCAGAGCCTGTATTTTGGTCAGAACAGAGTGTCCATGGCAACCCGCTGGCCAACATGGGGAAAAGGTAATTACTGGAGTTATTTCTCTAGTTTCTTCATCAAAGTCGCTGCCAAATCCTGTTCAAAGTAAGCAGTGTTGCCCTCCAGTTGAGGATTATCTTGCCTGCTTATGTCTTTGACTTAAAGATCCTCTGTATCCCTCAAATATTGCAACAGGTCATTACTTCCAGGAATTTTTCTTGGTCACTATTGCTTAGATCTCAGCAGGTTCAGGATGCCACGGGAAGCAAGGGACCTTTCTCCACTCCCTTCTCCCACCATACCTGGTCTGAAGTCACTGCCCTGCCAACTGCAAGCCTCGAGCAAAGCCATTTTTTTATAATGGATTTTGAAAAGTGTAATTCACAGTTTTCTCTATTAAATATTCCAAGAAAGAAAATACCAAAATAATAATAATAATTTTAAAAAGAATAAAGGGTACCTGGGCGTGTGAAGTATTTCACCTGTGTTTGAAACCAAGAGAGGAACTGCCGGCTGAAAACCCACTGCAGAGTGTTGACCTTTACAATGGAAGGCTGCAGAAATCCAATTTGATCTGTAGTCACCTGTCTGCCTCTGCCCCTTTCCTGAAATGTCAGTCTTGTGGGGAAATTTGGTTATATAAGAGAAGAAAAATCCTTGTAGGCAAAAAAAAAGGAAACTGCTCTTAAATATAGTCCTTTCAGTTCATATTCATTTCCAGTTAGTGTGGCAAAGCACGCCACAAGTCTTCTCTGTCTAGGAAATTTGAATGAAAGTTGCTCGTACGGATGTAGTCAGCAACTGTGTAGTTTGGTTAAGTTTTTTTAATTTAGGACAAGAGAGAGAAATTGCCAGGAACAGATCCAATGCAGCGTGCAATGTGGAATTTAAAGGGGAAAAAAATGTGTGAATAACACCGGATATAATTTGAAAAAAGCCAATAGGGTGTTTGATTCTCGCTATATTTCAGCAATGTAATTGAGCAGACATATGTTCAAAAAGGGATTGGGTACCAAAATAGCACCTCAGCACCCTGCAGGCACCAAAGCCTGAAATCCAAACTTGCAAACTGGGAACTCCTGCCCAAGCAGGGACTGAGTTGTCCTGAAAATCCCCGGGGGAGCTCTGCCCAGCCCCAACCTGAGCAGGTGGGACTCTGCCACCCTGCCTCTCCCTGGATGCTGCGCTGCTCTGAACAAAGGCAGGAAAGATTAATACAGCGGGGAGAGGATTTGAGGCACTGGATCCCAGGAGGACGGAGGCATCTGTTTGCTGCCCTGACTCAGGCCATCTCACGATACACCTATTCTTTGCCTTTCTAATTATTATTTAACTAATCAGCAAATTATTTGATCAGAAAATAGAGTTTTTAAGTAACCTTACGAGGAGCCTGCATTTCCCCAGGGCTTTACCCAGGTGCCAAAACCTGGCTGAAACCCTGCCTGCTTCCCCTCTCCCCCGTGCAGCTAGCAGCTAAAGCAGCTCTAAAAAACCCAGGATCGCACCAGGACTGATATATTGTCTTTGTTTTCCCGTTGCCTGACAGTCCAAGCAGAGTCGGGTCCCTGAGACGGGGTCCTTACAATTTGCATTCTCAGTGTACAATCCTGCCTGGCACTTCCCATCTAATAACTGCGCCTTTTGTTTATCTATAATCCACCCCTGTCACTGTATACCTGTAGTGCACCTTTATCTCTAGGCCTCGTATCTCCCGTACAGAGACCATTCAGCCCTGGGGCTTGTCAGTTTTATGATTCATGGGTATATTGTACCTAAGATCCTACAAAGAAGGTCTTGAAGTAATTTAAAAAAAAAAAAAAAAAAAAAGAAAAAAAAAAAAAGAGGGGGGAGAAAGAAAACAGGTATTTCAGATGGCATGCTGTGTGAAAGAAATCCCTTATTGACTAGTCTAATCTTGTATAATGTAATCTAATAATAAAGCCTGTTCCCAGAGGTACTGCTCAATAGATGTTATAGTGTTAAAACATGTTTTATGCTGTGTTCTGAAACATATTAAGTGTAACAAAATTGTCCAGCTACTTCTTACATACAAGCTACTAAATGTGGCATGAATGCTGTCAATAAAGTAAGCAGTTACTGTATTTTAGATTTCTCCAAGGCATAGGATTCAGTTATACTTTCAGTAATCAATTAATTGGCGGCTCATTACTAGCACAGATTGCTTGCAGCCTTTCAGGCTATGCTCCCTTTCTGTGCTGGGTGTTGGACTGTGCAGAGCATCCCACCCCACATGCTGGGGCCTTCGGTTTAGAGGATGCCGGTCCATTGCCTGCTGCTTTAGATGCACATCAGCCCTTCTGAGCTGGGAACCACCTCACAGCAGGGCTGGGCAGACAAAGCCCTGTGCAACTGTGGAATGCAGTCCTCAGAGGCTTGAGTGCCTAAATTTTACTGGGGCAGGTTGAATAGGATGTGCAACCCTTCAAGATCTCCTTGTCTCCAAGTCTTTCGGAACTGCCTTGGCCTCAGGCATCATATCAGGTTCTTGTCTTGGACCTAGGAACAGAAGAATCTCTTCCTGGTGATACTCTCCAAAAAGGAAAGGAGGGCAAACGACTCTGTGTTCCTGACTTACACTATTGCCATAAAGCAGTGTACAGAGATGCCACAAAAAGAATTGCCTGACCAAAGGGATATCCAGCTGCAGGGCTGGGATGCGCTGCAGCAATGGGAATGACACACAGAAGGAAAAAGAGCAGGAACTTCTTCAGCTGGGCTTGGTGCCACTGGAAATGGTTTTGTAACAACATCCTAACCACCGCCCCTTCTAAAAGTTACCAAACAGCAGCAAAACAGCAGCGCTTCCCTGCACAAGAAGGGGATCAGTGAGCACTGCCTGCAACCCGGCTCAGGCAGAAATTTGCAAGTGACCTCAGTGACAACAGGATCTATCTTTCTAAGATGCTTTTCAAACTGGGGGCCCCATCATCTTTCTCAGTGCATGAATTTTCTTTGAACAGCTGCTAATTTTTTCAGTGTTGTCATAGATTAGAAATTATATGTCTGGGGTCTCTTATGATTATTTTTTACAGGGTGTGTGAATCACACAGAGTTGTTTCCGTTCCTTGATTAAATGAGTGCAACTCTTAGAACCAAGTTTTTAATAATAAATGTTGTATTTACAAATTCATAATTTGCAAATACTCTCCAGGCTTCTTTTAAATTGCTGTTTTCATGGAGACTTCTTTTGGCAAACTGACTTGTACAAGTTTGGTTTTATTTGTAGAAAGCAGAATCAAAGATGGGAGTGAAGGCAAGAAAAGACAATGCTGTTGGGGTTTTTTCCCTTGTGAAAATTATTGGAAAATTAGTTATTAATAGTGTTATAGGTGTAGGAAAGATTCAAAAATAATTTTACTGTTGTCATATAAAATGACAAATTAAATCTAATATATTTGTGCAATAGCAATACTACTGACACTAATATTATACTACTGATAGATTTTAATAGCAATAATTAGTACAAACATTATTAGTGATTTAATTGTCTGATCTGTAGATATATTGTACACACACTATAAATTAGCAAAGAAGAGAGCAGAATTACATACTGACATCTATATTTTCCATATAATCATCATAAAAGCACGCATGGACTCTATGTAGAAGGTATATGTGTTCTCCTGAAAATTATGCGGATTCTTTTGAAGTGCCAAGCTATGTATTGTTCCTTCCAAACTTGAGAAATAGAAAAGTACTGGCCATGAACAAATATGGATAATTAAAATAGATTCTGGGCTTATTTTATATATGCAGTTCCTACTAGCATATGAGAAACTTTGCCTTAAAATATGTGATGTATCATGACACAATTAGCAATTATTTATCACAGCACCAATCCAAATTGTGTCTTCAGTATGCTTAATTGTATATTTAAATTAAATACAGGCAGTTCATGTAAAGTAGAAATCAATCAATATATTGTAATTAATATAATCATATCTCTCTAGGGATCTAGCAGGTGTGTTAGATATAGACAGAAATGCAGATTGTAGAGCTTCTTAATACAACAGGACATTCATGTGGTAGGAGGGCCTGAAATACAGACAGTAAATACAGGTATATCTTAAGTAATATTAACCACAGGCACATTGTTATGGACCATGAAATTGTTAGCCTTTATGTAGTCCCAGCATCTTTTCAGAGTACAGTAGAATTATCACTCTAAAAAACATTACGTGTTGACATCAATTGGTACTTAACAATAAAACAATTGCCTTATTAATTCTAAATTAAATCCTGTTTAAGATAAATTTAAAATGTGGCTTAAATGGCTCACAAGAGTGACAAATGCCCTGAATGAAGCAGCCCCAAATCATTTGTTCTGCTTTATTTTTTCAGCTAGATAGCTGTTTATTATTTTTGTGTTATTACTTTAATTTACTGATACCCCGTCTGCTTGCATAGAGCTATTTGAACAACCAGAACTACAGAGCTGTCAGATGCTTTCTAATTCTAACCCAGAGCTGCTAACATTCCTCAGAAACTTTCACAAGCAGACAGAGTCATTAACATCATTTGACCATTTCATTTCAGGATTCATTTTACACAGCTGGAGCTGAGCTGTTCTGCGAATAAGACATGCTTATAATTGACAAAACACAGGACTGACCCTGAGCCAGGGAAAAAAAAAAAAAGTGTTGCTTACATCAGCTAAAGGTGCTTACACTTTGGGAGTTTCTTGCAACAGATTTTGTTTTCTGTGTGTTGGTTTTGGGGGTGGTTTTTTTCTGAAAAAGAATGGCTGCAAAATAATTCTTGTCTGGTGTATGCTTTAAATGGTATCAAATAATAATCTATAATGGATGCAAGCTCTCTGGGCACAGTTACCATCACAATATCCTTTTAGATTTTTTTCTAAAATAGTAACTTTTCCTCCTTAAGCAAAAAATCAGACATGTATGGTCTGCATTTTATATTCTAGTGAATGGAACCCTTCAGCACTCCAATTCCCTGAAAATTTTCCACATTGATTTGTAACCTTTGGGGGAAAAATTCTTAATTCTCCATGGTTTCTGATCACTTAGGCTTTTCTGGGCTTGGGTAACACAGCATGCCACATGTTTTCCTAACAAATTGCATTCGGACACTTTCCGACACTTTCATTATTTTAACTCAGGTAATAATTAGTCACTGTCAGAGCTAAGACTTAGGTTGTGCAAATCAGAATAAATTTACCTTGCTGTAGCAGCAGTCACAAATGAAGCAATAAATTAGAAATAGCAAATTGTTACGGACTTAAGAGATCACAACTCAGAATCGCTACCTGAAATCCAGGAAATGTTACAGCACTGCCAAGATTTCCTTGAGAGCTTAATTTTTCCAGATAACTTTGAGTTTCGAGAATGTTATTGCAAAAAGCCCTGGAGATATTATACTCATGACATTCCCTAAGAAAACACAACAGGACTCTGCTATTGCAAAAAATAAAATGACCGAAGACTGTTTCTTATTAGTATGAAATGCATGTCTTTTGAAGGTCTTCAGGGTTCAGAGTCTCTCCCCCTCCCCAGCTTCCCTCTCCCTTATCCTTACAGTTTGTATAGATTAAATGCATAGTGCAACCCCATGGGTTCTCTGTTGTAAAGCTATGTCTAATATGAGGCCACTAGACACTGTCACATAAAATCCATTAAAGTCCATCAGATGCACTGTCTTGGTAACATTCAGCTCATTGTCATTGGGCTGCTGCAATGAAGCATAGAGTGCCTGCTTTGAAACTTGATTAAAACAATTCATTAAAAGTAAGGCAACTAATCAGAACACAAGGGTTGTCTTCATGGGACTTGAAAAGTTCATTAGTGCCCCCACTATGAAAAACAGAAGCAGGAAAAAGAAAGAAGCAGGAGAAAGAGAACCCTCCTCCTTCTCCCCTCCTTTTCAAGCTGTTATCTAGGGGCTAGGGAGCCAGTGTCCTTCCCCAGTGCTTTAACTGGTTTGATCTGATCCTCCAGCATTGTCCCAAAGCCTTCGTTTGAAATTGTTGGTCATTATAGTTTGGTGCCTCTTTTTTCCATTTTCTTAAATAACTATAGAAATGCTACCAGGAAGAGTTTTTCTCCTGATTTCACCTTTCTCACCAAAACCACAGATTTCATTATACAAACGCCCTTCTGTACAAAGCACAAGAAACAGCGTCTCAAACTCTTTTATAGTGAATGCTCAGCTTGTTTTCTTTCATAACCTCCTCTAGTTTAATTTGTACCCCCACCCCAAAATAAAAACATTTTAAATTGAAAATTGTTCTGAATTTCTCAAAACAAAGCAGTTCTAAAAACCATAATTTATGCTTTTGAATTGCCAGGAAAAAAATCAGATTTGTCATTTCTTTCATGAACAAGTTTCTTCTCAATTTCAAAATGAAAACCAATCAATAAATCAGGGTATTTTGGCCAGGGTCTGGTTTTGACTCTAAAATTCTGACTGAACCGCCCAAAACTCATGGGTACCTGAGCATAAATATAATCCTTCCTCAAAGTTTCATTGAAAAGAAATAAAAAACACATTACACAAACGACATCAGTGCGTAGAGGCTGCTTTCTAGCACTCTCTCACAGTGTTTGGGGATGCAGGGGACTGCTGCAGGTCTGGCATATCATGTCGGCTCATTGCAGAGGTGCGTTAGCTCCTAATCTGAACAGGTAAAGAGCAGTAAATTCACAGAGCCTATTTCATCGGTGTTAATGTTCTTGTGAATAGTAATAGCGGAGCACCACTCCAGACATCCTTCAGGAGGGCTGTGATTTACGTGATATGGGAAAGGTCTATTTTCTTTGTTCAATATAAACCATAAACAAAATTCGTCCAAATGACTATTATGAAAAGTAGCTTCACAATATTGCATGAATCTTTCCACATCCTATATCTTATCTAAAGTTTATGCCTGGAAGATGGACTACTTGTGTTGCAGGAACTCTATAGATTATCTCCATTACCGATTAAAGAGACTGTCTTTTTCCATGCCTCCTGCCTACCCATTTGTTACCTCCTTAAATGAGTGAAGGGTCTTTTGATTAAAGGGTTCTTTGCTCAGGAAACCACGGTATTTGCAAACACAAATGCATATATACACTCTAATGAATAATGAAGGTTATTTATTGCTTGTGCTTGAAATAATGGTTGATTTTGGAGTGCCTTTCATAAAACCCACATCAGAAAGTGTGTTATGTCCTGACATTTTCATTGCAGTTCAAGTAAAACAGTCCTCGGAAATTGTCTTGCTACCAAATTGCAATCATAAAGGCATGGCTTCAGACTCTGAGAATCACTTCAGATTGTGAACTTCTGGATAATATATAACATAAAGAGTTTAATTGAATCAGCCAGTTGGGTTTTTGCCCAGAAAAGTAGAAATTTAAATGCTGATGCAGCTTTAGCTTCCAATGACACCAGTCAGCACTCCTTAGATTGGATTGTAAATAATCTTATTTGAGGATATGCACTATGATGGGGATATACTTGTCTGTAAACTTGCTAGCAAAAGTAATTAAATAATTCCATTGTGTACTAAGACATATGAAAAATCACTGACCCCAAAGAAAGATTCAATAAGTATTTACCAGCAGCTAGAAGAAAATACTGACTTTTTAGCAACTCTTGTCCTATTTTGGAGTTGCTAGGACAAAAGAAAACAAAATAATAAATCAAAACACATCAACAGCGAAATCTGTTTCTGACCCATGTTTGAAGAGGTTTGTGGCAAATGCCTTTTAGCCCACTTGGATGGCAATGCAAATCCACTGTCTGAATAAAAGCTTGGTTCACATCCTAGTGTTTAAAAGTTTGTCTGGATCAGTGTTCTGAACATCTCAAGTCAGGTTTTTCAATCTTCAGTTATGGCTAATGGAAAGAGAAAAATAAATACAAATAGGACTCCCACCTGATCCAACATAAGGTATTGCATCTATTCAAGACCAAGAAAAGGGAATCTGGTCAGTGCTTTTTACTGAAAACAGTAACTACCCTCAACTCACAAATATCTCATATTTTTTTTATTTTCCAGAAGTTTCACAGTGGCTTAATGAGAAATGCTAAAAATGAAAAATGGAACAATTTCAAACTGTACATTTAAACACTTATAGTAACACCTTTAATCCTTTTCTTTTTTCTTTTTTTTTGTCTTTTTTTCAGAGATGGTGTGAAAATGAAAATGAACAATTGAAGAATTAAGAGGCTAAATAGAAGAAAGTGGAGCAAAAGTTAAAAAAATGAAAATATTTGTTCTGTTTAAAAAGAACAAAGTCACATCTTTCAAGGGCTGGGGTTTTTTTACAATGTATGTAAAATACAATTATAACTTTCATCTACAATTTTTCAAGAAAGTAAAAACCTGAGTGAAGGGTTTTCATGAAGTATTACTGATGTTCTCTGATCTCCAAGTTCAGTGAGGTGCAGTTATTCAATATAAGAGGCATCTGGTCTGAAGTACAAGGGAAAAAATGTTGCCTTAGTCAGACACAGCTTAGTTAGGATGGGAGATGATGGCCCTTTTACTGTAGCTATTAGTATGTGTAGGAAAGCTAAAGAATTTGTATTAAGTGTGAATTAAGAATTCACACTGCAGATGTTCTCGTTTCTTTACCCATACTACTGACAGAGCTTAAATGCTACAGCTGCCTTCATCCATTCTGCTTCATGCTGTAGCATCATTAGCCTATGCAAAGTCAGATATGTGTGGTAGACTGGATCACTAATTTAGTCCCACCAGATCTCTAAGAAAAGAATTTGAGAAATTCTCAGGCATTTCACAAAATGATGCAGAGCTCCTTTAAGACAGTGAATCTGTACCCTCCAGCATGGGTCCTTTGGTGCCAAAAGTGTTGTTTATGGAAAAGTTGTGACATCAGAGCCTGTTGACTTATAATTTTAAAGATCATGCTTCACCTAGAGGTACAGAAGTGGCAGTTTAACGGATCTAGCCAAATTCCAGTTGGAGCCATCTTCCCTTCCTAGCACAGTTAGCCACAGTTACTGTTACAAAACAGAAACTTCTTTCTACTTGGAAAATGGCTCCCTGTTGTAAAAGCCAAGAATATGTGTCTTTGGGAACATTTGCTCTTTTTTCCTTATCTTTATTTTCATTTAAAAGTAACAAAATAGCTGTTTGTCACTACTCAAACTTTTCGTTTCTGCAAACTGCAGTGAGAGCTCTCAAGACATCTCATCAAGCTCCATTTCATAATACTGTTAGTTTATTTCCCTGCACAGCCTTTCTGTTTCTTCTCCCTTTGCCTGTTTCTTCATGATGATTAGCACAATGCCTACAAGGAAATCATCTGTAGCTGATGCAAACCTCGGTGCACTTGTTTCATCCAACTGAAGATATGACCAACCACGTCTTTAACCAGAAACACTCGATATGCCTCTGAAATATTACGTTTGCTAAACAAAATATAAATGCATCTCTTTTTTTCTAGTTATTGTCATACCAAAAAACTCTGAGGGCTGAAAACATGATACACAAGAGTATGGGGACACTGTGTCTAAGTCGCCTTGGTGACTGCACAAGGTAAAGGCTATCTGGCCAAAGCAGTATGGCTGCACTGTATTCATTTTCTGAGTAGTCCAGATGCGAGTAGGGACCACAGAACTAGGGGGAAAATACACCAACTCTGCACTTTTTTTCAGCTCAGAATTTGGTATACCTTCACCTGCTTCTGTATAGTAATACCAACCCTCATTTTGCCACAGGTCTGTATCAAAAGTAGCTCAGCTGGGATGGAGAGCCAGCACCCCTGTTTCTCCCCAAAACTTATTAGCCACCAGACCTACTTCAGCTCCAAAAAATGTGAGAAAGCATCCAAAATCAACTTTGCAGCTGGATTTTGCTTCCATTAAATTCCGTGGTGAAAAAAAGTCATATAGAGAGTTTAATTTAATTATGGGCATACAGCACTTGCAAAAAAAAAAAAACAACCTTCATATTTGGATTTATGGAATTATTTTACTGAAAAAGAATTACGTTACATATTTAAATCCCTGGTGGCTACTGATGTTTTATTAAATACAGTGTAAATCCAGCTGTGACCATGCAATAAAACCTCCAAGGGGCAAAAAAAGAGAGTGTTTTATATTTGATTTCTGCATGCAACAACTTGGTCTCCTGAATACTGTCCATATGCCATTATGCTCTCCTTGACATTGGTCTTTAATGGGGGTTCAATATGCTGAACCCTTACTTAAATGTGCAGAAGGAATACAGTAAGATTACGTACCACCTTTAAAATTTCATATCTCTGGCCCACTCACAAAACAAAACCTTGTGCTAGTCTATTGTACAGAAGTATTTAATGTCAGTTAATAAAATACACAGAAATTGAGTTTGTAGTCAGAGAAGTTTGATTTCATTACAGAACTTAAGGAAATAATGATGTGACTCTGTGGACAGTCACCCATAGTAATTAGCTTGAGAGTAAATCCGTTTGTTTTTTGCATTTTTTCATCAGGACATGCATTTTCACTCTCATGTGCCCGGGGTTTGAAAGGTTTACATTACATAAAATTAGGACTATATAAACTATGAGCTTCATCTGTTTTCTAATATGATTGCCCCTTCCCTTCAACAGAGTAGCCTAATTGATAGCCTTCATTGTATGCAATGCACGTCAATAAATAGTGAACATGAATGTGAATCAATATTGTGTTAGTACTGGGATTAAGCAAGCTATTTTCTCCGCCCCCCCCCCCCCTTTTTTTTTTCTCAGAAGAGATGAATATAAGTAAATAAAATGACTGTTTGTCTGAATTTCTGCCTGGGGATTTAGTTTTGCATTTGCCTGCAGAAGTACAACATCAGAAGTCGCTCTGATCCCTGGTACTTTGGCCCAGTCTGGACAAAAAGAGGAAACACCTTGGCAGACTGCTGGGAAGGACAGTCCTTTTCACTAAAAAAACAAGTGCAGTTGTAGAGGCAACGAGATTTGGCTTCTGGTATATTCTTTTTTTTCTTTTTCTTTTTCAAGCCACAAATTAGAGGACAATTTATGAGAGCCTAGACAATAATTTATAGAACCAATATTGACTGCTCTTGACCCTGTGTGTTATTTTGCAGTCTAAACAATGCCAAATCGCTTAGATGACCCAATTCCACGCCAAAATCCATAGACACCTGATATATATTACCCAAATTTTTAAAGCATGGCAAAAGCACAACAGAGTGATAAATGACCACAGTATTTTAGATCAGTTCTTGCAAATGCAGAGCACAAGAGCTTTGGCAAGTCTCTAAGGTTCTGGAAAATGAGGATTGGAAAAAAAGGTATATAATGTTAGGACCTGTTACCCATTAGATCAAAGTTCAGATCTAAGCCCAGAAAGACAAGAGCTTACAACAAAGCTCTGAACCAGTCATCGGCCATAAACACTCAAGTGCTTCGGATGTAGGCTAGCCTACTTGCTAAAGTACTTGACATTGCTTTACATGCCCTTAGGGGAATCTCCTCTGATTTCCCTGAGGGGTCAGAACTCATTATCCCAATGGTGACAGGTTGTGCAGAAACCCCGTGCATCCTCCTGCCCTTCCCATAGGCACTGTTAAGTCCTGCCTTGCACATACTGTCTGCTTCAAGACCAAGGGCGATCGGTTTTGGTTTTGGTTTTCCAAAAACACCTATAATGAAAATAAGTGGATCTTAGATGTTTAAAAGACTTAGGAATTTAAAGTAATTTTTTTCCAGAAACATTTAACCGTACAATCACCTCCAGAGACCTGGTCTTCAAAAGGGCTCACCACTAATGTAAACACCAAGGCTAATGGCCAAATTTTCTAAACACTCCATGGTGGTAGCAATGTTCGGCTTTGGGAGGACTAACTTTTAGATTGAGTATGTTCAGCAGCAGCATATTTATTTAGAGGGTAGAAACACTTCAGTATAAATCCTTTTTGTCCCAATTTTTTTTTTTTTTTTTTTTTACAGAAGTGAAATTTGTATCAACCACATCTGAAATGATTGCCCTAACCACTGGTCTTGGTAGGGAACAAGTCAGTATTGCCATTGTAATTATTATTTTATATGGAATGTTTTCATTAGAGGAGAGGCTGGGCCACAGGTCCCCCATCTTACTGCCCTAATCATACAGTCACACAATTATTCCTGTACTTGCTTTAGTTGAGATTTTCGTTGTTAGTGGCTTTTTCTGTTACACAGAAATAAAACAATTTTAATACCCAACTAGATGTATATCTACACTGAAAGTTAACGAAAACTTTTCAATTATATATATTTGAACATACATATGTATGCACATTTATACATGCAAATCTGCATTTGCTGAGACTGTATGTTGCATATGTACAAATGCATAACACACAGCAGGTAAAAAATCATTGTATTGACCTCTTAAAAATGTGCTGCATTACTTGCAACTGAGTTTATTTACCTTTATACGTAGAAAGGGAAAAGTACCATATTTTAAGGATGTATTTTGCAGATTATTTTTCCATCAGCAGCAAACCAGTTCTGCACAACTATTCACACTAGATGAATTATCATTTTCCTAGCTTGAATCTACAACAGTTAATTTAAATGGTGACTTGTGGAGAATGTATGGCTAAATCAAATCAGTTGGAGGGCTCAGCTTAATTTTCTGTGGCATGTTGTGTCACAATATGTCACATCAGCGTAGCTGCATGGGTGGATGGGATACTCAAAGAAGGCATCACTTTAAAATGTTTTTTTTTCTGAAAAACAAAAACAAAAAAACCCCAACCAAAAAAAATGTTAATGAATGGATCTCCATGTGTCAATCTGTTCTTATGGTTAATTACTGTACCAGTGGAGGAGTTTGGGAAGAAAAGAGGACACAGGTTTGCATTGCAGTCATTTCACATGAACCTTTTGAATTCCAGACTGCTGACAAGGCCTTTTAACCTGAAGTACTGTCCCAAAGTACCTGTGACATTAACAAGACCACAAAATCCAACTTTTTTTTTATTTATTTGCCTCCCACCCCTTTCCCTTTTGTTGCTATAGTAAAAATGTTTCTACTTTTCTACATCTGTCTGCTGTTGCCAACAAAACACTGGAGAACAGGAGGTGATCTTTCTGTTTTCGTTCCAGCAGCCTGGCCCTGAATGAGTTTAATCGGCTGAGAAACACGACTGAAAAGGGCTTTGCTACCCTTTCTAACTTCACTGCGCTCAGGCTTTCTGTAGCCTAGAGAGTGACACCCTATGCCTTATTTCACTGTGGATTATTTAGAATGCTTCAATTGTGACTTGTCAATGTGGTCCGGGGTAGATCAAGGCAAAACCTCTGACAAGAAAACAGCAATGCGAATATGATGTGACTGACTGCCGCACAATGGACTAATACCTCTTAATTTGGACTTTTAGCAATCGTTTACCATCCTTATGCCCTTGAAGGTTCCAAATCCACTCTTACAGAGAAGAAAAAAGTCCTTTTCTTTTTCTTCCCTCTCCTTCCACCGCGCCCCCCCCCCCCCCATAACTCCAGTGTATCGATCAATGTCTCCGTATGCATTTAATAGCTTTATTTCAAAGCACTTTACTCTTAAAAGCCCTTCTCACCAAGGCACACTATTGAAATACTGTGCAGGTGTAATTAAATGAGCCAATTTTTTGCCCTGGACTGTATCCCTGTTCTCTCTTTGGCATTAGAACTACAAGATGAGGCTTGGTCATTTCTTATCTCTGAGCAGTACTGATTTGGGGTTTGTCTCTTTCTTTTTTTTTTTAATTAAAAAAAATAATTAAAGTGAAATTAATTGGTTAAAGGTTAATAGATGTAGAGATTGACATCCTTAGTAAAAGTACTCCACCTGAAATGACAGTGTGAGAGACTTAATATATTACCAGCTAGTTATGCCTGTACTACACCCAGGAGTAATATGGCCAGGGCATCAGTGAATGCCAAGTATCCTGTGACTTTGCTGTGGAGATTGTTTCAAAGTTCTTCAGTTACTGCTGGATGCTGTGACTGTATTTACAATGTTCACTAAGAAATGGAGAGAAACCATTCATTTATTTCACATGGGAAGTTTTCACACAACGGGTTTTTTGCTCACTTCAAGTTCTAGGGCAACAGTTCAAAAATAACATTTCAGAACATCAACGTGAATAAATTTCATACATCTCTTTAGATATTGTTTCTGCTCTTTACTAGTCACTTTTCACTAACACTTATCTGCATGAAATTTTGCCCACAAAAAAAGCTGCAGGAGAGCCTTGTGGGCGCTCGTGCACATATATTTTCACCAAAAGGGTTAGAAGGTCAGTCAAAAGCTCTTTGCAATATGGGTATCATCCAATGAAGACAGAGAAACGTAGCTATGCATCTTAATCAGGCATCATGAATAGGAAATACTCAAAGCAACAGTCATGCTGAATAGTCTGTGATTAGCCTATAAACTGAAATTGGACCACATAAACCACATGCAAGATTATTCTGAAATCTGAAAATATTTGTAAAAACGAAAATTGGTCAATAGATAAGTCACAAGCAGAATAAAGATATAAATTTCTCAGATACATTGTTCGCAAAGGATTGAGTGCAGAGCTACAACCTGGGATGGTATTGAACCCGATGACCTAGAGGTGAAGGGCTGGAGAACCCATAGCCAATCACCTTTGAATTCAGTGTACTGGACTGTCTATTTGAAAATTAAACAAAGACCCAACTGTAGTAATTGTGTCACCTTATGTACTTAAAGTAATTTCCCCAGCTCAGCTCAATATCTGGAGGAGCAAATGGAGAAATTGCCTGTTGTGTCACTTCTCTAAGTCTTTATATCTACTCAATTTTTTCCTCAGTGCTTTCCTACTACTCTTCACAAAAACATTGCAAAGTTCCTTAAAGCAGGCAATAAAATGCACAGATGGCTGAGCCAACAGAAATAAAACTAAAATAAGACCTTTGCACAAATGTGAAAAGGTGAGGCAAAAAAACCCCACCTTTGCATAGCTGTTTTCTTTAAGCATCAGTCCATTTTGGCTACACTGGAGTTTCTGAGAAAATATATTTGTTTGTCAGATGACTGCTGTAATAGAATTACTTTATGTTTTTTAATTAAAAAATCTGAAAAAAAAACCCAACCTTGCTTTGATGGGTGTCAGTCTTCAGGATGTGCATAAACATGACCCTCTAATTCTATGTGTTTACTGGTTGACTAAAACCCCCAGTTTGTCCCAGAATGGACTAAGAGCACAATCCCACTCCTTTGCAGCTAACATTGGCTGCTTGAAGAAGAGGTTTCATTCAGACTGTTCAGACTTAGTGCCTTCTTAGGGCACTAAGTAGTTTTTTCCAGTCCATGGATAAAGTCAGATTTGAAAGCCCCTTCTTGCCCCAAATCCCTGAAAGAAGCCAAAGCTGCTTCTAGATGAGGTGACATTAGTATTGCTGCCACCTCTCTAAAGCAAATACATGAGATGCCTCAAGGACCTTGAACCCAGTAAGGCACCAGGGCTAGACAAAGCACTTAGACTGATGCACAAGCCATGGTAAAACAAAGTCTTCTCTAATGCATCCTACTTCACCCAAGGAGTTTGGCTTTGAGATAATTTCTGTATCTGGCAAGCACCCACCCTGGTGGATGAGACTAATAATAAGGGCCAAACTCTGTTAAATTCACCATTACCTCCTTGGAGCAGAACCGTTTCCTTCACTTTGTCTCCATAAAACTGAGCCATGTTCTCAGACAGGGTCAGCCAGCACAGGTCCACTGAACTTCAGTGGATGCATGTTGCTTTACAACACTTGAAACACCACCAGAAGGCTTAATTACTATAATAGTAGCCTAAAAAAATAAATTTCCCTACTAGCATGAAGATGAATTTAGTTAGATTCTGGGGTTTCAGACTCCTATTTTTCCAGCATATTCTAAAATAACAACTGACTTAAACCAGAACAGAACTGGCTTTAAAGTCTCCTTCAGGACTAAAAATAACTATTCCAGCTGATTGTGCTTATGTTACCTCCTTCAGCAGCAATTATTTGGTTTCATCCCAACCTTCCTACTGATCCATAATTACCATCTCCTTTGACATGGTTAACTGAAAGTGAGCATTAATATGGATTTAATGTTGTTTCAGAAATTGGTGGAGCACCGAGGGTGCCAATGACCCTACTCTCGCTTTGTACTAAAAATGTGTTGATCTGTGGGTTTTGGCTGCTGCTTGAATTTGACTTGAAAGTTGAAAGTAAACATATCACTCAAGCACATGGTGCATGAATTAAGGTCTTTCTGTCACCAGCCTCTGCTTTTTTTCCCTACTGCCTGGGTCAGGCACCCCAGAGTCCCCCCCTTTCCCCTTTCCTCTCATGGGACCCTGGGGAAATATTTCTCTTGACATGAACTCCTGCGTGGATAACACCTGCATTTCTTTCAGTGCACATTTCTATTGGGGAAGTTTTGCTTTTTTTCTTCTTTTTTTTTTTTCCTCTCTCCTCCCTAGAAAATATTTCTCTAAGAATGATCAGATTTTCCTAGCCACTCCAAACACAGAGACCTGTTGCATTTCAAACAGTGGAAAGCACACTGCTTAACTTTGAATTCCCTCTGGCCAGGAGATCAACTTCCAAAAATGTGTGTTTTTAAAAGAACAGAGTTCATTTTTTAATCTGCAATATCATGGGTTATGATGGAATTAGAGACATAGCAAAACCAGTTTTTTCTGCCTCTCAGAATAATAATAATAAAACCCTAATGTGGCAAATTTCTCTTGGCTTCCAGATATTAGAATACATTCAACATATCTTTGACAAGTTTACACCTATGAGCAAGGGTTTACTGCATCAGAAACTTCCCTCTGAGAGGATATAGTTTTGACAGCAAAAGGGATCATTGCTTGTTATACTTTGAAGTAGTTCCTTGAAAAAAAATAAGGCTATGCTTTAAAATAACTTTTCTCAGCATAATTGTCTACACCGAGGTTTGTGCTGGCATATGTTGGTAGAGGTGTATGGAGGGGCGATTGTGGTGTTTTCATTTATTTTTACACACTAACTGACATCTTTATTCTGGGGAGCAAAATTAAGTGTAAACCAAACATTACAGTCTACAGCATTTTCTTGGGGTCAGGGTTTCCAGGGAATAATAGAAGAAGAAAGCTTCCTAAAGACGTATCTTTGTGGAGTAGGGACGGGGGTTCCAATTTACTAGTCTTCATCTTATTGAGGGCAATAATTTCCCTGAAGACTTTATTGGCAGGGTATCACTGCAGAAAACGTTTGCTGCTGGCAACCCTATTATTTTCCATGAGAAATACAGTCCCGTGAGAAAGCACGTTCTCACTCTATTTCTGTGGGAAACACCAGGAGAAGAAGAATTCCAAATCCCGCGAGACCGAGCAACTGGAAACAACACCCGAAGCCCTCTTGTTTGTGTAACTTATTGCAAAAATATCAAAGGAGGGGTGGGGGGGTGGGGGAGGAAGAACATGTTTTCATAAAATTTTCACTTTGCAAGAGCTTGGTTTTAAAAAAAACTTGGATTTATATTTGACAGCCCAAAATCCCAAGGATGTTCAGCCTATTTCAGTTGTCAATTTACGATCTTTAAAACATTTTTAAAATTGACTGAACCTTAACTACATCCTACCTCATCTTGTACTAGCCAAGTTTTACAGATGCCATCTTAAAAATCAATTCAAAGAACAGCCATAAACTTGAAAGCTTCCTATTTGAAGTGTATATGGCAGAATGCAATTTTGTTTAATTTTAATTGACAGAGATGTCAGCCTAAGAGAATATTTTAGAATATTAGCAGGAACAGTAAACTCATGCCTTGACACTTTTATGATATAATGGTATAATTCTCAGGAAAAAAATCACCACTGTCAGGATTTACACAAAAGCGGTACATGTTTTACTTTTTCCTAAGTAAAGGAGTGACAAATGTATTACTAATTACACAATTACTTTATTATGTAGAACCAGTAATAAAACCCTTGACGTACACTCAGAAAGTCTTAGTTTCATTAAACAAGACAGGATTTCTTTTTTTTTTTTTTTTTTTTTTTTTTTTAAATTAGTATTACACATTTTCTGGTGAGGTTTCAGCCTGTGGGATGTAGTTCACTTCACTGCCCTCTGTGCTTTACAATACAAAAAGTATATTTGCAAGGCCTGTTTGTTCCTAAGGAGACAAATCCTCAAGTGGTGTAAAACTGCTATCAGTACCTATTTGAGCAAGCTGAGAATTAGGCTTGAAGAAACATGATCAGTTACTGTAAAAGATCCAAACACAGTGACTTCTCCTGGATTTTTATATGTCTTCATATTTTTTTTATATGACAAAACAATGTCACACGAAGAAACAAATGCATGACCTAACATAAGCTGCTCGTGCTCCAAGTCCAGATGAAACAGAAGTAACATAAATAGGAAAGTTCCCTAATTTTGAAAGTGGCCAGATTCTGAATCTACTTTTTCTAAAAGTCTACAAAACTGAAAACTGAGTCCTCAGTTCTCCACTTTGGGAATGGATGAAGTCCTGTTCCAAACTATACTGGGCTGCCTGCACCGCTGCTGTAAAGAAAATTCCCAAGGCAACAAGGAGGACCAAAGTGATGCAAAGGCACACTAAGTTACTTGGTGCTGCTGTACAATAAATATAAATGTTCCCTAACTCCTCAAGGCCTGGTCTAGCAAACTGCTTAAATATGCAGCTGACTTTAAGCACATGAGTAATCCTTTTTACTTTAAAGAATTAGTCATGTGCTTAAAGTTTAGTGCCCTGCTGTATTGGGATATAGCCTCCAAAACAAAGTATGGCTGCGATTTAGTGATTAATTACAGCCTTCAGATGGACAAGCCAGTTGGGTTAAACAAGAATTGGCCCAACCCTTTGCCCTTCTCCAAAAACAAATCTGAATAAAGGTCAAAAGAGTTTGGTTAAGGATGTACTTACCAAACTTTCAAACCTTTTGAGGACCAGCCACCACTAGTAAAGACTCTCACATTGTATCCCTCCGGGAGTCCCATAGGCACAAACGGTTGTAAACTCATTTTCCTATATGGTCAGGCACGCGTGTGGGGGAGAGGAATGAATGACAATGTAGAACGGCCAAAGCTGGTGTCCTGTGACCATGGAGCTTTTAATATGGAGGTAACAGAATCAGGATTAAGAACTGCAGCTGCTAAGATGCTAAACCCCACATACAGCTCCTATGGCTCAGATGTTATCAAGCGTAAAATCTTTTGAATAAAGCCTTACATGGGGGCACCATTGTAAACTGCTTTCCCAGTTACAGCCTTTATGTAGCGGTAAGAGGGAAAAGGTTGTATTTTGCCGTATTATTTTCAGTAATATGTCAAAGGCCACTGAAATCAATTCCTATTAATTTTAAAGGACTTTCCATAGTAAAAATAATGCCCAGTAAAAGCACTGTAATGAAACTGCTGCTTAAACTATTCCACTTGTCTAAGGATGGCCAGCAGCTAATTTTCTCCTAGGAGATAATATTATAAAAATTCCAGTGTTCGTTTGTACTACAGAGGTTAAAGTCAGACAGGTTTCTAATGGGTAAACTCTGAAGGAGTGTGTGTGATTTTGGAGTAGTTTTTGCTATAGTCTCTGCTTGTTTACTTATATCTAATTTAAATTTTCTCTCTTTGGTATTTTTATCAATCTTTGTATGATGCTGACATCAAATTCTGATCCCAGCACTGCCCCTAACTGGAGCTGTGGTTATGAGTAAGTTCTCATCTTGGAAATGTCATGAGGAAGAAAAGACACAGTTAAAATTGTAGTCCATTTAGGAAGAAAACGGTAGAAGTTATAGTTATTTAGAAAACTGACACAGGATTTCTGTGTCCCACAGCCAAATGGATTGGTGAATCCAACTAAAGGCTTCGCATCAGGGATCTAAGATTAATCTCTTTTGTTCAACTTAATGCTCTAATTCTGTCCATGTGTGCCTTCCCAAAATCTCAGCATTGGTCCCTACATGAAGGAGCTTAAATTGGAAAATTTAAGAACACATTTAAATTGAAACAATTTTAAATTCCTGGAACCCAAAAGTCATTATCTCACCAAGTCCTAAACTATTCTATGAAATGCCTTAAATTGTTCCCAGCAAATCCAGTATGTAGATCATTTTTCCGGGTTACTTGTAACCTAAAGTTGTTTCCAGTAGAATACTTCCTGTTGTTTCCCCTTATAAAAGTTGTCCTTTTTTCACATGCTGGAAGAAAACACCATGGTAAAACAACCAAACCATTTTCCAAGGTTAGTAGCTACTTCCTACAGAACAAATGCTGGTCATTGACCTGACGTACCGGTGACTGACTAGATTAAATACATACCTTGTATTAATTCACAACCTATGGTCACCCTCATTTATGTGTATTTAGAAAATACACAAACCAAATAAAAAAAAATTAAAAAATACTAAGCTGCCAGAATTTTTTCTCTAGCTAACAGAATAAAAAAAAGGTCCATGATAGAAACCTTCCTCCATGCAGAAGACATAGTAGAGATGATTATGTATCACGGAAACTCAAAAGGCAGCACAGTCCTCAGCATTATTTCCATAAATATTCTTGCCTTTTTTGATGTTCACTTTCCTGGAAGAAATGTATAGGATTTCACCCCATGCACAAATAGCAAAAGTGTTTTCACTTTGAATGGGTTTGTACAGTTTTGTTGACTAAGGAAAAGCAACTGAAAAGAAAATCAAGGCCACAGGTTTCCAAGACTGAGACCACAGTTTATAAGGAACCTCTCTGTAATGAGAAGCATAACACAAACAGCAGGTGCTGACTCCTTGAAAAGTTAAACTAGTAGCAACCACATGGGTAGAAACACCATCAACAAGAGAAGGCATTATGGGAGAGAAGAAATGGACTGGCAAGAGCAATAGAAGGACAGAGATGAAGAGATTTAAGAAGTCAGAAGAGGACACAAGGAACTGATTGGTTTTTTGTTTTGTGAAATAAATGGGTGGGAAAATCAAAGTCTTGTCCATCAGATTTGTCTCTCCTTATTCACAACAGGCACCTGGGCCATTTGAAGGATTAACTGTCTGCTTGCAAACTGTCGTGTTTTGATATTAAGCCATTTTTAGCTGCAACTTGGCCCAGCGATATGTGTGCATCTGCCACCCTATAACTCAGCCATGATTTCTGCCGTGCTTTTAAGAGAGCACCACACCTGGATTGGAACCTCCCATGCCAGCTTTCAGCCCTCTGAGATTTGCATTGAGTTTAGGGGATTATCACACTTTAAAATGCAGGCTTTATAAACAAAGAGTAAAAATAGTCAACACTAAGGCAGTATAGTAATGTTTTGTGCAGCTGAAAAACAACAGTGGAAGTAGTAGGTGGCACGCCTTTTCAGGAGCTATTTTTAAATGTATCTAGCATTTTTTTTGGACAGTATAAAAAGTTCCTCCATGTTATTGACTAACAGGCTATAAAACCTCAATTTTGAACAAAAAAATTTTTGTTCATTTTTGTGAGCTCATTTTTGTGATCCCTAAAAGACTTTCAAAGCCACTATAAATAATTGCTTAAATGCCCTTTCCTTGATTTTCTAGAACTTTATGTAGCTTACTAGATAGAGACACCTGAATCAAAATCTGTCAAACTCAATGCAAATATTTCTATTGACTTCAATGAAAGCTGCATTTGGCCTGAAGATGATCCATTATGTGAGACAAATTTACCCACTGAGTTCTAGCCAGATCTAATTTTAAAATAGTGCAACTGGAAATGATCACTCATTCTTCTGGATGCTGTGAAGAAAAAGCCTTCTTTACTCCTTAGCTCAAACTCATTAGATTTTATATCTGCTATAGAATCTGACTAGCAACTATTAAGTAGACTTCCCTTTTCATTACTTTTGTCTTCTGTACTGCATAAAATACAGCTCTTTGTGTTTGGGGGTGGGTTAGTCATAGGTTTTTCTAGCATCAGTATCTTACCCTGCTTTATTGGGTCCAGACTTTTTCCTAAGATGCTTCCAGTATGGTTACTTGACAGTCAAACTCTTCCTAAGTAATAGCAACATTACAATGAATTCTAGTAACAAAAAAAAACAAAGAAAAAAACACCACAAAACCAAAAAAAAAAAAAAAAGCAACACCTGATTTTTAGTAATATCTGGCATGATATTTTAAGGTAAGCAGTACAAGAACATGTCATATAACATAAAAGAACACAGTTCTGAAATCCGTAAGAAAATCTGATTTGGCCAATGGTTTTTACACAGATTATCTGTTAGCTTCCATTTCTAACAAACCATGTTATGAGATCATGCCTCTCTCTCATCCATCAGCTGTTTTCAATTCTGATGACAGGAGGAGGAAAAACGTCTTGAATGATATTAAAATCTCTTATAAGTCTCACAGATGCTTAAGTTGATGGAAATGGGGGCTGGTTAGCTAAAAGAGACTTAAATTGGAAGCCCCACCACAGAAAAGAGTGATATAATCTATATGAAGAAGTTACAAAGGACAAAGTTGTGAAAATGCTGTACAGTTCCTTATATTTGGCTTTTGCTTCCAAGCAATGTTTTGGGAGGCTTACATTATACAGATAAAACACGTACACTATTTAGCGAATACACACAAGCTGAGATAAATTTATTTTTCCATGACAATCACAGCACAGTGGGTGTAGAGGCTTGGTTACGAAGGCAAAGTTTTGAGAATGGCCAAGTGGTCTGAAAAGATGCTCCTAGCAACTCCCATTTCCCTTGAAACGCAGAGAGATTCACGGTTGTGTAGAAAAGCTGGAGTGGTTCATAGGCTTTGTCGCTTGGAGGCAAATCTCCCCACACAATGACCTTCAAGGTATATCTTTACACCCCCATGGGCTTTCACGTTCAAAGCCTACTGCAAATATTGCTAGTCAAAAGGGATTTGCAGTGGAGCTAAGATGCAACCTGCCTTCTGCAGCCCTTGTTCACCCTAAATAACAGTTTGCTCCACAAGGATTTCTGCTGACTTCTGCAAGGACATATGACTCTGCTCCCAAATCTGTCCCAAAGCCTAGACCAAAATCCAAATCATGGTTCAGCTCCACCCTTCTAAAAGAATACTGTTTTACTTAAAGAAAAGGAAGTTAAAAATGAGGATGACACCAGACTTAATTCCAGATGACCTAGGATCTGTCACTAGTCTTCTCAGAGACTCTGGACAACTCGTTTCATTTCCTACACCCCAGTTTCCTCGGCAATAAGTTGTATCAACATCCACTGTGGATCAGTACCAGATGAAAGTCACTACACAATACACAGGCATTATTAGTTGTTATTTTTTAATAGGATACCAGAAATGGTCTTTAAAACCCAACAATAGGAAGTACATGGGAGGCCAGAAGAGTAAAATTAGATAAATTGGATCACTTAAGCAACAGAAATAGAAAACCTTTCTTTCATTTTTATGTGATACAGTAGGTTCATTATGTGCTGTATCGACAACATAGTATTTTTCAGTGTCACCTGTTCATTAAAGAGTCATTTTAAAGGCAGTTGATGGGTTCCAGTACCACACAATTCATCTAATAAAAGTATTCATTAGTTTGTATATAGTATTTCTTTTCCTGCTGGTCTGGTAATCCTTAAATAAGATGTCCCAAAGGTACTGATTCTGATTTCATATCAGTACATATTAGTAAATCCATTACAGTTAATAGGTTATTGTCCATTGATGTAAGAAAATCCAGGCTAACGAGGCTACTTGAGTATGCAAGAATTACAGGATCGGAACCTACTGTCATTTAATATTTTGGAAGGTTATGTGCCTTTTCAAGATAGGACATAATTTTCCTTAACATAGCTTTCAATAGAGGTGCATTAGCCTCTAGTGGCAGTAGAGGTGATATATTGTATTGCTAATTTAAAGGATTATGCATGAAAAGTGAATATATTGCAATAATTATGAAGTCTTGTTTGACTTCACTTTTCCACAAGTGTACTCTTTCATGCTTTAAATACTTCATGCATTTGAAAAGCAAAATCAAGATGCTGTAAATTGGGGTGGAATAAAAAGCTTATTAGCACATTCTTAGCACAGATCTAGGTTTGGAATATTTTCTGTGTGATTGCCACCATTACTGCATTTATATCCAAGCAATGCCTCTACCTATTTGATGGCAAGCATGTGTGAGTTCGTGTGTGCACGCACGTGCAGAAGGGGTCACGACATTTATTAAAGCAGTCAATAAGGCACGCACAGGACAGGCATCTAACCCTGGAATATATTTATATTTATACTCATTTCTGATATGGAAACTAAAGAGGAAAAATCAATTGGAATCTAACGTTTCATTGTCCTTCACCTTGACTCCTTGGTTTAAAGTAAGCAGTTAAAGAATAAACATTGCTGGGGAGAAATAAATAAATAAATAGATGAAAAAGCCACTCTCTAACATTATTAGGACTTCCAAAGTAAATAAAAAGTGGTAGAGCTGAGAGCATATTGCTGCAGTGGTGCCAGGGAGAATCCTGATTTTAGCACCGCTGTACCAAATTTGTCATTTAGGAAAGCTCTTGTTCCCTTTATTGAGTTCCACTGTAGTGAACAATTTCTGCCTGCATCCCTCGTGTGTCCTTTTGGTTTATTATCTTTCAGTGTGAATTGAGCATCCACAATCAGTTTCACAGGAAGCCTAATTTCACACACTGCTTATACATATGATGAGGACTTCCCTCTCCCTCCCCCCTTCCCCATCCCTTCTCCCAATGTTCTTATCAAATGAAGAATTGTGGATAAGGGTTAGGTGCAGATAAACATGAGTGTAGCACTTCCAGAAAGGTCATGATCCCCCCATAAGGTGCTTCTTGTTATGCCTGACCTTCAGATTTTCATCATCAGCCTGCCTGACAACTTAATAATGCAGAGGTGCAGGATTCATTTCTCCCCTCTGAGAGAGCCAGTACGGGACGCCCTTTTCCCTGATTATTTCCCTGCACTCCCGGCTGCCCTTTATAAGCCAACCAGAACTCCATCAATCATGCTCTTCTCTCCTTTCCTCCTCAGCCCCCAGTCCTGAAAGCTCGAAAGCTGCAATGTCCCCTTTTGTCTTGCGTGGTTACACAGCTACAACAACAGCAGAACAGGCTCACCGCCTGAAAACACCCTTAGCAGGCAGCAATCCACCTTCCTATTTAAAAGAGAGAGTCTTTCAGCTTTCCTCCATGCTGATTATATTCTCTTACAGAGGAACTCTTCATGGGCTCTGCTGTCAGAAGAGGGAAGGAATTTAAGCCGAAATTAGAAGTTTTGATCCCGTTTTATTGGTTCCTTTTTTTGTCATTTCCCTTTGTATTTTTTCCTTCTTGTTCTTGCACTTGGTTTTCTATAGTTTCGTAATAATTAAATGAAGGGGAGAAAAAACTTTCCAGAATTACTCTTTTTTTTTTCTTTCTAAAGATAAGGGAGAAGCAAAGACTTGATATATTCAGGGTATTAAGCATGTCAGTTTATTGGAATAAAATAACAGAAAAGTTTGGAAGAAATTATTCTTAGCATAGAAGGACATTGATTCAGATCAGATTTTAAAGGCTGCAATAAACTCATGTTATAAAATATGTATTCCCTTCACCCCCAGCCTTACTAGTGCTTTTTCAGCCAATGACTCCTAGAGTGAAAACGGGATGATAACGCACCATGAGCATCTGGTGAGAGCGAAGTACAGTATGTTCCCTGACAGAGCAGGGATATGCCAAGGCCATCTCCTATTGCCTAAAGCAGCTGCCATTTGTATCTCCAAGAGGGGAAGTATCCCCTGGTAAGCTACAGCTCAGCTGGGTGTGAGAACTACACCGTACCCAGCAAGCAAGCTTAGATCCTACCCTGCCCAGTGGCAGCAGGGTGCAAATCTGTGCCCAGCTGGATAGAGAAGTTAATGCGATAGCCCAGCTCACCCGTTAAGTCACTGTGCTGGATCTGTAAGAATAAATAAATAAATAATGGAGCTGCATGAGGCACCGTAAAACCACTCGCTTGCCAAATATCAGCATTGTGGCTGAAATTAAGTTTTCCTCACTCCTCCTGTGCCTGGATGCACTCAGATAACACTGGTGCATGAGAAAGCCTAAACTCATGGTTGTGGGGTTTTTTTAACTGAATTACCACCTCCCCATAGAAAGTGAAAACCTGCTTAAAAGCAGAGAAAACAGTCTCAGCGCTATGCAGTCTCCCAAACAGGTATTGTGGGAATAATTGGGAAGCCCCTGAATAATGTTTTACCATCTGAATTATTTCATACATCATAGATTGGGAAAATTCCAACACAGATTTGGAGCCTGTACTGAAATACAGAATTGCATTTACTAGTTCTGAAAGCTAAATATCTCTTCAGAGCATTCCTTTTCTTAATAAAAAAAAAATCTTTCTATGAAGATCTTTCTTCAAACTAATAACATGTCAAAGACTGCAAAGTGCCATCAGAAAAGAGCTGGAAAGACTAGCAAATGTTCAGGATATGCAAGAACAGGGAGTTTGCCCTAAATCCCATTGAGTCGATTAGTTTTGCTTCTGACTCCAGTATGCTTTGGACTAAATCCCAAAGGATCATGTAGTACATTTTCTGCCTTTTCTCCAGCTCAGTCAAGGGTCTAAGACAAGTCTAAAAAATTGTTTAGATGTTTTTTCAGTCTAAGTCAAAACTAAAGAGTTGGGAAAAAAAGCTTAAGGAACAGATGAAAGAAGAAGCAAGGAAGGATGGAAAGGATGGGGCACAGTAGAAAAAAGGGGAAGATCACTCTGAAATGCTGGAGAAGAAAAATAGACCAGTGATAATGATCTATGGGTGGGGGAGAACCTGTCTGAAGGAGAGAAGCAGGTTTGGACAGCAAAGGGAAGCACAAACAAATGAAACAGAAAAACAGGAAGGAAAGCAAAGCAAACTTGTAGATACAGAGAAAAAGCTACAGGAAACCTGCAGTGCCCAGTATCCTTTCTTGACCATTAGATGCAGGAAATCACACTTCAAAAGGACGACCAAGAACTGGGGACCTGGTAAAAGCGATAAAGTTGCCATTGCCACCAGATCAAAGCAAGGGAGGGAAGGAGGGAGGGAGGAGATTGAGGGGGAAAAAAGGACTAAAGCACAAGAAATCGATCTTAAAAGAGGTTGGAGTTAGGTTTATTTTTAAATTTTCATCCCAAAACATGTCCAGCTTTTGCCTCTAAGTGGGGAGGGGAATTCCCTTGGATATTAAAACCACTCCCAAGAAAAGGTCCATTTAAGCTTCACAACCTACAGAAAATGCAAATCCTTTGCTTGGCACCTCTTCATTTCAGTCTTCATCAGCTGCAGCAGCCGTGCCAGTGGCTGTCCATAGCCCTTTGGCAAGGCTTTCCTTACGGTCCCTCACCTGGGACCCAGGCTGCTCCGCTCCTCTCCACCCCTAAAGCTCAGTGCTCACAGGGGCAGCACCGGGAGCTGCCACAGCCTTCAGGTGGCATCTTTGTACAGCCCCAAATGAATGAGGTACAGAAGGACACACAGGTTCGGGCTGTTCTTTGGATTTGAGTTTCCCTCTGTGAAACACTGATTTTGTAGAGAGGAAGGGGATTGTCCACTGCTGACATTTGCCAAGGGAAAATGAGGAATAGTTTGGATCCTGACCAGAGGGCCATGGCTACATTCAAGCCCTTGCAAATTGACTTGGCAAGAGAGGATTCTCTTGAGGAGTGAGGAAAATCAGAGAGATGTCAGTCAGAGAAGTAAACACCATATGCTTGTCTCACAGCATCTGACGGTAGTGAAGTGGACAGAGCAGAAAAGCTGGCAGATCCGAGAAATAGGGCAGTGTAAATCAAGACACATTCTCCTTTCTCTGCTTCCCAGAGGAGTTCCACAGACATGAGCAGTGTATTCCTCCTAAATCCAGGGGCTCTTCAAAGCCGATTGGTGTTTTCCATACTGATTATTTACGCTAAGCCTTGATTGAGTCAACTGTAGGTTACAGAGAGGTGACTTTTTTTGAAATGTATGAGATAAATCCTTCTTCATCTAGAGGGCAAAGAGTTAGTGAGAGAAACAGAGAGACTACAGAACCATTTAACATAGTTTTAAATAAAAAAAATCTCCAACTATTTATTATCATTATTATTATTATTTCCCAAGTGCTGAAAATTTTTCAAGCAAAAGTTGCCCAATGTCTTCAATTCCCATAGTAAAATGTTGCCATTTAACTCATGTGAGGGTAGTGAAGGTGGGAGGCAACGGTTCTCTGGTGCTCCTTTGCTCTACTTTTCCACTTATTGCCTTCTTCAGTTTAAATTTGTATCAGGGCCACAATTTTCTCTCTAGCCGTCTCCAGAAATGCTATTTAAGAGTGGAGGCAGGCTGCAGAGACGCCAGTGAGACTCAAGTCCATGAGCAAAACTCATTCCTTAAGTCCATCAGTAATTACCCATGTGGCACTCAGCCATTAGGGTGCTATTGTTTTAAGAATTGGTTGTAAGCATTTTGAAAACTTTCTGAAAACACAGAGCAAAGATTATAGCTATAGAAATAAACAGTGGAGAAGCAAGCCTGCAGACTAAAAGGTAGGCTGTTGGTAAAACAAGTTGGTGAGGAAGGAAAAAGCTTGCTAGAAAAAATTATTGACATTCAGGTTAGAGCAAAAGCTTCTGAAATGGGTAATGTTGTATTAACTTATCCCAGACATATTTTGTCATCTATAAGAGGGAATAGCTGAATTAGAAGTTTTACGAGCACAATCTTTGACAGGTTTTACATCATATTTACCTTTTTTATTCATCAAGTTAATAAACTCATAACCTTCTCTTGCACTGGTCATTTCCTGATGGGATTCAATTTTCTCCTATCTGGCCACAACATGCCCATGTGTTTGAAGCAAGTTTCATGCACAGGTATATCTTCAGAGCCACCATTCAGCTCAGAGGAGGTGCCTCGGAAGCCACCAGCTCTGAGCTGTTTCAGCTCAAAAGCAATGGGAGATTTACTCATGTGATGATCATAAATTCAAGCTATTCAGGAGAGTCATTGCGTTCAGCAAAGCTTTCTAGTTCTCTTGTTAGCCCAATGCAAAGGCTTCCTGCCTTTTAGCTTACAATTAGGAAAGGTTTCTGAGCCTTGACTGTTCTATCTTAGTTCTTTGCTCTACAAAGGTGATGCTGAGAGTTCAAAATTCTTCTTTTTCCACTGATTCTCCTCTTTTATTTAACATGTATTTAATGCATACAATAATCTAGCTATTTGAGTAGCTAATATCAGTAAGACTTAGCAATGATGCTCTAGGACATGAATTTTATTTTGCCTGACAATGCACGTTAAGTCAGAGTATCTAACATGAATGACCATTAACAACCTCCTAATTTGCTGTAGTAAGAGTATAGCAGGAATAGTATCTGTGAACCAGCAGATAGTAAGCAAACACAGAATATGCCAAACTAGAGAACATTTTCTTTAAAAAAACCCAAAACATTAAATTACTAGTTTAAATATGAACATTTTTATCAGGGAAAGTTAATAAAAAATAAAAGCAAAAGAAAATCATTGCAAAAAGGATCTCAGCCATACTCAATAACACAGAGAAAATATTTTTTTTGTTTAAATACACTAAATGTTCTAACATAATTAAGTTCTTTCATATCAAGTCTACTCAAATGGCTCTTCCTTACTGCATTCTATTTTTGATTTACCAGTTTAATGTTAAAAATTCCTCCTAACAAAAGACATATGAAAAATCCATATTTTGTCATTGTATTATTTTTATATTCTTTTTTAATGATATGGTATAAAAATCCCATTCTAAGAGAGCACATATATAGCATAAATACGCAAAGACACTTTTATATCAATGGCAAAAATCTGTAGTCATTTAATACCATGGTATGATGGATAAGAGCTCAAAAATAGCTTCAGAAGAGTAACCTTTGTGCTAAATTAACAAAAATAAATATTAACTTCTGAAATATGTGATAGAAAATCTTTAATGCAAACCCCCCAAAGTATTCATTCAAAAAGATATATCAGTTCCTCAGCTAACTTAAACACACATGGTCATTTTCATCTGCTAAATATTTTCTGAGGAATAATCATTGTATTTGGTAAAAAGTTGAACAAAAGATCATGTCAGAACTAAGATTTGTGTGAAAAGAGCATATCCTACATGAAACTGAAATATCAATTTCATTAAGACTCCTTTATGCCTTTTTGCTAAAGCCATTCTTCCTCAGTTCTTCCTAACAAACTGCACACAGCCTCATGTCCCAGTTCAGTGATCAGTACACTGCATCGTCAAAAATTTACTTTTTTTTTTCTTTTTTTGCTGTGGGACCATTTTATTTCTCTGCCTTTTTTACCAATATATTCCAAATTGGGTCTCTTTTGGTAAAGAAACCTATATTTTTGTTTAAAACAAGAAGTAAACTAACATAACTATTTTTCTCTGTAATAATACATTAATTTCTAATATTTCATGTTAAAAAGGCAGAAAAATAGTTTTTTCAAACTTCAAATGCATTTTCCAATCCATTTTTAATTGCTTCTTTCTGCCACTCCACTGCAAAGCCTTTCTAACACCTCCCAGTGTGATTGTTTCCTGCTAACAGAGACATTTTGCAGACAGATTGAGTGTCAATATTATTAGCAGCAAATTATTCACATTGCGTGAATAGCTTTATAATCTTTATTTACTGTGAATATTCAGGAGCCTATTGTTGTTAAAATAATAAGTCTTCATAAGCTCTTATGGTTCTGATGGCATCTTATGGATGTTATCAAGGTTTTAGGGCAGCAGAGATAAAAAGATATTCTTCTGATTCAAAGAATGACGGTGATACCAGTACCAAGTTTGTCTCTAAAATGCTAAGGACTGCAGAAAACACATGTAACAACCTTGTGTCCGTACTATTGGGCACTAGTACATGTCTGCTTGTGTGCTACATAGATAAAGGTAGGGAATAAGTAGCTGTATCAACCAGTTTGCTGCTAAAATAGCCTTTCACTGTTTATTTTCCAGCTAAGTCAATTAGGCAAGGTGGTGCATCAACATTCAGTATGTGCTGATTTCAGATATATTGGCAGGATTTTAAATAAACACCAATGAAACGAGTATACATCTGTTTAAAAAAGGCAAGCTCTTAGGGAAATAAATACTAAAGATGGCATGCTATAACCCAAAACCACAGAAACTGGAAGACTGTTTTGTTGTTGTGTTGGTGTTTTTTCTGCAGATGACTTAATTTCCCAAATAGCGTTGTTGGTGTGTTGTTGGGGTTTTTTTTATACACAAAACTTTAAGCTTTCTCAGTTACAATGTTGTCTTGTTTGAATGCATGCATAAATAAATTTTGATCATCTGCTTCAAATCTAACTTTATGTGAAAGAATAAAGAGGTAGTTTTGAGCTATCTAATTAAAACACTGAGACCTGCCCCATTAAATGATTCCAGTTTTATGTCAACATGTGTGCTGCTCTAATTCAAAGAACCTGGATGTTCCCAATTCAGGTCAAGGTTCATATAAATTATGGAGACAGAACCTGCAAATGCATTTTCAGAAGGACACGCCCCAATCAACAGGGTTATGTTCTGCAAGCAGGTTAGCCCGAAGATGCTTGGATATAATAGAAAGGGAAGTCTTCAAGGTCAGACAGCAAAATATGACAGGATCAAGAATAAAACCTGGAGATCCTAACCCCTAGACCAGTGTCCTACTCATTGTATCTATAAATCAATAATTACACCAGTGTAACACCTAAATAACATTTTTGATGAATTTGGCCCACAAGTTGATGCCTATGTTTATCTCCCCCTCTTGTCTGATTAGTCAAAGCTCTGTTTCATGGATTTGTTCCTGCCACACTACAAAGGGCTAAGAGATGCAGCCCACCAGAACAATGACTTTTATGGACAGCATTTCTCCTCATCCCCCCAGCCTCTTCTTTTTTAAAGTTAATCAGTTGGCTTAAAAATTAACCATATGGTGCTGTTTCTAGGATATAGGTTCAGGGTTCAGGAAGGGCATGATCTGTTTAGCCTGTCTGGGCAAATGATTTCAGTGTGAACATCACAGTCTACTTATTGTCATTAGTGGAACACAACCAGGAGAACACTAGGTAAATTTTTAAACCATGGACCTAGAAACAAAGAAGATTATCCTGAGAAATCATCTGTTGAATGAAGGCAGTAGCATATAAAAAAAGTATGAGGAGCTGTGAGCGCACTGATTTGTTTCCAGTACGTTACTCTACTTAAGCCCACTCACCACCACCGATTGATTGTACAGTCACTGAAACTGGGTGAACTATATCTGTGAGAACCCATCTTAATTCAGAACATTTTTTTCACCCATGCTCATGCCATCCTTTTATTTGTTTTATAGAAACATACAGGCAAGTAGGTTTTGTTCAGATAAAGGTTTGGGGAATAGATATTCTGACCAGGGAAGTGGCTATATTCCCACAAAGGTAGCCTTGCATGGACTGAGTATTTGATGTTCTTTCTTCACAGAATCCAAAAAAGTTATATTAATCCAATCAAGAAGAAGAAAAAAATAACGTCATCTACATTACTAATCAGTTGCCATCTAACAATGCTGAGCATTAAACACATGAACAGTCCATAGGATGAAATGTGCCAGTGTACAACCAGTATACAAATAATCACTAAAAAAGAATCATTTTTTTTAAAAAAAGATGTGTGTAAGCAGAAAAAAATGTTCGTCCCACAGCTGCTGTAATATGAATAATTTAAGCAACTCAAATAAGCAATATTAAGCATCCTTTGCAATGTCACTGAAATCATAGAAATGGTAGTCAGAAATCTTCTGTACTCTTCTGACTCTGACTCATGGGAAGTCGTGGTACCTCTACATGACCCATGAGTGAGTCTGTCTGTAAAACAGGTATTTTAAATAATAAGAATCTCAATCTCAAGGCTTTTCTCAGGCCAGTTAATGTTTGAGAAGTGTTCTCAGGTTGCTGGATAAAAGTACTATATTAGTTCAAACAATGATGATGATTATCTTTCAGGGATTTTTATCCTCAGTGAGTAGCAAAAAGAATTACTGCCCAATTTTGTCTAGTAAATGATGAATACTTGGAAGACTTCCCGTTCATACTCATTCTGTGGCTTTCCTGTGTCTGACTTATGTTTATCTTCATTAAGTGGAATAATGCAAGTCAAAATAGCTACAAGTAAACTGTCTGCTGGATAGGGAACAGTTGTTAGTTCATGGGAAATGGATCGTAAAAAATATGCTCCTCTGACTTCAGAAAGGAGTGCTAAATGGATCCATTTCCAGTTCAAAGATCCTTAAAACACACTGAGCAATCCCACCTGATATTTCATCACCATCATCACATGTCTTTCTAGTTTGACAGGGAATAGATTACTCTGAAAGTTTTTGTTTCTATCAAAATTCACCAGAAAGTCCTGATTCAGATGGGAAGGCAGGGAGAATATCTTCTATACTTACTGGAAGCCCGTTCGAATAAGCAATTGTCCTGGGTTCTTTGAACTTTGGAAGAGGTGGAGATGCAGTCATATAGAAGATGAACTACTTCCCTTGAAGGAGTACAGCACATATCTGTGGAGATTGATGGAGTCATAAGTCACTAGAAACTAACCTGGGTACAGCCTGAGGTAAAGCTGAAAGCTAAAGTCATTCCAGGTGGGCTGGTGGAAGGAAAAAACAAATCCTAGACATTCACATATGAGGTCGTAACTTCTGTTCCATTGCAGCCCAAGTATAAATATTTTAGATTTATATTTTAGAAGTGTTAAGCCTCTCTATAAAATGCATTTAACTTCAGGTTTTATTTTAAAATGCCTCTCGAGTCAGTGAAGTGCCACGCTCTTGCAAAGATTTCAGTCAAATTTCTCTTGACCAATCCAAATCCATAAGCCAAACCATATGATTCCAAAATACCTTCAATTGCCTCTTGGATCATATGTCCACATCTGGAAATGATGGATATTCTCTTCCCAGCTGCAGAAGAGGGAAATTCTGCATTAGGCTAAAAACACTGTGTAAATTGCAAGGGAGAAGGGTCAGCTTTCTAAAATTACAGTGGTCAAGGCAAGTCAAGCACTTTAATGGCAGGCTCAGATCCAAGATCAAAATCATTTTACAAATCTCCAGGCAATTCTACCTAGAAACCTGCAGAACTTTTTGGCTGGTTTTATGGTGAAGGTAGCCAACGGGCCACAAATTCTCGAAGCTAGAGACTAATCTCCCTTCATAAGGGGCACAAAGCAGGTGCGCTCTGTAAGGATGAAACTGTGTCCCAAATTTGATTGACATAAAGCAGGAGAGAACTTTCTGATGGGAAATGGTTGCAAATCACAGTCAGATTAATAGAAAAGACCAATTCAAAGCTGAACGCACAGTTTTGAGCCCACCTTGCTGAAATCTCATTGTCTAAAATATTCTTAAAACATTGAAGAATTTGTTGGTCAATAACAGGAAAAAGCTATTTAATAAATAGGTAACAACTATGGAATTTATATGATGTATGACTGAACTTAATTTGTCACTTATGTTACCCTACTGTACCTCTTTTCTTAATTTTTTATGTATAATTATCCATGCTGAGATGCCATCTTCTGTAGGTCAATAAGAATCACTCTCACAAACAGAGGAGAATTCACTGGAAGATATGTCATTATATATTATCATTGGTGACAACACCACATTAATAACTCAGATGAAGCAAATAGTCCATTTGTCTGTCTATGCCTCTGAGTCATTACTTCACAAAATTTTGTCTGGAAAAATCTTATTAGTTCCAAAATGAAGCATGTTGCTTCAGACCTAAGGTAGAATGAAAGCATTCTGTAGAAAGGACCACAGTATAGACTGCATTTCACAGAGGGGAAAAAAAATAAAAGGAATTTTCATGAGTTTTTTTTTCTTATGTTACATTTCTGCATTCAGGTAGCTTGGAAATATATGAAGACAGGAAGGCAAAAGAAAAATGTGTTGTCTGAAGATCTTTGAAACTACAGGATCTCAAAGCTCAAAGCTAGGGTATGCAATTCAAAATGAATTACTACCAAGCCAAAGGAAACTATGCAGAAGTTTGAGGATTGGTATAACTGTTCATTCTTGCCAGATATCCATCTAAAACTCTTAAGTGGGGAGCAAATCTTGCAAGATAGCTTTCTCACAATATTTCTAAGAGCTTCTGTTTTTAGAGAGGCTAGAGATAACAGGAAAACAGTACATATCCATATTTTGACTCTTGCAGCTAAGTGCTGGCTGGAATACAGGGGACTAATTCCAGAGCTGACGTAGATAAGCTTACACAACGACAGTGAGACAACACCAATTTACACAAACCATGGTTCAAGCCTGGGAAATTCAGATACACGCAGAAGTTTAGATAAGATACATCTAGGCAAATATTTTAGGTATGTATACACATCTATATATAATGTGTCCTAAACCACTTTAATCACAATCTACGTATATGAGCTGCTTAAAAATAAGAAAAATATGCTTTTGGGAACTGAGCTGGAAGGACGAGAGAAAGTTCAGAGAAGCTTTTGGTATGTCTGATGTAATTCTGACCCACATGTTTAGCCCCACAGTGCCCAGTGAAGGAGGCTACTCTCCCAGTGTCATCACTGGAAGGAGAAGGAGAAAGGAAAAAGTCCTTCTGCCAGAGGGCAGTTCAGAGCTGTTCTGAGCTGTATTCTGGAGGATCTTCATACCCCATTTTCTAAACAGCTTTCCTTAGGAATGCCAGTTACATAATTTAATACTCTTAAATAACCAGTTTCCCTAAAATTATGCCATTTGATAGCCCCAGAAAATCAAAAATGTATGGAACAAAGGTGATCAGCTTAAGCATAAGACTAAACATTCCTGAATTTTCTATTGCTCTGGTCAAGGAGTAAAGTTGTTTGACTCAATTCCCCAATCTTTAGAAGAAAAATAGGCCTATTCCCAGAAAAAACACGGTTTCATTAGTATTTGGAAACCATGTCAAAGACGGATTCTTCAATGTGTTTTACTTGTTCTGGTCCCCCATCTTTCTCAACCTATTCCCCATGCTTCTAGCAGAGTAACATGAAATAAGAGCATTGCAATATTGTGCATTTTTCTTGGCAAAAAAATTAACCACAAAGTCCAGGGTTTGTATTTTTTTTAAACAATATTCACACAGGGCTCAAATTATGCGCATAAACATCGCTAATGTATTTGCTATTAGTCAGTGTGACACCTTATTCCTTTAAGTTTGCATCTCTTGGCACGGACTAGGAAAAGTCACTCCTCTCTGAGAGGGCTAGTTAAGATGTATCTTGCTGTTTCCCCATATCTTTAGTATGCAGGGAGCGCAGAGATGGAGATAAAAGGAGAAATGTCTATCTTTGAGTCCTCTGCAATACAGAATAAGTTATCAACCTACTAACATGCATGTCTGAATAGACTCCTTTGGCAGGAGGGAGATTTTATCTGTCCTGACATGCGAATTCCTCCCTCATGTCAATCCATGAAAGTACTAAAGAATAAACTCTCTAGTAAAATGAATGTGGCATACCACTGGGACTTAGAAAGCATCATATTTTCCCCTAGTTACCTTTTTTTAATTCTCCAACTGAATCCTTGATATCCATATAAATTAGTCACTCTGAAGAACTACTTGAAAATCCATTGCTTTAATCTTATAGGCTTGGGGAGGGTGGCTCACTCCACTAAGGCTTGGGAGTTTGTTGTCTCTCTATTTTTCCTCTTCAACTGAGCAATGTACTATCACATCCAGCCCCTGCGCAGAAGCATTCGAGTGGCATTTGTGCTGGAAGCTTTGCAGCTGTGCAAGTCAAATGAGCAGGCACTACATTGCCCTCAGATCTGGTAGGCCCCAAGGTACAGATATGAGCAGTCAAAATGTCCTATTTAGCATCATGAAGTGCCCACCCATGCGCGAGGGAAAAGTATGCAGTGTTTTGAATGAAGCTGAACACAGCTGCAGTTATTACATTGCGAGGGCATGAGAGGGAAAGTCACACTGGTCTGTTTGCAGATGAATTATCAACCTGGTTTCACAAATACTTGTCTCCGTGCTCATCACCAGTGCGAGGACTCTTCATTCACCAGTCTCTATAGCACCTAAAACAAGGCTGCTTCTCTGCTGAAATGGATCCCTTCGTCTTCACTTATGCAATAATTTCACATCAATAGTGGTGGTATAAGGAGAACCATGATCATTTTTATAGAGCAAAACATAACTGAAATAGTAAAAAAAAAAGCTTACAAAAGGAGGTAAAATAAAAATTATCCATCCTTTCTTCTTTTGGTCTCCAGTCAACATACTGGTTCTCATTGTATTCTTTTAAAGGCAAGAAGCTGTACCTTGATTTGTGTTTTGACTGAGATTTTGTGTCTCAATTAAGGAATTTAAAAGCTGGACAATTCTTACTAATTTTTATTAATATTTTTAAAGTAATCTCTTTAGAATCAGGTACACTCCAGACTGTAATACTCTTTTTCACTTCCCTTTATTTTATTTCCACTGCATACATTATTTTCACTTGTTGTTTGTGTGTGGTACATCTGACACTAGTTGCAGTCCACTGGACAGCTTTTCTTCCATTCCTTTTCATGTCTGTTTGTATATCTATAGCTGGAGGTTTGGTTTCAAAACAAACATAAAAACTCAAAGCAAATCCATCAGGTAGTTAATGGCCTGGATGTAAAACCATGAAATAGGTTCATGGAAAAAGACAGCCTCTTCCTCTTTGTGTCCTTCCAATGGACATTTAGGGATTTGATAGGGACCTATGCACTGAACTTATTAGCAGAGCTCCAGATGTTAAAACACACACAGCTGAGGATTACGTAAACAAATATAGCAGCCTAATACTCCTGCAGACAAGGAGGGCATGAAAATACAGGAATCAGGTGAAGATACTGGATGCAGATCAGAAGCATATTAGATTAACCAGAAGCAAAGGTATTGAGGCACTGCAATGTAACAGGCCAAAGAACCACCCTCCAGGATTTCTGCAGCCAGCTTGTGGTTTCTTCTTATACTTTTAAATGAGAAACACTCCCTCTTTCTTGAACAGCCTCAAGGGTTGGATGATCCACTGTGTCTATTCATAATTGAACCAGGGATGGAAGAGCCGGGAGAACAATCCCAACATTGCCAATGGGTGTGCTACCACCAGCAGCTCATGCTTCTGCCTTTAGCTCTCTAACAGAGGAGTCTAAAGCTTTGCCACAAAAATAAGTTGATGGCAATGTGTTGCAATGGCACCTCATTCATTACTTTAAAAATAGTAATTTCCACTCAGGGTGACATTTCCAAATTTCTGTTTTCAGGTCTTTTCAGCTAAGCTAAAGTAAATCTTTTTCAAAAACTTACAGATAAGGAAAAAAAAAACCTAAAAAACGCAAAGCCCTCCTATTTTATGGATCAAAGGATTTCCCAGTATATTGAGAGTTTTCATTTCTAATATTGCAAATTTCTCATTTTGAGTGCAGAACTAGGAGATAAAAAAGACTCAAGTATGAGGTTTTGAGTCTAGAAAGATGTTGATGGGATTTTCCTTGGACCTGAAAAATAGTGAAAGAAATAAATCTCCAAAGCACTGATACTCATCCCCTAACTCTTTCCTTTACCCTGAACCCCAGCTGGAAAAGTAGAAAGCCTGGAAACCTAAGCAGCATTGAATGAAAAGTTCGAAATGCAAAAGCAGCCTGTTAAAGAGGGAGAGTTACATACTGGGTTAAATCCAGAGTGGAGGGAGAAAACAATACTAATCAGCTGGTTCATATCTCTCTCTCTGTAGACACATATGCACATACACACACAAACACAGCAAATGTGCTTGATCCTGCCTGTTTCTATGCAAAAGCGTATCTCAGAGTAGGCGATAAATCATCCACTTGGGCATGTGCACACAGAAGCCAGTTTGAAAAATACAAGAAGCAGAGGAATTGCCATATTGAATCAGACTATTGGTCCGTCAAGTTTGGTATCATGCCTCCAGCAGTGGCTAAACCCTGATACTTCAGTGGAAGGCAACCTTCAAAATCCACAGAGCACTTAGCTCGGTCTGTATGTGGGGGAGGGAAAAATATTCATCCTAACCCCTGCAGGCAGTAAGTGTGTGTCCTATAGTGTGAGCCTGGGTTTTCCTTTTGTGGAGCTGCAACTGTAGTTACTAGTTTGAAGGAGGACAGCAGAACAATGTTTGCAAACATTCATTCACATAAAAAGCTGCTAATTCACTTTGACATCATTTGTGACCCTTTTCCAGGAAGGTTCATTGGAGCAAGCAGTTTTGTTTATGGAAAGCAAAAGTTTGCTAAGTACTCTGGAAGTGCTTCTCTGAACATTTGTTTCAGAAATGACGTACTCAAACTTTTCATTTATCTCTGCACCTTTCTGTCATCCATACAGGAAACAGAAAAAGCGCCACACAATATGCACATTGACTCAGGCAGTGAGTCCATGGCTTGCAAACAGTAAATACTCAAAGTGAAAGATAAAGAAATGCACAACAGATCAAAACCAATGTATGAGGAATTCCTGAAGAGGAGTGCTACTTTTTCAAATAAACCATCCTGTGACCAAAGGTTTCTTGGAGTGATAGCCTGACATTTCTAGAAAATCATCCAGAGTATTTAACCTAGCCTCTTGTATCAGGAAAATTCACGGTCTAGATACATACTTCTGGGATGAATCCAAAGTTATCATAAAAGGAAGAGTCTTCACCACCTGTTTCTAGATCAATTTAAATATGCAATGTGCCACTGCAGAGTTAAATGTTGAGGAAAAATATTCTGCTGTGTCCTTTCCTGCCCACTTATGCTCACATATTTGATTGCCCCTGCTCACAAAGAATTTTCTTGTGCCAAAACTCATCCGCAAGAAAATCAATCTGCAGACTCAAAAATCCCTGCCTTTTTATGACTAAGGAGGTAACAGGGAACCATGGATGGCTTTCACAAGAAATTGGTGGCATATCTAGTTTAAGAGCCCCTAAAGTTTATGTAGGACTTGTCTGTCTTGTTCTTAATTAGAAGTGGTGTGAGGGACAGGAAGAAAAAGATGCAAAGGGTGGGCTCATAAAAAAGTTAAGTGTCTGTGGTCAGAATGATGCTGTTACATTTGTATTATAAAAGGCAAAAAAAAACCCCTATTTTAAACAGACTGTAACTGTGAAAACTTGTCAGCCCAAGTAAACAGTGACTTGGACAAAAAAGTTTATCTCAAAACAATTACCTACTTTAACAAGTCATATCTGCTTTTTCTTCATGCCCTTTAGACTCCCAGTGTCCCCAAATGCAACCTAGACACTTGATTTCATAACCAGGTTTGCTGAAATTTAGTCTGGGCCCTGTGGCTTAGGCCCATCCTGGCCTCCAGCAGGCCCACAAGTCTCAGGGAACTAGTCAGTCTGCTTGGCTTGGGCTGGAAGTTCTCAAGTGCAGCTTAACTGTGTTAAAATGGAATAAAACTTTGGAAGGCTGGTAACCCTAGGGTGTGTCGAAAGGAGGGTATGAGCCCCATCTCGCTTCCCCAAAGCCCTTTCGGCCTGCCCTCCTTCTCCCACCTCTTCAGATCAGCCTTATCAGCATGAACTGCGAAACGCAGGGAACAGAACTCAATGTGATGTTCTTCTGTTAAATCAATTCCTATTACAGTTACAATTTGTTTTGTAGCTTCTTTTGTGGCTTCTTTAAAAAAAAAAAAAAAAAAGAAAAATGTCTCTCCTGTTGTGATTTTTTTCTTCTCTCCCCCAGTTCCCTATCTCCTCCCTAGGGCCTCAGCTTGTGCCTCTGTGTAAGTCCTGGGGTCCTGGGTGTCAAATGTCAGGCCTTGTACAGAGCTGTCAAAGAGGAGAATAGGCTGAGATGATTGATGACTGCAAAGCCTGAAATCCAAACCTCTGCTGCAAATGCTTCTTTTACAAAAAAGCTGGGGCAACCCACAGTGGCTATATTCAAGGTCAGCTCGCATACCATTACACCCACCGCTTTGGGCTTCTAACAAGCCAACGCATTCATCGAGGATTTCTGGTCTCTCTGTCCCTGTGTGCGTCTCTCTCTCTTTCTCTCCCTCCCCTTACTCTCCTGGCAACCCCCTGCCAAAATTTTCAAGCACTTAATCCCAATAAAAAAAGGCATGGCCTTTTTTTTTTTTCCCCTCCCCTCCCTCCCTTTCCTTCAGGCTGCATTCGCTACGAGGAGCCACGGGCTGAAGCTTAATGCTGCACAAGTCAGATGACAAGATTATTAATGGGAGCAGGGGAATGTCATATCTGATTTCATGCATATTCATGAACAGAGTCATACAGCTGGGACCATGCGCCATGAAGAGACAGAGCAAGAGAGAAACTTTTACACCCCCTCCTTGCCGTGAAGAATCTGATCCTGGAGATTAAGAGTCCTGCCTTGCAAAATTCAATTGTTCTCTTTATATGTTAATAAAAAAGGGGAACTGCCTGAATGATAATCATGACGTGGTGCCAAGATGGTACGAATATCTCTTTTTTTTCCTGTCTCTAAAGTAACTGCCCTGAAGCTGATCTTGGCCTGGAGAACACTTTCTTCAAGAAAAAGGACATATGTTACCACCTAAACCCAGAATGAGTTCAAAAAAGCCCCAGCATAAGTTAAAAAAGAAAGAGAGAGAGAGAGAAGAAAAGGAAGCTTTGCAAACACTCCAGCATGCACCCTAGGTGAAACTGGAGATGCCGAGTACAGGAGAACTTTATTAGGGTTCTGATTTGTGCTCAGATAGCACCTGTTCGAAAGAGGTGAGACATCAGGGTTAAAGTACCAAGAGTGTTTTACTCTGTAGCTTTACTCTGCAGCTAGCTAGTTCCTTTTGCTTTCTCAATAGTGCCTTACAAAACGTGAGGAATTTTATTCCCATTTTACACCTGGGTAAATTGAGGCATAAAGTTGTTATGCTTTATTGGCCCCATATCTGCCTTATCAGAAAGGTTCCCATTAACTTAGCAGGACAGGACTTGTAGGCACTTGAACTGAAGTCAGGAAGTGAATAGCAGAGCAGTAATGCAGCTATACCAGGGAGCTAATTCCATCTTCTGTCCTGTGTTGAGAAATAACACATCTTCCTACAGGACACCAGAACAAACAGAACAAATAGAAAAATGTAGGCACTGTGACACTTAGCAAAAGATCTATGGTATTTTTCCTTTTTCAAAATCCATCAGTATTATTGCTGGGGCTTTGTGAGAATTAAACTCCGTTATACCTGCCTTGCACACTGTTTCTAAGTAGAAGTCTGTTTTTCAGGCAGAAATATTCCATTCAGCTCTGCAGCAGCATCTACTTGTGAAGAGACAGAGGCACCCCATACTCTCAGACAGGTGAGGACCAAAATAAATAACAGAAGCAGCGTGTGCAACTGCGAAATCAATTTAGAATTTAATTGCTGAAAACCATCTGACAATAAACTATAACAGTGCATGAAATGGTCCTGTAACGGAAGTGGTGGCTATTCCTGGAGTCATTTAGAATTAGTTGTGGATAAAGCACAAGATTACAGTAGGAGACCAGACTAGATACTGGCCCTAGCAAATAGACAGATGACTTCTTTGCACCTTTAATTGCTATCATTCAAGGCCAACAGCATATTCTCTCATGAGGATGCCAAACTATCCACGTGATCCAAATGCTTTTTGGTACAAGCTGATCTGAGTTGCCTGTAGGGCTATCACAACAGGCTTTCTGGCACAGAGTGACAGAATGGGAATGCCTGGGCAGATTCAGGCTTTCTGGAAAGCAGTAGGTTTATTCTGGTTTGGGGAAGGGGGATGAAGGCAGGGATTATTGCTATTTTTCCTAGAGGGCTCATTTCATAACTGTACACAAATATGTTCTCAGCTATGCAACCCTCATTGTGAAGTATATATATTTAGAGAGATAGTCCATATCTAGACAGGAACAGGAAATAAAACCAGAAGTATCTCTAGTAAGAGCAATTTAAAACTTGCTGGGCTGTGGCTCCAGCAGGTACAGTTTAGCATGGGTTGGGAAAAGTGGCTGCAGTGTGCAATAAATCAAGTTTCACAGCAATAGTAGGGCAATATATCTTTACTGGGTAAAGCTAGGACACATCACAGGAGTCTGGCTCTGCCACTGAACTAGCAAATGACCTCGAGTGACTCACTTTACTTCCTTATCCCTCAGTTTTGCCATCCCTCAGTTTCCTCACCTGGAAATGAACAGCAACAACTACCTTCATTAAGTGCTTTTAAAGCATTTTGTAAAAGCAAGATACTGCTGTTATCACTATGCAGATGGTTATGACTGCTGTAATCAACTATCAGATGATAGTGACAGTCTTAAGGATTCCTCTTAGCCCATACACAGCATACTGTTAAATATCAAACTATGTTTTAATTTCTGTATTTTAGGATGTCACCTCCTATCTCTAATAATTTCTCAAGTATTAGTTAATTTAAAGGATTGAAAAAAATGTCATTTTTCTCGTTCAAACAAGCAAAGCAAAAAAAAAAAAAAAAAAAAAGCCCACAACTGATAGAGATTAGAGCAGTGGGAAGAACATGACAGTGATATCAGAACAGAGGAAATAACATGTTAATGACATTCAATATTCTCCCCGTGTCAAGTCATCAGCATTTTTATTGCCACTTTTCCTCCAAATACAGTATCAGAATTTATTGAGACAATCTGTCTCCATCACCTGTGATATAATATATTTTATTCAATAAGATATGGAATAATATTTATCTTTCAATTCCGATGACTTGTTTTAAGGACAATAACAGCTTTTTACACAACAGTTAGTTACAAGTGTAGAGTTTGTAAGTTTTAATGCCAGACCTAAGGGCTACAAAGACTTTTCCATCAGGTAGAGAACAGTGAAACCAGTTTTCTGATCATTTGCCCTTCGCTACATTTCTCATTCATAAAATAGCTGGTGCCAAAAGACAAAACAAATGGTCCAAATGCAGCTCCTGTGAGCTAGTTGTTAATGGAAACTGAGGCTAGAAGAAACTGGTCCTTGTCATAAATTCAGAAATCCAGCAACAGAGCCTGTGTTTGATCTCCAAGGGGGAAGAGGACAGCCAAGAAAAACCTCTCACGTTATTGCAAAAGGCAGGCAAGCAGACGAGAAGCTGGAAGAGTGAAATGAAGAAGGCTGAGGGTTTATCATCTCTGGCATGGAGCGCACATCTGCAGTTTGACAGAACCAAGCCAACTTTTCAACTGGCCAGTCTGGGTAGCAATAACAGCACAGCTTTGCAAATGTAGATGCCATATCCCTGCTTCTGCAAATCAGTGGATTTCCTCATGCTCCCTGATGCACCTGCATTTTACAGCTATGGAGTACAGGGCCATTCCCCCTGATTTGGGGGTGACACCATAGAAGGGAAGCCTGGCCGACTCTGCCAGACCCCTATACCACCTTCCTTCAAGGCTTTCTATACCAGCAGTTTGACTACTCTGTTTTGATCCTCAGTCAGCTTAGGGTACCTACACAACCACACTGACATTCACAATATCCTTTAAATAGCTGTAATTCATTCTACAGCCAACCCTAAGCAGGCCACAAGAACCACAGACAGAGCTGAGACTGGCTTCAGAACAACTCTTTCCATGTACCTGAAATATTGCCAAACTGGGGCACATACCCTTAAAAACAGAAAAGAATGGGGTAATAACTAGAAATGCCTTATTGTTGGGGTTTTTTGTTTTTGGTTTTTTTTAGGGGAAAAAAAAAAGCAGTAATGCAAGAAAGAAGATGGAAACCAACTTTGAAATATAGCCACAGCTGCTCCTGTTCTTGCTTTCCTCCCTTCCCTCAATCACCCTACAAGAAGTCTGTGTACTTCAAATCATTTCCTGCCTGCAGCATCCTGATAAAGACAGGCTTCCTGCCATTTGCCCAGTGAGCTGGCACTCTGTCCTGCACTTGTTCCCCTTGACATGTCCTAAGGCCTTCAATCAACTTATTCTGCAGATCCCTTAGCTAGCTGTGATCAGACAGACCAGATGCCATCAAGGCCGAGAAGTAGCTATTGTTTGTGCCTACAACAGCATCCCAGAAAGCTACACCACCCACTAAAACCAGTTAGTCCCACTCCAGCCCTGCTTCCCTGCCCTTTTTTTCAAGCAGATCCAGCTTGGCTGACTGGCTCCAAGCTGCCTTCAGTGGGTCACTTGGTCTGCCTGGGCAGCTCTGGATTCTTCTTGAATGGCATTCCTGCTGCCTACTAAAAAGAAAAATCACGTGGCCAAAAGAAGCAGCCAGATCTTTGGAAAGGGGCTGAAGAGCACTCTCATTCCCTTTGGACACACAGACTGGTGCACGGAGCAACAGCCAGCCACAGCAACATCTTGTAAAGTTGAGGTTCTCAAAAGGTAGTGCTGGAGGAGCAACAAAAACAGCAAAGAGCAGGGAATAACCTGACAGTGTCAGAGTAGGAAAGCTGTCAGGGTTTTTATAGCCCAAGTGTTTGTGACTCCACACACACTCGCAAGAAATGTTAGGAAACTTTAGGAGTTGCATGTACACCTCTGGAAACCTAGAAATGCTGATCTGTCTTCTGCTAATAGTACTCCTTCAAAAAACCCTCATCTCCCTGCATTTGAATAATGGATTGATTCACAGTTCAGTGGTTGTGGTGGAAATTTGACCAGCCATGGGCTTGCCAGGGTACCACTCCATCTGTGCTCCTCACATCGCCCACCACCCTTGTACCAAAGCAACAGGTACGAGCAGGCCACATCTGCTTGGCAACAGGCAAATGTCATTTTCAAGCACATCAAGTTAAGCCTTTGTCCCTGTAGTCACATCCATCTAAACCTACTGCCAGTTTGTTCCCTTTAACTAATCCCCTATTAAACAGCCAATGGCAAATATAAACCTTGATTTTTAAGTTGCCTTTCACGGGCTAATGGAAATGACTGCCACAGTCAGCATCGGTGCCTGCTCCCCAGCCCAGCTCACCCTGGCTTCCCACAGATTGCAGGGTTTTGACATTTTCAGCATTGCAGTGCCTGTATCCTGCCGTCTGCTCCCCCCCAGGTGAACAGGGATGAGGACCTGGTGGAGGAGCAAACACGGAAGCATTGGCTCCTACCTTCCTGGGGCTCTGTGCACCTTGGTGCATCCTCCTACATCCACAGCCTCTGTCAAGGGGATGTGGGCTGTTGCTATCAAAGGACCTTTCCAGTGCTCACTAAGGTGTGTTGTCTCTGCCTTTCTTCCTCCCCTTTGCTCTCGCTCACACATATGCACACTTCTCTCTCACCAGCAGTGTGGCTCCTTGCCAGCATATCGCACTGCCTCCGGGTATCTCACACTCCCTTGCTTGGCTGACTCTTTACTCACCTGACCCCATCGGATCTTTCTGATTTCATTCCTGCCTTCCCTTTAGGCACAAAACTTGTCGTTATTACATTTTCCACTCCCTGCTGGGCCGTTGCTTTGCCTTCCTCATAGTTCAGGATACTTTCCAGTAATTTGAGGTGTTTCATTTGCATCTTTCATTTATTCTTCCTCAGTTCAGAGGGAGCAGGCATGCAAGCAGGGGAAAGGAAGCTGCTACTTCCCTCTCTGCACATTGATAGACTTTAACATGTGTACATATGTCATATACATGTTCCATCTAGTGATTGATATTGGTAGTATATATGCATATATATACATGGTCTGATCACTGTGAAGTTCTGGCCACCTCCTTCTCCTGTGGCACTGAGACATGTTGACCTCCCGTTGCTTCCTATTCACTTGACACCAGGGTGTCTAGTTTTATCCAAATGAGCAGTTGAATGAAGTTCTCAGCAGTTTTTTTACTTCAGAAAGGAAGACAAAGAGATCTTTCGTGACTAACTTGCAGAAGGCACTTCCCTTACGTCTGCTCCCTCCCTCACACACCTCAGACAGCAGGCAGCCTGATCAAATCAAACAGAAATCTTGGGAGGGTAGAAAACAATCTGCTACAATTATTTGGCATCAAATCTTCATTTACTGTGTACACATTATCACAGTCCCATCTCATACAAGAAATTTGGTATGAGCAGTATGGGCTGGATTTGGCCCATCATATTTATTCCAACGGAAGTACCCACAGAGTTTTATAGGGTTTCAAATACTGCAGAAGCATTAAAAGTAAAGCAAACAGGTGGCCTTTTATTAAAAAAAAAAAAAAAAAAAAAAAAAAGCTGCAGCTTTATAGGCATATAATATCAGACAACGTACATAGGAAATATAAAATGTGCATGGGGAGGAGGTAAGCAAACACTCATCAAATTTTCATTTACCACATAAGCTCCTAGTCTCATGCCTGAAGTTGGAATGAAGTTGGACCATTATTTCCCAATGGGGTCCTGAGAAGGGCTTGTTCTGTCCTGAGTTTCCCATCCTTCTGGGCACAGAGGGAGGCCCTGAATCTGATTTTGGATATGACTGTCTGATGGTCTGCTGTCTTCCCCCTGTATCGCTGCAATAGTGGCAGCACTGTACCCTCATCATTTTAAGGTATAAGGAATAGAGCATCTTCAATAGCAAGACAGCTTTATTGGTTGATGCTCCTAAGTCCAAGCTAATTTGCCTTCAGAACAGTTTAGAAGGTGCCTGTTCTGGCATTTTGGGAATATTGTGCAAGCCTTTTTCCTCCTCTTGTAAGCCTTTTATATACCTAAGAGAAATAGAAGTCCCAAGAAACAAAAGACTTGATTTTGATCACTACTGAAAATCACCTGATTTCATGGAATTTTCTTTAGTGTTATAAAAACATACACAAAAACATAATGTGACCTCTCAAAAACATTTTTCAGAGGACAAACTGAAGAACTGCTGAGTATTTTGCTGAAAACTGGCATTGTCCTGCACTCCAAGAAACCTTTTGACCACATTTGAACATCCAAATTCTACCATGTCTGTATGCCTAATGTTTCTTACTGGTTGATTTTAGGTTCTTCAGAAGATAATAGTTGAGATATATAACTTGCATGGCCTTGAATGAAATTTAAGCCATCTAAAGCAATGCCCTGATGACGATTTCTGGCAGACTTCAAGTCACCTACACACCCACCCAGCCTAAGCAAGTTGTTTGGGCTCCTTCTGTAGACCACAGACAAAAGTTGGCCCTTTGAAAGGACAGTTCCTCCCTACAAATTACAAGTAGCTGCATTTAGCCAGTGACAACAGTCAATCTGGTTCCATGGCCACGGAGAAGTGGAGGTAACTGCTTCCTAAGACAGGTGTGATAAATTGTCCTGTCAAAGGGCTTTCTTTTCTCCATGTTCCAGAGGCAGCCCCCAATACTGATGACTGAACTAGAAGACTAACTTAGATGAGGATAAAATTCAGAGGTTAAACCCACCTTTGTGGCTCTGAGTTTCCAGTGAGATCCACCTCACACTTCCACTCTGGAGATGCTGTGGGACCAGGCATATTGCCTCATGTATATCAAGGCATCTCAAAGTGCTGTTAAAACTTCATGAACCTGGGTGCCAGGAAAGAAAAGCCTGAACACTACATCCAGGGATGAGCTTGGAACAAGCCTGTCTTCCCTGTGTGTACCATAAATAGCAGTGATGTCACCATGTGTGGACATTAAAATTCTCCTGCTGCCTAATCTCCTGTTCTTTTTCTCTTTGAAGCAGGCCTCATAACACCTTTCAGGTAGACCCATGGCAGGCAGTGGTGATGGGTGAGGGTACAGACCCCTGTCAGTGCCAGCTAGCACAGGGGCACCAGAACATTTTAAATTTGCTAATCCCTTTTCAAAAGATGCAAATTGGTAAGTCAGTTCTAATGCCAACTTGGCTGCTTCTATTCAACCAAAGAATTTAATACAGCAGAGGTCCCCTGAGAAGGAAAAATAGATTAAGCCCCCCCTAAAACTTTGGTAGTTGGTTTTACATACTGTGAGCCTCAGGCTGCTACTTGAATTTCACTTCAAACGTTTACTGCAAAGTATCAGCTAATTTTTTCTATCCGCCTGGTTACTCTTTAAAGGAGAAAATTTCATTAACAAACCATGGATATAAAATATGAAATCAGAGATCAGCTACTGCAGAGGAGAAGCCAAACATCACTAAAAAGGATTAGTTTCTTTCACTGTCTAGAAATTTCTCATGGAAGACCTTGGCTGCCCTTTTGATATTAAAACTTCCTAACAAGTATTACACAGGAGTTTTAAATTAGAACTTGCTGTCATTGGGACAGTTATAAACTCTTAAATATGTCCCTTTGCAAGTTGAGCTCCTGCAAAATGCATGTATGCGTGGTGCAAATCACTGGGAAATGGGTGTGTATTTGTGGAAAATTGCCAGTCGGACCCATTAATTACGGCAGGAGTTCTGCCAGCTGATTTATAAAATGAGCACCCAAGTTATTCCAATTAATTCCCATAATTCCACTCTGGATAGTGAACCACTAGTCGAAGTAAAATAAAGTTTGCTCCCAAGTGTGACCTAGGAAAACCAATTTTCTTTCCTACCATGAATTCAGTAGTTCCTCTGGTTTATGCTGGGGGAGAGGATCATTGCTTCCCAGGTTGCTTTCTAATTAATAATTATATATAGTGCAGTTGGGCAAGGTTACAGGCCCCCTCCAGTGCCAGTTGGCACAGAAGCACCAGGAACATTTGAAATTTATTAATCTTTTTTTTTTTTTTTCCTCCAAAATATGCAAATTACTTAAAAAAAAAAATCAGAGAGGAGAGAGCAGTAAAGTGAGTTTTAGGCACAATCACAAGTCAGGGACAGAGGCACCTGCCTGTGACTAAGAAATACTGTCATTTCCATTTCCATGGCTTTCTTTTGCCCTTTACCTTCTGATATTGGCCCATTCCCAGCCATCACCTGAAAGCCTAAACAGTGTTCCAGGAAGCTGTAATGTGCTTGTCTGTGTCTGTGTGTGTGTGTGTGTAAGGGACTTTTGGCTCCCTTAAATGTCTGTATCAGGTCTAGGAATATATGAACTGTGACTAGCATACCAATCACTAGAGGTAATTGGAAACCCTATTTTCCATGGAAATTTAAAATTTGTATGTGAAAAGTTAAATCATTTTGGTGTTTGAGCATTCTGTTTCAACAGGACATCAAGGTTTTCTGCAGAGTGAACATTTTGTTTCAAAGAGGGAGAGGGGGGAGAGTATATTGTTAGCTCAGAAACAGTTTCAGGCTTTCAAGAGAAATTCCGAGCAGGCTGCTAATAACACTTCAGTGGTATCTGGCATAATTGAAAACTCCACTGGAGCCAATCAAGTTAAGCCAGTGTAAAAAATGGTGCAAGTGAAAAGAAGCCAGTCACGTTAAAATGGAACAAATTCATAAAACCGCACTTCCTTTTCACCTGTTGTAGAAGGTCTTTTTCACCCTTCCTGGGGAGTCAATCTCTTCTCCATTCAATTTCAATTCCATTTTCTAGTTCTTAAGCCCATGAGCATAGGCAACCGTCTCTGCCTTTGCATGCTTTATAAAAATGAATGTAAAGGTACTGACAAAATACCTTCCTTAAAAATAGTTTTGTGCTAAACACACAACTTCTGTTTTGGACATTCAGGTATTTGCTTTCCATGTATGACAGTGGAACCAAACAGAGCCTGACTCTACAACCTGTTATCCAATAAACTCTGAATTTTCCAGAACAGCTTATTACATCTGTTCTATCTCATCATGTCTTAGGGGTTTTGTGTTCATGATGTCATAATCTCCCAAACCCACAAACAATGTAAAGTTTACTCAGGTCAATTGCACATCTTCCCCTCCTCCTAAATTTTTCTTTGTTTGTTTTATTTCATTTCTGACAACAATAATCTCCTTTAATTGCTGGTTCTGCCAGTTGCATAATGGACTTTGCCTTCTGTTATCTGACCAGTAGAGCTCATAATTAGTGCTTAATTATGGTTTATAGAGCCACTTTGGTCTGATAGGAAAAATCTGCTTTGTTACAGTCAATGAAGTATTTAAAGCTGTGTCCAGGGTTGGGGTAGGTTTATTAAACACTTGGGTAAGCAATAATAAACTAACATTGATTGAGCAACTCGATAGCTTTCTTTTATGCACTGGTTTAAAAAAAAATTTTAAATCCAGATAGAATTAAAAATAACTTGGCATGGTAATGGAATGTCTCCGCTAAGAATGCACGGCTGCCAGTGGGGTCTATCACGTTGAATGTAACTCAATCTCAGCTCCAGAAAAGAGCACTTTGCAAAATATGTGGCAGCATCATTGCTATTATCTGAAAAGGAGGAGGGAGAAAGAATTCACTAAGGTCCTTCAGTCTGTTCAGAGCTAAATAAAGAATGATACTGCTGAGCATGGGTGTGTTTCTAGGGGAAGCTGCCAGAACTAATGAAAAAGCACGGACTTGATTTTCTTTTTAATTTTGCTTCCCTGCTTTCCAAGACTTTCAGGAGAAATTGGAGATTGTCCTGAAATCATGACAATTTTGAGTTTTACATAGCAAATTCTGGTACAAACACAAACACATTTTATCTGCCTGCAGGTGCCCTCACACCTATCAACTAACTGAGACAATATTATTCTAGGCTTGGTTCCAGTTGGTCTGCCAGGCCACACAGACTGAAAGGGAAAAGTGAAATAGAATAACAATTTTTGAAAAACTGAAGAGGGAAAGGATTGTGCAATATCTTTTCTCACTAGTTTTCATGGCAGGCAAGTAGGCTGTTTAACCACATCATTCACCCCTCTATATCAACAAAAAGATTAACGAGAGGTGCCTTTTAAAAGACACTTTTTTTTTTTTTTCACCAGGTGTGATTTTCAGAAGGAAAATTATGTTCAAGATCTGCCTAAGAACTCAGTGTATTCTCAGGGGTCTGGGGGGACGACTGTTTGTTGAGTGGGTTACATTTATCAAGCCCAAACCACCAATTATTACAGTCATGTTAGCTCCTCTCTTCATATAGGTATTTCCCTCAGTTCTTTCATTTTCTGCTGAAAATGTGACACACTTTTCTATTTCAAGATATGATGAGATTCCTCCTTTTCCAGAGGAACATGGAGGGGGGCGGGGGGAGGAAATCTGCCAAAATGAAATTGCCAAAGAAAGTTTTTCTAAAGTGACAGCAGCATCCTTCCTTGTTTAGCTGTGGACAGATGGAAGGCCACTGAAATGTGCACCTTCAGTCTATAGTCAGTTTATTCCTCTGGTAAGTTTTATTTCTTCATCAGGGAGGGTGATTTCATCATACTTGAAACAAATAGCTAAACAGATGATTTATTCATTACATGAGGTAGAAAAGTGATTATATTTGACCTTTTTATATACACCTGGTTGTGGTTATTTAAATGGACTCAAATTAGAACAGGATTGGACATCTCTGAAAGTTGCATTTGCCCTGCTGCTATTGAGTTTTCTTCTGTCTCTTCCCAACTGATGAAGTCATATTGTTATCAGCAGTATATATAACACTGTAACATGGTATCACCATATCTTGGGGAAATGGAATTTGCACAGGATGCCTGTGCTGAGCTCATAGATGAATTTCTATTGTCCATTATCGTTTATATCTAATATGAACCGTTCTACACAGCTCGTCTCTAATCCCCATGCTTGTTAAGGAGCTTAAAGAGTAAAATCAGTTGATTTCAGGGCCTTTTGGAGTTCAAGGTCAAAGTGATTATTTCCTTTTTTTTTTAAAGAAACGGACTCATCACAGTTTCCAAAGTTCAGTTCTTTCCTGGTTCCCTAATTAGAAACCGTACCAAGAGCATATCTGGAGGCTTTTATACATGAGATCAACCCCTTGCCCTGGGACCAATTATAAAAAAATAGCTTTACACATTTCACTGTTTGAATACCCAATGATCATACATGCTGTCGTGTTCTACAGTGAAGCCATGATAAAAATCATACCATTAGCAATTCTGGTCTATATCATTATCATAGTTTAAAATGAACATTCACACCAAAGCATAAGCCCATCAAGCACCACATGCACAAATTCAGTTATGACATACACTTGCTTTCATGAAGTCACTTGCATTGGAAACCTATAGAAAAAAATACTTTAAAATTAAAGTCAGTATCAGATTTTCTTCTCTCGAACACATCACACTTTTCTTCAGTGAAATGCACATGTTTTTGGAAAGTCCAAAAAGCAAACAGACAGAAAAATTTCAGTTTTCAAGTAAAACCAGATATTTCCACCAAAAGCACAGAAAATATATGTTTTCCTTACTTCTTTGTTTATTTTTTGAGTTAAAACCCCTGATCATGTTTAGGTATATGTAAACATATTTACACAAATTCCAAATTCACACACACCTATAGTAAAAAAAAACCATGGTTACATAAATAAGAACTTAAATTACTGCTTTACAGTCTTTATAACCCTGACACATATATTTGTACGTAACATATAGGTAGGTATAGATATGTGTACATAAACAGGTGCAAAGACAAGCAGGCGATATAAGCATGTGAACCCATCGCCAGAGCATGTCCCTATGTGTAAATGTAAAGCCTCCTGTAACCAGTCATTTTCTTTCAAATTTAAGCAGTATCTGAATGAGTTGAAAAAAGGGTCAGAGATTAGAAGGGATTGTTTAGGATTCAGGAGAGAGCTTTGCATTCCCCTTTTTGAAAGCTAATAAAACATGTCCCTAAAATGCTCTTATTGCTCCCTCTGCCCACGAGTGCTTTGGTCCCCAAGTTGCTGCTCGTGCTGCTGATCTGAGCCCTGGCCATTGACCTCCTATTAACCTCTGTAGCAACCCACAGATATTTAAAGGAAAGGCACACTTTGGAGTGATGCCTGATCTGCTGAGAGACAGAATCAGCATCGCTGGGCTTGAGCCCGTGTCTGAAGCAGAGGGTACAGGAGAAACCCATGGAGTCCTTTACTAAAAGGGTTCTTCTATGCCATGAGCACTGGAGACCTTTGTGAGGGCCTGCTCTATCTAGAAGCATATTAGGAATTCAGATCAGACAGTATCAGCATTTATCGGACATTTAACTTCTAAGAAACTGCTGCCTAAGTGTGACTTCATAAGTGGCTCCATGCTCTTGAAACGCTGCTGAAAGCCTAATGGAGACGGCTCTGTTACTCTCACCAGCCTTGTTCAGTGCTTTACCACAGGACAAAACACTTGACTTCTCTTATTTTTCTTTATTAAAGTCCATAATGAAGACCAAATACCACTTCTTCCATTAATTAGCATGGCTAGAGAGTCACAGACCCCCTTTGATCCTTTGAACTGGTGCTGATACTCAGAGGCTACTGCATCTAAGCCTTTAAGCCATTTGCAGTATCTATCCTCCTCCTTCTCGGCTGTGCACAGCTTACAGAAAAGGGTTGATACTAGGTCAACAGGGTCAGGATCTGCTGTAATCCTGCAGGAGAGTTCATGATAGAGCCTGAGCATATCAAACCAAAAAAAATGTTTAGATTACCTCTCACACAGATCTTTTTTTCTGAAGCGATTTACCCCCAGGTTTCACACTTACTCCCAGGGAAGGGCATCCTAAAGGAATATCAAAAGTAACAGACTCCACTGTAGCCATAATATTTCCTTGGGATATTACCAGAGGAGATCCAACCTTGTAAAAGGACCAAGCCCTCCTGAGTGGTAAAAGTTCTGCAAGACTAAAAAAAAAAAAAAAAAGTTTTCTATGAGCAGTGGAATTAACAATGCCCAGTTTCTTCAAGTATGTCCTGCACATTGCTTAAATCACTGGAAAACACCACTCTGTGCTGCCTCCTTCTTCTTGCCGTCACTTCAGAGACCCTTCTCTCATCACCTGCCTACTCAGCTCAGTAAAGGGCCAAATGCACTACGGCTGGTTCAGATCTACCCAGAATCACTCTGATCTGTGTGTCTATGCTGCCTGAGCTGTCTTTTCTTCCAACAGGAAAACTCTCCCCTCCACCAGCTGCCAGTTCTCCAAAAGCATTTAGCATCATAATGCTAATAAACACCTCTACTCCTGTGCCAAATTTTGCTGAAACTAACCAGCAAGTTCAAAACTTATGGGGGAGAAACTGGCAGATGGATGGACAAAGTCAATGATATGTTACTAAACATTAACAGGTTCTTCCCCAATGCCATTTTAGCTTAATTACTCATATCAGCACCTTCTCAACTAAACAGATGAGTTGCATCATGGCCAAAAGATCATGAAATAGGACCCTTGTTGAGCCAATAAGGGGAAATGGGTAAAGGAGTTCATGACCTTCAATTTGAATCAATCCTTACCAGCTTTTTAAATTCAAGCAACCATTAAAAGTAATTCCAAACAGATTCTATCTGCCATAATAGTGACTAGCATGTCCAAGAGATGGTATTTAACATACCCAGTCACTAAATTCATAGTGCTTTATAAATCAGCATCAACACTGAATTACTTCTGAAATCAAACTCTGCCTCTTGCAAATTCTGGGACCAATTCTGCGAACACAGAAATGTTTCTGCCCACTTACCTCAGTCCAGCAGCAAGGTTAATCTAAATGCCCAGAAATATTTACTTTTATAAACCCCATTGAAAAGTAATTTTGTGAAATTACAAAGGGGAACAAGAAAAGGCTATCAAACTACTTTCACTTCATCTTGGAATAAGGGGTGCCTGTCCTTGCCAGTTCCTCGATGCAGGGGCAGAAGAAAAATGTCTATTCTCACCATGCCAGGAGCAAAGAGTAGGAGATGGGAATGTGTGAGGCACTGTGAAGAAGACAATGGGGAGAACAGGTCTGTTGGGATGGATAAAGGCAAGGGTCCAGCCAAACAAAGTGATGAACATTCACCCAGCTCACATCAAAAAAGACATGTAAGGTTTGTAACATATTGGCAAATCTCTCACCAAACCATAATGCAAGTTGCAACTTGAAAAGCTAAAGCATGCAAACACTTGCAAAATAGACCCTACAGCACTAATTCCAGCCCTACTAAGCCAACTAGGATAATACTCCTTTGCATGAAGCACAGATAGCTTATTTCTGAGAAAGCATCTCCCAGAGCAAAAATGCAGAGGTTTTTCCCAGCTCTATTAAGGAAACATGCCAGTTTCAGGCTTCCAACAGGGAAAGGGAATAATAAGAAAAAAAGAGTTTATAAATTATGAAAAGCAAGTTGACAGTGTGTCCTTATGAATATGAAGATTACCTATGCTATCCTCATGAATCTGAAAAGTCACAGTTTAAAAAAAATGGTAAAAACTACAGATTCAGCAAACTGAAAAATAATGGGCAGGTTTTGCTGACCAGGGAATAGTCTGCAATTTAGTTCTTTTCTTGTTTAACATTTACAGTATATTTCACCATCCAGAAATATTATTATGTTTACAGGAAAAGCCCCATTTTCCACAGAAAGGTCCCACTATTGACAATATGAATATCACAGTGAAATACAGTCTGATAACTCAGAATATCCTCTGAATCTATTTAAAGTCCCCAAGGAAAATCCTCTTTTTCTAAAAACAAAGATATTTGTTATGTCAGCCAGTATATATTGACACACAGATATATATGAGGGTGTGAGCCTGTATGAAAATCACACGTACAGTTTCTGGCTTACAGGGTTACTATTTCTAATAGCTCACCAAATCACAGTGTTAGGAAAGTTTACAGACAAAGTGATGGACTGACTGGTTTAAGAAAGGCATAAACATGCAAATAAAGTGTGTCCTTTCATCCGATGCCTGTATTACACTATAGACTTCGCTGATCTCAGCTGAAGAATCTAGGCACTGCTGTTACTAACAGTTAATCTTGTTCTAAGTCATAGCAAGTGCTCACTTTGTGTTGATAGCCACTAGATTCACTGGAGCCTAAGGTGTCCCATCTAATAAATGGTTTGAAATGTCAAAAAGTGCCTTAGTCCCAGTCTGAAATGAAAGTTTCAAGTCAGGAAATTTTTTGTAAATTTAACATCGATGAAATGCTTTTTATGACCAAAAGTCAGTTTGAAATTTGAGTGTCAATTAAGTTTGGCAACTTCTGTAACATAAAGACTATGTATGTGTTCATTATGAGTACAAACAGCATTGAAATGGGTCATTTAATGCTTTCAAAAGTTCCTCCCTTGCAATAGTAAAGCTGGCCTTTTTTAGCAAGAAAGGAAGGAGAGTCAGGCTTCCCTGAAAATTTCTGTTACATCTGCTGAACCCAGTTTTGATTTTCTTGGGAATTATTTTTTGAAACACACCAAGTTTTCTCTATTAGTGCTGTATAAATATCAACTCCAGTGCAGAGCCTGGAGGGAGTTCAGAAGTATGACGTAATCAGAATAACTAACATGTATTCAAAAGTTTGGTTTGGAAAGTAGCTGAGAATACTGAACAGATCCATCCAGCCCTTCTTTGATTAAATAGCTTTGTACTTTACAAGGAAGACAAGTTCTCCTCACCATAAAACTAATCTTTTCAATCTGAAATGATGTCCAACAGATCCATGTTCATCTTCAAAATCCTGTTGAACTTTTGGAAGCACGGAAATAAAGAAATGGTGTAAGAAAAAAAAAGTAATAATTTTGAATTATTGAATAAGGTTAAAATTTACATTTTCAATTTAGGAGATGAAAAATTTTCTCCTACAATGATTTTCTGCTGGAAAAACAAACACTTGTCCTTAAATAGACCCTTTCCATACAGGAAAAAAAAAAATCTGTTTTGTTCCCCAAAGTTTGATTTTATGTCAGGAAATTCTCATAAACCAACATTTTGTCCAGTTTAGATTAAAGTTTGTGAACTAATCCCACGATGCAAAACTTGAACTGCTTTGTATGGATAAACAAGGTTAAATGCACAAAAGGAGACTATAAAACAGCTGTATCCTAAGGAATCAAACCTGAAGGATTTCACGTTCCCTTCCCAACACTTGGTAGAAGCCTGTAAAATACCTGCAGGCAATCCACAAGAGACTGTACCTACCAATGAATGTGGAAAAAGAAGGCAAAAAGCTGCCGCCAAGAGAAGCAGGAGATGCTTTGGGGCACAGATTTCAGCTTCATGGCCTGAACCCTACCTGGGGGGCAACAACTTTGTCCACTGTGTCTGATAGGTCCTGACAAATTTTCAGGGTTTAAGAACCCCTCAGTACCAATATGCAGGGGTATAATATAATTTCAGCTGAGCCTTTTCCTTAAGTTTTGCTTCCACCTTCTCAGATTTACACCCTGGTGGAGTTTTTGGTCTGTCAGGTGCAGTTTTGCAAGCAGTGATCAACTACAGATACCAGGAGTAGATAATTCAAGACACATTCACAGCTTCCTTTAGTCTGAACAATTGGAGAATGGGTATTGAAAAGTTGTGAATCATAGCGGTAGTGGCATCTCATTATCTCTCTGCAGGTGATTTGGTTTGGTTTTGTTATGAAATGCCAAAACCAAAGTTTTGAAAGGGATTTTTTTTTCATTAAAAAAAAAAATGCTATGAGTTTTTTGTTATGAAAAACCCCCAAACTGTCAGTTTTCTACAAGTTTTTCTTTGTCTCCTAAAAACGCCATTTTGGAATTATAGAGAATTGAACACTTCCTGCAGAATGCCATGAAATTATTTATAAAAATTTATTAAAATAAAGGGTGCAATACTCAGACCTAGACTTCGTCTGACTCTGGATATATGAAGTGTGAAGATGTTTTGTTATGCAGCACAGCATCCTGGATGGAAGGGATAGAGGACCACAGGAAGGGTCACTGCCTTCTCTCCCAGCTGCTCAGCTCCACCGCAGAAACCCTTGGGCTGCCTTGGGACAGCAAAGGTTTTGCAGCAAATACAATTTTCTTGCTCTGCTGTTAAATCACACAGCAACTCTGGAGATGCGTGGTGCAACCACCCTGGCCAAAGGAGTTAGCCCACCATTGCAACACTGAGCTCAGCAACCTGTGACTGAATTAAAGAGATGGAAAAAAACCTCCACCCCAGAAGGATGTGGCCCACCAGCTTTTTGATCAGTCATGAAACTTCTCAGTGCAGTGGCTTTGCAAGTGGTTTAAGCAGGGTGCAAACTGAGTGCTCTCGCTGTGAAAGGCAATTAGAGTTTGTCATTTTATCTCTAGAACTGTCTTGCATTTTCCCCTTTTCACATTTATGTACCAAACACAGGATTTTCCACAGTGTACATTTCCCTTCTAGTAAGCACCTCGACTTTTCAGGCTCAGCTCTTACTGAAAAAGCATACAGACACATTCCTTCCTTCCCAGAACAATTTGGCGTCACTTCTGCCCCTAAATCATCTTTGGTTACAACCAGCTCTCACCCCAGCCTCCACAAGCAGATGCAGTAACCAAACCAGGGATGCTCATGCCATCACACCACAGCGGCTCTCTGCCTGCCCTCCTCCCCAAGCTGGGCTGGCAGCCGGGCTCACGGCACCCCACCGCACTTTGGAACCTCACTCCTAGTTTAGTGACTCTCCAAATCCTGGCTGTATGAAAGCCTCTGCTTGCACAGTGTGAATCCAGGACAAATCCCAGGGGATCAGCAAATGGCTTTTAAAAGCAACTTGATCAGCGAGTTCAGTTTTGCCTACATTTGTTACATGGCTTGGAAGGTGGCGTGTTTAACATAGCATGACGGACCGTGGCCAGGGCTGTCCCATCAGGCTGTCCTTGGGTGATGGATGCCTGGGGTGGGGGGGGACAAAGGGGGTGATTTGGGGGAAAACTCCTGCTCTTCCACCAAAACCTAACCAGACCTGCTTCTTTAATCTCCTGTGATTCAGTAGGATTTGGCTATGGGCAGGGTGAAAGGAGGAAGAAGTCAGGCTCCCAAAATTGATTTCATTCCAGGTAATACTTCTTACACAACAATCTGTTCCTTTCAGAAGGACACAGATTAGGGAAGTATTTGGTCAAGGGGCAGTAGAGGGCACTCCAGGCCAGATCAGGTTAAGTTTTGGTCACTTTATCTCTTCTTGTTGACGTAAATGCTCGAGGCCATGGCCTGGGGTTTTCCTGCAGAAATGTGTTTACAAGCAGGTCAAGGACTTGCAGACAGATAACCATTAGCAAAACAACTTTTCTATTGACAAAAGAGCACAGAATAGTGCGTTGGCAGAAGAATTCTCGTTTCATTAAAAAAAAAAAAAAAAAAAGGGGAAAGAAAAAAGAGACGTTAGATCTAAGGGCTGCACCCCACCCGACTCTCATGGTTTTCTAGCTAGGATTTAAGACCGAGACTTGCTCCCCGTCCACTTGCAAAATGACACTGAGGACTTATGCCAAAGTGCTGTATTCAGTAATAAACTGAGATGGGATTTACTACTGGTCAGCAAGAGTGTGAGGCTTGTTAACTCCAATTCTGCTTTCAAATGAGAAATGTCTGCGGATCTCCAGCTCAAGGAAACACTCAGCCTCGGAAGCTCACCTGGTTTCAGGTTTCCTTGCAAACTCCCTGGCAGCCATCAGCCCTGCTCCCATCCCTTGCCTACCCCATTCCAGCCCCTAGCAGGTTCATCAAAAGGTTTTGTGAAAGTTCAGGAACCATCCGAGCAAACCCCAGCTGATTCATGGGTGTTGCCCACAAAGCACATGAGAGATGCAGCTGTAGCTCAAGGGAACCTAAACAGATCAGGCTGAGTTTTGCCCTGGTGTTCAGTGTCTGCTCAAAATCCCCAGCCTTGGAGCTTAAAGTCAATTGATGCCAATATTTTTGTAAAACTTTAACCAACCAAAATTTCTATAGCCACCTCTTTAGCCGAAAGCACTGTTCTGAATGCACTTGAAAAGGCAGTATGTTAAACAGCTGTGAATACAGCAGACAAAAATTTTAACAAAATGTAGTTGAAAAAAATGCCACTCAAGAGCCATGGTTATTTGCTACCTGTCAGTCAGGGTTAGGATATAACCAGCAGGGGAAGTGGCTTCTCGGAAAGCCTTGTTCAGTCTTACTGGAGGAATTTGTGGTCTATTCTGTATACAGTTTGTGGTATCTGAGTCATGACCTGACTCTAAGACATACTGGATTTTAAATGACAAACGCTGTCTCTCTGACGGAGGCCTCGCATTAGTCAGAAACCAAATGTGTGTGCACTAGGGAGAGCTGGGACATTTGATGCCCAAACAATAAAGCAAGCAAAACAAAATGAGCTAAGCCAACTGGAATCAGCAGAAGCGGGTTCATGTAATTCATCTGGCTGTACGAGCAGGTTGAAATTCAGTCTGTGGTTCGAGCAACTTATATATGAGCTGGAGGCAAAGACTGGTGTGTGCCTCCGGGTGCACAACCATGTCTGTGGTTCTACACACAACGCAGGAAAAGTGAAATCATTTTCGAGGACATGCTGGAAACTGAGGGGAAAGTACAGATGGGTTAAATCAGAGTTCTTATTAAAATAGGGACTCTCGGTTTGCTTTCTTTTCAGTTTCTTTTTGTTCTTCCCTCCCCATCCCTCTCCCACTCACACACACAACGAGCCTTTGCGTCGGCAAAGGGTCAGGAGGCTCTTGCAAACTTCTGCCTGTGGAAGCTGGACAATGTGGCATGTGCAGGCTCAGCATCAAAATACCACTCAAAACCCCTGCCTTTGCCCTAGCTCTCAGTTTTAAAGGGACAGCCTCTGTGAAAGAAGCTAATTTTTCAAGGAAGAGCTACCTTGTCTTTATTAATCAAGACACTAAGTGCCACTCCACCACAATACCATTCCTGCTTCTCCAACGCCACTTCCCTCCAGCCCCATTAATACTATTAAAAACTCAATAACTTTTTCTATTACCTTTGTTTAAATCATATTCCTCTATGAAGTATAGCTATTAAAAATGCCTGTAAACTCTTCCTATTAAAATGACATTTTAAAAGGCTTGATTTGAACATGGCTATGTCACTTAAAGTGGAAAAGTTTCTGCAAGTTCCCTTCCAAGCTGTTAAAGATTAGCTTGATGTAGATAAGACTATTCCCTAAACTCATTATCTGTCTTCAAAATGCACCTTAAGGACTACTTAATAAAGTCAAGGTTACGTGAAGAGTATTTCAGTGAAAACCAGTGAATGACTATTAATAAATCTGCATTACAGATTGGTTATTTTGTCTCTGTCTTTCATCTGAGCAATAGATGATCCTTCTGGGTTTTTGGAGGTTTTTGTTGGTTTTATTTTTTTTTTGGTTTGGCTTTTTTAACAATAAGCATGTGTTGCCTCCTTGTACAGGTCACCAATGAATCAGAGGCAGCAGCAGTGGTAGTAGAGAGCATTTCAGCATGTTTACAATTAATGTGATCTACGCAATGTAAAATATTTTGCAAAGAAGGGTCAAATATCTCCAGCCAGTGCAAATTAAATTTCAGGGATTCTTGACTGGGCCAAGCTTACGTTCAAAACAAAATCATGCTACTCTTTGTATAACTGCATTTTTATTTCTCCTGAAATAGTGTTTCCTATTTATTTCAATGCTATGGGTATGAAATGTTAATCCCATGAGCTCCAGTGCCAGATACAGCAAGCCCATCCAGAAGTAAAACACTGCAGCTTTTTGAAATAGGAAAACTATTTGGCAGGATTTATTCACAAAACCCTCTCATCTGTTGTACATGGCCCTGCAGAACTGGTGTTTTAAGAGTTAGGGTGGTGTTGTAGAGGCCTGTGGTAGCCAGTGCTAAGGACTGTCACAAAGCTTCATTGTCACCTGTTTCTGGCAGAGCAGATTGGGAAGTTTCTGATGTCTAAGGACTGAAGTCTTATCCTGCAGCTGGCCTCCCTGCTCCACCCACACAGCAAGGGGCACTGTTCTGCCCTGGGTCCACATGAGGAGCTCCATCCCTACTCCTCACCATGGAGTGGATCAAGCTGCTGCAGGATACACTCATATTTCTCCCTATGGATGTCATGGGGAGAAATACAAGACTACAGGAGAAAGGGAGGAAAAGCTGTCACAACAAAGCTTGCTGGAAGTGTGGAGTGGAAATGTCAGTATTAGTTCAGTCTATCTTTTAGATTTCTGAGTGCCTCTGAGGACTAAATACATTTTTTTCTTTTTTTATTTTTTTTTTAAACTATTTCTCGTTGAAGCTGAAAGCAGTCAACACAGAAGCTCACAGCTGTGTATGCATCAAAAGGAACCATGCAGATTTTTCCTGGACTGACTTGCTGGAAATTGTTGATTCACTCTACATGGAACAGCTCCAAACTACAATTGGTTACCTGTCATTCAACCATTTCAGAGGAATTCGCATAACACAGCTGTTTCCATATTGGTCATGCTCTACCTTGTGCAGTAAAGATTAGCCTGATTCAAGGCCAGCAAAAAAAAAAAAAAAAAAATCTGTGTACATAATCACTACCTGCCCCTTACCTTTATCGTTAAGTACTTCCATGAACTCTACGATTGTTAACTCTGAAGCATGTATTTTTGAGATGGGACTATATTTTTGCCATGTATTTCTCTCATGTATTAGGCTCCCCAAAAACTTTTGGGTATGTCCACAGGGATTGCCACACACAATTGAAATCCTGTTGAAGCCCATACTCTGGGCTTGCCAGATGGAGAGCAGCTCTTGTCCAAGAGTCACATACTTTATTAGCATGATGCTGAACCTGAGCCTCTCAGCAGGGTATTTTGCCTTGATCAGAGTAAATTTAAACCTATCCACACTGCCAGCAGAGGCAAGCCCACCATGGTCTGCATGTGCAAGCGTAAATAATAACAGCAGCAGCCAACAACTGTTCTGCAAAAGCTTGAATCTACTTACAAACCACAACACAAATTTTAATGCTGAATTTAGGTTCTTCAGTTTAGAGGATTTATACATAAAGTATGGAAAATCTGGTAATTAGGAGACAGGCCCTTGTGAGTCTCCTTGTTCTACTTTCCAGATGAAATCTGATTCACCTTGTGTTTCATCTTTAGGGAATTTTTACTTCATGAAACCAAAAAGGCAGCACAAAAGCAAAACAATCTCAGCCCTTCTAGTACTGCCCACTTCCACTCTTGGTTCAAACCCAGGAGCATGTTAGAGTGGAGACAGCACAATACCAGTACAGGCAACGGGGCTTGCAGAGCAAAATTCCCCCTGCAGAGCTGGTGGATCCAAGGGAGACATCATTGTGTTGCCTACACATGGCCTGGGAAAAGGCTCAGAAAGAACAGGCTGAAAGAAGATATAAATCCCCCAAAAGATCAAGGGCATGACCTTGCAGTAATGATGGGAGCTGGTGTCATCCCTGCCTGGGAGAAGAGCTGTGCCACCCTCAATTATCCTGAAGGAGAACACTTTGGGTCGGTGGTTGGGTTTTTTTTGTTTTGTTTTTTCCACACAGATAGCAAAAGATTTAAAACAGGCAAGTGGTATCATACAACCTAAACCTTTTATTCTGCATCTCACATCTTCCTGGTTTATCTAAAACTCATGCTACATTGAGTGAATTAGGAGGCTGATTGAAAAGTACATTATATACTAGTTACCTGTGAGATGTGCACTTTAGAAGTGAAGGTTTAGGGGCAGAGGAAAGGCATATAATAAAGAGTAGTGTACTTTGAAAGGTCTAGGCAATACTGCAAGAAATGGCATTACCTCACAGTTGTCAAGGCTCAGAAGTTTTATTACCAAGGAATTTCACTTTTGCCTCTTATTCTTAACACATTGACCAGTTCTGGGACTGAGAGGATTTGCTGATCTAATATAGATAGTGATTTCGTAGGTTTGCTCAGATTTATATAGACAGCACCCTGGGATCAGGAATTACATTTAAAATGTAATAAAATGTTCTTGTGCACTTTTACTCACAAATACTGTACTTAAAAAAGTAAACATCAAATAATCTCAGATATCTTTCAAGAAAATGTTGACATAGCTCCAAGAGCTCATACAGATGACTGAATAGTTTTCTGAGTAAACCTAATAAACTCATATTCTTATTCTTTCAGTGTAGCATGAAGTATTACATCATGGAGAAGAGAGAAAACTAAGCCATATAATTTAGCAGAAATCTATTTTAAACATATATTTCAACATATGAAGATGGAATATAGACAGCCATATAGGCATGTTTTTGTACTACTTACAGTCTTAGAGTTTAAAAAATGATAGCAGTTAAGTTTCACCCATGTAAATGAATCAAATTCACTTTGCTAAAAATGTGTCCCTGCTTCTAAAGTGAGACTTCAGTCCTTTTCCACTCAGCAGCAATGTTACAATGATTTCAAGGGGCAGGATTTGACCCCCTAATGTGTTCAGAAGGACTTTGTGTAAGTTAGGAGTTTTAGCACAATCGCTCCTCTAAGTAGTCAAAATGATTTATCTACATTATCTGTCTTTATTAAACAGTCATTTACCCTAGTGAGTCCCACTCAAGGGAATCTTTATTATTCAGACAAGCCCTTACAGTCATAATGACACAAAATATATAGGAATAGTTAATAATACTGTTATTCCTATGTCTGTGAATAAACATCAGCTGATAATTTTATATCAACAACCCATCGGAGCAGAGACAAAAATCTATACTTTACATGAGCAAGCAAACCATAATAATGTGCCAGGCAGCTGGTGAATATTATAAAGCAAGACAGACTCCTGGAATACACCAAATTTGGATTCTTAATGTATTTTGCCAAACAACATAAAAATAAAGTCTTTCTTACAAGAATTAGTGAGAGTGCTGAAGACTGAGGAAAAAAAAGCTGTGTCATTTAAACTACTGAAGTCCATAGCTGTACCAAAGCTGGCAGCATGACTGATATTATCAACCTAAAATCATTTAGGGATGAAAATACCAAATTACTTATTCCACAGGGGATAGATTCCAAGTTAGAACCTACTCAAATCATTGATGGCACCGAGGCCACCTCCAGCTGAAAAACACTGCCTCTGCAATCATTTCTCCCTCCAAAGACTGCACATGGATGATGCAACCTAATAATATCAGTGTGCTTCACGTCAGAATCTAAACTTCAGTCTGAAGAAAGGTCTCAGGGAGGCCTTTTTGTGTTAGAGAATATCTACAACCTTTAGAAATTTTCATAATAGTGCCAGTCAGGGTCCCTACTTCTAAGTCAAGGGGAGGTAGAAGAAAGGGGGTTCCAATGTAATATCAGATTGGAATGCCTTCACAGGACTAGACGAGCATTTTCACCTCCAAGGCACTGGTAATTTCAGATGCATTTGGTGTTGAGAAGGCTGTTGATCCTTCAGCTCTTATTTCATGGAACAATACATATTTTTCAGATTTTTATATCGCTTAAAATAAAGCTCTTAGTTTTGTTACAGGGAATGAACCACAAATTTTGTGGGTTCTAAACATCTGCTGAAGGAGTGAAACTTCATGATTCATGAGGTTTTGTCAAGGCCTACTTTTCTATGCGACTGTTCTTTTAAGAAAAGGAAAAACTTATTGTCCCTCATAGGCTGCTTCAGATAACAGAGGCCTTGGGTAGCCTCCAAAGGCACTGTCCTGCATCAAAGCAGTGCAAAACACTTCATTGTGAGCATACAGCTGAAGCAGCCCAAAAGCCTGAGCGAAATAAAATCCATTTTTTGTCTCTCCATCTGTTTTTGGTTGTTCTGGGCCACCCCTCAGTGCAGTACCTGGGCCCTGTGCAGGTGAATTAGAGCTGCAGAATGAACACTGCCAGGCTTGACTGAGTATGCTGGTCTTTGATCTCCCTGGTTTCTGCCATAGATGAACACAGCGAGCTAAGCACAGCAATTAGCAGTAACAGCTATTAACAGGCTTCACAAAAGACACAAAAGGACACAAGTAGGTGGTTTACAGTGTGGCAGATAAAAACAAAGTGGGTACTTTCTTTTGAACACAACTTCTCAGCAAGTTTAGGCTAAGGAACCAGAGGCCTAACTGGCAAACAGTACACTTCTAGTAAATAGACCTAAAAAAAAAAAATTAAACAAAAAATCTGTGGATAGTAAGTTTGTCTTGTCCTTAACAAAGACCTCTGTGAGCAAAATTTTTTGGGAAGACTATTTTTTACTTCAGTGCTTTCTGAGTTAAGACTAAAGAAATCAATGTGGACATTACTATAAAAACTTAAGATTTCTGTGCATGGGGAAATTCAAAGGAAAAAAAAAATAATCAAACGGGCACTGACTGCTTTGTAGAAGCATAGTAATTTCCATTGACATTATTGTCCAAGAAGAGGGTGTAAACAACAAAACTCGTCACATTTCTGGACAACAGTTTACAGGCCTGTCTTCTACCCCACCACCTCTGCAAAAACCCAAGGGGAGTACCCTGAGCCAAGCTTCTGCTGTTTGGTTCTGGTGCTCAGATTCCAGCACTACTGGGATGAAAGGACTGAGTTAGGTCATGTTTCTAGAGGTTGTTCCCTGTAGAACATCCAGCTGGTTAGCCCAAGGTGTACCCCATCACAGCCCCTGCCCTCCCAAACACAATCCCCACTGCCTGGGAAACCAGAGTCAAGGGCGCCAGCGCACTGTGTATGTGATGCTTCTATATTGTAACTATGATAGATCACCTTGACTTTTCAAGCTGTTTTAACAGTAGAAGCAGCCTCCCCCCTGTCCCCCCCAAGCCAGTAAATGATGTGGCCACATTTGTTTGGTGTTGTTTTGACAAACAACACATGCTGATTAGAGTACCCCCATCAGATGATAGATTTGCAGACATGGTCTAACAAAATTCATTTTTCAATACGAATACCAGTCTTTAGAGACAACTCATAATAGCATTGCATCAGGGATATCTCTAAAGCTGACATGTTTCCAAATACATGTATTTATACTATACTTTCATATATATATATAGGAATAAGAAGCTGGAAAGAAAAGAGGGGGAAAAAAAGATGCAATAAATCAGAGAACATCTAAGGATTTTTAGCCATACGCTATTTCTTAAATCGGGAAGGAAAACATGCATTAATCAGAACATTAGCTCCAGACAGTGCGACAACATCAGGAACATTGCTACTGTACAGAAAGTCATGAATAATTATAGACCTACAAAACATGTATATAAACTTTAACATCGTCATCATCGGCTTTGATCAATAATATAACACACGAAAGATAACAGGTTCATAACTTCCCCCCCCCCCCCAGTGTGAATTCTGGATGTGTAAAAATCTATAGAAATAACAAAAAAAAAATATTTTACTTTTTGTCCCACAGCACCATGTCTGAGGGCATCTTAAAGCAGATTAGAGATAGTGGCTTATTTTCCACAGCCATTTGATTCCAACATTGTGTAAGCAAAGTAGCCAAAAAGTTCTGCTGCAAAGGCTGGCCGATGCCTTAAACAATTTCTACTGTGCATACTGACCATGTCCTCCTGCCTGTGATGTGGGGCAGGTCCTGAGAAAAGAGTAAGCTAGAGCAAAGATTTTGACTAGTAGAACAATCCATGCATGGACCTTTGTGGCAGGCTGAATCTGGAGGAACCTCTGGGACTTTATAGACCCTGAAGCACTCTGGAGTTAAAAAAAGTTAATTCAGTACCAATTTCTTTCTCACTCTAAGCCTCACCAAAAGTAAATCATTATCCATGTTTGCTAGATGGAGAAAACAAGACATGAAGTAAAGCATGCTTAGCAGCACAATTCAACAATAAAAGTCTAAGAGATCCCTTTCAGATGACTAAAAATCTGTTCTTGCTAGTTTTCCATATTTCATGACAGTTAGACTCATGTCTTTCCCCACTTTATTCCCTCCCCTCAGAAGGGACTTTATTCACATCCATGAAAGATAGAGAGATGTTCAGTTTGCCTGCTACAGTACTGCTTCCCTGGGCTGAGAATCTCCTCAGAAGAAATCTTTATGATCATTTACTTTCTTTTCAGCCACTGAATTCAAGTGCTTATTTTAAATAAATGGAGAACCAGAGCATGGCTATTATACAAAATGTTGAGCTATATAATGCCCACTTTAATGTCCTCCCCTTTTCTTTGCAATTAATAACTGGATATTGTAACTAACCTAACTTGGACCTGGGAAAAAGCACTTGGCTCATATCCCTTAATTGGTATCTTTAGCATGGTGGAGAGGACTGTAAATTATCAAAAAAGTCTGTTAAGTGAGGAATGGGACCCTCCAGCTGAAGGAGTTTCCATGGCCTTGCTACATGCCAGTATTTAAGATTGAGTGTTTCAATGAGGTGGGAGTTATATTTAAAAACTATACCTACATTTATATCAACTTAGTCTTAAAGGGACATTTTATCTTCTCCTCTCAGGAAAGTATTCTTGGATTCAGTTTCATGTAATCATCTTTTGTTCCAGCTATTGGTGATTTTTTTTATGGCATTGATTGCTTGAGGTTTGCTTTAATTCCTTCCTTCAAGAAGGACTCATGTAACATATTCACTACTAAGACACATATTTGAGAGCTAGCTAGGGAAACATGATAGAAGCAGATATAACAAAAAAATAAATTTTCCTTCTTTCCTCTCTTGTCCTTTCACTGAAACACCATGTACAGTTAAAACCTAAACGGAAGCCAGTTGTTGCAATACCCTTTCTTCACATCCAATCTGTAGAACCAGTTACCTGATCCCAATCATCCTGTTACTGTAGCAGGCATAACATGAATTGCAATCCAGTGTTGGGATAAAAAGCACATAAAATCTTCAGAGACATTTGTCAGGATTTTCCCTTATACTTACAGATGTTAAAACCAGAGGCACAGAAGCAGAGGACTCTTAACACATATGCTAATGGATACCAAGTGCTAAAATGATTTCTAATATGAATGTCTATAAATTAAAACTGAAATTTCCGTAAACACTTTTCTATAACACCTTGTCCCTCATAAATGTTCCCTAATGCTTGTGCTCTTTAATATTAACTTTATCTTAAAATTCTTGAATCAGAATCACTAAAGCAGCTGCTTGAAGATGAATATAGCAAATATATCCAAAATTGTATAACAGTTTTGACAAATACTTTTCTTTATTTGGAAAGTGCTCACTTTAACTAATCAACACTCATTATTATGTGTCTGGATGTGCTAATCACCTAGTGTTTTTTCCATTCCCTGATTGGAAGTCTGTAAGTTGTTGTAAGGAAGATAAATGTGTGATTATACATGTGTTTGAATATTTCTTAGATTAAAAGTTACTCTTGACAACACTTGTATATATTCAGTGATTCAAAACTATATGTATAAGTATCCACTGTCTGAATATTCACAATAATTAATGATGTGAACTCCTCATATACACTAAATAAAAGCTAGCACTCTTATTCACAAAGTTATCTGGAAAATTATTTTTGTTATTACTCAACTGTACTTTCAAAGTTATTTCTCAACAGAAGAGTGAAAGTCATTAGAAAACAAATATATATATACACACAAACAACCCTTATCGTACTTAATAGATCATCATATTTTAATCACAATAAAAAGATGGAAAATAAAACCCAACGGTGACAGACAACTTCCCAGAAGCATTAATGCATCAGTTTCTCAACTATGTAAACTGCTGTAAATCCAGTTAGGTCAACTGAACAAAACCAGCTTCAGCACTCTGAGCCTTTCTTAGAAAAAAGTACTTACACTTTCAGCTTATAACTATCTTACAACATGACTGTACTTGCACTTTTGGGGGGGGGTGGAGTGGGGGTGGTTTTCTTTTTAGGAGATAGAGAAGTGAGAGTTTAGGGGAAGGATTTTCTTTTTAATAATTCTCCTCCAAAATAGTCCTCAACTATTTTTTTCTCCCTAATAAACAATAATATGAGAAAGGTCTATCTCTGCATGTCAAAACTCTACCTTTAAAACATTATGCAGCACAGCATAACTTGTGGTATGTTGGTTTATTACAACATATATATTAATTTGGCTATTAGTCATAAAGGCCTGGAAAATTCACTTAAGTTCTTCAGGCAGTACAGGAAGCAGTGGACCTCAACTGTCCTTAATTACTTTCTTTAGATGTGGTAACTCCTCTCAGTGGGTCTGACACCCAGAGAAGCCAATACAAGTCCTTGTCTTGAACACTTTTGGACTAAGATACAGACATTATTTTCCCTACTCTTTCTTCTGCTTCCCCAAAACAAGATAAAATTAAATATTCTGTTTACAAGCCCAATAGACTGTGTAATATTGGCCCATTTTCATTAGTGGCTGAATGAGGACATGAAATCTGTATATCTGAATTCAGGAGGGCTTTGTGGTAGCATCTGGTCTCACACTCCATGCAGTAAAGATTTAGCTATTGACAAAACTTAATTTTAAAAGAATGAGAACTCTCTCTTAAAAACATTAGAAAAAAATCTTCAGAGTGAATACAACACTTTCATTGTATAAATTAGTCATTGAACATAATGCTGCTGAATTAAAATCTCTTTGTCTTCCTGAAACTTCCACAGTCACAGTGAAGTTTTCTGCAGTTTTGAGGTAGGGGCAAGTTAGAGCTGTGTTTCTTCTTTAAAAAACAATAATAAAAAAAGTATTTACAACAGCAGCAGCTTTGAGAGCCACGTTCTCGCACACACTCTCTCTCTGTCCCTCTCTCTGTTAGGCTTCATTTGATAGCTATGAACTGTGGATAAAGAATAAATATGGCTTTTCAGTGCCCTAGGACTCTCACCTGACTTATTTATGTCTGACCTGGTAGAACACCACTGACCTTGGAAAGTTTAATTGAGGCTGGGATTATATGGCACTGCTTGAGGCCACCTGAATTTAGAGGGTGTGACACACACTTTCTCTTACTGACTCTCTCTCATCTGCTAGGGGATGCACGTGTGGGTGCACGTGTATTTGTGCATGCATTTGTGCACCCCAAATTAAGCCTAGCAGTGGGCAAACACCCTGCTGTGAGCCTACAGCATGCAGTATCATACGGGAAAAGATTACTCTAACCAGGCAGTCAGCATGAATGTGTTAAGGTGGTTTGTTTTTGTGGGGGTTTGTTGTCTTTTTTTCTTTTCCTGGCATGTTTTCTCCAAGATCTGATTTTTACAGTTGACTCTTAACTTTTTATAACCTGATTCTGCCTAAGAACTGAGAACTTAAAGTGTGAAGGAGAATTATATGGACATTGATTATACACTTGTACATATTGTGTTTAAGTTTCTTTAATTAAATTTAATTAAAGCGTATGATGAATGCTGATCATTTTCACTCCTTTTCGTTTTCAAGAAAGTTACAGATCTTTAACACTCTCCACATTTACTTTAAGGGGGGTGGGGTGGGGGTGGAAATTACAGAAGAAAAAGATCCATAAGACTGAAAGATGGAATAAAATGGAATGGCACAGATATCTGTTAGCCAAAGAGTACTATCTTTCCGGCTGGGTATCATCCCTAGATGGATATAAACAGCTTTCATCTGGGTTTCTTGAAGGCAGAGGCCAACAAATATGCCGTATTATGCATGGAGTCTTTTTATGGCACAGACTATTGCCCACTGGAGACCAAGCAGACACCACTAAGCAAACCTCACCTAAGGCCACAGGCAAGCATCAAGCCCAGAGGGGATTCCTCTCCCATCAAAAGCACTCTCCCATTTCCAGTCTGTAACATATATTTTCCCTGTCATTTAAAGTTTATCAGTGCCAAAGCCCCAAGACAGCCTGGCTTGAGTCACACAGGTAGGTGTGAACATTGAACTGTTGGAAGGGTTAAAATATTCCTGGATGGAAACAGCCTACAGAATGTCTTCAGAAATAAAACAACTCCATGATGCTTTCAAGGCCAAAATTATCCATTCTGTGCCTTATTTCTAATGTGCTGCCTGGACTGAAACTGTGACCGTTTGCTGTTTGTAGGTGTCATAGGAAATGAAATAAGGAGACTGCTGTTGTTAAGAACAGCTGCAATTCCCCTACCTCTCTCCAACAGGCTATGCCATGAATCAGGATATATTTTATTATTTTTATAGTTCTATGCAGTGACGTAAAGCTTATCTGAGTCCCTAGCAAGGTGATACCAAGATCTAGACAGACTAAAATCCTGGACAAGATGACAATTAAATATGTACTGCTAGCAATTCATGGTCTGATTCCCTAGTGTCTATATTACTAAATCCACAAAAATTGCCAGCTAAGGATAATTGCATTTGCACAGGAAAATATCCAAGATGGGTGAAGAAAGCACAACAGTAAAGCTATCTGCAGCTACCTCTCATCATTGATGACATCCTACAGACATTGCAGACAAACTGTATTTTTTGAAGTCTCTGGTGAATGGAAGAGGTTTCAGAATGAGTAACAGACCTCAAGAGGGAATTCTGCCTTTTTCCTTCTTTTTTAGCAGTCCTTGTCTTCCCACTTGGTGAAGTAGCAGCTTAAGTGGCAGACCTTTCCAACATCCAAGAATAACACCAGTCCGTGTAGCTGAACTGTTTCAACAGAACTACGCTACGCTCCACAAACCAATTCAATACACTGCACTGCTGCCATCCGAGAGCCTAGCTCTGAACACCTGGGAAGCTGAATACTCACCCAAATCCAAACATTGCCACTAATGATCACAGTAACATTTACACTGATTTTAACTCAATTTCCATCCAATTCACCAGCTACCAGCCTTTATCATGCTCTCAGAACTACTGGTCAAGATTTCAGGATTCACTGACTTGCTAGCTGTCCCACAAGAGTATAATTAAGTCTGTAAGTTAAAAATACCTACATTGAAAGAGGCTCACCATTAATCTGGACGCGTCAGACCTTCAATATAAGCTGACCTGCATTTATTTCTTATAAATGGGAAAACAGCACTAATACAGATACGCTTCTAAAACACTGGAGACAAAAAAAAATGCCAGAAAAAAATTTTCTGTGATCCTTATTTATTACATTTTTAATAGAAAGTCAGTGGAGGTCTTATCTGATGTCATTTGGTTTAGGTTCCCTGGTATTTTTTGTATTTGACCAAATTCCCTTATCTTCTCATTGCTTGTGTTCTGCTCTGCCAGCATCCAACAAACTGATATACTTATCTTCAATTTTATAATAAAGTTTTAGCTTCCACAGGATAAAAAAAGAAAGAGAGTGGGAAAAGGAAAATTGCATCCAAGATACTAAACATATCAGGCATGTGTGAGCGTCAAGGAATCCAGCAGTTAACCTTCTTCCTACTACAGAAACTTCAATTGTTAAAAGACATTTCACTCATAGGCTCATTATTATTTTTCTTTTATTTAAATTCTTAGATATTCCTATTTAAATGGTCAAATTAAGAAACAGTTATGATCTCAGGCACTACCCAGTTCCTATTTTGAAGTAAGGTTGGTGATCATTAGTTTTCTGTGATTGCTGTTAATAACCAAAGGTGAAAAGATAATTAGAAGTGACAATTCTGAGGCATGGAATATAAACCAAGGGCTAATGAGCAAGTTGTGCAAGTGTCCAGCTCCCCTTTACAGCTTCATTTCCCACTGTCATGACATTTTTGCCTTCTCTTTCTTCCTTAGCTTTTGCACTTGCTACAGCTCTTCCTTAGCACCTAACCACTCATTCTCTCCCTAGCTCTACCAAAAATGACCCAAAAATCATTATGAATAGCTGTCTCCTTACTTACTCTGTTTGTTCATTTCTTCTGCTGATCTCTTATTACACTTGACTTACCTTAATTTGCTGTCCTTTCTTAGTTTTAGCCCTCTCTCAGAGGTCCTGTCTTGAGCAAAGCCTCTTTCCTCTCTGTAGAAGCCAAGATCTGATTTGCAAAGCAAACAAACCTCCTTCAATCACCCATTTGCTTGTCCAATTTATAACCAAGGCACACTTGTTAAGAGTTGAGGAAAAAGACGTAACATTTTTTGCTATTTAAGAGAACAGGGGATGAGAATATGAGTTAGGAGCCAGATTCCCAGCTGAAATAAATCAGTCTCATCAGCCAGAGTGGAGCAACACCAATTTAAAGCATCTGAGTATCTGGCCCAAGGTTAGCTTTATTTTGCTTTGATAAAAAAACACATCAATAAAACTGGAAAACAATGAACATGGCCCTAGTACATCAAGCTGGGCTAGGTCTGAAGAAAGGGAGCTAACTGGCTTATTATATAGATGTTATACTTTGACAAAATGTGACAACTACACCTTTTCATTTCCCCAGTGGCCTCCAGGAAACTTAAGATTTAGTATCCTATAGAACACTTTAAGCTTGAGAAACTTCTTCTTATGGTTTCTTATGAGTCCTGGAGGCTGTGAAAAGAGATTACAATGCTTTATATTAACTCTTCTCAGCTTGCGAGAGATGAGCTAGTGGGCTGATACCAAAGTCTCCCCCTTGTCACTGATCTGCAGAAGTGGTACATCTGAAACTACAAGTCCTTCCCCTCCAAGCCAAAAAAAGAGCCCAACAGCAGCTCCACATTTTTTCACAGCCCTGCCAAGTTCCAGGCCAAAAGTGTCAGCATTGCCATGGCTTCTGATCTTGTGCAGCCATCAGTTTAAAATGTGCAATTTCCATGCACATCTATTCTGGGCTCAGTGCAATTTCAATCCCCAGGACAGCCAAGGCATGGTGAGATCAAGTCTGCTTACTCTGTTTCAAAGTCAGGTTGACTGACAAGAAATAAAAAGAGGAGAATAGTAAAACAGAACAAAACAAAAGAAGAAGAAAAAAAAAAAAAACCAACCAAACACAAAAATCTTGTATACTTGCCCATCCTTCCTTTTTCCCCACCTGACAGGGTCTTATGAAATCAATCAGAATATTTTGTTCTGGGGTAGTGGATAAAAGAATAAGCCGCTATATCAGGCCTTCTGAAAGGCTTGTATTACCTGCACGTCATTCAGCTGTCCTCAGAGGAAAGTGTGTGTAATTTTTGGTATCTGAACACACAGTATAAACAGATTAGATCTCCCCAAGGTTCCACAGAGGAGACAATTTGTTGTGAGTCATCCGAGCAAGGGAGATTGTGACTCTGCTACACACTGTTGTGCTCTTCCCATTTCTCAGTTTCAGCTAGCGAAGGGGAAATTAACATGTGCTTTTTGAAACCACATTCTCTAGAGACTCACCTGGAACACAGGGAATCCTCAAGTCAGAATGAAGTGCTTTGGGCAATTTACTGACTACTTGTAAGTGATCTACAAGCACTGAAACAATGCTGACTTCCTCACGTCTGAATGTCAAAGATTGGTCCTGACATATTTATATTCCTTGTCATGATAGCTCTCAAAATCATGATGTTCTGGGAAGCAGAAACATCACCAGATGCTCTTGATAGGTGCAATGAACCACCCACAATGTCTCTTCTTCCCAAGATTCTTAAAGCAGCACAAGACCAGAGAGAGCTGAGCCCCCTTTAGCTCCTGATTCAACACATTTCTGAGACATTTGTATCCTACAGTGGAGAAAAAAAGGGATGTCTGTCCCTATTCAACAAAATCTCCGAAGTACTAATTACCACTGCCTACTGTAAAGTCCCAAAACCCCACTTTTTGTAAACCCTCCTCCATAAATTGGAAGCTTCATACTTTGCATATTTTGGAAAATTTAGTTCTGGGAGGTGTCTTATGTTCTGTACCTTGAGGAAAATGGAGTCCTTGCTTCAGTTTTCTAGGCTGAGAATTTCTTTTTGGGGAATTTGAAAGTGGCAGAGAAACACGTTGAGCTGAAAGGCCACAGGAGAAACACACCACCGTGGAAGTATTAAAAGAATCCAGAGGAAGTCCTGGGTCAGGAGGCTATGAGCCAGTCCTGCTGTCCTCTTCAGATAAAGTGTTCTAAAGAAATAGGGCAAACAACTTTTTTTCATTATGTTACTTCTAAGTGTGTTTACAGTGTGTCTTACCTGGAGGAATAATATCTATCTGGGCCAGCACAGATCTAGGTTGCTTCTTATCTAGGGCTTATGGACAGTTTATATTCTGCAATAGAATCTCTACTACACAAGAAGCCAAGGTTACCCTTAAGTTTCTCCCACAGTGGGAACCCTCTTTTTGTTTTTATCATGCCATGTAGACAAATTTAAGAGTTTGCTGTGCATCCATAGATAAAGATGAGATCAAAGACCTATTTTTTTTTCTGTCCAGCACAGGAAGCCAAATTACATGACCACAGACTGAAATTCCCAGGGACATTCAGTACAAAACACTTCCATACAGCACTGTCGGCTTGAAAGTTAAGACCCTACTATTTCGGCTAACATCTTATATGACCAGTTGATCTGAAATCAGGCCAAAACCTTTTGGAAGTTTAAGCAGACTTTTTTCATTCCCCATCTTTGTAGTTTCTCAAGCATCTAAAATTCTTTAGTCCAAGCAAATGATCCCATTTAAAATATTGTAAGACATGGCAGTTCCTGTGAGATTTTGAAAAATGTTTTTCCATGTGCAGTACATTCACCCAGACAAACCTCAGATATAGTTCACAATTTGAATGTCTACCAACTTATCACAAATACATCTTTTTAAACTCATACTCAGGCCTTTGTGTGTGGAAACAAGAAAAATAAACTCACAGATGAAACAAAACTATGTACATACACATATAGTTACCTACATGTAGCCAGATACAAATCCAACAAACTTCATTCAGACAACTAAGGTTACAGTCATAAATTGTGTCCAGAAATTTTCATGACATAAAACAAAAAGATAAAAATTTGTATTTAAGTCCCTTTGCTTTTGAATTACTATCAGACCTTGGATAATGTTACTCTGTGTGTGGGCAGTGTGTGTGGGAGTGTATGGGGTTGTGGTTGTGCACACATGAACGTAAATGATGCATAAGTTTATACATAGATGTGCACTCTGTTTTGCACTTCAGCCTTTTTTTTTTCCAGGTATTTATGTTTATTTACCATTTGCCTCAGCCCTTTTCTCCTCGGCCCACTAAGTACCTCAGTTTCAGTTTAAGAGGCACAATTTGATTTACAGTGTTAAGAGATTTTAAACAATACATTTAATGCCACTAGGGGCCTGAAGCTACATCCTGAAGCAACAGGCTATCTTTCCCTAGGCTTAAAAATTAAGATTCAGTGGAGTATGAAGGTCAATGGGAGACTCGGGAAAGGGCAAATGGTCTGGTGTGATTACACTATGTCTGAACCAAGCTGGCTTTCCCAACAAAAATGTGTCAACTAATACAGACAACTCATAGATATGAATTTCTTTTCTGTGCTTCTGCCAGTGATATATTTGAAGTATCCTGCCAAAGAGACCGGTCCCAAACCTTGTGTTTTGTATTGAATAACAGGATTTAATACGAACTGTTTATATCTTCATGACATCAGAAAAATGTAATAATAACCTATGGAAAAAATTCCTTTCCCAAGCTCAAATTTTAACATATCCAGAAACACAGAAACTGAATCACAACTGTTAGTGAATGACAACCAGCAAGAAGAGGCCCATCTGCAGCTCTTCCCTACCCTTCTCTAGGACAGTGCATCCAGCCTGTGGCCCCTTCCTTACTGGCCTTTTTTCTCAGGACAGTTCAATATCACACAGAGGACCAGATGAGCTAGCAGTAGTCACTTCTGTATGTCTCCCTAGACCAGTGGATACCCTTGGCCCTAGTGAAACCAGAGCACCTGTATAAGGTGACCAGAAGAGAGACCATAATAGGAACTGCTTTTAGGGGCAACAGTATGTTCCTGGCTGCTCTCCTCCATGGGGCATACCCACTCCTGGATCTTCTGTTTCTGCAAAGCTGGTGTAAGCAATAGCTCCAGCACTGAGAGATGCTAAGCCTATAGAAACTGCTGTGTACAGTTAAACAAGAGCTTCCTGCAGGCAGCAGACCTATTGCAAGGACACAGTCGTGCAGCCATATGCTGCCACAGTGAAGACACCAAGTGCCCTGCTCATCCAACAGGTGGGAGCAACTGGGAGATAAAATCACTGATTTAGGTTTTGGTCCAGTAACAAACATAGGAGATCAACACACATGGTTAAAAGCAATTAAAGATCCGATCCATTGAACTCAAAGATGCAATGGAAGGCTTTGTCTCATGAGGAGAGACAGCTTCATTTGGGACAGCTGATGAGTATCCTGTAGCAGATGCCCATCCTAGCTTTCCTTCCACAGCTATGAGAACTATGGAGTCAATCATCTTCTGAATCATTGAAGTTTCCCTACACTGTTTGAAAACAAGTTGAAATTGGTGACGATGTACCATAAAACATGATGCTGTAAATGATGTAAATGATGGTGTACAGGGGGTCACTGACAAGCCTCCAGTCTTGTTGTTGCTATTACAGCACAGGCAGAGCAAGCAAAGCCATTTTGTCAATCATAACCTTTGTAACAGACCTACACATCAGGATTTCAGTATATGAAATTCACTGCTCTTGAGAGATATGACAAGGCCTCTGAATTCATGCGACTTATTTCAAAATGCAGCTAAGTGGGGTGGAAGAGGGATGTATCTGTTGCTCTGACCCCTGTGCAGAATTTCAGTCTGAGAGGTTTGTCCTCTACAAGGTAGATCTGGTCAGAGAGAACATGTTACCCAAAACTACCTGAACCTCCCACAGATTCTTTCTGCAAAGGAAGAGAAATTAAAGTGAAACAATAAAAATAGTTCTTTCCCACTGTCTTATTGCTTTCCCCTTCACCAGACGCATCACTATTGACTCTATTATGTAATAACAGCAACAACCATAGAAATAAGGGGTTGGGAAAAAAAGACATATCTTTTATGCTAGCAAAAAGAACAATTCTATCATATTAGCCACATATAGTCCAGTGTTAGCTACCAGACCTTGAAAACCTGGAAAAAAGGCATAAATAGGAAGGTTAACACAGTTCTGGCTGAGTGGGGAAATGAGGAGGCCAAATGTATATTAGTCAAAGAAAGAAAAATAATATCCCAGAAAATGAATAAGAGATAACTATCCTCAGAATAATACTATATAAATACATTTGCTGTAGGTCACATAAAAGATTCATGGCACACACATGTACAGGTCAAATTACCTTTAAATATTAAATTTCTTTCCAGCAGGGAAGAATTTCAGATTTATGCTGTTTTCATAAAGAAAAAGGATGCACCCCATGCATTATTATTTGCTGACAAATGATAGCTTCTGGGTTTGCCTGCAAGACATAGGTTAGAAACTGCCTTTTTCATGATTAAAAAAAAAAAAGTGAATCATCATGAAATTAATCTCTTCCCCAAAAAGTTTCTGCTTTCTTTTGGCTCATTAAATCGGTATCTTCCTGTTGTGGAACCATAGAGGTTAGCACTGGAGAATACCTATTAGGTCATTTAAAGTAGACCATTTCCCTGCTAATGTAGTTTTTTTCCCTTGCAGCACATTTTGGGCAGTCTGGTTCTGAAAGATTCATCAACAAGGTTACCCTGTTCTCTGGAGACATGATTCCACACACACCTCAATGTTCAGACATTTTCGTATTAATAGGTTGAAGCAGGAATAACAGAACCACAAAAACTTATAATGAAAATAAAGTATGAACTCAAAGCTCGGCATGCAATGGCACAGAGTGGTAAATCTATAAAACTACAGGTAACAAACTATTACTACTGAATTTGTGGTTCTACATTGGCCTTTATCAGTTGAAAACAAATGTGTTGTTATCTCTTGGCTCTTTGATGGTCTCTGTGGAATGAGCTGTGAGTCTTCCAAATGGATGGATGTTCGAAGTGTGTGACCAAGTTTGCACGGATGGCCATGAAAATGGAACAGAACTCCTGATTACAGTCAAGCAACTCACTCATTTAAAATGTCTAAAAGCCTGGTACAAGCTCATAATAAAAATATCTTCCAAGCACATTATAATATCTAACTAAAAATAATCTGAGTATCTTTAATAATACACAGATAAAGATTCATAATTAGTCTTAATTGCGCTGCGATTCTTCGCCTAATGTAGGAGAAATTGGTTTTCCTTCCAGGCTGGCTAAGCTTGTGGAAGCAGACCCTTTGCTTTCAGCGAGGTTCAGAGTGACACCAAAACCAGGAGGAACACCAGAAGGTGCTGCCAGGCTTTAGCTTACTCTCAGTAAGGAGCAGGATATATGCAGGAATACTGAATTCTGGAAGAGATTAACCCTTTGCCTGTCTGGTTCTAACAGCATTCACTTAGAAGAAGAAGAAAACCATCACTGCCGTTATTTTCTCTGCCTGGAGAGTTTAAGAGATTTTTTTGCTTTCTGCACGTACTGAAAGTAATTGCATGGACCTGTTCACTTTCAGAGCTCTGAGTCATAGGGCTCTGGTGCATTTGGCAATGGTGAATTCCATCACCCTTCCTCCCTCCAGTAGTTTGAACTAATATTTCTGATTGCAAAGTGGCTGAGGAGGTATCCTCTGCCACCCCTGTGGTAACCTCTGGCAGAGCCGCAGTAACCTCCAGCAGCTGAGACCACCGGAGTTTGTGAGTCAGAGCCTTCAGGCTATGTACTCCCAAGTGGAGAGACAAAGTTCAAGGCAGAACATACTGCACAGAGAAAGCTGTGTCCATGAGCCGCACGTTGGAAAGTGCAGTACATTTAGCCCTCATTCATTCAGGGGTAAATACAAAACCAAGGCTAAGTCCCTTCAAGAGGCTTCTGTCACGCCTTGGCTGTTCGCATGTAAACCTTGGTCCTGCAGGAAGATCCCGCAGTCAGATTATTGATTGATCTTCCTCGCTGCCTCTCTGGCAGGCTCTAGGGGAAACCTTCTCCTTAGACTACATGCTATGTACCAGAAAACCTTCCTGGTAAGGGATTTTGTGAAGTCTTTAGCTGCTGGTGTGCTGCTTGTGCAAGTTAGGTCCTATCTGCGTAGGTGGTGGTAAGATCTTCCTCTGACTCACTGCAGTCTTGGTGGCCTCACTCTGCTGAAGGCAGTACCCATTCAGCCAGCATTATTTCCTTAGGATTATTTTCAGTCATGGGATGTCCATCGTTTGCAATTAAAACCCTGTTGAGACTTCTTGAATAGGACTTTTTATATTGATTTAAATCAACAGAAATAATAAATACAATGAAGTATACCACTTCAGCCAGGAATTGTCAGACATGGGAGCTTAAGATTCACAGCCCTCAAGTCTTCATTAGACAAATAAAACTCAGTGGGTGGAGAGTCCCATGGAAGGCTAATACAAAAGAGGCATGTTACACACGGGTGCAAATTTGTTTTCCTTTCACTGCAAGTGAACGCTCAGGGGAAAATGTTTGCAGCTTGAGCCCAGCTCTAATTTCAGTAATCCCCACAGCTTCTTCTGAGTGCAGGAAAGCCATTCTTTCCATTCATGGAGTTGACTTTCTGTTGCCTCCACGCTCCGGCCACTCCTGCAGACCATCTGGCAGAAGTGAACTGGCTAACCTCATTTCCCAAAGTGCACACCTCACCCCACTGCTCCAGCCGCTGTCCCTCTGCCTAACAACACAGTCACAGGTGATTTCATTTTCTTTTCTCTCCTTTTCTTAGTATTGAGGTTTGAAGAGGAATCCGTCCTTCTTTCTTACCATAGCCCCTTGATCTCAGTGTGCTTGCTTTTCCCTTTCTTTACCCCCACCTCTCTCCCCGCCTGCTTTGTGTTTTATCTCTGCCTGTAAAGTTGTGTGATTATGGATAGAGAAGTCACCACACAAACAGGATAGAATTCACCACAATGGCTGTTTTGTTCATATACATTTCACTGTCTGTCTCTTGTCGGAGCATGGCTATCATCTTCTACTAACAATATCCCTGGGTAAATGATAAAGTCAACTCTGGAGTAAAGCTAGACGTTTTATCAGCATGTTCAAACTATCCCCTTACAGCTCTGTACTTGCCAACTGCACATCCTTTTCCTACACAAAGACTCAATGCACATTAAAAAGGCACTTATTGAAGCTGGTGTTTGTTTGCAGAGAGGGTGTGGATCCTGCTCACTGTGGCAGTCACTCTCCATGTTTTTTCTCTCATCACTCAGAGAAAACTTGGTGATGCAGTTATGCTCTCTGACAAGCTCTTGGCTCAAGTTCGAGGTTACTTTGCTTCTTGCCAGGTCATTCTTCTTCATTCCTCTGCTGATGCTAACTGATGGATTTCCCCTAAGCTGACGACAGAGTTGATCTAATGCCTTGCTGCAGGAGAAAAGTCACCGCAGACACAAGATAAAAGATAGGAAGCTCTGAGATCTGTGTTGGCTGGTATCCCGAAGCCACAAGAAATTGATAACAGGGGACCCTAATATACTATCCATACGTCAAAAGGCAAGAGAATGATAAACCTCCAAAAGTCTTTCCCACTCTCAAATTTGGCGATCATATTAATGCTGTGAAAAAATACCCTAATAAAACAATTGCATCCACATCTTTCCAGGCAAGGATTAGCAGCCATCTGTATTGATGAAGTTTGACCTGTAACAAAAAGTAGAGCTGTGAAGCAAAGGTGGATCTTAAGTTCATTTATTTCTCTCTATAACACAAACAGCAGTTAAGGTTAGTGGTTTTGGATGTGAGTGCTATACTTTGCCTGGAAATGCTCTTACTATATTTGTCTCTCTGACGCTGGAATCTGAACGGACTTCTCACAAACTTAATTCTTTTTCAAGTACGGTATCCCTTTCTCTCCATCCTTTTCCTTGTGTCCATTTAAAATAAAGAGCCTTTGCAGAAGAGCTGCTCTGTCTTCTGAGTTTATATAGCAGTTAGTGCAATAGGACCCTAATCCTGATCGGATGTTTAAGAGATTAGGAGGAGGAGGAGGATGCCTGTTTATACAGAAGGCTTTCTCTTGTTAGTCAAATAAAGAGAAATTTTCCTATTGATTTAATTCTTAACTGTTTTGACCTCTTACATTAGGGTTAAATTTGGCTCTTTGTTCTATTGCAGAGCAAGACACTGTGAGAAGAGATGAGCTAACTACTTAATTTAGTTTCATAGGGGTTGGTGCAAAGGTTTGTGTTGCTCACTGTTTCCAGCTTCCTACATCCCAAGCTAATTCCACTTCAAACCCAATGGGAGCTTAGCACCTGAATGAACATAATGTCTCAGAAGTCAAATAAATAAGAAGAAAAGGATGAAAGATTGAATTTAAAGGGAATGAAAAACATTTTTCCTTGTCTGAGGATGTGAATCCTTCCAGTTTTGCCTGAACTTAATATTATTGAGCAGAAAAAGACTGCACTATAATGATTGCTTATCTCTCTCTTTTCTCTATTTCCCTTGAACAGTGGCTGGGAGTTTTCATTTCCTATGTCATTTATAATGTGCTGAATTTTGTATTTTTGTTTTTGTTTGGCACGTGTATTGTGAAAAGTGGGCCTGTTACAGATTGCCTCACTCTTCTTCATCCCAACCAGCATTAATGACAAAGTCACCAATTCTCCTTAGATTGCAGCATGTTCTGATCAGGGCTGGATGACTTCCACAACTATATACAAACTATAAAGCTCTTTAACACTTGGTCACTGATCTGAATCCAGTCTACGTCAACAGTAAGCTTAGGCAAAATACTGTCTCTGATTTTGAAGGCATACATGCAGTGAGAAACTGCTTCTAAAAATGCCCATTTTATGGTAATCTCAGCAGAAAGTCCAAGTCATAAAAATGGTCTTTCTAGGTTAGGGTTATGGCACATTGGCAAACATATGTGCTGGATGTGTTTGACTGTACCTGCCCTGTTCTGTTCAGTATCTAGGAACGTCCACCTGGAATTGTAGAAATTACCGCAATTTTTTCTTTTTCCACTCTGGTCCTAATGCAATTCCCACTCCAATTCCCATCAATGTCCTATTAACCCCTTGCTGTGGCAGTGATCAGAATATTGAACTTTCCCCAAATTTGTCCCAGCGAAAACTTTTTTTCTTCATTTAACTTTTTATCCTCAAGCCAAACCAGCTTTTGTCTAAAATCCTGCAATTTGTAAGAGTAACATTTATAAAAACCTTTTATTCTGTGTCATCTTTCTAACACATATAACAAATGCTGTAAAGTAATTGACTGACTGTCCCAGAAACGATCCTCCTGGGGACATTAGAAAAAGTTTAGATTTAAGATCCATACTGAAGTGTTGCCATCAAAGCGACATAAAAGGTTTCTGCAATGTTAGATGCTGTTCTGCCTCTGCCTTGCCTAACAAGCAGCTTTAAGACCGCTAAGCAGCTGAACACATCTGGCTTCAGTCACCTAAGCTTGCAGGTCACTGGATTGCTCCTTCTGTTGTCTTTTGCCATAAGGATTTTTCCCAACCAGATCGAAAGCTTTTAAGTAGCTGTACATTTGTGCCAAACACTAATTGAATGAAAGGGAAAGATGTGAGCCAGATGCAACAGGCTAAATTCCCTCTTGAAGTTAATGGAGTTACTTCAAATTTAAACCAATGAATCTCCAATGAAGATCTGGCCTAGATGTTCAGTTCCAAGAAACAGCAAGACATATTGAAAAATTGATACAACCTTGTCTGAAGTTAGAGAAGGAACAGAAGTAACTAAGAAAAATGTGGTATACCAATCAATTAACTTTTGATTAAAGATACCTATTTCCTGTTACAAGCAACACTGTATTCCTCAATTCTGCAAATGAGTGGAGGATTTTACAGAAGTTAATTTATGTATTCTGCTGGACATACTTCTCCTCAGTGTCTTTTATCTGATTTTTTATGTTGGTAGATTGACCATTCTGCACCTGCACGGCAGCTTATGAAACAATGTTTATCAGTTATCTTCCTCACTGTCAGTAGGTACATGAATCACTTCTTTAAGACACATCTCTTTGGAAGGCAGTGTTCAGAAACAGTGATGGCTCAGCGGTAGAAATAAGAAAAACTGTAGAGTTGTAATATTGGAGATACTTCCCCAACATTATGATCTAAGTTAAACCTCTAAAGAAATAAACTTCTCAACAGCAGTTGCTATTTTCCTATGGAGTTCCCAAATTAATGGGGGAGAGCATTTGGTTACACAATGTAACATTGTCAATAACAGTGTAAAAAGTATGTGGATTTGAGCAGGAAGGTTTCCCATACTTAGGAAGTACTACTATTTTATGTTTCTTTTCCTATTTCAAAGCAGTTTTAACATGAACTGAGATTTCAAAATAAACTTTTATTACGAGTCAAAACAAAACATATCATCTGCGTAACATCAGAGTATTCATTCCACAGTGACCTTTTAAACTTAAAAGAATTGCACAATAAATACTGACTTTTCTTTCATAAAAGCAAGTTGAAATTAAAAAATAAATCTATGCTTCAGTATAGAGATATGATATTTCACCATTACTGAAATACTTCCTTGCACTGTTTTACAAAATCAAATGCAATTGAAATGGACGTTTTGCTCTAAAATAGATTATTTTGTTAAAAGCTGCATTTTGACTCTCCAGAATTGTTCAACTAAATCTCTAGCTTGTCTGATATCGGGCTTTCTCCTATTGAGAAAACTGGAAGTTGAGGTTCTGGGTAAAAACCTGACCACCCATGAGAGGTTTGCTGTTGACTTCGATACAGCTGAGATTTCTCCCCTGGAATTCAACAGCGTCATGAAATTTAGAAGTACTGGCTCCACACTATTCAATGGCAGCAAGAGATTAAAGAGGAGTTACACAGGATGGTGATAGTAGAATGTAATGTATATGGTTCAGATTTAGTACATATCACAGAATAGGCCACAGAGGTGAAAGGGGAGCTGGGCAGGAATTCCAGCTGAACTAGCTCACTTGTCCCTAATCCCTGCTATCTGATGAACTGCCCCTGGCAAGGACCACAGTAGTACAAAAATTATGCCAGTGTTCATGTGTCAAAGGTGATACAAAGCTAAAAGTCACTTTGCATCAGATGGCTGTAAAAGATTTCCAAAGTTTGTCCTGGATCAGTTTCCCCAGCCATTGAAGAAACAAAAGTTGAGCTCCCATCAGTGCATATCAGCACCAATCCCTGTGTATCATTTCTGAAAGGTTTCAGCTCAGAGACTCATTTTGTCCATCAGCTTGGCTCAGAGGTGTGTCAACAGGGGAATACAAAGAGACTGGACTTAAAAACACTGTCTGGATTAGAAAGCAAGCCAGCAAATGAAAGGAGGGGGGAGGGGGGGAGGCAGGGGGAAGGGATAAAAAACCCCACACACAAAAGAAAAAAAACAAACAAAACAAACAAAAAAAAAAAACAAAAAACAAACAAAAAAAAAACAATCCTTTTACATTTATGTGAATAAACTAGATTTCTCTGGTCTGACAGATAAGTATACCTGTAGATCTACCTACAGACTTTGATAAGCATTGAAATGTAAACAAAAAGAATCAATTTGCATTTTCCTGTCTGTTGCCAAACATAATGTGTCATTTTACATTAGCTGTTAAAAAATATTGCTATCTTAACACAATGCCTTAGACCATTTGTGCCTATTGTTTCATTCCTGCCCCAGCAGAACACCCCAGGCTGCTGGCATTTTTGCACTTATCTTTGTCCTGCTTTAATGCCATTTTCTGGGGTGTGCTCATCCCAAAAAGGTTTTTTCAAGACCTGAAAGCTGTCCTCCATGAAAGTGTGTCACTCACCACCTCCTTGTCCAGATTATTTAAGTGCTGATGGTCTCATCTCCCATATGCATACTCATTTAAGTTCTGGAGTCACCAGGCTCACAAAATTTCTTTTGACTTTAATGGAGTGTAACCTGGGTGCTATCGTGGAGTCCACTTATGCGGTAATCAACATTTAAATTAGGAAATTCTTTTCTGATCTATGGCCTCCCTCCCCCTTTTCCTCCTCTCTCTCTTTCTTTATAATTCCAGGGAAAGGGAAACAAACCACAAGCATTCATTAAGCAAACAGCTGTGGACTGGAGGAGATCAGAAGTGCAGTCTGGAAACCATGTGTGCTTCTCATGTTACAATAATTGGGAAATGATGCTCAATGGCAGGTATGGAAACACAATAGTCATAGGTATGCTGAAAAAAGAAAGAGTATATCCAAATCTTTCTCAGAATAATAGATCCACTCTGGAATCTACTTGATCACTGAAGAGTTGGTTTGCAGCCTAAAGAACACAAACAGGCAGCATGTGAAACTACTTAAGTGCTGACAGAGTCCCCTCCCTTCAAAAATATTATATAGAACATAATGCAAATGTCAATTAAAAAGGTTGTGTTTAGCTGCCGCATTTTATTTTATTCTCAACCTCTGATGTAATCTGTTCATCTGTTAGCTGTTCACTGCGTTGGGGTCCTATGTATCATTCCAGAAACGAATGTGTCGCAGAGCGTTGTGCTCCTGAATTACCTGAGCCAGGCAAGTTTATAAATTCTTGCTGATCTACCCAACAAAGTCTTGCTGTCTCACAATGCCATGGGACAGTTTAACATGTGAATCACTTGACTTGTGTCCACAAATTAAAATCACATGTCAGTGTGCAAAGCATTCAGCTGTCTTCATATTTTGAACGGAAATAGCCTTCTTTATTTCACAGATATTTTATTCACATGAAGCACCAAAGACTTTGACTTGTTATCCCCACAATAAATTATCCTAAACCAGCTTAAGCTATCTGGTTCATATCACTTAATATTCTTAAGGTGCCTTGAGTAAAAGGACTTTTTGTTTTATGTTTTTAGTAAAAGTTATGTTTTTATGCTTTAGTAAAAGGGCTTTTGGTTTTATGGCTCCTGGGGGACCTTACTGCAGCCTTCCAGCACCTAAAGGGGCTGGCAAGAGAGCTGGAGAGGGGCTTTTTACAAGGGCATGTGTGACAGGACAAGGAGGAATGGCTTTGAACTGAAAGAGGGCAGGTCTAGATTAGGTATTAGGAAGATCTCTTCCACTATGAGGGTGGCGAGGCACTGGCACAGGTTTCCCAGAGCCGCTGTGGGCGCCTCGTCCCTGGCAGTGCTCAGCGCCAGGCTGGATGGGGCTGGGAGCAACCTGGCCCAGCAGGAGGTGTCCCTGCCCATGGTGGGGGTGGGAACAAGGTGATCTTTAAGGTTCCTTCCAACCCAAACCATTCTATGATTCCATGTTTCATCCACACACCATGGGCATGCTCCAGTGTTCACCAAATAGGCTGTGGGACAATCCTGATGAACATTCTCCATCTCAGAGCTGAAATTAGCAGCACTGCAGATACTTTGCTATTGTTATTATCTTGTTACAATGTTATGCTGAATTGGAGGAATATCTATGAAAAAATTCTCGTTTTCCACTCAGTCATTGACCTCCCTGTTGAGAACACACACATGCACACATAAAACCAAATTGTATTATTAGAATACATCTGGACTAAGAACTTGGATTAAGACTGATGACCATGTTTTCATAGGCTTCCCAGCTGACTTTGGCAGTACACGCCAATCACAACTGGCCAAAGCTGGCTTCACCCCAATACTCAAAGATTTTACTCCTTAAGACTATTTTTTAACAGTGAGTGCCCCACCTCTTTACCCCTTTCCCTACTAAGAAGAAAACTGAGCGAAATCAAATTCTTTGTTTTCCCACTCTTAATGTGAGTCAATTGTCCTGATAGTGAGTGATCTCCCAAGAAGAGGGATAGGAAGAGAAAGGACAGATTCACCGTTCTCCCTCATCATCAGTTTCAGAAATACGTCTTTTCATGTAACCATCACATGTGACTGCTCTGATCAGTGTAAATATTTCTAGAGCACTTTAGCCATGGACCTTAATCACTGCTACACTGAGCATGAGGACAGACCTTATCCTGGGTCACACTCTGCTCCAGATTGGGTAGGGTAGAATGACCCTGGAAATTAATTAAGAACCACAAAATAATTATGCTCTAAAGTAAATTAATGTATGCTAGTTTTCTTTCCTTTTTTCCTTTCCCTTGATCTTTTATTTACAGTCATCCTTTCATTATAAACAAGGTCATCCTAAAATTATAAAGATACAGTAAAACATATGCTTTGGGGGCTTAGTGATAACCCTATACAGTCAGTCTTTTTATAGGGAAGCCCTAAAATTAAAAAGGTTTTTGTGAAGTCCAGAGGCCTTCCCAATGTATTTCAGTAGAGCAAAAAGCCTGCTCTAGTGAATGAATACCCTGTTATAGTGAACAATCATTTGGCAGCATAGGTTATTTTAATGGACACATCACTTTAAACGAAGCCTTCACCATCTGTTCTGCCCTCTAATTACAGATGCAAAAAGAACATAATTCACAATTGCATCATAAAAAAGTAAGATATAAGTGATTTAAATGCATGTGTATGTTCTTTATTCAATGCAGCATGCAGCTGTTATGTTGTTTTCATGTTTCAGACACAAATCAGGATGAAAATGGCTCTTCTTTGATAGAGTCAGTTCCCTCACACAGGACATTTTGTGTGCAGCAAGCAAGAATTTGCTAAGGGCAAAATCCCTACTTTTTCACATAAAAACCAACCCTGGACTCTGTAGGGGAAAGATGAAATTTATATCCCTTAGCCAGCGGATGCGCAGGGCTGTGAGACAGCCTGTTCACAGCTACTCCCCTGGAGTACTGACAGCAATGGCAGTCACTGATGCTCCACAAGGCTAATCCGGAGGATATTGAAGTCCCAGAGGGGTTAATCCATTTATATCAATGGGTCAGAATGCACACATACATATAGAACTTTTCTTTCCCCACCCCCCCCCCACCCCCCTTTGGTGTTGCAGCAACATATTTCTCCCTGCATTGCTGTGTCTTCTCCCTAGTTTGGCCGATTTTAATTCCCTGGTGAACACAACCTTGTCTTTGACCTGTAACCCGACATTTCAGCCCTCTTGAACACCTCACTATAGGGCAGGAGTCGTGGCAATGCACTTCCTCCAGCCCATTGCACCGGGCTGGGTTTCAGCCTAATAGAAGATTTCACAGTAGCTGCACAGTGTATAGCTCAGAAAGAGAAATTGGAGAGTTCCTGCTGAGTAGGAACTCATCTATCAGCGGCAGCAAAAGGCAGAAATATGCAAGCAAATAATCCATTCTAAAACTTAAACGATGCCATAAAATGAAAGAAATGCCAATTATTCTCAAGTGAGTCAAGATAGTTAAAGTGCAACCTTTTATTGGACTAACAAATCGGTTAGAAATAAAGCACACAAGCTTTCAGGATGAAAATGTATTTTCTTCAGGTGTTGGCAGCTTTTAAATTGAGCTATGGTCCAATCCAACTTTTTCTTAAGGATCAATATGGCTCCAGACATTTTATTCTTTCTTGGCTTTTTTTTCAGTTTTTTGATCCAGTAAGGTTTTTTTTAAAGATGGCCGTTATTTTTTATCTGCTTAGAAAAAAATCAAGTTTCAAATGAAAAATACTTTATTTTTTCACAAGCCCATAAAATTAAGATATTTTTCTTTCCAGCTTCAAGGAAAGGTAGTTTTAACAGAGCTTTATTCTCTGTGTAGTTCTTAAAATTACAAAAAAGAAAAAAAAGAAAAACTTCTTATTCCAAGTCAGAGGTGATTCTTTTACAGCTTTGCTTATCTTGATACAAGAACTTAATAACATCCTGATTTAGCTACACATTTAAATATGCATCTAACTTTAAGTCTGGAATGATTTCAGGAAAACTACTTTGTGCTTAAAGTTAGATGCATATTTAAATGCATATTGTCAATACACATAACAACCTCAGCTCTGCTGACGCCAGATGATTCTAACTCTCCTTCATTGCTGTGGAGAATGAACTGGAAGCCAGAAGACCCCAACAGCTTCTACAGCTTGTCTTACTGAAATAAGCAGTCAGTGGTCTTCCTGGGGTCAGATTTTATTAGACTGCAGAGACTATTGTATAAGATGAATATGAGGAATATTTTTGTCTCACCATCTGTAAAATGGGAATACAAATGTTATCACCTTTCTTTGAAATGTCTTGAACTCTGCAAATTTAAAAAATCCCACATGAAGGCTTCAAAAGTATCTTTTTATAGGCAAGGTGGATGAAAAAATGAAATTGCAAAATTTCCATTAGTTATTTTTGTCTTTTCCTTTGCAGTCAGTTTATGAGGTAGTCAAAACATTTCATCATTCAAAATACTTATCAGAAGTAATTCGCATTCTTTTTTTCCAAAATAATTTTCTGTTCCTTGTCTGTGTGCTGCAGATGTCAGCTCTGAGCAAACTCACATGTGGCAAGTATCTGGCCACAGTGAAGGACAGGACGCTCTCAGCTATCTTACGCAAAGAGTTTGACCATTCTCCCCATATGTCATGGTATTACAACCAGTATAGTCAATTCTGTTTGATAGCTGAGCATATAATATGAAGTAAAAGAAAATTGGTTAGGTATGTTGGACCTCAGACGGTTAAGACTTAAATGTGAGTCAGAGAACTTCAAAATCAATGAGAGTTTTTACAAGGCAACAATTCAGGAAAAGAGTTCACAGTGCCAAGACAGCTGTGTACTGGTAAGAATCCTAGCTGCTTCTTTGGAATAAAACATATACTGGAAATAATGCAATCAAGCAACTCCTCAAAATGAAAAATTACAGTAAAGCATCCTTAAAATAACAGAAGGTTTTGCCAGCAGTTCCAGGTTTGGTATTGGTAGTGTGCAAGATGCTGCATTTCTTCTGAGTAAGCTATTCCTGTCAATTGCCAAGAAAAAGGATATTGACCAGCATTGGACTTTCCCAGTGTCATAATGTTCAGCCAACATAAACAGTGCAGATCGAGTCATTGTTTGTCATATTTCCAAGACAGTTTTCCAGCTTATGCTAATTTGTTTAGAGAAAAGAACTGCATGGAGGAGGACGCCTATTTAAGCCTAGTATCAATGATTTGCCCTGGGCGAATAGAAGGAAAATCTTGATAGCAGGAACTTGCAGCGTTTCAAATAGTTACTATAGAAAGACTGGCTCTGGAAGGGGAATCAAAAGGCTATTTGGGGAGCTGAAATGAGCTGGGTTTGACCTGGGTTTGGGATCAGAGCAGGGGATGGGAGAAAGGAGACACATCTTCATGTTCTTCAGTCTGCTTGTTCATTCTTGGGGGAATCTGTCACACCCCTGGGGATGCTCTGATCCCAGCCAGCTGGAACAGCCTTCCAACGAGTCCTGCCAGCCCCGACTGTGAGAATGTCCTGAGCCTTTTTCAGCCGTGCTCTCAGCCCTCCACTTTTCACAGGGCAAGGAAAATGTGGCACAGACCCAGCTCTGCTAGTTTTATATTGCACAAAGACACCTCTGTGAGAGAGGACTCTTGTTTTGGCTGCTTGGGACCATTTTACTCTGCTTGACAGAGGACTCTGCCCAAGTTCTTCAGTTTTGCTACTGAACATTTCTTAAACTGTTGAAAAAACTGCATTAATAGTATTTGGAGAGCAGGGAGAGAAGAGAGACAGAGGAAAGTAAACCCTTCGTAGCCTTGCTATGATTTAGACCTGAGGGTCTCTCTGCACATGAGGCAGCACATCCCCACAGGGGCTGCAGACACAAGTTAGGTGAGGGTGAAAGTAAGAGCATATCGCCAACTTTCTGTATACGCTACTGTGCAGATCAGATAATCCGGTCGTGCTAAAGGGTGGCCCCTTCCGAGGGGCTGACTCCAGTCTGTATGAGGGAACCATGCACCTCCTGAAGCAGGGATGCCTACACCACCACCCAACATGACTGGAGGGAGAGAGGTGCATTAAGGCCCCTAAACAGTTCAATGCCTCCCTCACCTCACAGACATAATCTTTACACTGCTCTAATTCCAGTACCTATTTGGCCCTCAGCCCAGTGAAAGACTCGACCTCTTTCCAGACCCGAGACATGCATTTACATACACTGCAATGTGTCTGTGTACATTATAAGACCTGCTGTATAATTTTAGTGCCTCTCCTTTCGACGAGGTCATGGGAGTATGGGCACTCCAGAAAAAAAAAAGTTAAGTATAAGGAGATGGAGTCAGATTTTTAAAGATACTTACTTACATAAAGATGCAGATAGATGCCAGCTGGTTTTCTAAGCTGCTTTAGCCCCTAATTTCAGCTGACTTCAGACAGCTTTGGAAATCAGGCTTTAGTACCCTGAGTTGATTTTGCTGACTTGGAAATAAATCTCAATTGATTTCTGGAAGTGTGAGTGAGCAAAGAGCACCCTTAGCAGCCTTTGACTTCAGATGATGCTCAGTGCCCCAGAAATTAGGTCACTCAGTGCTCAGGAGGATCACTGAAAAATGCAGGCACAGAAAGAAGTGGGTAGTGTTTGCTGGAGTGACTTGAGAAAGCAAGAAGTCAGTCCCTGGCCAAACTGGCCAGGACTGTTCCCAGGGGACAGGTTCTGCCCCATCGCAATCAATTGGACTTTGTCATTGACTCCCTGGAGTTAGTAATTTTGCCCAGGACTCTTTTTGCTGCCAGACGGCTGTCAAATCCACTGGGCATTTTTTTTCCTTTCTATTGAAATGCATAACATAGTGATGGGGTAGACAGTTTTACCATTTGCAGAGGACAATGCTGAGGCAAAAAAAAAACACTATTTCCCTGCCTATCCCTGATATCGCACAGAACTGAATTTATTTTTCAAATATATGATTTCTCATCTTCTGTTTAGTTGCCAAGTCCTAAGGGCTGATAGGACTCAAAACAGCCTGAGAGAACTTGCCTGTCTTTATTTTCTTGGATTTGCCGACAACTTATCAAATAGACACAACCTACACTCTTTAAGCATACAGGCTGCCTTTCAAGTCAGTCCAAGATCACAGGTCAACAAGAAGCCAAGAAACAAACTCGACTAGGCTACAAGGCCTGAAAAATTAACAAAATTGTTAACTTGGAAAATGAAAGCAATCATTGCCAGGCAGGACCGTTTCTGTGAGGCTTTCCTCCAATATACCCCTGCACAAAAAACAGCTACAGGTGCTCCTGTGCTTTTTTGACTCCTGCGCACCAAGGAGGTACCTAGTTCAGCTTTAAACAGTCTAACTTAGATACCAAAAGCAATCTATCCAAAGCAGTACAAATCATAGGCTAGATTATTTTGTTTCTCCACAGCCTTCACATCCCTTTCTAACATTTATTTTTCTTACAAGTATAGAATTCTCCATAATATATTTTTAATTAGCTCATTCATCCTCTGTGGTGTCGTTACCACAAGTCCACTGTGGAGAAGGAAAGAGAAGGGTCAAGCTGGACAAATACTAATGACTCGAGATGTTCTTCTCATCATTGAATGAATCACTATACAGGATGACATGGACACATCCAAAAGGGCATTCTTCAGCCAGTAAGCATAGTACCAGACAGCCCATTTTCTCAGCAGCTGAACTTGACTATGGCCCACCAAGTTCAGAGATGTGAACAGAAGTCTCATCATTCCTAAATTTCCTCCTTCACTGTTTGCATTGGTGCAGATGTTAGTATTTCAGTTCTGTCTCCAATATGTATTTTCATTCTACCTACTTTTCCAGGTGAAATACTCTAGTTCTGGTTACAAGACATTGAAGAAACTAATGAATGACCGTTTTGTAAAACAATTGCTTGCAAACACATTTTGGCAAGCTTTTCTCCAGGAAATTGCCACAGAAAATTCAACCCTTCTTCCTGGTGTAGATCTTGTGGGAGTATTTAATTTAAGAGATGTTAGGGGTTTAATTCATAGAAACTTGTACATTTTTCAGCTTCTTTCCAAGCTTTTCAGGCCATTTCCAGCTTTCCCACGAGAAAGAAAAGAAAGCCACCATAACAAAGCGGGAGAAAATCACAGTCCACCTCGTTGCTGGGGAAGAGGTACCAGGGCTTGGGTTTCATCTCTCCTCCTTTTGCCCTCTACTACCTCTAGCTTGTCCCACCCCCAAGAGAAGGAAGATGGTTCTAACTGCTCGAGGTAATAAAGTAAGGCCTGGGAGGAAATGTTGTGTTTTGGGAAAACGCAAAATTGTGTGACTGCATTAAAGTCAACACTATTTATCTTCACCTCTTGTCCTACAGGATGACAAAGGGACACAACTGTTAGACCCAACCCCTCTGTGCAGCTGCAATGCAAAGAGGGCAGGGACTGGTACTTTCAAGTGTCAGACCTTTTGTGCCCAACTACTAGTTTATGAGGCTGATGTCAAGCATCTCACTCAATGAAGCCTTTGTCCTAGGTGTATAGGGCAGGACAGTGGAAAAACTACCCTGTCTTATATCCCAGGCTCATCCATCTTCAGCTCACCCGGTTGCTCCTTTTTTTTTTTTTTTTTTTTTTTTTTAGGCTACCCATTGCATTGCTAGTAAGGATTCCCCCCTCCTGGGTTAATGTACTGGAAAATTGCTCTGCATGTTTATGTGGGGGTCCCTTCCAACTGAAAGAGAAAAGGAAAGAGGAAAAAAGACTATTTGGAAAGAAGAATATTTTTCCCACTGAACTCACAGGGCAGACCCCAGCTTGTGGGTTCTGACCCTGATTAAGAGAATTTCAATGACCTGCTAGGAGGTTTATTGTGAAGTCTGGCAGAATGCACTTCCGAATGAAATTTTTTATTATTTATAATTACAAAGGTGGATTTGAATGGTCTACATTCCTCTCCTTCACCAGCTTACTCACTCCGAGACCCCAACTTTAAACCACTCCAAATCACCTAGATTCGGTTTGCTTCAGTTCTCCTCCAGCTCCTGGACCTTAGCCAGGTTCCCTGTTTTGAACCAGTCCCTTGGGGGTTTTTGCTTTTTTTTCTTTTATAGAGTTAAAACTGGATTGCACAATACAAATTTAACTGTTGTTGACTTTGGACCCAAGGATAGGGCAACACAAGTGATAGCACAGTATGAGATAACTTGTAGCTGCTGCTGGATAAAAATAGCCAAAATACACGCCTACAAACAAAAAGTTTCCAGCGTTGAGGCTGTTTTTAGCTGAAATAAAATTTTACGTGGTCTCTGGGGCTTGAGCTGAGACTAACTTTGGACAAAAGTGAAATACCACAAATGTCACAAACAGTGTCTGTAAACAAGCTAAAAATCAACAGTCCTATTTTCCCAGGTCCAGAAGAGTAGCCACTTGCTGCGTGTTCATACCCACAGTGATGGATTGAACATCATAAATGACTAGGGCAAAGACAGGCACTAAATTCTTAATTCTTAATGAATTGAAAATGCTCAGTGCATAATACTTGGTGCTTTTCTGCTCCCATTAAATGGGTAGTAATTTTTGTCTCTTGTTCAATGAGATAAACATGAAAACAAAATCTTTAATCCCAGTGTGTATAAGTAAAAGGTCTTTAAAACACCTTTCTCTGGTTCCATGTAGTTGGGAGAAGATCTTTCTAGTTCTGGGATTGTAGTTCATAAAGCGACGTAATTTCTAGTCCTTGCTTCTCAAAATTAATTTCAAATTTGGCTGTGAGGTGACATTAATTCCTCCTGTGTATAAAAAGGAATTTCCATATATGGAGTTTGCTGGTATATCCAGTAGTCACAAAACCTACCACAGAAGTTAGAGTGAGGTCCTACCCTTTTTGTAAGCTTGTGGTTACATATTGGCATTAGCTCTTTCATTACTAAATATAGATGCAGGCAGGCACCAGGCGTTTGCTCCAGATGTTTACAACTGATGGTGAGCTCAGACCAGGGGGTGGACTGAGCCTCACCTCCCTGAGCAAGGGTTTCCACCCTTCCTATTCTCTTTTCTAGGAGTCAAGTGACGTCAAACACCTCGTGACCTCAAATCCTGGCCAAACTATTGGCACAGTTGACCTGTTTATTTGGGTAGAGCATGAAAGAATTTCGGCAAAACTGACAAACCAGGCTGAGATAAGGGGAAACCTTCAAGTCAAACACAAAGTTTAATATGAACACCCCTAATCTCCCGGTTTGTCCCCTTCCATAGGCAAAGGTCAGGAACATTTGGTCCCCACAGACCCTTAACAAGCAGATGTTACTGTAACATGCCCAGGGAATCAAGCATAAATACGACCCCTGACCCCGGTTGTCAGCTGATCCGCTGAGACTCTTAGAAATATACTCTTAACTTTTATAAATTCCCACTTTTTCCCACCGTCCCACTCCATTCTTTCCCTCCCCTCTCCCTTGTGTCTCCCAGACCCATAGCTGCTGAGTGGTGCTTGCACAGTTGCTCGCGGCCTGACCCCTCTCTTCACCCGGGTCAAAGGCCCGAGACCCAGGGCAGGGCTCCTTTCTTGCTAAAGGCCAGCTGATGAATCATTCCCAACTTGAAGGGAACAGAGGAGAGGGGAGGAGTTTGTCTCTCAAAAGACCCTCAAACAACTGTGGCCTATATATCAGCATTTACACTATTCTGACACTCTCAAAAATTCACTTTCCATTCTGGGAATGGCAACAAAAAGTGAAGGGGGAAGGGATGGATGGAGGAGCTGAGAGGCGCTCCCCAGACGGCCTGGGGAAAAGCCAGAGCCTTGTCCTGATGGCAGCAAAGGGGGATCTCCCTTTGTCTGAGGGGAGACGCTAACGTGAGCATCGTTCATTTCAAAAAATGCTCCTGTTGAATAGGAAAGGGTGGGAGGAAGGAAAAGAGGCTTTCCAAGGAAAGTCTGGACAATCTGCACCAGGCAACTGCAGACCTGGTCCTGTGGGACAGGGCAACTTTGCCTGGTGGTGGGAGCTGTCAGTGTTTCTCGGTACTCACAAGACAGCTTCTTCTCCTTCCGCTCAGCCCCATGCGGTGTTTGATTTTTTGCCTGTAACATCTTACCTCTCCTTCTGCCAGATGATCCACTGCAGACCTGCAGGGTTCATCTGCACAAAAATGTTTCAGTTCTGGACTGTGTCACACCATCTACCGAGGAGGAACTGTCTCATTCTAAATGAGCTGCAGGAATCACGAAAACCAAACCCAGACACCTTCCAGCTCCACCGAGACATCACTTCGGCTTTCCAGCATATACACCTCGGCATGCATGACTCAGGCCTGCAAGCAGCTGGAGACCGAAGGCAGAGGGATGCACAACACTCCCTAGACATTGTTTATTTTTGTTTGATTCCCTTCACCTTTATAAAATCGCAAAGACATTTTTGGCATCACACCAGGCTTTGATTTGAAGTGGGGATTTCCCTGTGCGGTTCACATTCCCTCTCCGGACACTGTTAAACAATAACTGCAGGGGATGACTTTTGCCCCTGACTAGCATGGATGCTTGGGCAGATGTGGCTGTGAGCTGCACCAAAACATGCGTTTCCACCACACCTCGACAGCGGCTGCCTTCACAGCTGGCCTTTTTCTCACTCCCATCCAATTATTTGATTCTAACAACTGATAAAATAACACAGGTCTTCCTTTATTAGTACCAGAAAGATTTAAACTGTTACCTTTCCTTCTTCAAAACCAGGTCCTGGTCCACAGAGAGGGAAGGGATGCCGGGGGGGGGGGGGGGGGGTGCGGCTCACGGCTCCCAGTGCAGTCTGGGATTTTGCTCAGCCTCATTTTCTATGTCTCTTTATCTTAAATACATGCCATTACTGTGTCTGCAGCTGTTCTTTTTAAAGTATTTTATTGTGCAGGGTGATCACTTTAATAGGTTGTAAATGTTAAACTATCACATCGAGCATTATCCAGATCTCTTTCCTGAGAATGTCGGCTGGGCTGGTGTGTCAATAGCAAGTTTCAGATATTCTCCATGACACATTTGATTGCCTCCTGACTGAGTTATGGACATGGTGACATCTCAGATGTTACTTCACTTTCTGAAGTAAAATCCTGTATTTGCTTTTGCTCTCTTGCTCAGGTGGATGTCATTACAGTTTCCCATTTTTGGGGGTAGAGTCTGTCTTTTAACCCACCCCTTTTACTGGCTTTCTGGGTATCAATGGTAATATGGGACTTGATTACAATAAGCCATCAGTTATTATATACCTGTCACATCCATTTTAAGATCAGAGAACAAGACTTCTTGCTCGTTGCAAGAAGGTTGCAGAAGGTTTGCCCATTTTATTGATTTTTTTTTTATTGATGTACATGTGTATTACTGTAGGAGATTCGAGAAGGGACGTGACCCGCATGCCTTGAACGTAGAAAAGAGTTTAAAAATTAAAAATATATATTAGTGTGGCTGGGTGATGTATTCTGTAACACAGTCTTGATTTAAAAGTCTGTCTAGTGTGGACAAGTAAGAAACATGGGTTTGTTCACACAAAGACATTGCATCCTGGTTCCAGAAATGTCAGTGAGAATTTTGCCATTAACTTTAAATGGAACTAAGGCTTCACCTCAAAGCTTTTAATCAAAAAGTGTGAGCTAGCATGTTCAAACAATGCCTTCAAATCCTAGTCAAGATACAGTCTAAGACTCTGACAGGAAAGAAGGACCTTATTCAAAAGCTTTTCATCCAATCTCCTGGTTACCAGAGAGATGGCTGCCAAGCCCCAGTTCTGTCCTCCTGAGCTGCTGGTCATGCACAGTGCTTTCCCTCAGCAACAACATATCTTTTAGTTTGTCCTGTAGTGGCCTTGCCAGAAAAGAGCACATCTGCATGAACCAGAAGCTTAGTTGCCGTTGTTATTTCTCCATCTCATGTAGCAAATCTATTTTCTGCATCTTCTATCTTGTGCAAAATTCAGCAATATATTTCTTCTCTCTGCTACAAAGATTACACTTACTGTGGGTGCCTCCTAAAGTACACTTACCTTCACCTGGTCTCTCTTGATACACCAGCCTTGATGGCTATCCCTGAGACGATCCTATTTTGTCCAGTCAGGTGCCTATGCTTCTATGTAAACCGTCTAAGAAGCATCCCATCATGTACTAGATCAGCAAATTACTTTTACTTCAGATCTTCGCCCTTCATTGCTGAGAAATTAAACAAGCGTTTAGAGGAATACAGTAAGCAGACTAGGGGAAAACTGGGCCTCGGCATGATCAAAAAAATTTTGTATGCATAAACTTCAGAAAGAGAATGGAAATCTAGGAGTTCAGTGTACTGGAGATTATTTTCTGGTAGTCTGACTTTGAAATCTTAGTAGAAATTAATGTTCCCAAGTCTCATTAGCCCTCCAGGGGCATTTTATCACTTTATAAAATCTTCAGACAATCCAGTAGAATTTGCTTTCCTGGGACTGATTTAGCCTGTGCTGGGTCCAGCCCATGATGTAATGTAGAAATCATGCATACAGCCATAATGGAGAGAGAATCCACAAAAGTACCCACAACATTTCCGTACACATAACTCACAATTTAGATCAAGACAGGAAATGTTTTTCCCATCCCATGTGTAAATCTGACATTTAAAAAAAATGTTCCTATCTCAAATCAAGATGAAAAGATTAAATAGCAAATATTTTTAGACACTAAAATTCCACACATGCACCAAGGAAAAGCGGATTAGATAGCCTGAAGCATTTCTTTCCAAATGGTTTAATTTCTTCTCTGACTGTATATTCTTTCACATGAGTTTCTCTTAACTTAACTTACGTTGCAAACAAAACAACTGATTTTTGTCCAGGCAATGGAAGAATTTTTAGTAAGTCTTGAAGTGGAGTAGTTTACCAGTTTCATCAGCCCTTTTCTTTGTACAGTTTGTCATCTCAGGGATAAAGCACTGTTTAATGGAAGAGGATTTGCTGGCAAAGCATTGTCTCCACTGCAGTGGTTACATTATTTAGGTTCAGAAGGACTTCTAAGTTCTTTTGCTGGCATATGCACATCTCGGTTTGCACACGTATGAACCTGCAGGGAACTCATTGAAGAACCAGTACTTTTGTCCTAGGTGACTTCCTGTAGCATGATACAAGGCAACATGACATTAAGCTGTGGGGAAAATGTCATTTGTGAGCACTGTCTGATTCCACAGATCTGCTCCATCAGGCAAAGGTGGCACAAGCCATGACTTTGAGAATTATCCCTAATTAAGTGGATGGAGTGCAACAGATCTTCTACACACAATTATTTAAATCAGCTGAGGTCCAGGTCTTGTGTACCCTCTCCACATCACAAGTCAGCCTTTGGAAATCAGAATCCTCCCATCAGTGTAATTTCTTACCGTAATATGGTTTCAAACTTTGTTCCTGCTTTTTTCTTCAAGTTACTTTTTGCAAAACAGTCCCCAAGGTCTGATTTATTTATTTTGCCCAAATCTCATGCCTAGCTCACTTTTATTAACTGACAAACCATTAAATCAGCTTGAACAAAGCTGCTAAGGAATTGCAAACATTTTTTTCTACAGATTAAAAAATATTTATAGGAAAATAAAAGTTGCATGTATTTCAAGTTTCCAGATTTTTTCAGACTTCTGGAGTTTTCTCCCATCTAGGTTTATTTACCCTTTTTCAGAATTCTAACCTTAGTTACTACTATGCTACACAAATAGCAGGGGTCAAGGTTGAGGGCAGAAGCCTAACTGGGGAAAGGTTGAATAACTTGAAAGTAAGAAATTGCAGATTTCAAGGAAGAAACTTAACAGGTTTGGGACTTCTCAAACACTCACAAGCTGTTGTTCCCTACTTACTTGACCAGGTCAGTGCTGACATTATATTTTTGACAGTCACATATTTTTTCTTTCATTGGCTTTCTATGCTGTCTATCTAATTTTGTCGTTGCCCTTGTAAAATTTGGGGTTTTTACTTGGGCCTATCACTCTTTTCTTCCTCGGTTGTTTGACCTTCCTCTCCCTCCCCACCCCCCCTCCCCATTTGCCTTTGCCTTGTATATATGTGCGAAAGCTAAAAGTGTAAGTATTTGGGACTATGTAGTATCGAGCATACTGGTGCTGCTGTTTGCTGGGAGAAGCTACAATAATACAGAGCATACTGACTTAAAATCTATCCTGTGCTCTTCAAAAAAAATCTTCCCTTAGCTTCATAATTTAGATAGTTTTTGAACCTGATTCCAACAGGGGGAAAAAAAAAAAAAAAAAACAGCAAGTTTTTCTTCATTTCGGATATGTTAACCATGAGAAAATATTATCACTTTCTGTCTAAACAAGAAGCTGTTTTGTCCTCGGTATGGTCCTGTCTTTGTTGTATATTTCTTCTCATTTTTTTACAAAATGGAAAAAAGATTAATTATAACTATAAAGGGTAGGGAGACTTCTGAATTATTGCTGTAACTACTATAGATCTTGCAGCTGACCCAGTTAGTTGGTTTTTTTTATTTGATGGCATGAATTTGAAGCAATTGCACAAAAAAATACACATAGATAGAATTAATGTAACAGCAGCAAAACTAAAGTCAGTTTCCCAAAGGGACATCATAAAGTTGGTAAAAGCTGGTTCCACCTACATCAGCAGGATTGGGGTAGGGTTTTTTTGTCTTCCAGGATCAGGGCTATTTATCTGTTGAAGGCCTTTGCCCAGAATGGAAAAAGTTAGGAAGCAGTAGTGGCTGAAGACAGATAGACACGAAGCAAAGTTGCTGGCAGTTGCCTTTGGTTCCAAGATATCCAAGGAAAACTTCCATGTGCAGGCCTCCCTTTTTCATTTTGTTTTTCCCTATGACATGCTCATTGCCTAACAGTCATATTTAGGCTCCTGCAAGGGATGGAGGTAGTCCAGCCATTGCTACCAGAACTATAGTAAGCAAATGGTGCTCAAAGCTAATGACCAAGTCAAAAACCTCCTACGTGAGGTCCAGAGCTTATTCCTGGGAAGAAACTCCCAAGAGACCACAGCGAGACAGAAGGCTGAGCACACCCTGTCCTTGACCCCTGGAAAACTGTCAAGGAACGTCAAATATGAAGTCAAATATGAAGTATCTCAAGCATCTAGCAAACACTGTCACTGGAGCCCTAGCTTACTTGCAGTGAAAGTCCACAGGAATTTCTCTCCTGGCTTTGCTAAAAAGCTGGTTCTGACCCTGTAGCAGGAGAGGCGGGTCCCTTCGATCTGAAATGTGGCTGAGTGGCTTTATGAGGTGAGGGCCTCATGCACTGCAGGGATCACCATCCTCACCACCCAGTCCTAGGCTGAAGTTCAGCTTGCCATCCTGGAGATTTCACAGCGCTTGAGAAAGTTCCTTTTCTTTTTTTCTTTTTTTTTTTTTTTCTTATTTTCTTTTTTGCTGCAGTTTTCTTTTTACAGTAGCTGGAAACCAAACATTCACAGAATAAGAAAACTGCCTTGTGCCACAGAACAACATTACCACAGAGGAACAACAGCTTAAACTGTGCTTCCCCATGTTCAGGATATGTACTTTGACCATAGGCCATTCATCATGCGTTGCAGCTATTGCTAGTGGTTAGACCACAGACATCCAATTGCTCAGAATTAGCTCCATGACATTCTCTGGTTAAGTTAGTGCACATGGCAAAATACATCATATACTTACGGTTAAACTTTCAACGCAACTCTCAAAAAGTCCTTTCTGCAGGACTTCTTAGTGTTATCTCCTACAGTCAGCTACAAACTCATCCTTCAAGCATGTGAACATGGTTGTTACCAGCACATTTTTTCCTAGTCTGATAGAATTAGAAATGTAAGTACTTGGAACAACGAGAGTAGGCTCTGCCCTGATGGAAATGTAAGGGCTGGAGAGCTGTGATCATGTTACGGTGGACACAGTACACGTTGTTTTGACTGATCCTGGAGTGGAAGGGCCACATACATTTAAGCTGCCTTTGCCCTACCAGTAAATTCAAAGCTGACCATTGCAAACACCAGAAACATCCTTCAAGGCTATAAAAAACGTCTCCATTTACAGTAAAGACAGATGAATATAGAGCTGTGTTTTTATGAACCCTACAACAAACACTACTGTGGCCGCGGGGTATCTTTCAAATAGGAAGGCACGCACAGAGCAGGCAGTGAACTCACTTCTGGGCCACAGAAATCCCTTTGCATTGGCTTCAGTTGTTTCATGAGCAATAAACCCTGTTACAACAGTGGAACCCCTCGTCACAGCATCTCTGTATGAAAACAGCCCAGGACGTGCTTTGTGCTCCAGAAAAGCTGGTCTACCGTCAGACTGTGCACTAAAATTTAAGCTTTCAGTGTAACCCCAGTTTGGTGAGGGTCTGTGTACACAGTTATAATTAAAAAAAGCACAATGATACTACTATCCCCAGCACCCTGTTGGGAAATCAGACAGAGATCCTAAAATTAACTAAGACTATATGGAGCAAAAAGCAAAGGAGAGGGCATGGGATGGGGTGAGAAATTTGAACACTTTACGTTTCACATTCAGTTCATCTAGAAGACCTGATTCGGCTCTGGTGAAGTGAACTATGTTGCACCAGACAAGAATTTGGCTGAGGTGTTTTTTTTTAAAAAAAAAAATCCCTTAAATAGCTAAAACTATCCCATATGCTGCAGAGTCAAGAGAAGCCATATTCAAGTATTTTCCATTTCACCCAAGTATAAATATTCATTGCACTACCTTTTTTCTGTTAAGTAAAATTTCAGGTATGTGAAATTACCCTGCTGCACAAAATTCCCTTACTTTCACAACACTAATTGTAAGTAATTACTTGCACTGTTCCTTTAAGAATAAGAACATTATCAGCCAGCCCACCTCAGGGAATAAATATGCATCTCACTTTGATGAAATTTGCACACAATACAGGTCAGGTAGTTAATGAAGCCATAAACCATAATATGTCTGAGGCACTAAACATCAACTTATTCATTTGGCCTTGGTGTTTAAGAGAGCAAGAGATGTTTATTGCCATGAGACACCCTCCTCGCCTTTAGGATCACCATTCATAGCCAGCTCTTTGTAAATAAACATATAACCTTTGCAATGGTAATTTAAGACTGTGCAGTAAAGAAGATGCAGTGAGTGCATGGAGAGTGGAGGAGAAGATAAAAAACCTCATGAATAAAGTCGAAGGCTGCAGGCTAAGGTGTTTATTAAGTCCCAAGCTGTTTTTTTCCTCCACTTTTCCTCTCTACTGAAATAAAAACACTGATTGCTATGATGCTCTAAAATTAGAGCACATTTGTCGTTTTTAAAAGCAGCTAACAACTGAACTTCAACTGTGCAACAGCATAATAGGTGTAGAAAATAGATCTGCCCCAGGCCTAGCCTCTTCTGTTGTGTAATCAGCCAGTGAGAAAGCAGGAGATCGGCCCCGATAATGTCAGTTTTCCACTCTAGAATGGCAAAGGTATAAAAGGTATACATTAAAATGCATCAATGAAGTGCGGCAGTCCACCAGGCTACCTTCCTGGGACAGAGTGCTGTGTGGAGCGGCTTAACTTTCCAGCCACGGTGCCGTGTCTTTAGTAATGTGTCACAAACAAAATCCCTACATTAAAATGAATAAACCCCTGACCCAAAAAAAATAGACTTTATATTTCAGCCGTAGGATCTCAAAGCGTTTCACAAAGAGGCATGAATTAGACCTTCCAATGTCCTGAAAGGCTGTGAAAGAAGATAACTTTGTCTGTTTTATGGCTAGGAAACTGATACATGGGCCCTGACCAAGGTCGCATAGCAAGTATGAGACAGATAAAAGTTAGATCTCCTGATCCCTGTTCCGGTGTTTATTCCTCCTTTCTTGTGCTCTGTCTCTTACTCTGCACAATGACGTAATAGTTTTCTCAAAAATTCTCACAATTCTCATTAATCGCTCTACTATTTCTACATCAGAAAAATTAATGGTCTCCATGCTCACGTGCCAGAGAGGTTCAAAAAATACTGCAAATTATCAGTTTTGCCTGTGACCACCAAATCATGATGAAATCACATGCCTTCTAGCTCTTGCTAAACAGTCTGCAAAGAACACGGCTGATCTTTTACCTCCACAAACAACACAAATACCGACCCCATCACTGCATTGCCTGGAACAGTGCATGTAAATACACAGGCTTATACACACAGCTTGTGACTTAATTGCTCGTTACTATTGGTGATGGAAGGACTGGTTTGATCTTTGAAGATGTTCAGCAGTGTGATGGCATGAATTTTTCAGTGCAATCAGCTTGTTTAATCAGAACAGCTTTCCTGCAAACTTTATTTCCCCCAATTACTCTGTTACAGGTTCACTTCTCACAACAGTTTCAAGAAACTCAAGTTTCTCAAGGCTGTTCTATTTATCTGCACTTGGCCTAGGATCCTAAATTGCCTTAAAAATCAGCTGATGGAAAATACCAAGAATAGGTTATCACTCGCTTCCTCCTCATCTAGCTATGCCATGCTCAGAGAGGGCTACCATCCTCACTTCTGCAACAGCACGTCAATCAGCCATTGCCATACCATGGGACATTACAAGTGACTTATCAAGGAAAATCAATAGCTACTTTGCATTGGTCTCACAAAGTAATCAGTTGAGATATTCTGGTGGATAGGTGCTAATCTTTCCCCTTTCAAATATTCACATGGCTTGCAGTCCTACCTCCCGGGGACTTCTACACCCCCTTGCATTCACAGCAGCCAGTGTATGTAGGTTAGAGTATGAGCTCACTCTGCTGTGACTGGCTGCTAACAAGGAAAGTGGATAGATCCAATAATAAATACACCATAATGACATAATAAAAGTTTGGGAAATTGCAGGAGTCATGTTTCTCATTCAGAAGCAAACTTAAAATAAACTTGAAAGCCTGCAAACATCACAATTTTTGTCTGATGAAAAAGTCCCGGCTGAACAGCTCGGTGAAATGACTTTGCAAGAGTATATGAAAGACATACCACAGGCAAATTGAGATACAAAGTTTGGGTTTTTGATCCCAGAGAGAGAGAATAATGTGTCCCTCCATTTATCCATGAACTCTGCAGCTGGCAGGGGCTGTGTTCTGTTAGTAATTACCATGAACAGATGAGGGAAGATTTTTTTTTTCCCCTTTTATTTTGACCTGCAGTTAAAGAAAATTTGCTTGTTTTATTTTAGGTTTAAAAATGATGAGGCAGCATCAACCTGCGTTTCACCCCAGAGCTGTTGATTTTCCCCTGTCTTCTCCCCCTCCCTTCCTTTCTTCCTCCCCCCACCCCCCAGCATCTTAATTTATTTCAGACTATGAGTGTGCAGATTCCCAATTTAGTGAGAACAGTTTGCTGCCAAGGCCCTTCAGGGGCTTTCTGTGCAGTTTATTTTCTTAACTACAAGCTTCAGGTTGTTTTGTGTGTGCGAGTGGTGGGGAAGGAAGGAGAGGACTGCATTCCTCCCTCCAAATTTACAACATGAAAAGTTCAGATTTGCTTTCAGCCAAGAAAGTTTTGTCCTTCCTTGTCCTGCTCTGCATTTTGTTGCTGCCTTCCTTCAGCAAACACCCAGCTGGCAGTCTTGGTGAATCACGGAGCAAAAGCATCAGACACATTTCTTGCTGAAATGGTTATTTCCCTCTGCTTCCTCTTTTTCCCTGTGTGAAGTAACTGCTCACAGCAGTGTGACAGGGACAGCACTGGGTTCATGACTGCTTTTGCACAGCCACACTGGGAATATCTTTAATGAGATGAATTCTCTCCCTTTGCTAGCTGGGACCACAGGTGCACCCAAAGAAGCACTCTGAAAGTGTTCAAACCACCTTGGGTTTAGCATCAAACATAGCAAAATATCCATTTTATTCAGCACATCGTGTGCCACCAAGCTATTGAACATCTTGAGCTCCCTCTTTCCTAATGGGAATTTTGTCACAGCAAAAATAATGACAATTTAGCCAGTTGGCTGGGATTTCTGAACCACATGGATGGAGCAAGGGGTGGCCCAGACAAAGACCCCCGGTTCCCAGGGTGTGCCCACCACGTCCCACGGCTGTGTGGCAGCACACACTGCCAGGGTCTGGCCAGCAGCAGGCTGTGGTGGCACCCAGCATGTGCGCCCCATTAGCTCCAAGGATTTCCCGGGTGGAAACATAAGAGGCTTTGCCTTGCTCCAAGTTTTAAAAAATGTTGGTTGCTGTTCAATTGGGATTAAATCCAAAAGGATAACAAAAAACAAACCTGTTTCCCGCAAACAGGGAAGCCTGTGTTGTGGCCAGTTTTAGCAGCCTGCTGCCTTCCAGCCAGGGAACAGCGCTGGAGAGGAACAAAAGGTCCCCTTGGGTGATGGTTCCTGATCATAGGAGCTACACCATGTCCCCGGCTCCAGTAAGCACAGGAGAAAGCTCACACAGCCTTTTGTCTTTTCATTGCCTTTTCCACAGCCCACATCAGCAGCAATCATTCTTAGATTTGCTCTACTTCTGGGGTCCCCACCAGCACGTCCCTCCCGAAGTGGGCATGGGAAAGGTGAAAAGCAAAGGAGCCCATCAGGGTAACTGACACATCTCCAATGCCACAAAGGTATCAAATACTCAACCCAAACCCAGATCAATCCTCGGAGAAATATACATATATGATTTCAAGCTGTTGAACAATTAGAAACAAAGAGTTAGTGCAGGAAACCCCAGCATGTTATCAACAGTCTTTGAGCAATAATAATGCAAGGTTCATTTCATGAAGGAAATTATTTAATACAAACTATTCACTCAACTCCAAACACAGGACAGCAATATAAGAAGAATATGAAAGCAGCTTTATTTGTACAAAAAAATAATCCTGAGCAGGTTTTCTTTAGGGAAAGCAAAGCTTCCCTCCCATTAGCCCACTTCCTGCAATTCCACAGTGCGACTGTGTGTTGGGAATATACCCAAATTTATTTTTATGCAGATTACAGTAGTCTCATATTTCCTTAATACAGTTTCATAGCTGATTTCCTTTGCCCACGTTAACCAAAAACTGTTTAACATATGCCTCACAACCAGCCATTGTCAGGCTCAGGCTAGCTTAGGGGCTCTGCTGGTTTTTAAGACTGGGGGTGGAGGGTAGTGGTTATTGCAGGAACTTTTTGTGGTGCTGTTTCAACTGATGAGCTTAAAAGTTATATAGGAGTATTTTTCACATTCCCAGAGAATTTCATACATGGTGGGCTTTCAGTTATCCCCTTCCTCCTTTCATTTGTTTGCTGCCCAATGACTGTCCAGTGTTTCACATCATTGCAAGGGATCTGTTTTATTCTGTTCCTGGTTCCAGACAGCTGTGGTCAGAAATAAAAGGGACTTTCATAGGGCTGATCCAGAAGCCATGACTAGGACTTCCAGCTCCTACGGATGCAGTCCTCAGCACAGCACCTGGTCACTGTGCTGGTGAAAGCTGTTCCAACAAGGCAGCCTCCTCCACTACATGGGAAAAGCCATGACTATGCCAGAGGTGGCATCAACCACCTCTCCTTTGTGCTCAGTAGCATCGCCGCTCTAGGATTAAGCATGCCACAGGACTCTGTAAGAGGTCCTACATGGCCTGGTCTCCATCAACTCAGGGAGAAGAGCATTAGGAGACTGTGTCAGAGGGAAGAGGAGACAGACAGCAGATCACACTGGGAAAGGGAAAATTCTAGCCCAGAAGAATGGAGGGACCAGATCAAACAGAGTAAAAAAACCACTCATGTGCCATCTGCAAGTCCTTTGTGGTCAAGTCATGGAACAGTGGGACACAAAACAGGAGAGAGATGAGAGAAAGAGATATTTTCTGCATTTGTTCCCCTCCTTCTAACGCAATGTATATTGGATCAGTTCACCCAGTTTTTCTAACTCAGGGAACAGATGGTGTCATATTTGAATATAAAATGAGTTTTCATTTGCTTTGCCATAAAAGAAAAAAAAACACAAACAAACAAGAAAAAAAAAAAAGAGCTCACCCAAAATTGATGCTATAGTTCTTTTTACAGACCTGTGGTCTCAGTTACAAGCTGAGCTTGTTTCAGTTCCCGGATCTAATTTGTGGTCTATTATGGTCCTTTTATGCCTGCAGATGTACAAAATGAAAAAAGTCCCTTCTACAAATGGAAATACTTTTCTACTTAGACAATGTTCATGTTTTGGGGAAAAGTGAAAAACTGTTTAACCACATTTGGCAGCAAAATTCCAACTGTACAGGCACAGAGTTTGCTGTTGTTGCTCTTTGCTGTGGAGCTTTGAATCAATTAGAATTCAAACCTACTCCTTTTTTTGAGGTTCTGTTTTGTTATAGGAAACAGCTTCTGAAATGAATATTTTTCTCATGGTACATCTTGTCAGGACCTATGAGAAGGACCAAGAAAATGCAGAAAAGAACCTCTCCACATGGCAATCCCAGGACAAATATGAAGGTACCAGATTAAACAACACAGGATTTAGGAGATGAATGGGCTGCGGCTGCTGTTCTTTTCCAAGGCACGAGTTTCTTCCCAAAGAGCTGAAATAAGGGATCTGATTAAATACTCCAGTTGTATGCTAGTGTGACTTTGTAATGTCATCATAGTAATCAGTGGAGTTATACAGCCATAAAAGTAAACTCATGTAGCAACAGAGGAAGACAACAGGTCAGATGAACAATCAAGACCTTTTCCTGAGTCTATCTGCAGTCTTTCACTTGCATCACTTTCCCCCTGCTATGATGCTTATAAAAGTTTTGGGCTGTTTGCAGGTGCCAAAATATTCTCAGAATAAATTTGCACTGAATTTGAGACAAGCTGACTGAAGACCTCTCCTGAGTCCCTTATTTTCTCAAATTCCACAATTACCATGTTATTGCAAGTAGAGCCTTTTTTTCCTCTTTAATTTACACTCTGCTGGCTCACATATTACCCTCCAGCACATCTATAAAAGACCTTGGTTGCTGAGGTGGGGCAGGAATTGAGTGGTTTAGGATTTGGTAAAGGGATTAAGGAGTCTTTCATTTCTAGGTCACTAGTTCAAGACTGTCATGACTGTAGGCTGTCTACCGACCTGTGTTAAATATATTGGTGGATGTTGCTTATTCTCTATCAAAAAATCACCACCACATTTGGCATTGATTTGACTTTATAACAGAGTAGGATTGGTATGCATTAATCAGAAATGGGAGCATGTTGCAAAGCTCAGATCAGGATGTGAAATCTCCCAAGGTTTGAGAATGGATGTGTTTGGGGTTCTGGTTTGACTTCTCCAAGCAAAAAGTCAAGCAGTGAAATGTGGGTTTCAAATTGTCTAGTAATTTAGAGTAGTTAAGAGCCAAGTCCTACTTTTAATTTTAACTGTGCTGTTTCCTTACGAGAAGTGGTTTCTTTCTCTACTTCTCACCTGTCAAACTGCAAAAAAAGCTCCCACTAAAATGCCTTTTTTCTTATTTAGCTTCCAGAGATCCCTGAAGACAGAAAGAAAGGAAAACATCGAAATTAGGAGATTATTAATGACTCAATCAGCTACAAATCTCAGAGGTAAAAGGGAACCGTTATCACTTCTTGTATATTTTAGCTAAACATGGGAAGAAATACCAGGAGTTTGAAGCTTTGAGTGCATTCAACTTAAAAGAAGAAGAATGATATTCCCCAAAGAAATTCAAAGATTAGACCTTCAAATAGATTTTCTTTAACACCTTAGACAGGAAGCTCCCCTACCTTCTCTTTTTCTCATACAGACACCACACTCTTCAACGGGCTCTTTGACCTTAATGGGATGCTATTTGCTGATTTGGACTCTCAGTCCCAGCAGTGAGTTCATAATAAGAGTCAGCTGAAGAAAGGCTGCTTCCCTACCTTCCAACGATTGCACATTTTAAACCATCACACTACACATTGCTTCTGCCAGCTCTCAGAAAGATGTCAAATCGAGTAAGAATTCAAAAAGCAGAAAGCTCATTGAAAGTACAAACTCAGCTAAAGTGTTAAAATGCAGCATTATCTCTGGTTGGGAGGCAGCTTTCATAAACGGCACGGAAAAACAATCAAATTAGAAGATAAATACAACCTGGAAACAGCAGGAAAAGTTATACTGAACATAAATCTGCTTGTGATAATTTTAATTAAAACTGGATGTGATACAGTGCTCAATATGATATTTCCTTATTTTCCGTCTATTATTGGGATTACATTTGTATATTCTGCTCAGCTGTAGGCCTGCACCATCACGTCCAAGGGAATTCAGATGCAGTGAGGCCAAAACAAAGGCTTAAAGGAAGCATGCGAGCAAAAAAATATTTTAAAAAAAGGAAAAATTATAAAGAGGAAGAACCCCAGTTGCTTTTGTAAGCTTCACCTCTGGCAGCCTCCGGGATGCTGTGGTGACCACATGTTCCATACCTGACCATATTTTGATTTGGGACCTATTAGCTCTGAGGAATTTTCTTCTTTGAAGTTTGAGATTAAGCATGGGCCTGGTTTTGCTGGTTTGCCTGAGCTACTGCCTCCCCTCCTCCAGTGTTTCTGGGTACTGTCAACAGGCCTTTCTCTTTCTCCTTAATCTCCTCTTGTGACCAGGTGTGGTGAGAAGTCAAGTTTGCTCTGCTTTCCTCATCTCATTGTGGGCTTCAACCCTGGGTGGATATGACCAGCTTCTGCTCTTACCCTTCAGCTCAGCAAGAAAAGGGCAAGCCCCCCCCCCCAAGGGGTGGCAGAGCTTCCGTGCACACTTGTAGGATGCTGGATCCCTGGGTCTCCATCAGCCCTTAGCCACAATCAGCATATGGTCTTCCCACTTAAATATTTTACCATCTGTCCAGAATAGGTTATCTAAGCAGCAGCAGCAACAGCACAAAGGAAGAAAGCAGTGTTCTGGTGTTGTGGGGGCAAAGATTTCTAAATATCTTCTCTACTGGGAGGGCATCAGAGATTTTGTTATTTGCCAAACAACTCAGAAACCAAAGCAAACCACTCTCACCCTTCTTCTTTAGCCATGTTAGACTCCAGGTTTACTAACAGCGAGAGCATGCTGCACCGGTACGAAGGTAAGAAAGTGGAAACTGGGAGACAGTGCGCCACACTTGAGTTGAATGCTCCAAGCCTCAGCTTTTCCTGAGCTGCTTCTTCAGAAATCACCATGGCCAGCATTTTTCTTGCTAGCTAGATAAACCTTAATTTTTAGCGTCAACAGATTAGTGTCCCCCCTGGAATTTGCTTAGCCTGGAAAATTCCCATTCCACCCAGTCATAACTGCAAAACCCAGCCATATGCATAACTACAAGGCTCTGCATAGTCTTAATTCTTTATTCTCCATGGTGAAACAGAATGCAAATTTGATGCTACACCCAGTTTTGCCTAACTGGTATGGCTTTGTTGTACCAAGGAGCCTTGAGCAGATGACCCCAGCACTGGCACACCTTGGCCTGGCTGAAGCTTTGCTCCGATCAAAAGGACTGCAGCAACTCAGTAAACTGGATGGAGATATTTGCAGATGGTTGGGGAATGGGTGTGCCTCTGTGTTTATTTGTTTTCTCCCAGAATTTGCTGGCAGGCCAAATATTTCAGGATTGTGGGGACTGAAGGGAAAGGAAGACGTTTGACCGTTTATGGGAATCCTATTTCCCTTGTCTGGGATGTCTGTGCCTCAAGAAATGGTATCATCACGGGCTGGGGATATCTGCTTACAACTTTTGAAGGAGATCTTTAGTCATAATCTATCAAAGCTTTAAATGAACATGAAACCAAGGAGACAAAATGAATAACTCACCCTAATGGAATAGCAGATGGTAAGATCTCACAGCACATCATGGTAGTGTTCCAGCATCCACTATATAATGTTTCTTTTTCTGAGTGAGAATAGTGCTTATTCTTGTTGTTTAATGTCTACAAGGTCTGGTAGAGACTAAATCATGATAAGAGCCACAGACGTTTTGGAAAGCCTGAAATTGGATAAGTGTCAGTCACTATCACCTCCATCAACCTTAACTTCCTTAGTCACAATGTAAACAGCTCTACGTAGTTTTATTTCATCATTTACTGAGAGGGGGGAAAAAATATATCCTAAACACTTCTGGACAGCAGCTGTGGGAAGAAAATATATAGGATGGTGAAGCTTGTGAAGTGTATGAAAAAAACAGTGCTAGTTAAACATGTCTGAAGATTGGGAATCCCGGGCATTCATGTGCTTCAGTTCAGAAAAGGGAGGGATGCTGCATTTCACAACAGAAAGTCTTAAAAATAAAATAAAATAAAATAAAAATAATTGCTTTGGGGACCCGAGTTAAAATGCAGGTGTTTTTAGGGGAACATAAGCATTTTTTCCTAAATGAGGCGTTGAGGGCTGGGAGAAGGGCAGTAAAATTAGTGGAATTACTGCCTGATTTTAACCAGATGATTGCTGCAGTTGGACACCAGTGCGGTTTCATTAGGGACTCTAATTTACAAGCCATTCGCCACATTCCAGGGGAATGCAGCAACTCCCTCACACCCCCCACCGCCCTCCCACTCCTAAAGAATGCCAGCACCGAGCTTTATGGCAGCAATGCCCAACTACACGCTTGCTGGCTTTGGGGCTTTTGTCATTGTTGCTATTGTTGGTTGTTTTTTTAAGGCCAGCTTGACTACTGCTGCAGCCAAGCTTTTCGGGAAGGGAGCAAAAGTCACACTGCCTCAACCCAGGCAGGTAGTCCCAGGAATCTGCGTAAATCTCCATTGGCATGGAGAACATATGGTCCTTCTACTAAGAGCTGTCCTGATTTATACATAATGTGCAATCAGATATATTACATCATTTCAGCGTTAGATACTAGTATATTCCAGATATAAAATGACCCTTTTCCTGGCCTTCCATTAGATCCTAAATTGTCATTAAAGTACAGTCCTGAAAGCCTGAAGCAGGTGAGGCTTTGGCCTCATGTGACCTAGCTCAACATAAATTTGTCTGATCTTTATAGAGGCAAATGGCCTAATGAACGCTGTGGATAGAGGAGATTTCCATGTAGCTAGCCCCTGGGATCTGGTATTGCTTTCAGAGGAATGAGATTTCTGCCTCAACCCACCTGGCAAGTCAGCAATAACATCTTTTCCTTAACAAATAACACACAGCTCCCCTACATTCCTCTTGTTCACGCTGCTTAGCCATCTTCTGGATCTATCCATACCACATCAGCGCAGCTTTCCCATGTATCGCTGAGTTTTATTCCACTGCCAGTCACCAAAGCCAAAAGACTGCAATACGAATTCTTTCCTTATTTTGTGTGCTCAGAGCCCTCTTTGTCGAGGATAAGCATCCTTTTGATAAATCATTATTTTCTGTTTTCCTCCTGTTCCTTTTTTCTATTGCTTTTTCTCAGTGAATTTCACCTTTTCTACCAAAAGCTGCAAAGGTTCCATATTTTGTCCAATCAACTTCCTTCCCTGTGCTGCTTGCAATTTTCTTTTACGTTTTCAATACATCTGAGTTTCATTTTTTCCCCAATGACTATTCTCTTGGCTAACCCACTCTCCAATTTTGGTAGGCTCACTGAGGTCCAACAGCCATGGTTAATGTTTGCCTGCTGTTAATCCTAACCCTCACACCTAAATTATGATTAAAAATAGTGAACAGAATCCCAAAGCCAGAGGGGTTTTGAGTCTGTCACCAAGTAGTTATAATATGTGCATGTTACATATTAACAAAGCCCACAAATGCAGGAAGTGAGGTTTCCTTTCAGTTGTAATATTTATCTCCCATTTTTTGAGGGTAGCCATTCTGGTCTACCGCTGCCTCTCCTCTGCTCCTGTCAGATCTCACAAGTTCTGCTGGGTTGGCTCAGACACGTATTTCAATGCAAAACCTCCTATTTAAAACCCAAAACAGATTTAGTAAATAATGTTCTTCCCCTGAGGCAGGAATGAGCTAGCAGAGCAGGAACTGTGCCGACAAGAGGAGTAACCTTACATACGAGAGAGGAAAAGAGCAAGTCCCCTTGCATTAATTCATTCTTTGGGACCTTGTGTCCTGCTTGAGAACTTATATTGAAATATTGTGCAGTCCTCATCTTGAACAAATTCAGATTCACCTGGCCTTCTTGAATCATTTAAATTATTCTCCAGTGTTTTTTTAATGTATTTTTTTTTAATTACGCAGGGCTTGTGCTGGTGTAGGTAAAATTAAGCACCTAATCCCACTTCTAAAGACACTTTGAGAAGACATGGTTTTCAGATGTAGCTTGCCTACAGAGCCATTCTAATTATTCCCTTCAAATATTACTCATTGAGTATTTGGATATTTTTTTTCTCTGCCAAAAAGTGTTAGTGAATCCATCCAGCACCCTGTCAATGCCTTTGTTAAGCACAAATATTTGCTAGCAGGCTATATGATCAAGTGGCAGCCTACAGCTGTTTGCAAATGTTTCTCTCAAGGAATATTTGGAGTTGGACATCACTGTTCTGGTCATTACCTGAGTGTGTGGAAGTCACCTGAGCTGCAGGGTGATGACTTCAGAACTAACTGAAGCTATATAAACTGCATGATGACTTGTGGCAAGAAGAAAATGATGAACAAAAAACCCTTCCTCCCCAGATTCCATTTGAAACTATTTGTGCTACTATTCATGAATGTGCACCAATTTGCAAAGTGACTCAGTTGTGCGGGTACCTGAACTGGTATGGCCAACCCAAAAAGCAATCATGTGCTCTCACCAAGGGTAGAGCTAACTTGACAGCAAACCTAACCTCAACTGGTACATGCCTTTAAATGGAGTGACTTCACCAATAGTCTTTATTTCCAAAGGCCAATAGGCTTAACCAGGCAATTTCCATTTTTCTCTTTGCTACATCTATAGATGTGCTGAAAATCTTTGTGAATGAAACATATTACGATGATAACTTACTACGGTATCTTTCCATTCTTCTGCAGACCTGAGATGGCAAAGGCCCTGACCTACATCTCCCTGTATTTTATATAGCAGTTGTTTTGCCAAACTATCAGATGAATTTGTCATGAAGCCACTCTGATTTCTCTCAGTTCACCCTGTGAATGATACCAGACTTCACAACTTGGAAGACCTTTATTTTCTTGGTTGACGTTGTTGTCACATAGACAGGATTCACTGCACCACCAGGACATTTTCAAATGCTTTGTGACTTGAGTGTTTTATTCTTTGCTGACTTTCACTGGCCTTTAGGCTCCTAACTCAGCTGTTTTGATTAGTTTGGAAAACCAATGAAACTATTCTTTAAGTGTAAAAGATGTGCATCAACTCTCTGTATTAACCAATTTGTATGAGTCTCTCTCTGGTACTAGAGAGAAACAATCTGGCATGAATTATTTCCCGTTGCTATTCAGAGACCTTTCAAGACTTCACTTCTTGTTTTCATAAGATCACCTTGTATAATTGAGGCCTAAAATGTGGGGCAATTTGTTCAGATCCCTCCCCAGTCTGCTTATCATCATCTCATGGATATGTGCAACCTAAATGGAAAAGAAGTTGAACAAAAGAAGAAGCCGAAATTTTCCTAGCACCATAGGGAATCCAGGCAACTTCTGAAGATCAATTTCTTAATCTTCATTCTGAGCAAAATTTGAAATTGTCAAGCCAATACTTCACATAGATAAAAATAAACCTTTGACATTTAGTTGATTTATTGAAGAAAACACTATTCTTTTTCATTACAATTCTTAAACATTAAGAAAATTTAGCCTCATTAGGAGAAAAAAAAAAGATTTTTTTCTCCCTTAGAACTCTTTTTAAAATAAATGTTTGGAGATGTTTAGACAACATGAAAGCTGCATTGAGAATGTCTTCTACAGGACTGACCTTGAAGGGTTATTAGAATAAGATGCCTTGCTTTATAAAAAAAGTGCTATTGACACTTCAGATACAGTTTAAAAATGGAGCATCATGACTGATCAAAAAGATAGCACAAATCTTATGTCTCTTCATAATTTGTATGATTTTAATTGAAACTACTGTCCTGTATGGATTTGTTTATTAGATGTACAATTAGTAATTATAAATGTTGCAAGACTAGAAAGATTTAACATTATACAATTAACATCATAAGAAAATTACTTTTGCATAACTCACTAAAGATGTGGTGCCCTCACTGACAAAATACAAAACTTTGTGAGACAGTCAGATGCCCAAGGCAGGAGGCTGATGCTAGTAGGAAGACAACTTACTCCATCTCTACCCCAGTGATCCTGAGGAAGCTCTAAGGTGAAGCAGAGCACAGATGTTGCACGCCAGTGCTCTGCTGTTGAAAGGGGATAAATGAGTAATAGCTCTCACAAAAGGCCAAACAAAGCGTCATAAGCTCCTAAAAGCTTCTAAGATGTGTTTCAGCTTTTTTCCTGTAATTATCTCGCTTCTAGGCTAAATTTGACAGAAAACCCACTTGGTTTTGTAAGAAATACTCTTGTTTAGCAATGCAGATGTTGCTGAGACTCAGAAGGAAGCCTACTTTCATTTGACCAGCTGTCTTCTAACAAGACATCCACAGACTCTTCATTGTGCCCTTAACACTTAATCCAGGCAGACAATGACTTAATGCTAGCTCTTGACACAAACAGACACTGCACTATATGGAATAAGGCTAAGGCCATCAAAATAATTCTCATTTGAGAGTAAATGCAGCCCGAACCCAAGTTTGGGAGTCTGCTGAGTAAACACTACCAAAGGAGAAATAAACATGTTCTCTTGGCTTGAACCACCCTAACTCTCTTCAGCTGCAGAAAGAAAATACAACACAAGAGAAAAAGGAATGCTTAGATATAACTCAGAGGACAGAAGATTTCTGTTCATGTTTAGAAGATCTCACAATATCTGACCACAGCCATGTGTGGTAGCTGATATCCACCCCTTACCCAAAAATATGTTCAGGCAGATGGAGAATGAGATTGCTGGGATTTGATTATCAAAAATAAAACCACAGACCTGGATGAGCTAATGTTGTTGCAGATGCCTTATCTTATAATCTCCAGGAAGAGAGGAAAGGAACACTGAATCCTCCCCTAAAGAGGCCTTTCAGCAGGCTTAATCTCCCTGCTGCATGACAAGAAATTGCTGCCTAAAACTGGAGGGGATCTCTGCCTGAGTCCCAACCAGAAAACAAGTCAGGTCTGAAGGAACAGCACATAGTGAAGTGAATCGCAAGTTTCCATTCATCTGCTATGAAACAAAAAGAACCCTGGGCCCTTTCTCCATTCTGTATTGTTCAGCAAATGACCCAAGGTTGATGGCCTATTATTTTTCTTTTTGTTTATTCTCACCCGAGACCACCTTTCCTCTTCACTTCAAATTCCTTCTATCTTGCATCAAACTATATTGCAGAGCTCAGACAAAAAAGAACCCTCCAAAAACTTCTGGGACAGTATCTTCAAACAAAATCCTTATGTAGGCATTTAAGCCCCTAGCAGAGGGGTTATTTTTGAACAAAATTAACTTTAGGGATACTTCCAGAATGATTGTGATATCTTTCAAGCCCCCTGACTCTCCCTGGGAGGAGTAGCCACATCAAGTACATTGGGCTACAGCAGAGCCCACATTGGTACTTCTGCATTTGACCCATGGGCTGCTGAGCTCACTCCTAAGGTGGTTGCCCTCCAAGGAGCCATCCAAACCTCCAGTCAGGTCCCACAGCAAATGCAGGGTCAGCTTTTTTGCCACATACTGATTAGCTGAAAATATCAGAGACCAAAGGTCAGTGCAGTGCCCTGGCAGTATTTATATGCTTGAAAAGTACTTGGGTGCCTTTGTGTATCCCAGTGTTATTGGTCTTATGTAAAACCAAGAATTTTATTTTTAAAACAAGATATGTTTTCTCTCTCTTATACATGCCATAAACACACTCTGCTTTCAAAAGAGTTATCTTATATTTAAAATAATGTGATGGGGAACAGAATTCATCCCTCAGTAAGCTGTAGTGGGAGAAAGCCATAAAGCAAAGGATGCTTCTACCATTGTTTCTTCATTGTTAAAAGGTGAAAACCTCAGACAATGAGAAGAAAAAAAAAAAAGGGGAAAAAAAAAGGAGACAGTTTTAAGGGCTTTTAAAATATCTAATGCTCCAGGATCTAAATTGGCAAGGAGCCAAGCTGTGTCTTAAAGGGACAAGCACTTTATTATACTTTCTAATTCTTCCAAAGTCTGTCTGTAGGATATATGAGCTGGCTCTAATATGACTACTCTATTCTCATCCTCTAGTGGTATACTCTGGTCTCAGCTCATAAATTGAAAATGGAAGATCAGTAAATCAGCGTGGACTGTTTCAGAGGGACATTGTGAATTTCCAGTCAAATCTTCTGGTTTATCTTAAATATTTCATCTTAATGTCACCTTTAGAAAAAATCTTTCATTCAAGTAAGTTACAACATCTAGTTCTAAACTGATTACACTCCCCCACTGACCTTCTAGAGAAAGGCTTCCGCAGCAGTACAAATACCATGTTGGCAGCTCTCTGCTATACTTTAGGAAGGAGAATTTTTGGTGTGGCAAAGATATTTAAATCCCTCCCAAGACATGTGGTGCACAAACAAGGTAAGAGGAGATCCACATTGCCATAACACAGCACGAACACTGCTGCGACTCTTGGCCAAGGCTCCTTTCCATGGTCTACCTTTTCTCTGGGGGCAGTTCCATGTCCTTTAAACCAGCATGACCAACACACTGGTATTCATCATAATGTATTAGGCCAAACTATTTTCTGCATTGCCACAAATTTCAGCAGTCTAAGTACGGGGAGCAATTTTTTGAGGCAGGAGGGGATGCAGTAGTGAAAAGGATTAAAAGAGAAAGATACAGATGAATACTCTCAATGAGTCTCTCAGGTACAGCCTGGATGAATCTCCTTACAATAATAATAGCAATTTCCTCCCCTGAGGAGGAGCACTTCCCAAAAAGCTCAAAGAAAGACCTAGAAGGGAAAGATTTAACTGAAAAATTGTGTCATGAAATGCAATATAATTGTCGTTCATTTCAACCAGTGCCAGTTGTACTGGGCAATAAACAATGGACACTTGAAATACAATTCTTCTGTATTCTGCTGCTAAAATAATTGAGGAGATCCCTGAGAAATGTGTGCTGATAAAATTGGTCTGATATTTTGAGTCTATCCTCTTTCTTCCTACCCTGGCCTTACTCTTTTGTCTTCTGAGCTGAAATCGTTTTGGTTTTCAGGACTTTAAATGAAGCTGGGAATTTCCATGGCTGCTTATTTATACAGAGCTATACACCACAGTTAATTCACCCTGACAAGAATGATGTTGAGCTTTCTTGCCATATGATCTTGTATTTAAGATCCTGTCAGTTTTGAGGACTCTAAATAAACATTCTTTTAAATATTTAATACTCTTCAGTGATTTATGCCTTTAGGCTCTGAGCCTGGTCCAACCATCAAAACTTGGAGTGGAGTTTTCTGTATTTCCCATCACCACAATCTACCCATATAAATTAAATTTGCACTCCAAATTCTCTGGTGGATTCCAAGTTGTTTGCTTCTCATTTGCCATTCCCCTATATCTAGAAAGAAATAAAAATCTACTTAAGCTCCTTCTATAGGACTTCTAAGATCTTTGTTTAGCAAAGTCATCCCATCCCACACAAAATATCCAGAATATTTTGTGCTAATGTCTCTGGTGATGTGAATGATGTTCAGGTTCTCTGCATCTTGCTTCTTTTTTATTAAAGAACCTGCACGTGGAATGCTAAAAGAAAGGGTGATTTGTCTCTCTACTTCTTTGGCCTAGTGACTTCCTCCCTTTTGTTCTGGTGACTACAGGAATAAGGGAAACAACAGACTCCCTGACACAGAACAGAGATCTTCACGGAGTAAATAGAAGTCACCTTGCAATACTGACCATTGAAGCGTTATGGTAAGTATGGGCCTTGATCAAAATAGCCCACAGCCTGTTGCTTGGGGACCTCACTCAGGTCACTAAAACAAACATAGGTTAAAGCTCTTGCTTTGAATAAGATTGATAGAGGTTTGGACCTCTGTCTCTACTGACTATGCCTAGCTATTTTTCATAACCACAAGTTCCACTGCAGACCTGTAGAGATTTCCTTCTAATTAAACATATCAAGTACTTGCTCAACGCAGCTCAGATCCTCATTCAGGCTTCTCAACAGTGTGAAGGAAAAGGGGACTGAAGGAGTCTGTAGATCGCAGGTTTCCTCTCGTCCTTCCTTTCCCAACCAGCAGCCTCAACCATTAACATCGTTCTCAAGGAACTTAAGTGGGTCCTTCCAGGCAATATTTATTTGCTCACTGGTGTCAAAGTCCTGCGGGACTTGTCCTTTCCCTGTATCTCCCCATTTCACTTCTGAATGTGTCACACATGCACACACAACCCTCCTAGAAAATCTGAGAGATGCACAACAAAAGCCTGAGCCGAGAATCACAGGATGCGCTCTGAACAGGAACCCAGGCAGGTGGGATGCCTGTCACACGCTCCAGCTACAATCAATAGCAAAGGCAAAAAGCCCTAACAAGGGTCTTCGCCAAATGGAAACATAGCTAAAACAAAGTGTGCATCAGGTTCAGTTCAAGAGAGGTTCCTGGAAGCTAACTCATAGCAACTAGAACAGAAATTCAAGCTCGTCTTTGACAGGAATTATCCCTAACTCTAAGTAAAAGTGTTTAGACTTCACAGAACTCAGCAAAATTGCCTTTGAGTGTCAGCAGTGAACACTGTATATTCTTCTAAGACTTCACAGTACAACTGTCAGCTGTCTGTTTTCTTTCTGCTATGTGTAGAGTTTATACAGACACTCCCAGAGGAGCCTTTAATTGCATGTCATGACAAGTCTCCCAACCCCTTTGCAGCTCTTCCACTTAACACATAGCATAAACTCACCCAATCTCCCTTCACTTTCTCCTTCCCAGATTTCTCTCTTGGAGCTCTGTGGAGGCCTGTGTTGAAGCTTCATTATGATGGAGTGGACCCAGTGGAGAACTCTATAAAAAGCACCCGACCTGTTTATCAGGACAGATCTCTTTAACAAGTCTACATAAACCTCACATTTCAAAGAGCCCTAACCTGTGACTCAGAGACAAAACTAAACCCTGAAGTAACTAAGAAAGAGGGCTTTTTTTCAATTCCTTGTTCCTACAGTTTTTTTGAACATGCAAGGAAGTCACTAGATTTTACTAATGACAGCACTGAGTGGTCCCAGCAGAGAGTCAATACCATTACAGAGTGAGCTATGCAAACACAGAGATCATCCCTGCCCCAGAGTTCTTATAATATAAATAGTAAAGACAGTGGGAGGGAAAATAGAAGCACAGAGAGGTGAAATGCGTTGCTCAAGATGACACGACAGCTCAGTAGTCACTACTGAGTATTGCCTCTCAGGGTAAGTGTTTTTGTAAGAGGTCTGGCTTTGCATTTAAAAAAAAAAACACAAAAAAACAAAAAACAACCCAGAAAAAAAGTCAAAGCAAGTTCTATGGCAAAGATGTTGTAAAGTCTGGTTATACTTGCAAAGGGATTCTGCAGAACATCATGTCCCAGCGTGCCACATTATTCCCTTTTTGTGATTTTAAAAGCAAATTTCTTCAATTTTCGAGTCTAAAGAGACATTTCTTTTTTACTGCTTCTGCCTCAAACCAGTATCCAAAAAATTAAGGTGCAACAGTGAAACAGTTACATTTAAAGCACTGCATGTTTGCTTTTTTTTTTTTTTTTTTTCCCCATTATAGCCATGGTTTAACTGCGCATTTAAGCACACATTTAACTTTAACCACACAAGTAGTACTATACACATCAATGCAACTACCTGCACTTAAAATTAAGCACTTGTTTAAGGGCAAAATGTAGAGAGACACATAGCAAAATTTTAAAAACCCTTTGAGCATTCAGTGGAAGGTAGGTGCTTAATGCGCTTAAGAGACATTTGAAAATCCCGCTGAGACAGCGTATCTGCAGCTGAATGCCTCTGGAAATCTGGAAGTGATGCTCAGAATGATACAGTGATTGATTGCAGTGAGAATTACACCTCTAATGAAGTCTTGATTACACAGAGAATTTGCAACAGATATGGCTAAAATTGGTGCAGGGATTGGCTCCTGTTTCTAAAGCACCTCTTGGAGCTCAAGCCGAAATAACACTTGGGTGATGCGTAATTCTGTGAGCTACACAAGCAGTGGCTCTCAGGGGGCTCACAGGACCAGTCAGCCAGCTTGCGGTCCAGTTACATTTACTAATTTCCAGACTTCAGCTATCCAGGGGTTATACCACCCTGTACAGTGGTCAAAGACCCCAGTCCTCTCTTCCCCGTCCTATCACACCAAATCCTGCAGCACACTCTCCCTTCCTGGTTGATCCTGGACTGATCCCTCAAAGAGGACCCAAACCACCCCATCTCCAGCTCTGACAAAATCAGCACTCACCCAGCAATACATCCAAATGCCTGAGGACACTGAGAAGCTGAACAATCACCTTTAATAAAGTGATGTAATTTTTCTAAGCTAATGAAAAGAAAGTGACCTGTGCCCACAGGTATGAACCCTAATGGACAACAAGCCGAGGAGATAAGCCCCCACTTTCCACAAAAGCTAACAGAGGTCATGCTGGCCAGAGTTTGAATCTTTCTGGCAAGCAGCTCACTACAGCTCTACACCTGGCTGGGTTTAATTTGTTATTTATGTCAGCTTTGCATATTTGTAAAGTTCAAGGGTTTATTGCCCTGGCCTGACCTTGCCAAGTCAGAGCTCACATGTGGTTCTCTAGTAGCAATTTCTTTCTAATAAACTTTACTTGAAAGAACATGTGTGATAGATTTTGTTGATGATTAAAAAGAATGGGGCTATGTTCATTGTTAGCCAAGCTGGTTTTGAAGTTTTGTTGGAAGTCACCTCTGTTCTCATTTTAAAAAAAATGTCCCCTTCCCCCTCACCCCTTTATTTTACTGCACACCCTAATTATGTTTCATGTTGGAGCATGTAGTGTTGTTTGTGTCTATACAGTAAAGACACTTCCCCCCTGTGCTTATTAAGATCATTAAATTAAAAAGCATTGTTCAGAGTTGTTCTTTTATCAGAGCATGTGCAAGCACCAAAACCTGGGCGCACACAAGAGCATGAAAATGCAAGCCTCTGATGTACAAACATAAAAAGCAACCAATGCCTGACACATTCTTTACCAGCCCCAAAGACCGGTGCTCCTCCTTTGCTTTGTTTTTCCCTGTTAACAAAGGAAACAAATATTTTCTGTCCCTACAGGCTGATGGGGTACGATCCTAGCTCCGTAGGAAGCAACACCAAATTCCCTTCACCTTCAAAGGGCTCAGAAATTCATCCCCTTATGCTCAAAACCAAATAAGCCGGCAGATCCCCGGGAAGTGGAACTTCTAAAAGCTGGTATGTTGACCTTTCTGCAGTGTAGGTTCTCATGTGGCTAAAAGCGTGGTTGTGCCTGTGTTGTTTTACCCTACTGCTGCATAGTGAGCAATCTCAGCCCCCTGGGTGCCACGCAAACTCAGGCACTAGATGTGCTTTGGGGACTGCATAAACTGAGGACTTTGTGCTTGTGCCCACAGATCTATGTTTAATCCAGCGCTGCCTGTCCTCCTGCCAAATGCGGTTGACATTGTTCAAGTTTGTTATTAGAGGTAGACAGGCAGTCAACATGATTGCATAAATCTCATTTTCTTATAAAACCCAGCTGAAAACCTTATAACACTGCTGGCACATCCTGAAATCCTTACTTCCCCTACAACTCTTGATTTTCCCACAGCTTGTTATGTTTTCAGCTCAGGACCTAATTCTGGACAGATAGCACTGAAGGAAGTTTTCATCTGGTGTATGACAGCAAGTTAGCATGTGCTTTTGTGATTACTTGAAGAGCATGTATGTGCAAGTACTTTCCTGAATCAAGAGCTTTGATTGTAAATCATTTGAGGCAGGATTGCCATTTATTAAATGTGTGTACAATGACCTGCCTGAGATCCCTAACACTACTGTAAAATGACTAAATAAGTAAATAATAGTGACATTCATGCTCTGACAGCAGCTGTGAGACTTTCCATTAAATGAAGAGCTCAAGAGGCAATTGCATCTAATAGTCAAAGCAGGTACTAGGAAACTGAATTTCTGGTTGTCACTCATGGAGCAGGGTCAGGATGCACTGTAGGTTATTTCTGCCTGAAGTATCAGTTCATGGCTCCCTCTGTGAACGGGACACTGGCTTAAGGAACTGTCAGCCTAACACAAGTCTTCCCTTTACTAAGTGGCAAAAGACACTAATTTGAATTACACTTAGTGCGAGTTGGCCTGTAAAAGCTGCAGGGTAATCAGCAATGATCAGCAGTGTGCCAGCTGATTATAAAAACTCAGCCTTCAGTCCTGTCTGAAATTTCCTTTTCCAAGTGCTACTAAAAGAAATCTTAAATCTTACTGCTTGCCTTCCTTTTGTGTGAGGTGACTTTTCAGATGAACCAGGCAATTCCAACAAACCATAACAGACAAGTATGCAGTTTTGCATGTGTGTGTGTAAATTTATATATGCACACACACAACTCCAACTATTTCTTTTTCTCTTTCCTTTAGCTTCTCTGTTTCTTTGGCACCACTGCTATCTCTGTGTCCATACATTCTTGTCATATTCGCTGTCCTTACCTTTCCCAACCCTTTCTTCCTTCAAATTCTTCCTTTCACTCTGCAAATGTCACATCTTTTTAATTCTAAGTGTCCTTTCCTGGCCCAACTAACACCACACATTTTTGTCCAGATAGATAACATCCTTTTCTCCTCTTACAAAACTTTTTTATAGTCTTCTCATTTAAAATGCAAATGAACATTTGACAAGAGCACATTTTTGCAAGAAACAGCAAAATTAGGGAGATCCAAAGACAACTACAGAGCCCCATGTAAGCAAAAAGGTACAACCAAGGGTACAGCAAAATTGGGGCTTCCAAAGCAAACTGGAAAAGTTTCAGTGAAGTCCTAGCCCTTATTTTGATTACAGCTTAATTGGACACCCTGGTGTTTGAAGGGGCTCAGTAGAAAATAAAACAAATGTGCCTATTGTTCCTTGAGTAAGTATTACAATAATAATCATTCTTTAAGCATCAGCAGTGCCTTTCATCTAAGGACCATAAAGCACAGTGTAAACAATAATGAATGAAGCTTCTTGGTGTTCTCATAAACAAGGTATATATTTTAGACCCATTTTTAACATGACTGAGACCCAGGTAAGATAATAGCAATTTGTTTTTCACATTTGTTGTTGGTTAGTTAATTCTATGTATATTTAGGCTCAGCAGTATTATTTGATTTTCAGAAGTGATAAATATCCCTGGTTCCAATGGCTCCTAGCATGTAGCATCTCTAAGACTCAAGTCCTACTTTAGCTGCTTTAAAGGTATGTGCTTAGATCCCTCTGTCTCAAGATCTCTGCCAGAATCAGACCACAAGTTTGTGCAAGGACTGGAGGAATTTAAGGTTCCTGGTTCCTAGACCCTTCATCTATGCAGCAGTCTACCATGATTTTCATAGTCTAGCTAATGTCCTCTAAAGACCTAGGCATAACTCTCACTTTCAACATGAGCAATTCTATTGAATACAGTGCTGAGCACAGTGGATACAGTTGATCCAGTCTGCAGAGCTTTTACAGGATTGGGTCTCATGTATTTCCTTTCTAGTCATTAGAAACTCTCAGATGGCTTCACATACCCACCCAAGACATTAAAATATGAAATGGAGCTAAATCTCGCTAAATCTCCACAAAACCTTGTTTTATCAACCTTTGCTAATAGTTCGGTGGTTGGTTAAGAAATTTGGAAGCGGCATTTCCCAGGCATTGGCTTAATAAGAAGCTTTCATCCTTGCTTTCAGCCAGTCCAAGTGCTAAACAGAACACTGCCCAATTTATTTTTTAACAAGGTTCTCTACTGTCGAAACCAGTATGAAGTGCAATTATGGGCTTAACATTCAACTGTTAAATTATCCTCCCAACATCTTTCCAGGCCATTCTCCCAGCTCTTCAGAAGAATATTTTATTGGAAAGGGTAAATGTATAAAAATCTACTGTTAAAACACTTAACAAATCTCCCCTGTCAGGTCAGTAAACTGTAGTCCATCCACTCTGATCTGAGAGTGCTGTTTCTCTGCTCCCCCTTCCCCACCTCCCTTTTCTTTGTTTAAAATACGCTGACCACACAGTGACCTCTCGTAACCCATTGGTCGAAAATTACAACCAGCCACACAAACAAGCAGCTCGAGGTCAGAAAGAGCAGGGTCTGCTAAAAGTTAGTAATCATACATTAATTCCCTGACATAATTAATCAAAATGAACCACCGTTATCTAGCGCGGAACCTTTAACCTATTACAAAGGGGTCAATTTGCAAACCACTTGAGCATGGGAGTTTGGTACAAATAGCATACTCCCTTCATCTGGGATGCCCTAAGTAGGCAAAAATGCCTTTGAAGTCCCAAATCTACCAGATTTAGATATAATTTCATCAATCAAGTTAAAAGGCTGCCTTCCCTCCAAAAAGGATTTCATGTAGATCTGTCATCTAGCTCTGTTCAGTGGGTGACTGAAAATCCATTTGTTAGGCTCTTTTTGTCAGGATGGAGTAGGCTGCAGTTGGCTCTACATGTCAAAATAGCTGAAAGTTTATCAAATTGAAGGCTAAGAGGCATGATTTGTGTTAGAACCTGTGCTGGTCTGGTGAAGGAAGCAGTAAATCTCAGCTTTGTTATGCCAATCAGCTCCAATTCTGGAACTTAATTGTGTTTTCATTTGTTATGACTATAATTATATCTATGTAGCACATGCAGCTATTCATAGGGAATCAGAGACACAATTTCACACATCTGTACAGCTCCCAGGACCATGCTGCCTTATGACTTATCCTTTATGCTCTCACCCAAGCAAAGTCCCTGTGAATTAATAGTATCTCCATCTTAAAAGTAAGGAACTGAAGCCCAAAGAAGAATAGCCCTGACCTTTACAGGGATTTTAGTGCTCAGTTCCTTTCCAGATCTTAAATTCCCACTGAAATCAGCATGAATCGGGCATCTCTACAGGAATCAGGATCCTAAATACTTCTAAGATTTGGATTTAAACAGCGTGTCCAAGGTCACACAGGAGGAACTTGCAGCAGAGAGGGGAGCAGAATCCAGGTCTCTGAAGTCCACTGAATCAACGTTCCTCCATCAGATTTAAGATCCCTACAGTCCACGGAGTCTCCCTTGAGTGTTATCTAATCCGCTTTCATATGTACCAATACAAACACTCATCCGTATGTATATTTAATGTATTTATTTATTGCATGCAAGGATGGATGAGCTGTAGAGTTTTAGAAGAATATCATCTTACCCAGTGATATCATATATCATGCAGGTGAATCTCAAGGGGTTTATGATGTTACCAAGACCCCAAAATAGAATTAATTTTAAGTCATTCACTGAATCTCATTTTCTGTGTCATATAATAGATGACGACAACAAAGGTGTCAAAAATATTTTGAATTACTTTATATTAGTATTAGTGCAACAACTGCATTTGGGAAGTATCACACCTACTTAAAAAGTTTCTGGGAAATGTAAAGCAAAGTTATTGTTAAGGTCAGTGTTTTAGCAGAGGTCACTTGAACTACAATTCCCAATATGCACATGGAGCTGACGTGTCTGGCTTTTAAAACAAAATCACTATTCATCATCTGAATGTCAGATCTGTGGCTTATGAGTTCCTGGTGTCTGAATGATTATGACACTTATAAAGTATATTTTATTATTACAGCCCACTCATTGCCACTCTCCATATGTGAAGTGATGGATATTTTAAATGTAATTCTACTTATTTATATTTATATCTTAGTAGTGACAGGTAAAAAGCATCAACAAATCACTGCAATTTTTAACTAGTCAGAGACAAGATTTATTTTTAGTATAGTTAGTATGCATACTGTGGTTATTAGGAAGAATGATTCCCACCCAGAGAATCATTGTTTAGTCATGTTTAATTAAAATAAACCCAAAAAAAAGGAAAAAAAACAACCTCAAAACATTCAGAAATGTCACACAAAGGTAAAAGGAATGACGGTAGAGATTCATATCACAATAAGTCTCTGTGCAGAAACAAGGGGCCAGACTGTGCTCACCTCTCTGCCTTGACTGCGAGAAAAGCTGGTCTGATGCAGTGGTCTGCCAGCCACGAGCAAGGAACTGCACATCAGCTGCAACATCTTCCAGTGCTGGAACTGGCCACTAGAAGTTAAGAGGCTAAAGCAGCCTTTAACAAGAAGAGATGAGATTGCCTGCAACATACGACTGCTTCAGCTTGTTACCTTTTCTGGCATCGGTCCCCAGGGCAGCTGAACATGCCAGACAAAGTGGGGAATGCTACAGTTCTACAGCTCTTCTCCTTCCAGAAGGGCTAAAACCCATGGCTCAACACCCAAAGCGCAAATAATGGTGGGTCTGCTTCTTCTTTGTCATTTCAAAGACACTTAAGTTTTGCAGCTGCTCCTGGGCACAGCTCTGTACCTACCTCTCAAAAAGAGCAATGATGGACATGTTAGGAAAAATTTCTTCACTGAAGGTCAAGCATTGGAACAGGCTGCCCAGAGATGTGGTGGAATCACTGTGCCTGAAAGTGTTCAAAAATGCATAAATGTGGCGCCAAGAGGCATGGTTTAGTGATGGACTTGGCAGTGCTGGGTTAACGGTTGGACTTGATGATCTTAAAGGTCTTTTCCAACCTAAATGATTCTATGGTACCATGCACTGCAAGGTGGGATCAAGGGCCACGGTGGGAATGCCCTCTTCCAATTCTGGGCAACTCTGTGCCGGGGGGTAGTACAGCTCTAGGGTGTTGAAACATTGTTGGCTATGAATCACGGGTCCCTCCCAAGAAAATTGGTGCTTTGTTCCACGCACAGTCCCCAAGTGCATGAGCTGAAAGGCTGACATTAGACTGTTCATAGGGAGATTTTGCAGACTGGCAGAAAACTTCGACGCTTATCTCTGCTTCACTCCATGCACTGTACCAAGTCACTGCAGGCCCTGGTGCAAACTACTGAAACCCTCACTTAGCATATGTATAAAATGGCTATAGCTATAATTAATGACCTTCAGGGTCTCTGGGAAAACCATTTAGCATTTGTCAGGCACTTTGTGGGCTTTTGGGTCAAAAACAATAAGTGCAAGGTAGTATTATGAAGAGTTTCATCCTCAAGTTATAATATAATAACAGGATCTTCGAGTTACAAATAAAATCACATTGCAGAAATGTGTAACATAGAAAATGCAGCTGGACACATCCCACATTCAAATAATCTTAAAAGTGTATAACATGTAGAGGTATTCTGGACCTGGGCATTTATAGTGATAAAACTGTTCTTGCATAGGTAACTTCTCTTGCTGTTAACAGACAGGAAACAAGTGGGAAAAAACCAATTGCAGCAACTTACAACTGTAGGTTGCTCTAAGGTATGAGTTACCTTGAGCTTATTCAAGAATACCACAGGAAGGACAAAGGGGTTGCTGGTAGCTCATTCTGCAAAACCGTCTGAGCTGCAAAGGCTTGTGAGTCACACTCCAGAGCATCTGCAAGGAAAAACACATTACATTTTCCAGGCCACCAAAACTGCTCAAAGTGGGAAACTCACACATGTTCAATCCATTCCCTCCCCCACACACCCTGTCTCAGCTCCCACGGGACAGGGAGTTTATTAGTTAATACTTGAGCTTAAATCTTCATCTGAGGAAGTGATGAGCATCTAAGTCTCTCCTCCCTTCTTGCACAGAGATGAAAGTTTCTTAGCTGGCCTGTTTGCTCCAACCTCCCCCTTCCTGGAAGCAATGAATCCCTGCTGAAGAAATCTGAAACCTCTGGCCACCCAGCATATCCTTCAGAAATAAAAGCATCTTCTCTGAGAAAATGCACGCATGGAATGAAGCACAATGCAAGGCAAGCTCTGCTTGCATAGAGCTGTAGGAAATGAAAGGTAAAAGCCAAAAAAGCCAAACGGAGTGGTGTTAAGATAACAACAGGACATTGTTTTGATCCCAGGAGATCCTGTGGTTTTTCTTTTTAATAGTGTCACTTAGAGTAACTTATAAGGGAGGCAGGGAAGGTGACACAATTTTATAACTCTGCAGGGGCTTCACACCATGGGACAAGATTCCTATTGTACTGAGGAGTATTGGAAAGAAAAGGGGGAAAAGAAAAAAAAAAGAGCTTGCAAAGCAGATCTAAAATTACACCTATTCTCAAGGAAGATACAAATCTAGGCCAGAAGGATTGCTCATTACAATGAACTCCTAGGAACTTTTCTAGCAAATACTTTGCAGGTATTTATCAACCTAGCTGAGGGCAGGTGAGTCGGAGCAGGGAAAAAAAAAAACAGCCTGCTTTCCCCCCATAAAGTCTTCAGCCTCATTTCTATAATTGATCAGCTTTTGCTTTCCGTGTTCCCAGTCCAAAATTCATTCAAGAAGCTCCCATTTAATGGGAAAGGTATGATAGGGACATGGCAGGGAAGACAGGAAATTTCAGACTTAAGTGTTTCTCATGACTTTCCCACCCCAGATCGCATTCAGACAAACACAAAAACACCCTTTTAGATAATGGGGAGAAAGTGAAAACAGAAGACAGGGTTTGCAGGGTCTGTCTGTGCATTATGCTCAGGACTGGATCAGTGCTGTGAGGTGCAGCCCTTGCACGCTTCTCCCAGGTCAGATCCCTGCATTTCACATTGCTTACTGCAGTCAGTCTCTGCTTGATGTATTTTTCACTTAGCTGACTCCCTTTATCCAGCTGTGCCTCACACAAAGCCAGGACACTTCTAGTAAGCCCTGCCAGGGTTTCTCTATTTCAGAAATACAAAATCATGTACCAAACAGTGCATTTTCAGCTCTCCTATTTCCTCAATCCCATCAAGGGCAGCAGAGGTGGGCATGATCCGTAGCACCAAGGAGCTCTGGGATGCCTGAGGCAGCTGGTGTACACCACAGAGGTACAAACAGTAGTTTCAGAGCCTGGCACCAACAAATCAGTTGCAAATTTCAAGCCACAAAGTTGGAACAAACCAAAGATGCTGCCACCCTCTTACAAGAGAAAGTCATGAACAATTAAACAAAAATGACAGAAAACAGGCAGATTCAGAGGGAGAAACAAAATGCAACAAAACTGCATGGGCATCTGTGATTTTTAAATTATGATATAAATCCATGACAATAATTACAGTGGGATGGCCCCCAGTGTCCCACTATTACTATTATGAAGTAAGGTCTTCAATGATCTTTATCTGAGCTAGTTTCAGCTATTGGATACAGAACTCCTTTTATTCCCTTCCTACTCTGCATCACACAATGCTCTTTTTGGTGTTTCCGTTCACACAGCAGGCACTGATCCCTGCTAGGAGAGGTGTCAAAACTTCTAATAAAACGACTGCTCACGCAGAAAGTCTCACAGCTGAAATTTTGGAGTCGTACAAACTCCCACACAAAGCAGGGCTGTCAGATCAGATTGCAAGGTGTCAGTTTACCCAATTCAAACCTGAGGTTCTATTAAAAAAACGCACAACAACCCCCCCTACACACACACACACAAATGGAAAATGTCAATCAAAAGTAATTAATAGTTTTCCTTCCTCTTTCGCACTCTAAAGAATGCCAGAAGACAATATTCTGTGAACTCAAATGACGGATAAGTAACATTTGTTTGAAAATCAGATGCATGGTAAAATATTCACAGGAGTTGTCAGTGCTACCTGAAGACTTGTATTCCAGACACACAACTATCCCAAATTCCTCAGCGGTGTCTGTGCTGAAATGTGCTGCGCAATGTAAAGTTTTGGAGGTGACAGAAGGCGTCAGTACAGATGAGGAGGACAGATGTGGGGTTAAGCCAGATGTGAGGGAAAGAGCTTGGGGCCAGATTTGAGCCTCAGCACCCCCCATTTACGTCAGGCAACTGTGAATGATCTCATTTCCCGAGTCATCGGGGGCAAAATATGGCTTTGTGTAGAGGAGACAATACTTATGGGAACTTATAAAAAAATAAAGAATCCTATTGAGCTTCAGTGAGACCTGAAGAGATTTAAACCAAGCTCTTCAGCTGAAAGCCAGAGTTCTTCCTTTACCCAGCAACACCCACACAAAAGGGCAGCAGTACAGGTTGCTGGCTCTTCAGCATGACATCAGACAATGCACCAAGTGCTGGAACATTATTTTATGCTTTCTTTTCAATACTTAGCTGTGGATTTACTTACAGAAGGATATGGAGAGACTAACGAGGCTGTAGCCCCATACCTTTTCTTGCCCATTAGCCCACTAATTCCTATGTTATGTTTGCATCTAGCCATATCATCTCAGCTATGTACCTCTCCTCTCTCTCCAGCGCAGCCATGGATGTGCTGGATCCAGTCCATGTAGATGGAAATACATTAGTAGACAAGCATCTATGAACATAGAAAAGAAAAATCCTACCATTTCCTTCATATTCCTTGCTCCGGGGAGGAATACCCTTGCTTTGGCACAGCTTTCTTCTACTTAACCAGGGATTTTTAGGAGACAGACATCCCTGGCTGGCAAAGTCAGCTCTCTCCAGCTGCACATCACTCTCACATATGAGTTCTCCCTAACTCCTGTCAGACAAATTGATCTGTCTTAGCAGAGAGGCTATTAAAACTGTTATATATTTTTTCTTGCATTTCCCATTCAGTTCCCTATGTAAAGGCATGATCCTGCAAAGATTTATGTTAAGCATTACTTACCCGAGTAATCTCCTTAAAATCAACTGAACAGCAAAGAGAAGTTTCTCAACATACGTGCTGAAGTCCTTGCATGACTATGGGCAGTAAATGACTCTACATCATTTCCTTTCACTGGCTAACACCTGCGTTGTTTTGATGGACAGATGCCATATATATGTTTAGGGAGTTTCCCCAGTTGGTTGGGGTTTTTTCCCTTCCACGTTTTTTAACATAGTGGCTAGAATACCCTTTATACATCTTTAGTTTACTCTGAATGGCAGGAGGTAGTATATGATACAGGTAGTTCCTCCCAGCCCACCTGCAGGCAATCTCACGGAAAGAGGACCACTGCTCTGGATATCTTTAAAGCACTAGGCCTGTAAGTTGTTGCTGCTGTTGTAACCCCATAAAGCTCTTTTCTTTTGTTCTCTTCTTGAGACTGGTTCCTAGTACCCTTCAGACATTTTATTGATCTTTCTCCCCCTCTAGCTCATACATGCTAATTGTACCTCTGTAGCAAAACAATCTTATTATCATGTTAATTAGTGGGAGGGTTGTTGAGGGTTTCCAGTTCATTACCTGCTAATTTCAAGATAAATGAATCCACAGGTTACTAAGTAAATAAGGTCACCTATCAAGTACTTGTAAACGTGTTTGTAAACAAGGAGGGGAGATGGGAAGGGAGAGAAAGGGAAGTATGTTTGGTTTGGATGGTGGGAAGTAGCTTTGGATACGGATTTGGCATCCCATGCTGGGGTGACTCCATTTCCCTTGAACTCATTTGTAATGGAAAGCGAATGTTTGCTGTCCACCTGGTTCCCCAGTGGGACGTTTCCTCCCTGCAACTACTTTGTGAGCTCAAAGGGTTCTTTGTGAGCAGATTACTCATTCGGAGGTTTGGTTGATTGTTGCTGCCTTTTGTGGTGAGAGCCAGGAGTGAGGACATGCACTAGGCAATACAGCACCAAAGGGGGAACAAAAAAGCATGGTAGTGTGAGTCACAGTAGCCTCCCCCTCCACATGGCTCGGGGTTATTCATATTGCCTTTATACACAGGGCAACAGGACAAAGGAATTCAATGGGAGCAGGGAAATAAACAGTCAGATCCTCTGCTGGGGTAAAATGACATACTGCTTTGAAATCTGTGCCTTTATGCCACACCCCAAATCTCCAGGAAAATTACGCTCTGAGTGGGGCAAGTGAATAAAAGGATCATGTAGAAAAGCATATCTGAACCATGGGGATTGCGGAGGTAATGTAGCAGGGGTCAAAATGGGAAGTGATACTGAGCGGGCTCCCCTGGGGCCTGTCCTCGGACTGCGTTCATTAAAGCCGGTGAAATAAAGAATATGTGTATTAAATGTTCAGAGCACACCAGGCTGGGGAGGGCAGCCAGCTCACTGAAAGGAAGGAGAGAAATTCAAAGAGATCTTGATAAATCGGAAAAACGGTCTGGAAAAAATAGGGTACCAGTCCCTGAGGGCAATTTCGGAGTCCAAGTCTGAGTAGGAAAAAGGTACGTGAATACAGTGTGGGGCTGGAAAGATGATGAGTCTTCATTAAATGACGTGATGAGATGAGCCCATGTCAACTTAAAGAGGAGGGAATACTGTTATGATGTCCTGGACAAAGCAAACATGATTTTAGCATGTACAAGCAGGAGTATTGCCTGCCAGACTCCCGAATGACCTCCAAGGCCACGCAGTGCTGGCTGCGGCCAGGTTTAGAGGGAGAGCAGAAAGATCAGAACTCCAGGGAATTTGGCCTGTGACAAAAGAGACTGAATTAACACAATTGTTTTAACGGAGGGTCTTCAGAAATTTAAGAGATGAAAGAAGGAAATAACCTGCCCTGCAGAGCCATACTGGCTAGGCCAGAAAAGTAAAGAGCTTACTTCATATCAAAGAAGGATTCAGGTTAGGGGAAAAACTCAGGTGCCTATGTATAAATACTTAGTGCCAATTTAGGGACCCAAGGATATCAAAGGCAGGCTGGAAAATATGATAAGGAACCTGTGGGAGGCTTGTACCCTTGTGATGAGGCTGTAAACTTGGGAAGATAACATAAGAGATTTTTTAATGGCAGTAGAGACCTGTGTTTAAGCATCTGAATCACTCCCTAGGTAAAACTTCTTAGAGTTGTGGGCAGTGAAACACTGGAGCAGTTTGCTTGAGGATGCTATAAAGTTTATCTTTGGAAGAAGATGGAACAGTCTGCCTGCCTTGGTGCTGGGATCCAGCAGATTCCCACCCAAAACCACCTCAGGTCCTTCTCATCTTGTATGTAGGTAAGAATTCACTGGCTAAAGCCTTTTTCTGGCTGTGGTCCCCAAGGATTCAGCTTTCTGCTTAACCCATGTCTGAGTCTGTTTCAGAGGCTTGGAATGGTTCACAGAGTCTCCGAGGGTGGTCCAGTGGGTTAGACCTGAGGAGACACAAGAGCTGGGAAAATTGCAGTGAGTAATTCATCTGCCCCATCCCACCTTTTTCTCTGAGGGAGATGGCTGAAAACATTCTTCCACTTTGCCAGATTTGATTCAAATTCTGTTTAAAAAGTATGCTTGTGGTAAATTTCCTTTTTTTCTTTTAGTTGCTTTTAAAATTTGTTATTTGTGCTAGGAGCTCTGTCATATGAGTCACCTGATCTTCTTCCACCAGCTGGATGAGCATATAGCAACTTGTATCACCAGTTTCCAAGGGCGAATGATCATGAAAAACAAATGTAAAATTGCTTTTTGTGAGCACGCAAGATAGAAATAACCATTTGAATGTTTGCTAAAAACAAGTGCAAAACCACCACAAAAACAGTCCAGGCAAATCCATTTAGTTTTTCCTCCTTCCATTTCATCTGAAGAGCTAAGAATTTTTCTATTTTACATTAATTAAAGAGTAGAAATAGCCTTTTTTTTTTAGTAGTGGTTGGTATCAAATGCCTACAAAACACAGCAAGCCGTTCTCTGAACTGCTCATGCATTTATTTAGATACCAGCAACTCAGGAACTTTAAATTTAAAGAACAGCAGTTACGAAGAATATTCAGCACGTTCTTATTATTGTAACTAAACAGCTGAGATATATGTGTGAAACATAATCAGAGGGGGTTCTGTGTACGTATTTATTTCATTTTCACCTGCTTGCTATATAGGGTCAAAACAGACTTTGAGAAGCAATGCTTTCTGTGTTAATTTTTTTAGTGTGCTGGGAATTTTGGGGCTGTTTTTCTGTGGTTAACTGTATAATTAATCCAATGCTTATTAAGACCAACTCAAATGTTTCTATCATCTGGTTTTGGCTTCCCTTTCAGAACACCTTTAAAGTTTCTAACTGTGTAAAATGTAGATACTCCAGAGGCATCATGGTTTAGCAGTCCAACTGGCATGTGAAACACTGAATTCTCCCTTCTTTTTTTTAATTAAGATAATAAATTGGTCTTAAATTATCCCTGAAATCAGACCAGTGTTGATTACAATGGGTTTCATGCTGTGACAGCTCAAGATGATGTTATTTTTATTCCTTTTCAACGAGATCTTAATCTCTCCCTGCGTGTAAACAAATTGTCACAGTAACCTTGTTCTTTAATCTCCCAGCTGAAGACCTTTAAAGCATTGGGAGATAACAGATCTAACTGAGATTTCATCAGCTTTCAGGCTTTTACAGATATGCCGCATGCCTCTCACACTGCTGCAGTCTTTAAATGTTGAAGGAGAGAAGTGCACATTACACTCAAAAGCTTTCCTTAAACGTTTGAAAATAGTATCCGCCTAGCAACATGCAATTCAGGGCTTGCGTCCGTAGACAAAATTTGGATGCAGACACAGCAAGCCAAATTGCTACCTGTTGTAGCTGGTGCAGAACTGTCCCACTGTCTCCCTTGTATCATTCTGGCTTACACCAGTCAACCTTGCTAAGAAGGTCAACAGCGTTTTAATGCTCAGAAGAACATTGTATGTCAGGAAGAATAAGAGAAACAATGTCTTATTAGAAGACATTTTATGTCTTCTAATTATTAGACATTATTAGAATAAGACACTAGCTTGTGTTTCTTATTCTTGCCCTAGCAAAGGGAAACAATTTCAAGGGGCAGTCAGTAAAAAGAAAAATAAAAAAAAACAGAGGTAACTGGCTTTCCCCCCCCCCCCTTCCACCTGCTTTGCAAATATGAACTAATTTATCTTCTAAAGAAACAGATACATAATTATACCTAGTCAGCTATTGCAAATGGGGTAAAAGAGGCAACAGGCAGCAAAGTTATTTGCCTGGGGCCCTGCAACCTGTCTCCAACCTGGCTTACAAGCAGAGAGCAATTGCCCACCCTGGGGAATCCCAATCTTCAGACTGGCTGCTCTCCCCCCAGATATTTTGGGGCAGACTCCACGGGTTAGCTAACATCACCAACTGGTTTTCTGCTATGATCCCAAAACTCTTCCTTCCACTGGCACACAGCAGGGATAACGCTGCCAACTCCACCTGTAAATACTTCTTCAAAAAATAATGTCAACAATCTGTATGTCAGGCTATTTCAGTGCATTCAGATGAGCATTTTTCATGTTTGAGGGCATGTAAGCCTCATTATTCAGAGTGGTAGGACTGGGAATACTCAATAGCATCCATAAACCTGGTGTGCATTTCCTTACAGGTGGACATTATTTGTGAGTAGACATATGGGTACATTTTCCAAACACTATACAGGAGCCACTGCACACACACAAAAAATCTGTTCCTGTTAAAATGGCTTTTGCCCAGGCATCTATTGATGTTTGGAAAATGTGCTCCATTTATTTACTGGCATGCCAGTTATTTGTCTATATAACAATGTTTTCTGTCAAGTCAAAAAATTTATTGTTCCTACAGTTTAAACTTTCATTGAAAATTCAGCCAAAACTGTTCTAAGTCTGACAGAAAGACCTTTCTGCAAACAACACAGATATCTGCATCAGGTTTTCAATAATATTGTCCTGGATTTACTACTGACTTTCATTTGTTTTAATAAGCTTCCACATCAAATTTAAAAGCACTTCATATATCTCAAAGTATTCAAAAGTTATAGCAGATAAGTGTTAACAGCACACAGGCACCAAATAAATATATATATATATAAAATGCAAATTGGTTTTTATTTATTAGCATTACCATCAACTGAGAACTATTTCTTTACTTCTGAATGTTTGGCTTCCTGAGAAATCTGAGTAAATAAACATCTTTCAGGAGGAAAACAGGCAAAACTCAGGTGAAGAATCTGAAGCTGATGAGGCACATTACACCCAAGATTTCTTCATCAGGAATAACAAAATGATTCAACAGTAATAGCAAAAAATAATCAGGTTTCTCAATATCAAATTATTCTGCAAATGTCTCTCAGGTTTGTCAAATTAATGACCAAGAGAAGAAAGACTCACAGAAAATCAATTTGAGGATGCAAAAAAGTTGCTCTCTATAGGTTTGAAACATCTACTGTTTGCTCAGAAAGATTTTTCATTCTGAAATTACTTCAACTTTATTTTTACCAGCTTCTGCCATTGAAAACGTCCATTTACCTATACAATCTGCTCAGGGATGTTTCCAGAGAATCAGCTACTTGTAGTTTTCTGCAAATATTTTAAATAAATAATAGGAAATACTTACTTACTCAGTTATTTGCCAGCAAGCTGGTAAAATGACAACATGGAGTTTGGGAATATTTACTACCTGAAGTTTGAAACTGAACCACAGCAAGCACCACTTGCAACATGAGGGGGAAAATTATTATTCCCTATTTTTATATTTCACAATTTCAGTAAGTTCTTTAAAAAAACAAAACCACACAAACTCTGCATTGGTTGAGAGATGCTTGATTGCTCCAGAGGCACATTCTCCCTGGGACGATGTACTTCTGACCACATGCCAAACTCAATGAAGGAGTCTTGCTGTTATCTCCACCATCTCCAGTGACAAGACAAGGGACAGTCACCAGCAAGACCTGCTCAACACGCAGCCAGGGCAGGAATTGGGCCCTTCTACAGCTCTAAGAGAAGACAATTATGTTTACCCCATTGCAGCAGAGCAAGCTACACCTTCCTCAATTGCTTTGCTATGGGTAATTCCTACCTTCCAAGACACATATGTGGAAAAGTACTCAAGACACATTACCACATAAGGCTTCCTCACCACTTGTGTCCTTACAACAGTCACAGGTTACAGTCCAGGATAACAGACGCAGGTTTTTCTCTACTCTGAAACTATTTCCCAAGTCACTAAACATCCATCCTTTCTCCCTTTAAACTTTCCAGAAAGAAGACCTCCTTAATAAAACATCATTAAAAAATATATAGTGATTTTAAGAGCTAAAGCAAATGGCTTTGAATGTAAATATCAGTGAGAGTCTCTGGTTTAGCTTCTGCAGCTGCAGTTCAAGTCTACACACTTAGTACCAGCTATTTCTTATCCTAGCATGGGCTAGCAAAATACCACAGCCTGAACTAAGCATAGCTTGTCTTGCAACTTCTGTGAGAGTGAAGATCAATTTTCTCCCTGAGCAACAGACTAATTCATCAACAGAGTAGAGACTAAAACATGGCAAGAACAAATAGCAGAGAGCAGAGAAGAGATACAGAGAAAAAGGAAGGGAAGAGACTGGAGGGAAAATAAAGACAAAGTAATTTGCTAACTAATGTGACTCAATGGAGCCCACAATTCTGTGTCACCTGGGAGGGAACAGGCTGCACCTGTGTGCAACCCCACGTTACTATTTGCATAGCAGTAAGCCCCAGGGGTAGAGTAACTGCCTACCAGAGACTGGCTGCGGTGCAAGGCTGTGTGATCTGTCATTCACTAAGCCCTTGGCTTTGGTTTGCCTTTCTGATACAAACACATCCTTTGCTCTCATTAGTGTATTTTGAGCCTTCTGAAATGAGGAGAGACGAGTATCTCCATCCACCATGCTGAACTGACTTTCCCTGTGGTGCTGCCAACACAATTTTAAAGCAGATAGTGTAGATGATTACTTAAGTGAATTTACACATGATGGCAAATAACTATGCTTAATAAAACTGAGAGAGCCTTAATGATTTCATTTTGGTGATTTAATTTATAAAAGCAAAGCTTAATCATTTAATAGCATCATTAAGAAAACACCACAGGAAGTTTAGAAATAAAGAATCATCCATATCTCCTGAGAAATGAGTTTTCTTCTAACATTTAGCTCATGACAAAATAAAATGGAAAGCTTACAGCTTCTTAAATAATTGCACTTGAAATATAAGCAATCCCTAAAGAACCCATTCAGCCTCATCTTCTGCAGCACAGAAGTGCATTTCTGTTCACCACAGTGTGAAAGAGGCTTCACAAGTAAGAGATGCCACTGGTGATGAGAATGCTTGTATATTTTTTTGGTTAAAGACTGCCCTGTGAACAAAATGCAAATGTCAGAGCAATTAAAAATAAATGTTTGTTTCGAAAGCAGCAGTTTAAAATAAAAGCATATTCTGTCACCACATTTGACAATGGAAGCATCCCACCAGCACATGCACCATATGTGTGCATCTGCGCATGCATGTGCACACACAAGTGTGCCTGAGTTCCAAATGGAAATCTCCAAGGGCTGGATTAACCAAGAGTTTGCATTGGGGTAATGGAAAATATGACCTCATTAGCACTAGGTTTGTCATTTGCTCCATAATACAAAAGTAAATTACGATGTATTAATGCAGTTAGTGTTGTTTTTAATGTGCACTGGGATACAATAAAAGTTTTTATTGGGGAAGTGTGATGGCATGTTTTCACTACAGCATTAGCACTGGTCTTCTGATAGGGCGGCCAGTCATATTACCCAGTGGAACACTCCTATAATGATGTAGTAAAATTTGACTCTGATATAGTAAAATCTGTTTATGGCAAAGCTGCTTTTTCACACAATCGGGCTGGGGCAGGGAGCAGAAAGGACATAGCTGAAAGAATTATTTTCTAACTCTATTTTCATAGAAAAGGCTTAAAAACAAACAAAAACGTATCCCAGGCTTCAGGTCTGCCCAAAGAATTACTATGCCATACTCTTCGTTTCCCTTTGCGTAGTTCCTTTGCTTTCTCAATTCATCTATAGGTTTGTCATCCAGCAGCTGCCATAAATTAGTGTCCACATCTTGGTGAAGGAGCCTAAACAGGAGTATTGTAATTTAACACACTTTTGATAGGCTTGTCGCAGAGTTTTGCATGTACAACCCAGCCCGTGTAAAACAACCTCAGGCATATTCGTGGCTTTAGAGAGGGAAGGTGATGGCAGAGAGCAGGGGGTGGGGTGGGATCCTTTCCTTATTGAATACAGAGCTTGCTTGTGTTTGTAGCAGTGCTGGCAGCCGGCACCCTCCTGCCCATGTTCCTTTATTATGTTACCAAGAACAGGTTTGTGGTACTAATGAAGGTTTGCAGGTGTTATGTTTAAGCCATGATTTTGCCTTTCTCTCTTTCCTAACCAGACAAAGAAAGTTTCATATATTTAAACTTGTTCTCATTGGTCTTCCTAGGCAGTGGCTAGCAATGGCCAGCTCATCACCATGCCCCAACTAGACTTCAAGTAACCCCCACCACAGCTGTCTGTCCAGCTCCCCACAACCAACAAGCCACACTCCACAGCTGCACTGATTTCCAAGTTCTCGTGTCTTCCCTTGGCTTGTTTCAAAACTGAGGCTGAATCAGGGTTTCTGTAGCCGTAACTCAGTACAGGCTGAGCCTGGGCTAAGGCACCAACCTGCACCATGATGGGTGGCTGTTTGCCTTCGGAGCCCTAGAAAGCCATGTTCGTTGCTGATGTGACCAGGGGACGTGTTGGTGTCTGGACTGGAAAATAACATGGGGGGAAAAGTGGCCCACTGCAGCCGCAGTAGTCATTGTTCCCATTACCCCCTGAAAAAGCAGCAAAAGACTTCAGTCCAGAGCCCAGGTCCCACCCGCCACCTCTCTGCTCTTTCTCCTTTCCCTTCCACTTGCCAAGATACAACCTTTCATTTGGGGGGAAACTAAACTGGATTTTGCTTTTGCTTCTGAGATGCACTGAACCAGATCGAATACCTCTTTGGAGGGATATCCAAAAACAAGAGCTGAAGAGCAAAATTTACTAGGTTGAAGCTGTGAGAGGCATTCATTAAAATAAAAAGAAAAAGGTAGTCATAAAGTCCTGAATAAGGCTTTGTAATGAATGGACTCAACTAGCCTGTGCCTGTGGCTCTCTTGCTAGTCTAGTGACAGTAGTTGAAAGTTATTTATTTGTTTGTAATATACTTTTCCACGGAAACACTTTAGTAATAAAGAGACATGAGGGGAGACACATTAGAAAGTGTGCCATACATCAAAATGAAAAGTACCACATAAGCTACATGATAAACGTAGGATAAAATGTACTTTGTTTTCCACAAGACAAAGCAATAAGGAAAATGCTGTGTCTGGAGTAATTCTAAGCTTGGAACTTCTGCCGGTTATTTATTTTTATTAAGCAAATATACAACCCTGTAAATGTACCTGGTGCTAACTAAACAAGAATAGCATACAGTTCTGGTTCTGAGAAGTTCACAGCCCAACGCAGATGAGGCACTGTTCAGGACCGACAAAACCAGAGCCTGTGGTTCAGGGAAACGCTGCAATATTTTAGGTGAAAACAAGCAGAGTTTATAGAAGAAGCAAATAATATGGCTATTGAAACTCCATACAGTCATTAGCAGGTATAAACATATCTCCTTTCCTTCCCATTTATTGATTTATTCGCTGGTGGCATATTGTCTAAATCCTACGTGGCGAGTCCTGAGGCGAGGACAGCCTTTGTGTTATTTGTACAGTGCTTAGCACCGCTAGGCCCTGATCTTTCACCAGAGTCTCTCCTATTTCTTTTTCCAGCATAGCTAATATAATGAGAAGATCTGAAGACAAGAGGAGGGAAGAAAAGGATCTGCAAGGCAAGAGTCAACAAAATCTGAGGGTGACACCGGGGGACTCTGGCTGGGAAGTAGGAGAGGAGGAACAGAGTTAAAGCAGGGGCAGGGGCAGCGGTTATCTACTTCTCATACTTATTTGCTTAAGAGATCTCACAGTTTTACTTGAAAATGCACGAGGAGAAAAGAAAAAAAAAAAGTTATTTTGACTTACAAAAGCGTGGAAAGGTCATTAGGAAGACTTGAGAACCAATAAAGCTCTTCAAATCCTTCCTACTTGTAATGCATAGAGCAAAGCTTACAGGAAAGCTGCAGCTAAGAAAATTACAAATGGTAATGCTATTATTTGGCATATAGTTGCCAAAGGCATTCAATATAAAGATTTTACAGAGGTGTCAACTGATATATAGCAAACACACAAACAGTCTCCAGCACTGTAACATATGCAAGGAGAGCTGAGGCTAAATATTAAGCATATGAATTATATATTCTTGCAATGCGAGGCTGAGAAAATGCTTGCTGTGCACCATAGTTAAAATGAGCAATAAATACCAGGGTTAATGCTGGCAATGTCTTGTTGTGGAAGGTCCCTCTAAGCCCCCCTCTCCCAAGTTTGGGTTTCAAACCATTTTCTGCTGTGTTGGATAATGAAGTGATTAGACTGCTCTTTTCTGAGACTGTTACATATTTAAAACAGGTTCCACCGCTGCCTCATTTTAAACATCAGAACCTGTTTTGGGCGCCAGAAATGTGAAACATGAACATCAATAGCTTTCTCCTGCCAAGATAAGAGCTTGCTGCAGAGGCCAAACATATGTCTTTCTTTCTTTCCCTGAGGAGGTTTCTGGATAAGGAAGAGGTGTGTCTGTACCTGAGCTGCTTAAAATGACTCAGCCACATATGGCTGTAAAGTTTTGTAAACTTTCCTTTGCTCTTTCTCCACAGGGCAGCGAGAGATTTCGGTCTCAAAGTTATTGCCATCTGGGTTTGAAAGGCTGGGACTGCCTGAGACTGGCCTCCCCAGCAAAAGTGGTTTTAGCTGCTGGGGTCTGACCCCCATGGTAGGTGCAAGCCCTTACGGAGGCGGCTCCCCAGGGCGCTTTGCTTCCTCGGGAAGGGTCATCCCGAGGCTTGCTCTTTGAAAGGAGCAGCAGGACTTTCGTGATACAACACGCCATGCTTCATTGTGACCTGTGTCAGTGCCAGCAAAATTCAGGTGAGGGAGACGATAGCAATGCAAATGTAAAGCGCTGCTGTGTTTCAAAGAAAAGCTCTCGCACCGGGCCAGGAAAATTGGGATCTTGCTTTGCTCAGCAGCCAAGGCGATGCCTTTGCCACCTGCGAAGTGCTGGAAGTGCTGCCCGTGCCTGGCGTGCTGGGTGAGCACCCGCACAGACAGGTCGTGCGAGCGGGACAAGACACAGCTTTGTATTCAGCAGGCTTGCCCAAAAGGCAAATTAGTTCTTGCAGCTCAAGTTTAATGAACAAGAAGTGCTCGTAGTAACCAGACTCTTGCCTCCCTCAAACAAGGTGGGGTAGTGTGAGGGCAAACCCAGCTGGGGACCTGAAGAAAGATTTTCCTTGTGTTTCGCTCTGCTTGACCGACTCTCTGCAACCGCACGCAGGTCTGAGCCACCCCTGGCTGCCTTTCCCGCTGTCTCTGCAGAGAAGAGAGACACCTGAGACAGCCTCTCTGCCACTGGACCGGGATGCATGCCCTCCTGCAGTGACTGCCACTGTGTTTCCCTCCTCTCTGGTGCAGAAAGCATTGACTTGGTGTCATGCCCTCACAAGACAAGAGTGGCATAGCTTAGCAGCTCTCCCACCCCAGGCTGCTGCCTCCTAGCCCTGGGATACTGTCTAGAGAGAGCACTGCAGCCTCTAACCAATGTTTCCTAGTCAAGCCAGCAGCTGAGATTTCTTCCGATCCTTTCCACTTCACCACACAATATACGCAGAGCTCTGCCCTTTCCAGCCATCCTTGTACATTAGACACTTGCTCGTGCCTGGGAAGCACGGCCCAAAAAAGCATGAGAAAATATAAGTCAGCTAACCCCAGAAACTCTGTCTGAGTGTAAAATGTGTCTGCATTTTATTTTTGCATTTTTTAAATGTATGTCACCAGAACCAGCACCCCATCAGGCCACCCTTACTGTAAGGACTCACGGGGCTTCACACCTGGGCTGAGAGGTGATGGACAGGAAGCTGCAGGGTGGCTTCAGCTTCACCCTTTCTTTTACAATTAAAAGGCCTTAAGTGTGGTCTGGACATATGTATACAGCAAATCCCTCCCCAGGCACTAAAATACAGCCACCTTTAAAATGGATACAGCAGTAAGAGAGTATAGACTTGGATAGACACAGGAAACAGCCCCAAAAATACAGGGAGTTTTGAACAGGGAAAATGATTGTTGCTTCACAGGATTTTGGCTCTGGAGAAGAGCCAGGGCTCCTAAATCTTTGGAGTCAGCACCATTCAATTTTTAAGCAGTTAGGCACTGACAAATAAATGCACCATTTAACTGCCTCTTATTGAAATTAATAGGAATGAATCATCCTGGCATTCTTGAAAAATTTTTCTGAAGCAGCTCAGGTGCCTAAATATCTTTAGCAGCATAGACCTAAGCAACTTTTCAAGTACTGGTTAGCCGCTGCTTCTTAATGCGTCCATAGCACTAAATCACACAGAATAAATGAGGTTTTTAATGAACGTGAGACGATGGGGTTTCAGCTGCCAAATTCCTCTTAGCCTTGTGCAAAGTGTGGCAGTAGCTGTGAAGCTGGTCTTCCCTCAGCCAGCTGAAAGTCAGGCAAAAATGTTGCACCCCAATTCTTCCAGCCTGCTTGCCAGGATAACACACGCATCACTTTTGTTGCAGTGCTGCTCTTGTTGCCCTTAATTCATGTGGTTTCCTGATGCTTTTTTTACTTTTCCTGGGACCCTGAGCATGCAATAGCCCCAGCTGCTTCCCAGGGAGGTCACACCAATGTCTGGCATCCTCTCTCCTGTACAGCACACAGCACACAGCAAACCGCAGAATTGCCTGGCCCCTAAAATCCTGAACAACTAAAGCCCTTCTTCGCTTAGGCTTCCTCCCATTTGTTCCTTAAGCTCCTGATCAGCTTGAAATACCCCGTTCGCTCCATGATAAAGAGAGAGACAGAAATTGCACTGCTCTCTCAGAGACATCTAGCCACCAAAAATCCAAACTGCTGCAAGCACGTGGGTTGGATGGAGATGGAGAAGGGCTGCCAGAGCAAGAAAGAGCAGCTAAATCTCTGCTGTAGTCATGAGCTTGTTCTCAGCCAAAGGCTTTAGTCCATCAGAGTTGCTGTGAGAAGTGAAGGAAAGGCATTTGGGAATGCTTTGCATCCTTTTGTGTGTGATTTTGGATGGCTTGGGAGGCACAGCACATTCAGATCCCAATGTCATTGTTTAAGGGGTTGTTTGTTTTCATTCCCCTCCTCCCTACACAGAAAATTAAATCTGGCATACAGAGACCGGGCACTGATGACTCTTCAGGGATAGATTTTTATTACATTTAGGAGACAGTCAAAATAGTTTTTGACATTATTTTATTCTAGGAATTATAACTGAGACCCTAAGGGATGGAGACAACGCAAAGCCTACAGTAAAGCAGTGGGAGATGCTGATTGCCCAAGGCTCCTTTGAAATCCCAGATTATGTTATGGATATAGTCACACAATTGAAAGTGATCCACGTACCACAGTTTAACCAGTTACTGCCTGCCAGATGAGGCGTGGGAACCCCTTTCATGGTCTAAGCAAATGCGTTAACTTACAAGATGCGGTACTTTAAGAACATGCACACAGTTGCTGTGGCTTGGTCAATGGGTGGCTGCGGTGGAACCGCAGTAATTCAACCACCTCAGTCATGTGCCTGTGCCTTGTGGAAAGGAGATATTGCTTGTGTCAGAACAGCACTTCTAAGCTTCAAGCATGTGGTGGCCTCAGTGTGTCTGCTGCGGTGCCTGCGAAAAGAAACTATAAAGGACAAATGAAACAAATCAATGGGTGAAGGGCAGAAAGCAGTAATAATACTAGGTAGAATGAATAATAGGTAAGTAACACGTTTTCTACAACTGCTGGACATCCAGAATTCTGATTTTTGTAACTAAATTTGAGGAAGATGGACAATTGCTTCATTACGGGCACACAAATGTTTGTTATTGTCGGATTGCTCATTCAAACTCATTGCAGTTTTATTTTGGAGAGCAAAATGGCATCTGCCCTAATCTTAGCCTCTATTTGCATGTGGTTGCAACTCTGCCTGTGCAAAAAATCTCCATATGTAGAAAATTCTAAAAACCTTAGAACATGAAGACATCTTTCTTTGAGAAACTTGCATTGTTTAATCTAACATTTGGAAAATCTAAAACAAACTCTCCATATTTTTGGACCAGGAACATCAGCTGGCTACTTGAATTAAACTGGCCAGCTACATCTTTTCCACAGCTCTGTATGCAGTTAATAATAGTACTACTTTGAAGTTAGCCAATTCCTTTCCTCTGACAGTCTTTTGAAATGTGGCTAGATGTTATTATTCCCATGTAGTGGTTCAGAATAAACCGTGAAGAAAGTAAATGATTTGCTGAAGGCTACAGAGTAAACTGGTGGCAGAGCCCAAGTTTTCCGTGTCCTAGCCTATTCCTGTAGGCTGGTGACATCCAATTTGGAGGTCCTGAAATTCTATACATTCCCTTAAAGAGGCATTTGAAGGCTATTCACACTGGCCCTTTCTTTATCACATGGCTATTATGGAACTGAACTGGAGGCATCCGCATACAGCCACGTGGTAGGTGCGTGTCCCATATCATGTATGACAGGAGCTGCTGTGGGGGCACTCATGAAAAAAAAAAAAAAAAGCAACAGGAATTGACCTGAGCATGACAAAATCTAGCCAACAGCTCAGTCCCTTCCCAAATCAAAATCTCCACCAGGAAAGAGGGTTGCAGAGAGCAGGCTCTGAGCGGGATAAATTGTTGTGATGGGCTGGGAGCTATAGAAACAACACTTCTGTTCTTACTAACACACCTGCCATCATTCACTGTGTTCATTATCACAATGGTTCTTGTATTTTTATTCATCAGTGAGAGCAAAATGACCGAGCCTCTTGATGCCTTTGTCTGTGAAACACCTTTGTCTGCTGTTTTTGTATCACCTTTGCCATCGCAGCTATAACAAATCACCTTGTTAATGTTACAGTGCTTGTTCTTGTGGCCCAGGGTGATCCCTTGTAGACTGGTGGGCAATATTCACGTAACTATAATCCACCACATTTTCATGCAATTAGTATGCAGCAGAATTGTTCTCAGATACTTGCACACATACAAAAAGATTAAATAAGACCCATTTAATGTCATGAATTGTCCTGTTAGGAGTTAATGAGGTCTGGTAGGTTGCCAAAGTCCAACACACAGAAAGCTCAGGCAGGCCAGGAGGGAGAAAGGGAGGAGCTGCTGGGTTCAGCCAGATAGACCTTGAAGTGCAACAGCTGTGCCTTGTCTTTGAGGAGAGGATCAAGTAGAGAATATGAGATAGGCAAATGTTGGCTTAAACTTTCTTCTCTCTTTGATTGTCCTTGGACATCTGCCTCATCTCCTGTCAAGAATGTTTGGCAGCTGTGAGCCCAGAATAACACTGCCGCTCAGCCAGGACGCTATCGCAGTCGTCTAATACTTTAAGCCAACTAGTCTCTGCTGTGTGCCTCGACCGATACTGAACTATGCTAATGCCTTGAGCTAACTAGGCTTTCTAACAGCCCGTGAAATACATAGAAGTGGGGTCTGTGGTTTATTTTCCTCACGTGCTAATTGGCTTTAATTGTTGGCCAATTGGATTTCAAGTTTAGAAAAGGGTGTCCCAGACAAAAGGAAAAGTGTTAACTTAAGACCGTGGGAGAGACGGGCCATTCTGTTCAGTTTCTAATGTAGCAGACTTTATGCAGATGCATAAGTCTCAGGGCAATGGCTGTCCTAGAAAGATTTCTCAAGCATATCCAATGTGGTTTCCTATAAAATATATGCATCCATACAGGCTGAATGTCACTGATGTTCAGCTACTTGCTGGAGTGTAAATTCCCATCTTTCAGAACCAAAGTGTTTGTGACCATCTTGCCTCAAAAATAAAGGGGTAGGTAAGATGAATACCAGATTAATTGTGATATTTCAGCTGGTTTAGGCAGCGGCTTTAGAACTCAAAGTGCTTCTGCAAAGCCCGGGCTTCACTTTGCCCCCACAGTCATGGCAAGAGAGTAGCAAGAAGGGCTTCCATCCTATACGTACCTCAACAGTTGTCTAGCAAAAACAAGCCCTCTCTGATAAGAAGGCCACTCAGGTTCTGCACCCATTCAGCCTCTGAACTGCATATCACATTATAAGATTCATTCTCTGGTGACACCAGTTTTATTACCACTGCATTTCCATTTTTCAAACGAGTTCATGGGAAGAGAATCAGGCCATGTAAATACACCTGTGAGATCAACCAGCCTAAATGACTTCTGTGTCATCTTTAATGTACATATTCTCCCAACATCCCTGGTAGATAAGGTAGTGCTATTATCCATCTTTTCCTGAGGGCACAAAGGGGGAAATCCTCAGAGGTAGTTGGGATCATAAATACCTATGAAATTATGTGCTAGAGAGACTAAAGGCCAGCTTTTCAAAACTAAATTAATAGGATTTGGGCACTTAACCTGCTTAAGCACTTACAAGAACTTGCTGAAGAACTACTGAAAACCTGATGAGAAGTGATTTGCGTAGGTCATATCAGCTGCTTTTTGCAGAGCAGGAATCCATGTCCTAAAATCCTGTGATAGGAATTTAGTGCCATTAGGACCCAACCAAGCTCCCGAGCAAAACCTCAAGCAAATCCTCATCATTATCACTACATAAAACATTTAGAAATAGAAACAGATTATGGCATTGTGAAGATCTGCTGAGTGGCAGTGAAGTTTTTTACACCCCTTCGTTTTATGAAGTGTATCTCTTAAACAAAGCTCAGTTCAAACCATTTTCACTTGTGCATCCAGATGAAGGCAGAGTGATGCTGTTATGCAGAAGCAGCAAGTTGTTTTCAAAGCTATGCAACATCCATTACCAGATGTTTATTAATCAGGCCTCAACCTTTCTCTTTGACAAGATTTTTCAAATTGTTTTGGGGATCATTCTGTAGTAAAGGCCCAGATTTTCTTCCATTATTTCTGTTTACTTATTACTAACCATTACTGTTTTGGCCCAAGCTAACGGAGAATTCTTCCTTGTAACAGGTTTTAACAGAAGTTGAAATTATCGGATGTGTGCATGGTAGAACAACTTACACTATCCCAATTTACAAGCAGCTTTTGAAGGGCTATAGCTAGTAATACTATGCTTGTCAGACTGCCTAATTATAGCAGGAGAGTGAGCTTACACGTATGACAAGAGTAAAAAAAGCAACTTTCTTTTTGCTGAACATCCATCCTTTTTTTGTGCAAGTTACACCAAAAACAAGGATAGGTGATCAAGGTATTTTGGCACATGCTCATTCTCATAAAAATGAAGTTTTCTCTGGCCTTTGAGTTTTAAGGCAGGTGACGTCTTCTCTGGTGCCTTTTTATGGGAGCAAATACAAAATTGTTCTTCAAGGCTAGGCCTGATGACATGAACCCTTAGGTCTCAGTCTCTGAAGCTGTGGTTCAGTGTTTTGAAAAGTTCAGCTAAGCTTTTCCCACTCAGGTACATTTAACTCAGTGGCTCCAGATGGGATCAGAGCTGAGGATGCCAGACCAGCACACAAAAATGTTCTAGCGGTAGTTCCAGCTGGGATGAGAAATAGAAGTGTTATAAATCTCATGACTCATTGTCCTAACAGAAGTATGGGTAATTTGGATAAAATCAGACAGTGGGCTGCTTTATCCAAATCAGGTGCAAGCTATGAACGTCTTGACCCCTTTCCTTGTAAAAAAAGTTTCCAACAACAAAAAAAGGATTTTCGTTCTGTCCTATCTCCTTACCCTATGTAAACTGCTATAACAAAGCAAAAACAGAGGAACTATGCAGGGGAGTGACAAATTCACCGAATTCCTCTCTGTTAAATCTAATGCCTGGTGATAATATCATGCTCTTCTCCATGAAACATGATATTCTCTCCTGGTTTACAAAGCACCAGGGGGGAACATACTTGCAAAAACTTCCAGCTACAGTGAATCTGACCTGGAGCACTTGTCTTTAGGGGCAAGACCCGAGATCAGCCTCCTCAGCAGTTCAGAGACACCATGGGATTAGCACGAAGAGGCCCTGCTGGCTTCTGCACAGCCACATGCGAAATGCTGGGTCAGTGCTCCTCCTTGCTGCCCACGGGCTTCTCGCCCTCTCACACAGTGTGCACGGGAGGCAGCGGCTGCCTGTAGGGAAAAACTGCCCAAACTAAACTCTTTGCTCTTCTTTCAAACCATATCTTCTTCCTCCAAGAGCATCTCAGCATCCACAATGTGAGGAAAAAGTGGTTGATAGCAGCTCTGGAGATGAGACGGTTACAACGTGCTTACCCTGCCTACTCGTTTTCACTTGGGATCATCCCAGTTTGGCACCCTTTGTGTCCTAAGCTGCAAGAGATCATACGGCCATTGCCGAGGAAAGCTGGACACTAGACACTTTCTGCAGCTAGTCAACACGTCTCTGGGGTTTGTCACGAGGGTTAACTGAAGGTTGATGCCAGTCACCTGCTCTCACGCAGCAGTGAAGTGTGCTGCTTTCCAGTGCTCAGCGGTTCCCGAGAAGCTGCAAGTGGATGCGAGTGGCAGATGCTAACAGACACCAGAGAGCCTGAACCGCCAGCCCTGCCTCTCACTGACAAATTGCACCTTCGCCACAAACATTTCAGCATGTAACTTATCTCCCAATCGGAGCGCCGGCTGCCCCTCTTTGCAAAGGCACTGTCCTTCCAGGTGGATTATTTTCCACTCAAAGACTGATGCCTGCAACAGCAATCTTGAAAGTCTCCTGCTATCTGCTTCTCACTCCTCGCAAGACAAGACAAGACCACCCAGTGATTCGCCTGAAGAAATATTACACCAGTCTGTGGGCCGGCATGCCTGAAATTGGCCCAGGGAGCATATCGACGAGTTACCCAGCTTAGAAAACACAAGGGGATTAATAACTTGGACAGTGCGCTGGATAAAACTAAACTCCGAAACAATTCCCCGTCCAAACCCCATTAGAATTTTAATCTTTACAGACTTTTAGCTCCATAGCCCAATAAATCCTTTCCATAGTGACTCATTGTTACCCTGATCTTCCTTATAAAACACACGGTAGAAACAGTGTAACATTTTCCTTTCTTATTGCTCTCCTTTGTAAAACCATCTTTCCTTGTATCTCGCTGCCATTTGCCTGTTAGTCATGGGCTTCACTCCTGAATGAGCCACTTAAAAAGTGTTACACTGATGTCAAATTGATACATGTCTTGTGAATACTTTATACTTTCTCTTTATTTAATGTGAAAGGACAGTGTTCAGAAGTGATCAAAAATTGGGGACAAAGTTTCAGCCGAAATGCAATTTTTCTATTGAAAAAAATAACCTTTAGCAGCAATTAGAATATAGGCGCTCACCCAAGGCCACAAACATTTCATGTTTCAAATTTTTCTTGTCTTTTGTCCCTTTTGGAGAAATTTAAATTCCTCATAAAGGATGTTATTTACATTTCTTAAGAAACCCTCAAAACACATTTTCAAAATAATTCTGTTGCCAGATCTCTTAAGCTGCAACTGCAAATCAGAGGGGTTTGTCCATGAACTCCAGCCCGGTAAAGTGTTTTCCTAGATATTTCAAGTCTGGGAGCCCAGATGTATAAATCAGGCCTCCAGGAAAAGTGACCAGATTTTATACAAGTTCTGAGAAGGCAGAGTGGCAATGACAGAAAGGAAGAACAAAAATAATACTGTTGTATGAATTAGCTATCTATCTCAGGCTGCTTCCTTCCCTTCCGCAGTATAGCAATGCCCTTCCTACAGCAATGTCCACAGAGGACTTCACTGGGCCCCTTTCTCTAGTATACGTCGCCTTTTCAGCTTCAACGTGCCATTTATGGTGATGCCATGGTAAGTGAACATCAAATTCATTCAGGTTTCTAATTTTTTAATTGAGTGAGAACATGAAGACATCACTATAGTGCCCCAGGAGCAATGCAGGGAAGAAACCAAAGTCCTTGCTGAAGCAGTGCAGCAAGGTGTGTAGCCCTGAGCACATGGGCAGCCTTACGAACTACCGCATAGCTCCACATAAGCTTTAAGCAGTCAGCTTACATTTTGAAATTCAGCCTTCAACTCATAACGGAGTCATGGCCACCCTCCTATCAAAAACAAAATCCTGCTTATTTTGGCAGACGTTCATTTTTCCTTCCAGAGCATGCTATTCTACCTTCTTTCTGACTGTTTAGGGTATTTTTCCTAAGCACAGCGTTATTGTGGGTTTAGCCTGAGACGTGAGTCAATCCCCTCCTTTAAAGCAAACTGATTTCTCCACTCCTTTCCCTGTGATATCTATTTTGGAGGCTCTCAACTCCCTGGTGGGCCAGTGGGACATCCCGCAGCCTCTTTATGGCTGGTGGTCTGCAGGAGGGAATAGGATTACATCTCTCAGCAGCCAATGGTGCTGCCTGTAGGTTCAATAAATGGGCTTAAAAAAAGAAACACACACACACAGCATGTCCTTCTTACTCTGCTTTGCGTGGTGTGACTGAACCTGCAGAGCCAGTGGGAGCGAGTTCTATAGTGATAACGGTAACCATTGACTTTCCCTTTCCTGATTTCACCTCTTTCATTATGTTGGAGAGCTTTGTTCCAGACTAGGAGATTATGCAATGGGCTGAGAGGAGATGTGACTTCAGTGAGATATAGCACACAAAAAAGTGTGACAAATTGCAATGACAGGGGCTCCGATGGTAGCTTGTGATGGAGTGAAATTAAATCCCTAACCAAACAATGCAGCATTATGCTATATTCTATAGGCACCCTTGTTGAGGGTAGATTGAGAGAAAAAGAGACGGGCAAAAAGAAAGATGCACACATACTTTCCCCATCCATGTTCCCAACTAGCCCTTTCCCCCGGTGTCAGCTTGCGAGTACACACACTCAAAAAAAAAAAAAAAAAATCCTTAGTGCTTGAGCCCAGATGTAATGGCTGTGTGACATGGGGAGAAGTGTAACACATTGAAGAGGTGCCCAGAGAACACCCACAGATTGCAGTGCCATCCCAGTCCTGCTCAGGCAGCAGTGCTGCCTCCCGGGAGACGCGGCTGGGACCACCTGTCTCCATACCTCCACACACAGCAACCCAAGTAATTTGCCCTCCTTCCTAATTAAAGTGCTCCCTAAGGAGCGCTGGAGGAGGAGGATGTGTGTACACCTTTGTACTCAGCTGCTCCAAACTTCCTTGGGCAATACCGCAGGGTGATGCTGATGGCTTTTTTCATGCTAAATAACTGACCTAGACGGCCTTACTGCCCCATTCATCTCTTCTACATAAACAAACTATTCATTCTCTGAGGAATAGGTGCATCTGTTCACTCAGGCCCAGCTCCTGAGGGAAGCCAACAAGAGACTTGACACTATTTAAGGAAGAAGGGAGCACAACATGCTGTTAAGAGTATCTTTGCTGTCCCGGGGCCATCCAGGTGTTAAATCACTCAGTAGCCTCTAAAGGGTCCAGAGCCAAACACTGAAACAAAAGGCAAAGATGGGGAAGGAGAGCGCCAGATATCACAGCTCACACTCCTGGTGTTTCTCTTTTGCTTGCTGGGGTTTCCAGGAGCAGTATATTGATGGGACGGAAAATGAAGTTGACTCTTGGAGGCTCGGAGCACTCAACACGGCTGCAAACTTTATGAGCTGGTCAGCATTACTAATGTTCTCAGAGTAACACTCTTGCGGGACTCCCAAGCTTAGTTTCCATTGGAAAGAAACAATAGTTCAAGCTGTGAAATGTTTTATATTCAACTTCCACCTCTCCCCCCCTCTTCAGTGAAGTTGCCATGAGCCCAGACTTTAAAAACATTTCAGACTTAAAAGGTTAAGATTTAAGTGCTGCTGATTTTATCTGGGCTTTTAACTAACATAGGCAGGTGGATTAGAGATATGTGTACAATCTCCACTCTAGACACTTGGGTAAATATGCACAAGTGCTGAGTGAGCCAAGGAAGGAATCTGATGTTATTGTCTATTAATTTGAAAGCAGAGATTAAAGAAAGTGCAGAAATCAGTAGTGTAAATATCAAAAAGGATTTCCATTTATATGTAAGAACATTACTCTAGCAGTCTGGCTATTTCAAATAACATGAAAGCTTTTTTTCTGAGGAAAAAGAACTGTGAATTTGTTTAAATTTACATATTTTTCTCTCTCTTTGTTTGCAGGAATGGTCGCCATGCTTGCAGCTAGGAAGCAGTTTGCTTGACAGGGCTGGGTTTTGTTCAGAGCCTGCATTTGGCTGGAGGACCTGAAAACAGCAAAAGTATTTCACAAAGTTACGTGACAGACAAGCAGGCCAGGATTTCTTCCTCCCTGTGTTCTTTTTCTCCAGTAATATTTATGATTATTTTTTTTCTTTTTCATTTTCACTGTACAAAAGCTTGAAAACAGCTTCTGATTTCCTACTAACATTTTTGTTCTTCAGAAATATTAATGAAAACTGGGCAGAAATAATATGCAGGTGATGGGGCATTCAAAACTGTTTTTGCTGTGGCTGTTGGTCAAGTCAGTAGTGTGGCTGCCTATGTAGCTCATATGGTATCACTTCTGCCTTCTCCTTAGATGCCAACAACCAATTTTATTAACTAATGGTGATAATAAATAGTGAACAACCTCAAAACAAATTAAATGCTTGAACTTTCTCCTAGAAAAGAAGAAAAAAAATTATATCCTGTTAATATGGCCTATGCTTTTAATACCCGAAGAAACAATATTTTCTCTAGAATTGTAATTAAGTTGTGTCTGAATGTGATAGGTGCTCTTTAAAAGAATACTTTGGGCTAAAATATTAAGGAATTATCTACTTTTATGAAAGCTTTACAAATTCCTGGAGGTCATCTGAATACTCAAAAATAATGCAAAATATGACCCCATGAATCAAAGAGGCCAAGCTCAGCACTTTTTATTAGCAGAAATATTCATGAATCTTTTATCCTCCTCCTTAGTCCACCAGCTCTTCTTTTCACCCTGTTCTCTCCTTAATGCAACATTTCGTAGGAATGCCAAGAAAAAGGAACCCAGCTTCAGGTTTAATTGCTAATATTTCTAAATTTAGTCAGCATAAAATCCATCTGAGGCTCCAAAGATTTTCCTTGTAATCTGCAGAACCTGAGTTTGAATCTAGCCCAAGAGAGCACCACAGCAAATAAATACCATCTGATCTCTACAGAAATCTGACAAGAGTTCAACTGTCTTCCACCTTGCTACAAGTATATCAGAGTTGATTTCCCAATGCAATGCTGTAGGGGAAAAAGTCAATTAAAATGCAACTGTCCCAATTTCAGTGAAAGTTACTGATCAGCAGGAATCATTATACATGTGGTTATTATATTATTTTTTTTCTTTTGTATTAAACAGGCTGATACTGTGTTCTTATGCTGGCTTGCTTTATGTCTCATGTAACAGTGGACAAGCAGCAGTGACTAGGATCCAAATGACCCCAGTTTTCCACACAGAATATGGCAGTTTTTGGACTCGGCTCATTCTTCCCATGTTTCCCACCTGCTTCTGTGACCATTATGTACATCACAGCTGAACTCTGCGATATTTGGCTGAAGGCACGCAGCATGGGATTGCCAGTTTTCTTACGTACCAGCACTTTCCCTATCAGTGTAGCCGAAAGGGGATTAGGCTAGACAGAAAGGAACCGATTCTGGATGCTGGAAACCATCCAGATTTGGTTATCATTTCATTCTTTACTTTGGACCATGTAAGCATCGTATGGAAAATTTCAAGTTTAAGCAAAAGAAAAAGGGAAGCTTTTCCAGTTCTCTTTCTCTAGCAGCTGGTATCACAGGTTTGACTATATAGGTTATTAGCCTTAGCAAGTTGTCCCAACTATTCCTAGCATTATATAAATGTAGACAACAGTATCAGATTGAAGACCGGATTTGCACATTTTTGTGCAGCCGTTATTTGCTTTAAATAGAAAGTTTTCAATATTTCAGTGCGAAAGTCTCATATCCAACAATGATTCAGTTTGGAGTGGTTTTTGTTCAAGATTACAAATTTTGGTTTGTCAGATCATTTTGCAATAAACATTTGGGAAATTTTAACATGGAAAAAAACCCCTCTATTTTCCACCCGGTTCTAATGTTAAATGTCTGTAAAACATAGAGGAATCTCCTTGGTGAAGCACTTAAGGTATCAGGTCCTCCTAATCCAGTCAGATTAATTATCATGTATAAGTAAATAGGAGTTGTTTTTAATTCATTTCCAGATGTAGGAAGATCAGGCCTGCAAATTAGCTTGCTCCAGTACTGAATATTAAGACTACATCAATAATTACTGAATAAAAAGCTGAGCCCTGGGTTTTGGGCTCCCCTGAATGGTTTGGATCAAGAGTTCATTCAGATTATGTTACGGATAACAGCTCCGCACAACATTTGGCTCAGGTTCAGTTTCTCCAAGTCTAAGGCCAGGACAGAGCTTCAGTTCATCTCCTTCAACTCTTTCTAGCCTACACAATTATATTTCACTCACATATTTCTAAGATGAGCCCAGTGACATTAATTAAATGAGAGCATTTCAGAAATCAAGAGACAAAATAGTTGCCTGCTCTAGGCAGAGAGCAGGAGAGAAAAGCGACACCAGGCCTTTGCCATGGCAAAGAGCTGATAAAGGTGACTGCACCTGGGATTTGTCTCATGTAACTTTTACATGTCTATAAGGTAGATGTCTATGTCTGATCTGTTCATGCTTGGACTGCGCTGCAGTCAGCAGGGAGAAAGGGCATTTCTGGTGCACGATTCACCTGCTCTGCCTACTTCAGAATGAGGCCTAGTGCCCATCTCTGTTCATGGAAGGGCGACCACCTCGGGTGTGGACAGCTGTGATACAGATATCTGAGAACCATGGAAGAACATCCTCGTCTTTCTTAACCACACTACAAGCTCTAAAAAAAGGGCAGCTTTCAGGCCCTTAAGGATCGCTGTTGGTTGAACCAAGCCAAGTTTCGGACTGTCTTTCCCCCCAAATGCAGGAGAGCAGGCTGGTATTTCTAGTTTGGGCTTGCATCTACTGCAAAGGAGAGCTGTCTATCATGCAGCATTATCTTCCAGGCTAAAGACGGGGCTGACTGCATTCTCTTTTTTTTTATGAAAGCGAGAATTGATATTATTGTCCTTTCACTCTCATGAGAGATGCTTAATTTGAAAAGAGGCCTTGAATTTTGTTAAACATTATCAGTTCCTATTTTATTCTAGATTATTATGTAGATTAGGCAATGCCTGACACTCAAAATTAAATATGAATAACACAAATAAGAATAAATTAAAAGACTGCAAGATGTCCTGGCTACTCTAGCTTTTGTTGTAATATTCTTAATACTACATAACTAGAAGTGCTGGTTAGGAGAATCCAGTTTGATGCCCATGGAAATGTGCTAAGGAGGAAAATAAACTATTGAAAATTTGACTTTAGGAATTAAAAGTCCTACAAACCATTGTCTTCTGCTTATGTGGCCAGGATTAAAAAATACAGACTGGTGCAGTGCAATCTTTTCCAACATTTCATCTCAGCCATCACGTGTTTCTACTCTCTTCTGAAAGAATAGCCTCTAGGAAGAGGCTGAGTGCAAAATTCACAGCACATAAATTAGCCTCTTTCTCCAGCTAGTGGGTTATTGAGAGGAGATTGGAATTGCTTTGTTACTCAAATGTATTTGACATACTCTTTTGCTATTTTTTTAAACTCTCTTGGCTATTAAATGTTTTGCCCTGAATAGTTGTGATCCCTATTTAAAGGTGAATTGCTTTCCTTAAATCTAATAAATGAGCAACCTGGCTCATGTGAGCAAATGTAGCAGTTTTCACAAGAACTTGCATCCACACTGGAGATATTGCTGTTTGAAAGCAAGAGTATGAGAAATTGCATAAAATTAATGGAAGATCGGAACAAAAGAGAGGAAGGCGGGGTGAAAGGGAATTCTTTAGAAAATCTGAATGTCCGTGGATTACTTAAGCTTAACTCTCCACCTTCACATAGGCATAATGCATCTTGTAGCCCACTGGAGAATCTCAACATATTACACTTACAGCATGCAAGACACATTAGGAAATTCAGTATTAAGTTTCCGGCTGATTTCTGAGCAAGTGGATGTGTGGTTGACTGTCTGCCTTTTCCCTTTTCCCAGCACGCCTGGATACCTAGTTTTGTTGTCATCAGTCCAAACACATGCTTTATTTTCCTCTCTTTCTAAGCAAAATTTTTACTCCCTCTCCCCCTTCTCAAAACAGTACTCTTTCCTGTCTCTTGTTGCTCCAAAGCCGTAGTGCCTGCCAGGAATCTGAGAGTGTATAGAGCAGCCTGGGAAAGGAGCGGACAGGACAGAATTGCCCGACTTTGGCCCAAACTGTGAGGTTTTCAAACTCTGTGTTAGTCCCTTGAAAAATCAGGAAACGAGAGGAGCAGCAGAAAGTGGCTTGCTCAGCTAGCGCATGTGTCAGTGCATGCGTATGTGTGCACGCTTTAACCTGGAATCTATACCGGTGATTAAATGGTCTTTAAATCAAAGCCGATAGATAAATAAGGGAACTATTCCAAAACCAAGGGGGTTAAAAAACACTCTGCATGCACCTGCTGGAGACGCTGTGCTGCTGGCTCTACATTTCAACTCTAACCTGTATTTGATATGGTGTTGTTGCAGCTGTGGGTTGGGGTGGTTTATTTAAGTGGCTCCAAATGCTTGTCAGTGTGGCAACCAGCTGAATACATAAAACAGGCTCTCCAAACCCTTTATGGCCCAGGGTCAGAGTAAATGGAATAATAAAATCCAAATGCTTTTGTCTCATTTTCCATCACCCAAGCCTTCCGCATAAATCTACAGCTTTGCAATGACCTTCGCATTCAGTGTCGGGGATGAGGCCGCAGGTCTGAGATACATTTGGTCTTCATCTTAGGTCTTTAAAAGCTTTTTCCAATTAATTTTAACTGACTTCCATAAGGATCAAGTACAGTTTCCTCCTCCCAGCCCCCTCGCTCACATCCCACCCCCTTTCTCTCCTGCCCGGCATCTTCTTCAACCAGTCAATTGGGGGAACGCTAGAGAATAATACTACTGATCACATTATATGTCGTAGCACCAACAGCAAAGACATTTACAGAACAAGTGATGTAGCAAATAGGAAGTGAGAGATTTCTGTAAGAAGTTTTAATTTGATGTCTTCCTCACTGCTGGGTGTCTGGTTTTCTTTATTTCTCTAGTGCCACATTATCCCTGCTCAGATGTCATTGTGGGGACCCACAGTCTCCTGTACACATGTTTACAAAGGGTAGGTCACTATTAAACTAAAATATATATGTTTGGGTTTAGTGAATCAAAAATCACCTTGTCTGGCATTAACTGCTGAGGGCTGCTCCTTCCCTGCTCCCCATCTGATCTGAATTAGATGTAAAGTCACTTCTAGGTGCTTCAATTACAGTGAAGAGCAACACAAACCTCTGTCAGAAAGAAGTTCTCAGGACACCTCCACACATTCTGACTTTAAGAACTCCCCTCCAAATTCCCAAACAGTATTTCAACAACTAGCTAATAAATGGGTGCCTGAAGAAAAGCTTGCTTCTAGTTTTGCACTTAGTGAAACTAGCCCAGACTTTGAGAGCTGTAGCGAGTGTTAGGGGACACATTCACAGCCCAGAGTTTCCACGTTTATTGTGGCTCCGTTGACTTCTGTAGAGCTGAACAGATCTACATCATTAGAAGACTTGGCCCATGCTGTGCAGATGCAGTCAATAAAACCGTCAGGTACCTTGCTACTGGGAACTTGGGCTCAACTAGCCTTAGAACAAGAAACAAAATACCCATGACAGCTGCTTTCCTGTGGTCTGTACAAACAAAAATAACAACTAACTGGGATCTTCCAAAAAAATCCATATTTCTTGAGATTTCCTGTCCAAAATTTTAAACATTTTAAAAATCAAGGAAGTTCTGATCATGGTGGCACAGTATTACAAGTCCTCTCTCCTAATCAAATCACGCACTCCTACCTGATGCTTGAGATTTATCCATCACTAATAGAAATTTCTCTTTCAGCTCTGACAGAAACATTGGTGAAGTTTTGGGACACAAGACTTAAAATAATAAAATCCTTCCACCTTCACTACATGACAATGTACAGTAAGAAGACATGCCTTCTCATAAGACCTGTTTGTCTTCCTAGTGACGATATGAATCAGTAAGGCCTCTGACCATTGAAGTCCATGGACTTGTGCCCCTCGATGTGTTGGGAAAATGAGGTGCTCTGGTTGGAGTCAGCTTTCCCAGTTTTTTCTTGCTTGGCGAAACTGTCCTCCCAAGTAACAAACAGGCCAGCAGCTGACAGAAGTAGGGGGACTTGGTTTCCCATGGCATCAAAGGCTGTCCTTGGAATCTCTGGTGTCCAAGAAGCTGGAAATATCAACTGAAGCTTTGCCTGTCAGTAGAGCATTGGCAGTTGTTCTGTGATGTGGATTTTCTGGTAGATGAGTAGTGGCCACAGATGATGGTCTTTCCCTCAGTGGGTACATTACTAGAGCCTCTCATCTCTGTCCAGCTGTTTTTACCAAACTTGCAGGAATTTAATAATTTGCTCTTTTAAAGTCTGGCTGAAATTTCCTGAGAGATTCAGAATTATAAAGAGTGGACAGTCAGAAGAGCAGGAATGCTCATCCAGCCCTGTATGCAGAGGGAGATCAGGTAAAAGTCGCTTCTGTAGGAAGGAGATCAGAATGAAAATTGACTGTCATTTTTTTTCTCCTCCAAAAATAAGAAGAAAGGAAATCATACACCTGTCCATGGAAGTGAGACAAGGAAGGACAGAACCATTCCTTCCCAGAGATGATGGGATTAAGTGTGTACTACTAAAGGTCCCCTTCTGTAGCCCAAAAATGGGATCTCTATGTTAATTAATTTGAATGTGTGGGTTAAAGACCCTGATTTTTCCATCCCAGGTCATGTTAATTGGGTCCACAAATGTCCAGCTTTATATTTGCTATGAAGGTAAACTATCTATGGCCCTATCAAAAGGACCTGAATGGATTAAAAAAAAAAAAAAAAGAAAGAAAGAAAGAGAAAGAAAGAAAATGCACCCGGTTAAACAGAGAACTGTAAGCAAGAAAAAGAAGAAAAAAACAAACAAACACAGAGCAGGTGTTTAGCCAGTCAATTAATTTATATGGCTTCTAGCACGGCACAGGGCATTAACACTACCCCAGCACTGCACACAGGTGGCAGGGCGCATGTTTGGGAGGCGGGCAAGCAGCAAGACATACTGTGAATTTTCTCCCTGAGCAACGTGATTACAGAAACAACTGCAAATAACTTTGTGCTGATCCCCAGTGATGCATTCAGCAGTTCCTAATCTTCCAAATGTCTGCCTATGTGATGGTATGAAATCTACGGCATTCCTTCAGTCCTCACCTATGGAGACACATCTGGGCTTTTATATTGATTATCTATTTACAGGTTTCTGTCTGAGCACATTGAAAAGAGAGTCAAATGAAGATCATTAATACAACCCTAAGAACGCAAGAAGATACAGAAACACTGGCAGAATGTACAAACACAAGGCACACTACACATATTTCCACCTGGAGTTTTTAAAAGTGCTTTTGAGGCATGCACATTTGTAAGAGAAGGAAACTGAGGCACAGGGCAAAACAATTTGGCTATGCCAGGTAGCAGGGGCAGTGATGGAACTCAGATTTCCTGCCTCAATTCTCCATGTGAGCTCCAGGCGTCTCCAAACCTTGGTTTCACTTGTGAAACTCTAAGAGCCTAATTGAGAGGCTACGTTTCCTCTGGAGCAGAGTCAAATGAAACAAGCTAGACACTCAAGTAGGCTTACTGGTTTAATTTAAAAGCAAGGAGGACTGGTAGCAGGGAGCTCCTGGTCAGGGTTCATTTGTTGTGGAATATGCTTCTCACCTTTGTGTTCCTTGGGGCTGGGCTCTGGCAAACTTAATGACATTTGGCACGTCCACCTGCTCTATCAGTTTATTCTTGAATTAGACAGCTCAGCCTAGAGTGGCTTGAGAGCTTCTTTGGGGCTTGAGATTTATTATTTTTAGGGGTTTTTTAAAGAAATCTTTGGCTTTGTAGTGTTGGATTAGCGGTAATAGTAGTAGCAGTAGGAGGAAGACCCCACGATGTATGAGGGGGGAAAAAATCAATGTAATGCATGATGCAGTCTGCCTGGAGGAATGACGTTAATTTGGAGCACTCAGTTTTACCCCGGCGTCTGCTCTGTGATTATACAAAAATAGGAATTTCACAGGATCTTGATCCAGGAGATGAAGCTGACTTCATTCCTTTTTAAGACTTAGGATTTCAGACCAAACATCTGTTTGAAACTTGAGATGAAATTCACATGATTTAGACACAAAGCCATGAATCAATTAGATGTCCAGCGTGCATGGTCAAGATCCTTGGCTCCGATCCTCTGAAAAATTAGCACGTAAGTAATTTTATACACATAAGAAGGCCCAGTACATTCAATGGGATTACTCCGGGTTATTAAGCTTTTTCCCAGGGCAGGGTTCTCAGTTGGAACCAAACCACAAACCACATCAAGCTCATACAGTTCTCATACAGACATTTTGCACTTCTGAAACCAGAATCATTTTCTCTTTGGGGCTCTGCAATCATCACTCAGCAGCAGGGATACTCCTGACAGAGATTTTGGACTCCATCAGAAGCCAACAATGAGCTAAGAGGTGCCGAATCTTCCAGCCAGCACCACTCTTGTTTGCACCCCACCTAACCTGTTAATAAAATCTACCATATGGGACACCCAAGGCCCATTAAAGACAACTAGACACTGTTAGAGCCGAACCATTTCAAAACAAAATGGGTTTTTCTGCAAAAGCCCTTAAATATCGTCAATAGCTTTTCCATGGCATTAAGGGATTTTCACAGTCATTTCTTCCCCTCTCCCCCTTCTGTTACCAAGAAAAGAAGTCCCATTTGGTTTCCAGAGGCTGGCCTGATCATCCCCATGAGCTATGGAGGTGTTTGGAGAGGAGGACCGCCCTCTTAAATTACAAATTCTTGTCAGACTCGGTGGGTGAGAGACCCACGTGCCCTCATCTGGTCACAGAGCACAGCACACTGGCACATTAGCTTCTGAAGCTGCCTTTTCAGTGCTGACCTTTATATTAATGCTAATAGGGTTTGGAGAAATAAAATGTAAATTTTTCTCTAAATGGATTAATCTAGGCTGGGGGTGGGAAAGAAGGGTGCAGGAGGGGGTATTGCTTGGAGCATTCGCACTAAAATTAAAACATTTATGTTCCAACACTTAATTTTATTAGTGGCACATCGAAGTTGCCTGAATCCGTAATACATTTCTCAAGTCCACTCCATTCTCACTCAGACTCTAAGTGTGTGTGCATGCACGCACTGCCTGGCCAGAGTTATAGACTGTATTTACCTAATCAACGTCCTTTTCCTCTCACAAAGCTCACATTTTGTCATCAGGGTTGTTAGTTGTCACATCCCAGATTCAGCAGGGAAGGAAATAAACAGTTTTGCAAGTTTCACCTCTACCCCAGAACCATGAAAACACAATCGGGGCCCAAAATAACCCCCTTCCTTTTGTATGTGCACAACAGTATGGGTGCCCATTTCTTCACATCAGCAGTGTGTTTACACACAGGAATTGGGTAACAAGGTTAATTGGTGCTTACAAGTGCTTTACCTAAGCAGAGACCTTAAGAAAGGTAAGTAAACAGCAGTATTCCCACTTTCTAGGTAGGGAAATAGAGCCATAATTGGCAAAGTGATATTTGGTTTCGATGACTGGGAAGGAAAAGTGAAGAGGGCGATATTAACCCTAAAAAGTACAGCTTAATGTTTGTTGAAACATTAAAGCATCCTTCTTCCTTTGCTTGAACTTCAGGAGCTGACCCTCTGCAAGAAAATCCAGAAGGGTTGGGAGTTCATTATATCAACTGTGGTAACTCCCTCTTCACATGGTGCAATTTGGTTTTGGTGTTTGTTTTTTTTTAATAGTTCAGCGGAAGCCATACAGTTTCATTAAAATAAAAATGTTTTCATAGGAATAGAACAGCTGTGGCAAAAAACATTGGTGAGAAGAAGTTACGATATCTCATTGCACCAACATCAGAATATTTCTGTTAATTTCAGGTCAATGTTTATATTAAAATATGAATTTTCATGTTCTGTGTTTATATGTTTTTCTTAAATTGGCATCTAACTGTTATTTAATGTTTTAACTGAGTACACATTTTTACAGAGCACCTTTTTTGGCTTGGAAAATATAAAAAATTCAGCTATTCATTCTGACAGAGACCCAGGTTTTCCGAAATGTCAGCATTTCTTTGGAATAGAAACTCTGGGTCGTAGCCAGGTCTAAGTCCTTCTTATTGTAAATGAGGCCATATTCATTAGACATCCAGCCATGGCACACTTATCTTACATGAACATATATCTACAGCATCATGGCTGGGCCAATGCAGAAATCAGACTTGGCATATGGAGCTGACATAGATTCATTCCTAATGAAACACTTCTATGCAAAAGTGATTAAGCTAGCAGCATGCCAGAGAAATTACTCTAAAATCTATTGTTTTCACTGAAGATCTGATCTCTGGAGTTGTATTTAAAACCACTCGTAGGATTCTGGAGGCTGACAGGCTCCTATAGAGTGACATAAAGCCTTTCTTTTTGTATGAAGTCCTATAGGATTTTTCCATAACTAGATAACCCCCAGGTTAAATTAATCAAATGGTTCAGCACAGAAACAGGCAAAAAGGCCGGGGGCAGGGGGGGAAGGAATAACAGCGGCAGTGATTTGGGCTCCTTGTCGCTGCCTGAGCTGGCGTTAGAAGCTGTGCGTTAGATATGGCTTAAAACGTGGTGCAGATGTGAAGCACCGAGGTATTGTATATATATTCACACAGGGTCCCGTAAGGTGAAAAAGGGTGGGGGGAAAAAGAGCAGATCATTCAGTAGTGGAAAAGTATCTGATTGCCTAATGTAAACTGTGATTAGTGGCTCGGTGCCTGGACAGTGAGTACTTTGCAGGCCCCCAAATACGGTCCCCAAATCAGCGTGTGTGCTGCCAATCTGTCAGGCAGCCCAGCTGTAACACTTTCTGGCATTGCGATGTCTTCAGCTGGTTTGTGTCAGAGCCGGCCAGTGCGGGGGGAGGTTTTCCAGAAGTTGGCTATTGAGTGTCTGTCTGCCTGGATCAAGGGTGTTGCCAGTTTAACATCCCAGCAAGGGGCCACCACATCTGGCTGCAGAGCCATTAAGAAAAGGGAAAGGTGGGGGGTGCCTGGGAGGGGAGCAACCCCACAGGATTCCGAGCTCAAAGATATCCCTGACAATGGTAAAGGCTGCTGGTCTGAAAACACAGGGCTTTTGGAGAAAGTTGAGACCACCATCTGAAGAAAGGTTTTGAAGTGCTCAGAGCACAGCCTAAAACGCCCAAATGGCACCGAACTCCCAAGTCAGACTGGGTCTCAAAACCCTAAGCATGCAGACCTCTCACTGAGCCTTGTCCTCCCGGTTACAAATTGATATTTTATTAGCTCAAACCCAGATGCTTCTCCTTAAAACAGATTAATCTCCAGTTCATCATATCACTACAGCAAGGTGAGAGGTAGTAGCAGTGCCAAACACATGCAAAGTGAACAAGATCCCCAGGTACTGCAGGGGGAGAAGGGAAGAGAGAAAATGGATGATTATTTTTTTAATAAAGTATCGGTCTGTTTGATTTGGTAGATTCAATATTCTTCAGTGCAAATTGGAGAGGAGCAGGGGGGGAAGTTGTTTTTGCAAAATCCATACGATAACCCTGGCAGTTACATGTCCCCCTCCCCAAACACCATATAGGTGGTTACTGCTGCACAAGCCACAGCCAACCAAAAGGATAAAGCTGTTCCCATGCAAAGGGCAAGGCACTGATACAACTGGCTGTAGAGGAGAGCAGAGCCTGGAAAAGGATTCTTTAAGAGGATCTTGAATCAAGGGTTAATTGTTTCCAAATGACCACTGTGTGGGAGACTATTATGGGATGGGACCCATTCAAGATTGGTTTAAAGCTGCTGGTTAGGTACCTTAAAAGAGGGCTAAGCAGCAGCAGCTGTTTTACATTTAAAGTGACTGAAGTGAGTGGTGAATTACTGTGGGAGACAAATGAGCCCATGACATGATTGGACCTGGGACTGCTCTCCCAAGTGGCCACTTGTTTCATGAGAACTCCCACCCCCGGGCTCTGCATTTGAGTATCAAAGGCACAAATAGCACCAATTAATTCAGATTAGCCCAAGAGAGAGAGAAGGCCAGGTTAGCCGCCTGTTTCTGGATGCAAGAACCCCAGTTGCTGTTATCTCTCCGTCTTCAGGGTGCCCCTCTGTACTCCCAGGCTCTCCTCTATCCCAGGTTGTTTCTTGAGGAAATCATGGAGAGCATCAGCATCAAATCAGAAGCCTTCAAGGCCAGCAGAGTTGTGTTGGTGTAAACAATTCACTAGCAATAAGAGCAAGAAGTGAGGCAGTGTGCTGTGGACCTTGTGTTTTCTGTCTGGGAGTTCAGGGTGAGTGGGGGCCCTGACACTTCATTTTGGTGTAACCTAATAAGTACACAACCATACTCAACTTTTTGGGGGGACCCCCTCCTGCATAAGGAAAACATAAGATAGATCAGAATTAAAGACTCTACGGATGGACTAAACTGTCTGGACTATGCTTTATCAGTCATGAATTTCAAAGCAAAACTGAGTTTCCAACAGCTTTGCAAGACATGCAGAACTTCCCTTTAACCACCTATCCTTTTTCTCCTTTTTTTTTCCCCTGTATTAGCCTCGATTTTTAATACTTAAACATGGAGTTTGCTGCCTCCCACCAGAACCTTCTCTCTCACTACTAACATGCAGCTGCAATGTGTACAGAGCTATCTGAGCACCCGCTTCGGGATTCAACATTCAGGTCAGTGACTTCCTGGTGATACCAAGGGCTTGCGTCAGCCTTCCCAGAATCGAAAGGAAGAAACAGTCCTGCATGCTATTTACCAAACTGCATTAGTCAAAATACTGCATTTTAAAAACCCCTTAAGTTGTTATACATCATCATATAAGTCATCACAAAATAGTGAGTATGAATTCCTAAGAATTATGTTGACATGGAAATTGTCAGCAGAAGTGCTGGGAAATTTACATCTCCTCATATATCTGTATGCGTATCCTCCATAGAAATTAACATATTATAACGCTAATATTTCAAGGTAATGTTTTCTCATGAGGATGCCATATTTTATCAGTTAATATCATCTGCGTAAAAACTATTCAATTACAGTATCAAGCAACGTGTGATTAATACTAATATCACTAATGTAATGGCAGCTTCGTAAGGTGTCATCATAGCTGTTCAGGCAACTGAATATGGCAGTAGCAGAAAAAAACATCATTCTTTTTAATTAAAAAAAGAAAAGCTCGATGTCCATGAAAAAGAACGGCCAGTGATATCTGGGGTGCCATCTTACCCTGCCTGGAAGGTGTAACTTGGGCCACAGGTCTTAGTGGGACAAGGATTTCACTCCTCAGACTTCATGCTGATATATCCAGCCTTGAGCTCCATCCCTCAGATGCTTACAGTGTTATTAACTGTAAGCATGGGTGAGAGTTAAGTCTTTTACCCAACCAGCAAGATAGCCACTCCTGAATCTTTTTAAAAAATTATTATTTCAGAGGTGCTGTTGAAAAGCCATTGGGTGCTCATGTGTCTCTGCTTTTACCTACATCCACAAGAGTAGCACTGCAGGTATGATGGACCTGGGCAGAAAACTGCATTAGTACAAGTGATTACCGAGGTGTGAGGAAGCCTGAGCTAGAACTACAGTCTTTCCTAGGAAAGGAAACACAATTTTATTTTTTTTAAAAAAGAGCAATAACCCTGCTTCATCCCTCTGGATCCTGAGTCCTGCGAAGGGCAGGGGTTCTCAAGAGGCAGATTCCTGCAGGAGCCCACAAAAGGCACAGAAATGAAGAAAATGGCAGGATGTCATCAACCGGTCACAGAGCTAAAGCATCCAGATTTGAAAACAGCTCTAACACACCATTGCAGCTAGAACAGCTCCTCTTCTCCCTTAACCTGCAGATTTGTTGCCAAAGTTGAGTAGTTCTGTAATGAATAATTTATTCCAAATCATTTCCCCCTTCATGAATTGTCAGAAGGGGATCATGAATTTTTTTAAATGTATATGTTGTATGTACACCTGATGCTGTCCAAGGGGGTTATAGTAAAGCTGGGGGACTTGTATCTTGTGTGAGCCAACTTTTGAGAGCTTTCTCCTGGCCTTTTGCCCTAGGGTGAATTTCAATCTATTCAGATAGATACACCATATCACTGTGTGAATCTTTTTGGGGCTGTAGCTCATCCACATGCATATTCACAATTTCAAATTCAAGCTGTCTTGACAAGATGCTTAGGTCACATGGGCCATATCTGTTCCCAAATTGGAAATGGTTAATTTGGAATCAGATTTCCAGCCCCCCCATCCAAAATCCTCTTCCCACAGAAAAATCTGTGGTATACTCCTGAACTCCATTCTTCCAGCCACGCTCATGTCCACATACCTCTAGGAGAGGATTCATGGGTAGTGCTGCAAACATGGCCCGAGTGAATTGGTTTGAATGTTAGGATAGTACAAAGAATGGTTTTGGCAGCATTCCCCTAATTTATTTCACCAATTTAGGCAGATTTTACAAAGGCAGCTAAGCACAAAATGAAAACGGGACTCTAACAATTCTGAATCGTAAACACATTTTGAGCAGATTGTGCAAAGCAATTCAACTAAAATTAGATCATGAAAAGTACACTAAGTAAAACTATATTATGGAAATGTTATGAAATTAATTAATCTAAGAAGCAACATTGCCACCAGCATGTGCTGGCCCTGTAAACTCATGAGTGCATTTGTTCCACTCTTAGCTTTCATTCTGGATGAAGTTAACACGAGTCAGAGATATGACATTTCTAGGTCTGTGATCCCAGTGAATATTGTGACTATTTACAGTTTTTCATTTGATCCTTAATTTGAGTTTGGTCAGTGACACTTGCATTCACTAAGAATTGCTCTGGTGACCATAGATTGACAGCTGGTTACAATCAGCACAGCATTTGTTTAATAGGTTTGGTTACCAGTGTGGGTTGTTACTCAGCTAAGCCAATAAATAATGTATTTTCAATTAATAGACAAGTCTTAGAAGGATTTGTACAATATGTATGACTAGATGAAGAAACACATTATAATTATATGGTAATTTGTTAAAATTATCATTAATACTTTTGATGTTAATTATCTAATGGCAAAAAATTACAGAGGGTACAAGTAATTTGCCCTTTGTAATTGCTTATTAGGTTGTAGGATAATCATTTTGTTTTCTTTGCATAGCACTATTTATTGCATTTTTCTTCTGACAGTAGCTGAAGTATATGTGAGGTCAAAAGTTCTTGGGTACTTTTCTTAAGAAATGAGATCACTTTTTTGGTGGAAGTTCAGCAGAGGACATCCAACCATGATTGCTACATGCAGTCTTCGCTAAAAATCTGAGAGATCAGAATACGAAGTGAAAATTATACTTTTGGTTATAGACTGTATGCACATATTTATATAAACCAACCATATTTAAGTGGTTAATACACATTGCAAGGAACCAAACGTCGTACTCCTGTTCTCCTGGTCCTGCCAGTGATTTGCTGTATGACTTCGGGTTAGATACACGACATGATCTGTAGTTCATCACAGCTGTGTACATGACTTCCAGAAAAGAGCTTAAGTGCCAAAAATTATTATGGATTTTATTGGCCTTCCCCTCTGTTCATTTTTCCTACCTTAAGGGTGAGTAAATGATTCCTCAAATACACAGGCTGATTCACCTCTTTCCTCATGTTAATCAAGAGTAGATTTTAAAGGCATTTTTTTTTTCTGAGAAACACATTCACAGAATATGTGTTAAACTATGTGAATAACTTATTGGAAGGCATGGAAAGAAAAAGTCAGAATGTTTTGGTTAAATGTTCTTCGAACAAAAATATTTCATTTCTTATTTCTGAAGGACACTTTTAAAACAAATTTATCCAAACTTAATTACATTTTTAAAGTTTAAAAAAAAAGAATACCTGTCAAGTAAATGAAACATGTTATGTGTTGGCAAGTTTGGGGGGGGTTAATTTTCTTTTTTCTCCACCGCTCCACCCCCCAATATAATTTCAGTCAGAAAACTGAAATTTCCCTTCAGGCTGACCCAACCGACTTCATTTCCTTCTACTTTTCAAAGACAAACAGGAAAAAAAAAAGAAAAAGAAAAAAAAATCAGCTGGGTTTTTTTGCAGATACTGGGTATTCCTTAAAAAACATTGGCACTTGAAAGTATATCCAAACCACACAGAATCAGAGGTGAAGAGGGCAGGGCAGAACACAGAGTAGGAAGGAATCTGAAGCAGGGGGATATGGGGGTAGAGGAAGCACATGGGAGGGGAGTTAGAGGCAATGGGGCTACTGGGAAAGAGGAGGCCCCAGAGTAAACTTCCCCCCGCATTACTGACATATGTGTATAAACCACACTGCTGACGAATCACAGTTTTTATAGATAATCTGTGGGTGATACATAAGAAAATATGGTATTCATCAAATTCTGATCAGAAACAATTCCACTGAAGTCGATGGGATTGCACAGGCATGAAACAGATGTGTAGGAAGGAAGAGTCAGAATCAGGCCCGCTGCACATGCACACAGGCTGTCTAGCACAGAGCATTTTGATACTGGTTTGGGAAAGCATCTCCCATTTAAACCTGGAGTTAAAGCTGCTTTAATGAGAATTGTAAATATGGAAGTTGTCATCAATAAAGCTCAACTAGTATGTTTGCAGGTGAAAACTGATGTCTTGTAAGGGCTTGGAGTGAATCTTCATCCAGCAAAGCATCATACATTGGCCATCACAACAGCAGATTTTCTTGCAGAACAATGCGCAAATGGAAGTGATTACGCTGAGTGTAGTGGGAAGCAATAGGGCCATTCACACATAATCACAGAATAGATGTAGCAGAGATGGGTGTCAGCCAACCTCCTGGATCCAAGCATATTTGAATGCGAGAGGAGTTCAGATCTTGATCCAAACTTTGTTGTTCAGACCTGCCTCTTGCTGTCAGGACGTGACTTCTGGCTAGCTCCATCTTCCATGAGTGATTCCACTTCGCCAAGTGACAGGTAGGACGTCCATTTAACTTAACAGGCGGAAAAAAGAAATTCCCATCCTTAAGTAGATGCTATTTTTGGTGGTCTTTAATAGGTACGCGAGGGGAATAGGAAGATAATTAGCCCTTTTACGCCACTTGTCCCCATACACCTCAATTTTCAGATCTGCTCCCTTCTTCTGTGGCAATCCCCCCACTAACCATTCAGAGGGATGTTGACAGTCTCCCTTTTAAACGCTCAGCCTTTTGAAAGGTTTTGCTCTCTGCAGGCTGAGCCGTCTGGCACACAGCCATTGACAGTGAGCTGGAGTTTGCTCTTAAGTCCCAGTGCAATCATGCACTGTCTGCTGCCTGCTGTTGCACAGTGCTGCAGGAGCTTAAAAAAAAAAAAAAAAAAAAAAAAAAAAAGACTCCTCCAGTCCTGTCAAAAAGACAACCGAATTATTAAAGAGCCATTCGGGTGTTCAGACGGACTGTGGGAAGCTGGGGCAGAAAGTGATGTCAAGGGCTGTTCTGCCCCTTAATGCTAAAATGCAGCAGGGTAGAAGAGATGTGGATGTTGCAGGAGAAAAAGGGCTGAATATTGCTGTCTGAACAATGTCACTAAAATGTTTGAGTGAAATTAGGTCCCTTATATTCCTTGCTGAGGTGGCTTTGGGCTATCCAAGTTTTAAAAATATCCAGGTCTAGCCTGAGCGTCTACCCTCTCTCTTTTGCAGATCCAGGAAAATGTAGGTAATCCTTGGAGAGAGCCACATTAAATAAAAACAGCATGCCAGAATCTGTTTTCCACAGTGCAGCCCTGTGAGGTGTAAGCAATGGCAGCATCCGTAAACAACAACTAGAAGATAATCTGACACCTAGAGATCCTCAAGGCACTTTGGCGAGCAAGGTAGGGAGCACCATGTGGAAGCAAAGTTAATGTGTGACTCTTGCTAGCGGCAGAGCGAGGAGAAGGACAAAGGTCTCTTGGCCACGTGCCTGTTCCAGCTCTCCCACCTGTTTCTCTATAACTCAAAACTTATTAATATTTGCTTGTTATTAAGCATTAACATATCTTAACCTTAGCATAACTTCATACCCTACTGATTCCCAAACACTCACACTAATTCTGCTTTTGCTGAATTACCACCAATTTCAAGCCATTACCTTTTTGGCTACTCCGTTTCTGAACTCTATGCAGAAAGCAGCTAGCTTTCATTTTGCTGAGAGTCAAACCCTAAACTAAGAACCAAAACCACAAACCAGCCCTGAAAACTTTGGCTTACCTCATCCCTAGGCATGTCATTGGCTAGAAATGGCTTAGTCGCAGCAATTTCTAGGTTGCCAAACTTTCTGCTGTCTAGTTTCTTGGCTAAGGCACCAGACTTGTTGTGTTAACAACTTCTGGAGCACTGCTCTGTCGATGCAAGAGCATCCTCTGGTAAGGTGGTGACATAACCATACACTCAGCTGCTTTTTTTGGGGGGAAGAGTGCTCTTTTAGTGCCTGCTCTGCTCGAATGGCTCCCTTCAGCCCTCGCAGTGTCCTCAGCCCCCCTATGCTGTCCTGCCTGACTCTGAGCTTCCTATTAACCCAGTGGCTTGGCTTCAGAAAAGCAAGTCAGCATTTCGCTTGCAAGATGTATTATTTTATTAATGAGAAATGTAAACTCTTACAAGCCTGCAGTGGGAAAGGCAGTAGAGGAAGCCAACTAAGTTGCCGAGAAGCAGTCTTTCCCCACCTCCAGACAAGCTTGCTAGGACGTAAGGCAACACATCCCGCATTATCCAGCAGCCTTCTGAATGAATACTTTCCGCCCTGTGACAGAACGTAAACTACTTTAGCCTTATTCTCCTCCTGACAGACCTTCTAATTATCTCAACTGTTTACAGCGCTCAGGCCCTCTGCTACCAATTTCTCCATTATTCTGACAGTCAACAAACTAGACCTATTAGAGCACAGCACAATTCTTGCCCAAGGCAGGAACTTTGTGAGACCACAAATCGTCTCGGTATTAAAAGTCGGTGCATAAGAACTGCCCTCAGCTTTAGCGCTAAATTGCTGGTTTGGAGACATTCATTGCTGTATATTGTATTTCCACTATATTCCGCTTTAATAGACTTCATGCTGAAGTGTGTAAGAAGAGTTTTAAAGCCTGAGGTGGCGAACAGACCTTTTTTTTTTTTACCATTTTATATATTTTTCCATCTTTTTTGTTTGTCACCTTATATTGCAAGGTTGGTTCACATACATAAAACAACACTGTAGTCGTGCAAGAATATCTAACAGTTAGTGGGAGGCACAGATTTTGCCATTAGAAGTTAAACAACAAGGTTTGGGCAGCACAGGATTTTTTTATTCTTTGATTTGTACAGGGCTTCAGTCTTAAAATTATTTCTTTCATGCTTTGGAATGTTTTATTTTCCTATTTGGCAAAGCTAACCTGTTTTGTTCTTCTAATCTTCTGGTATCAAAGTAGTTAGGGCCAAATAAGAATAATAGATAGAGAGGGAGATTACAGTTTCTATTAATAATTTGCATCCGTTTGTTTAAGCAGTGTTTATTCAAGGTTCAGAAAGCTCTTAGAAAATTGTATTTATTAATTAGTGTACACAACTCTCTATAAAGTATTTATGTATGGCCTATCTCCAGACTTCTCTTAGTCTGGGTTTGTACAGACCCAGGGATTTATTTGGACTAAACACAGAGGAAACATCTGACTCAGGTATGCTTGTATCTGAGACCTGGACTAATTTTCAATGTTATCTTAAATTCAAGGTGTCTACAGGTACGTATTAGGTTCAAATCTCTCAGGTAACCTACCAAGGTGTAGAAATAATTCCAGGTGTCTAAGATACACATTATTATCAAGCTGATATTAATGACTAATCCCATCAATTAGTACGAACAGCAAAAGCTCCAAAAATATTTTCCTGAGCCGTTCAATTGATTCTGATTCAGTTAGGAATACATTTGCAGCAAATTTCATTCAGCCTTCTATTTGCCAAGCAAAAGTGGTTACATTTATGAAAAATTAAAGCTTGCAAATTGAAAAAATCTTTTAAAGACAAAACCAAAGAGAAAATACATAAAATGTACACACCATTTCAGCTAAGCGGTGTGTTGGAAGGAACGTGTGCTTTTGCTGAACTACGTTACCTCTGCCTGGTGGAACGCTGGAATATAAAATGACATGCTATATTAGATTCTACTGAATTTAAATTCTTCCTTCGAGGCATTTATAGTGAAATAAAATATTTTCCAATGAAGACTCTTTGGAAAGTGACATTGCTTTCAGGAAAACCTTCCTGAAGACAACTTCCAGTTTAGTGACATAGGGCTGGGCGAGTTGTTACCTAGCCTATCACAAGAAATTGTGTACTGGACATGCACATCATGGAACAGCAGAGAGAAAGCCTTAGCACAGGATTTGTGGTAAAGACTATTGCATTCCTGTGAGATCAGTGTCAGTACTGAGGCATATTTAATGCAAAAGCTGACCACTTAATAGCTTTAAAGTGTTCAAAGTTCTTAAGTTCTTCCAAACACAGCTTTGAAAGAGAAATGTGTCTGTCTTGTGCCGTGGTTTCACGTTTCATCTTGCAGGATGTACTAATTTGGGCTAAATACTGCTGTGACTTAGTAAAACAGAAAATAAACCAAATTGTCAGGTCATGTTGCTCCTCATCCAGATAACTTCAGGCGAACTAGGTGAGAGTTGAAGTTTTGCTAATTGAGATTACGAGTTGCTCTATTGATTTCCATGGGACTTGCATGAAATGGAAATTAGCACAGGCTATATAGTCATTTGTCATCCTTTTCTTATTTGTTTCCAAAATTTGATTTCCCGTTCAGAAGAAGGGCATGTTCCTGGGTCAGAGCCAAGCTGAAAGTAATCGGACCCTAGATGGCACTTTTAATTGCCTTTGGATCAGATTCTCCAACTGGGGTACCCTGGATTACTGCCTGCCTGAGGACTTTTTCTCAGCACAGAAGACTCATGCCCACAGACTTAACCATGTCTGAGTAACACAAAGGTTAACGGTGTTTTTTTCTGTACGCTGACAGAAAATACTGCTTTCTGCTACCATAACCAAGAGGGAGTCAGAATACAAAATGGAGACATCAGAACTCCTTGGACTGTGCTGGATGGAACTGGTGCCACATAAAGGGAGATGAATAGGATCATTGAACTTAAACATGGATGCAATGAAAGTCGGTTAACGTTATTTTTAGGGGACCTGTATGTAAATAAATATCTATATATATTTAAAATAGCGTATCAGATGTTGCTCTTTTTTGTTTGCTTATTTTTTAATCTGAATAAAAAAAACATTGACAGAGCATACAAGTCTTTTTTATGTTGACCTTAATTAATGAGTTTACTGGTAAGTATTTTCAGAGTATGTTCTAAGTAAATAAAACACAAAGTAATTGAAAGAGAATTCCAAGCTTGCAACCACAAGTATTTGTAGTTTAGACCTAAGTCTAAGCTTTGGGTTCATCCAATTATGGTATCAGACTGTTACCATATATACAGTCAGCCCAAAGGGTGTGGGATGACAGTCAACACATCAGCCAGAATATTTGTAGGCATGTCATTATGCACTGCGATCTTTTCAGCTCTCACAAACTAAGCAAGAATTGTTTGCAAATCTTGGCAAAACAGACAAGCTGCTTAGTAACATCATTTGGATATTCAGGATATGATGTGCCTTCCTCTGAGACCATGCAGAGCATCAGGGAAGTGCCGGCATTAGAGGCTGTTTCAGGCATAGCCCCTCCAAACTGTTGCTCAAGCCTCCATGGCACTTTTCACGGTTGAAATATTCATTTTGGTGACCTAGCCAGTGTGTATTCAGGAAAATGTAGTTTTCCTATATAAAATTGCTGCTTCAAAAAATAACTGGAAAATATATTCATTCTTCCCTATTACATGCTGTAGACTACAGAGACACAGTTTCAGCTTTATGATTTCTGATCTGGACCCTTCTCTAGCTCCTAAATTAATTAAACCAAACCAGTGGGATAGACTTAAATTCACATTGGCTTCAGGAAAAAAAAAGTAACCCTTGTCTGCCATGGGAGGCTGGCAGCAACAGATTACAGATTTAGGAAGCCTTGTGCCTGGTCGTTTTTACAGTTTCATTAAAAAGATATGCACACTAATCGTGGAAATGGGAGGCAACCTAGAAAAAAGATGTATTATTATGAGAGGCTGGGACATCGTGTTTGTGTGTACAGCAGGGAAAACTTTATTGAAATGACTGCTAAAAACAGCCCAAGAGCAATGTGGGAAACGACAAGGAGGCAAATCCAGAGCCGGAGCTTTGTTAAGGGGAGCAGCGGAGTTGGAGTCAGAGATGCAGAAAGGAGAACAGGTGAGGGTCAGAAAGATAGAAGGAGAGAGAGCAGCACTGGGAGAAGACATGAGAAATTAGATCAGAATCTAAAAGCACTCAGGAGAGCAGGGGAAAAGGCAGAAATTAGAACAGGAGCTAAGAGTAGAGCCGAGGAGGCAATAAAAACTCAAGGAGGAGAAAGAAAAACTGCAAGATGAAGAGAGGAGGACAGGAAAAAAAGGACAGGAGATAAATATGAGGCAACATAAAAGGGTCTTGACCTCCAGTTTGTAAAGGTGACGTGATCTGTGGTGTGAAAGAAAAGAAATACTTTGCATTTTTTGAAATGGCCATGAAGAGAGGACCAGGCTACATCTCAGAAATCAATACCACATTTTATGCCTGCTGCACCCTTCACGAAGAATCAAGACAACATTGATTCGAGTAAGTAATATTTCATTGAAAACTGATCTTTGATTGCATAGCTGCAAGGGACTGGCTCTGAAAGTCCCTCGGTGGTGTCTGCGCCGAACAGGTGTCATTTTCAGGATTGTGTTAGAAGTGATGTGGCTTCATTCCCGGTCCACGGAACACGTGGAGAGCAGAGGACACGTCACTTTAGTCTTTGAGAGCAGATGATGCTGCATCAGAAGAGCTGGCTTGCTCTCTAGGGTCATTAGTCTGTGTCTGTTAGTGTGCAGTGAACAGCCTGGAAGGTTTGCATTGTGGCTGTATTCATTTCAAGCAGTTAAACGATTATTTTAAGATAACTAGAAAAGCCTTAGACTGATATTTTAAATCTGCTTTCCTGATCAGTGGTAGCAATGTTAGAGCTGGTGTGCAGTCATGAGGCAAAGCAAGGCCAGGCTCTGGTAATGGCATTAACTGTTTCTGAGCTTTTTTTTCCCAGTGTTTGAGAGTGTCAAACCTTCCCTTGTTTTTATTTCTCTGGCCATTAATTCCCTTGGGAAAACAGATTCACTGTTTATTTTGCTAGCAGATCTTGATGTGTTTCAGCCTCCTCATACCAGGAAGGGTTACGGTGAAGTAATTTATAGCAAAACCTGTGTTGGAATTTTCTTTTGGAAAACCACTTTCTTATCTCACTGAAATCGAGGTATGTGTGGATGGAAAGATACACTGATGGGGATGGGGGGGGGAGCAGAAAAGGTAAAGCTCTATGTATCTCATTGCAAACTGACTTGGCCCGCTCAGAATATTTAGCCATTTGAATTAAGCTAGAGCACTAATGCTGGATAGACTTCCCACCAAGCAATGTCGCCCCTGTTACAGGCATCACACAACCCAGGGACACTGCAGGAGATGTACTTCTGCCATTTTCCTTAGTTCTTTGGGACAAATGGAGCCTCAAGCCTCCCACTTACAAATCCTAGGAGGTAATTTACCACCAGGGAAAACTGCTGTGCAGGATTGTATTACAACAAAATGAAGCAGTTGGGGCAACCTTAATGAAGCCAAACTGGGCAATTCTGTTTCAACAATGTCAAAATATTGTTTCAATTGAAAATGCATGAACAAAATATTTCCGTAACTTTTCAAACTTCTGTTGAGGAAACAAGGACTCCACATCCCAGCTGGGGATGAAAGCAAGTGTTGAGATGCAGACTGTGGCTCCATAAATCAGTTCTTCCATTCACTCAGTCCTCCATTGGTGCAGTACCTTGTTACCGCAGAAAAATGAAAGCTGCAAGCTCATTTAGAATATCAATGAAAAAAAAAAAAAAAAACCCAAAACTTAGAGGGTGGTAGGTAGTTGCTGAGAGGTCTGTGAACCTGCCCTTGAGGATAAGCCTACATTCATGAGAGTGTGATAGTCCTATCTCTAGCAAAGCTGGTCTAATGGAAGACGTGTGTAGTCTTGGCCTTTGCAAGAAACATCCCCACCTATTTTGGGAAGCCCTTTTGAATGCAACACTCAAGTGAAACTGAGGCATTGTGTTACAGTATGGCTGAAAAATGGTCACAGGAATTACTGATAGTGAATCTAGACTCTGAACATGGTCAAGAGAGCAATGTGATGTAGGAGAACATGTTATTGTGAATGAAACAGATTGGTTCTGATGGTATAAGTGAGGATAATGGTGAGGGTTCACCGTAGTTAGATGGCAATCCTCAACCAGAGGCTGAAGAAAGCAAAGTTCCTCATGTCTGTGCAATTTCAGTGGGCAAAGGCTGCAAAGAGCTTCCAGCGGTGCAGCCCTGGAGTTCTCCTGTCTCAGTAGCCACCAATGACCACTTTAAGGAAGCCTGGCTTCTTAACAACAGGGAATCCTGAACCTCTTCATGCCAAACTTTTTCTCCCCAGGCATGGAATATCCTAGGACTTTTCAAGTTCATGTATGGTCAGAAGCTAGTCCATCAGAGTGCAGTGTCTCTTTAAATACGTCACCTCACAGGACAGGTAATCTGCATTTCAAGTGAAATCCTGAGTTTCACACTATTTCTCTCAAACTAAAAACAGAGTGATAGTAACATATACACATATTTACAAATAATGCAATTTTTTTTTCCTCATGTATGCATACCCCTTACATCCTTCCACTCTTCCCACACAACTGTAAAAATCCCTTTTTGGGTGTTTTCCTGGTAATGAGTCAAAGTGCTACTACTCAGATATAGCAGCTAAGACACAATGAATGAGCTCAATTTCCACAGTAACGTTGTATTAGAAACAGAACAAAATATAGTTGTATCCAGGATATTATGGTTTTCTCACAAATATAACCCTAGCCCATCTGACTTGCTCCAGAACTTGGGGATTGTTCAGCAGGCTTTTAAAAATTAATAGAAATGACAGGTCAGATCCTTTGAACATAGTTTCAGGACTAGTACCAAAATTCAATGTATAGTTAGTGTTCATTAATCAGGAAAAAATAGTTACAGACATATGCTGAAAACAAGTGAATGAGGAATACCTTTTGCAGTTTTAAAAGCAATACAAATGACTTGTGGGCTAAGAAAATGCCACATAAAATGATTCTGCATATATATGTACATGCATGTGTATATGTCTGTGTATACATTTGAGACAAAAAAATTAACAATTACTGCAAAATATGGTGAGCAAATAATGGGAAAAAATGCAATGGTTATTTGTCATGAATATAGGCTACTGATGAAAAGTGTTCAGCATATTTCTGCCTTCCCTAAGCCTAATACAAATGTGGAGAAAGTGGCATGACCATTGAGCTGACATTAAAAGCTTTAAATTGAATTACATTGGCATAAACCTTCAAAAATTGTCTTGGGAGGAGGAAAAAAATTCATGACGGAGCATAACAGATGTATGAAATTAAGAGCATTTAAGAAACATTATCTTTGCTGTATGATGGGAAATGTTTCTAATTGCACTCACAGGGTGCCTTTAAGATGTGTTTTTATTTAAGAAATGTTCTTTATGATCTGTTATGGATTTTCAGCAGAAATACATAGGCAAAAGAATAAAATGCATATCAAGATACATGGGGTTTGCAACTATCAACTCATCCATTTTCATTGTTCAGTGAAAAAAAATTTAAAGGTAAAGTTATTGAATCTATAGGAGCAGGATGAAAAGGAATCTTATTGGCTAATGAGTAACCTGTACCATACTGATGGATGTAATACTCCCGTGCTCATGGGTGGTCTTGTGACTCATATCATAATCGGACTGTGTGGATTTCCTGGTACATCTGCACCTTACTTTATGTTAAATGTTACTGCTGTTCTTTTCCTGACTACTGGATGCTAATTAAATCCAGTAATTGAGATGCAATAGGAAATACCGTATGTGGATTTCAGTATTATTAATAATGTCTGTGCTGCAAGGCTTTCCCAACCAGCACTCAATGTTCAAAATCCTCTTCAGCACATAAAGAAAACTAGATAAAAATGCAATGGAATTCCTTTTCTTGCATATTGCAGAATCCCAATTAGTTCCTGCTGTGTCATAGACTCCCATAGATTTAATATGTATTGAATCAAATCTCAATAAGAAGTATCTTCTAAATTTACAACACTTCCCTTTTGTGTTTACCAAGAGGTTCACAAATGGAAATTTTCTAATAAATGAAGTGTTCCAGGCTTTTTTTCTGCTTCCAATGGGAGTCATGAGTTTAAAGCCAAATATGACTGTCCAATCAATGCCATAGACTTGCAGCATTCTGTCTAGACCTTACCAGTTCCTTTTCACTGCATACTTTCCATTATGATGGGCCTTCTCTGTTTCTTTTTTCTATATAATAGGAAAAGTTCATACTTACAGATACACATAAAAACAAAGCAAACATTACAAGGAATCTGTCCAAAGTGGAATATAGACAGAGAAATTAATTATTTTGTCTCTAGTGGTGATTAGAATCAAACTGATGGTTTCATTCTATTTGGAAATTCTGCATTTCCAGAACATTTGCCATCTCTAAGAATAATCTCTGAGACCTGCATGGGCCATAGTTCTAAGAATCCTCTCTCATTGGCTTCTGCAGGAGACAGCACACTGGGAACTGGATGTATTTCTGCTCTGAGCTGGTGCATTTGTGCCTAAGCCTCTGTGTACTGCATCCAACCAGATCTTTTTGTCTCGTTTGTCATGTCCTTTCAAGCACAGCTTTTCTATGCTACATCATACTACTTTGTTCTGCTTCAAAGTCAATAGAACATTAGAGTCATAGAATATTTTAGGTTGGAAAAGACCTTTAAGATCATCACGTCCAACCATTAACCTAGCACTGCCAAGTCCACCAATAAACCATGCCCCGAAGTGCCACATCTACACATCTCTTAAATACCTCCGTGGGTATTTGAAAGTGATGGTAACTCAACCACTTCCCTGGGCAGCCTGTTCCAGTGCTTGACAACCCTTTCAGTGAATAAGTTTTTCCTAATACCCAATCTAAGCCTCCCCTAGTGCAACTTGAGGCTGCTTCCTCTTGTCCTGTTGCTTGTTACTTGGGAATAGAGACCGCTCCTCACCTTGCTACCACTTACTTGCAGGCAGTTGTAGAGAGCACTAAGGTCCCCCATGAGGGTCCTTTTCCCCAGGCTGAACAAATCCAATGCCCTTCAGCCACTCCTCACAAGACTTGTGCTCCAGACCCTTCCCCAGCTCTGTTGCCCTTCTCTGGACACACTGCAGCACCTCAGTCAATATAGTCAACTATTTGAGAGGTCCTATGTTTGTGCACAAGACTGTATGTTTGCACATGGGACTCAGACTGTGAGTGATCTATTGAGTACTGGAATTTGATATAATTTACCAAAATTGCTTTTTGGGAAAGGATACTGATGCTTTCTACTTGCATATCGCTCTGCATACTGAAAATGCGTTGCAAACACATCTCTATTGTCTTTTCTTGGCAGGTAGCATGCTTGTCTTAGAAGTGGGAAAAATCTAGACTGCAGTGAATTTCTGGTGACTTCATAGATTAACTCTTTACCACAGATCATGAATTGGGAGTTACAACTATAAAAGCCATGTCCATACATTTAAAGTAAATATTCAAAAACATATTGCATCTGCTAGCCCTAGATGGAAATAGAATTAACTATTTATTTGTTGTATATACAAGAAAATAAAATGTTTACTAATAGAACTGGTTCAGGCCATTCATAATGAAAACTGACAAGATCTGGATTATTATCTCTGACATAAATTTGAGCAGGAAAAGGACTTGTTGCAATAGAAACTCATACTAAGGGAATAAAAATGACCCAAGTTGTCTGACGGATGTCAAACTCACTGGAGTCCAGGATAACTTCAAACCATTCAGTCTGCATGAGAGAAAACAAACTGAATGAAATAACCTCTTATTCAGTTCTGAATTTTTGTCACCAACAGTAAAAATAACTAAATAAAATAGTACAAAAACACTTTCCCAAATTTCACTAAATGAAATCATCCAACTGTGTAAGCATGTTTCAGGTTCATTGCTCACAGTCAGAAAGGAGGAAAAAAAACAATTTAAAAAGTTAAATGAACTAATGCCAGATTAGGATTATTCTGTCACATAACCTGTGTTGTAAAGTTTGTGTTTTAATTTCTTCCTCAGAGGCTATCCACCACTAAACAAATATGCAATGAGTAAATAACCCACCAGATATTGTATACGTAAAAGACAAGGAAGACAAACATTCTTTAGAGTACAAAATTGGTTTCAAAACCAGCAATAGAGAGGAACCGCTAAATAAAAAACTTAGAAACTTGAGAACAGAAGTTAAACAGAGAAAAGGGTGCTAGCTGGGAACAGAGATCTGATTGCTGGTTGTATTGAACAATGCAGATAGCTCTGAGCTGAGTTGTGAGGAGCCGTTAGAAAAAAAAAAAAAAAGAAGTGCAAGTCACGGGCCAAAAAGTCATCCCAGAGCATTGCGGATGGCCCAAAGGCTGTAGGTTGGGGAAACAGGATTAGTATAGGACTTCATGGCTTCATGAAGGCTACACATGCAGTTAATGCATTAGACCCAAGAGATCTAGGCCCAAATTTTCCTTTTATTAATACTTACCCAAGAATTGCTTTGTATTTAAAATGATTTAAGAGTATAGTTTTTCAAACTGAATACTAATTTTGAAATAAAAAATTAAAAAGACAGGACTGATTATTTTCAATTAAATAGTTTTATCTTTGAATCAGTGAAATTATGTGACCTGTTGGAAAAAAACCCAAAATATTATGTAGTATAGTTATATATAATACATACATAAGTCCAAATAGTCATTTTTCCTTGATAAAGCATGAAGGAGTTTGCCAGCAAGTAGCAAATGAAATCCTTCTCATTCCTTGAAAAAATGTCTTTCAAAGTTGTTATTTCAATAAGCCACTAATTTCTGGGTTAGACTACGTGTTAAAGTGCCAAAAAACACATTGAAAAGAATTCTATGTTTCATTCAAAACACGTAAACTTAGAAAAAAAGAAAAGAAAAAAAAAGGAAAAACCCAGAATCGTACCTTTAGCCTGAAGAAATCCGTATAATGCTTGTTTGGAATCCCTTTAGTTAAAAGAGATACATTGATGTTTTTTGTCCAATGTGTTGCATTTTAAAAAAGAACAGGCCAAACTACTGAAAATATTTCCATCATCTACTTCAGTGGGTTCAGAAAACTTACTGAGTATAAAAAGAATCCTTCAAAACCTTTATTCACACCAAAACTTTTGGCGTGCACTTGGTGCTAGCAATGAACAAAGTGATTAAAGGGATGCTCCAGTCCCCTACAAGTGTTGGTAGCCCTGTTGTGTTGTTGGAACTGAGGCACAAAGTCTATGGGCTATGTGGGGGCAATAAGGGAGCCACAGTTTCAAAAGCAGTGACATCTCACAGCCACCACTTCCAGCACAAATCACCGAAGCCTGGTTATCCATCAGGCTCCACCAGATTCTCCCTTGCAATGCAATTCTGCTGCCTTTTGGAGTGAGTAGCAAGGACCACAGATTTTGAAGAGCCTCAAACTACAAATAATGAGAAAATGTATTCTTCTTAAGTGTACAAAGAGGCAGCAACCACTGAACTTAATTGTTTAGTGAGTTATGAAGTATTTATTTTTATCAGTCTTTTTTTGTAATACTGAAATGTGGAGAGATTTTTTATTTTTTTTTTTTTAACACAGATTACACATACACACATGCGTTTGACACTAGCATAAAGTTAGTGCAGTGTGTTACATGGTGCGCCTCCCCTTAAAACAGAAAGCTCTCACCTCCTGTAGAGAAGTCTCTCACCGCTCCTGGGGAGCTGGCAGCTAATGAAGCTGAAAAATATCGGGGTACATTAGGCAGGCAAGCAATCTGACAAAATCAAAGATCACCCTGGAACCCTTTTGAACGTATTATAGTTACCATTAAAATCATCATCATAGTATTTGAGGTTAGTAAAACATATTGCTTAGGCTATAAAACATTCTAAACTAGTATCCCAAATGTCTTGCCTCAAGCAAGCACTTAAATTAAAGTTTCAGACAGCTGGCACTGGAATCAAAATAACAGTTTTGCACAAAGAGATTGGATAAACATGATTATTGTTTTCATAATTTATTTTGTCAACGTGCAGCATTGTGCCTTGATCCGTCCATTGTACTTGGGCATGATTTCTTTCACTTTTCAACAGGTAACTATATTTCACTGTGTTTTTTCTGCAGAAAGCAATCCTATTGATCTGCTGCTCTTGAATAATCTAATCCCTAATTAGTCAAGTCTGAACATTAAGAAAGGCAGCATTGTGTGCTTTAATCAATTTCCATAATCTGGAATTTTTGTTTGCTTGCCTCATAAGTTCTTTTTGGTTTTCAAGGAGAGGCTAACCCAACAGTATCACTGCTTAGTGTATGAAAAAGGGGGCAGTGTCTGGGGTGTTTGATACAGCATGATTGCAACAGCTACAAACGTGTGGTTCTTAATTAAGACTAAACTCATTTCCTATTTACCTTAAGTAACATTTTTAAGAAGATATTTTTCCTGCACTTATTCCAGTTCAGCTGCTCCCTGCCTCTTTGGTGCTGTGAAGATGATACACTCTCCTTTAAGGGTCTCTTTAGTCCAGATCTCCCAACCAAGTAGCATGTTGACACGTATAGAAGTATCAGAAATCTACTGCAGTAATCTCTTAAGCAAACACATATCGTCAGAGACAGATCCCAAAAAATTTTACATTTAATACCCTCTTCCAAAGCCAAAATGTGGCTTCTTGAAAAAAACTTAGAAAGATTTCTGCATTTGGTGGTTAGCCAACAAAAGGATCTTCCTCCAAAATGCAAACCTTCATCTAACGTTGACCCACACAACTGACAAGAACCAGGGTTAAGAGAAGTTCCTGCTTTGGAGGCACAGGGAAGTGTTTGGACCTTGATGGAGAGTGAAAAAGCACTCTCATGCTTCATGTCGGGTTTTTATATTGCTTTGTAGCCACTTCCTCAAGAAACATTTTTAAATGTTAAAAAATATTCTAATTTTGGCAAACACTTTTCTTGTACCTCCCTTTCAATATTGTCACCACAGACCTTTCACTCAAATGGGAAATTACGACATTCTCAGCAGCTGAGCTCTCTGGCCTCAGTTTGCACAACTGTAAATTGGAGATACACAAATATATTTTATATATACAGCATTCACCTGCTTCACAGGGATATTACGGAGCTCATGAAGACTTGAAAATGACTTTGAGTCATTCTTTTGAAAATATTTCATAGACAAAATGTATCTCTCTCACAAATTTGAATTCGCAATTACCCCCAATGAATTTAGTGGGATCAGTGTAAATTAATTGCACATATGGGACTGAGAGCAAAACTCGTTTCTGCTTATGCAAACTAGTTGTATGGTATTTGCTAGCGTGAAAAATGGTCAGTCATGCTCACATTTGTGAAAAAGATTTATCAGCCAACACAGACCAAACAGGTGCTGTTCAAGGTTGCCCTTTGCTTTCCACACCTGCAGTAAAATAACCTTTGCTTCTCTGATGGGAAGTCCACATGGAAGTGTGACCACTGGGGCACCAGAAGATATAACCAACCTTTCGGCTCTGGAAGGCAACCCATTTCCCATCACCTGTGGCCTTAAGCAGACCTTGACTGGACTCCAGTCTCCAGAGATCAGTGCTTTAAGACATTGCACCAATGCGAGCAATATTTTGGACACTGATCAAGGGAAGAATGAGATGTTGAAAATCTAAGAAAATTGCCCATACTGATGTTGAGCTGTTTTCTTTCCTTCCTTGGACATGTCTATGTTGCTTTTAATTAAGCTCTCAGATTCATAACTTGGAGATCTTTAATAACTACAGAAAGTGCTTGCGAGGCAAATTTTTCACTTCTAAGAAGGATCCTTAGAATAAATGTTACCTTCTAATTTATAGGTAAACTTAACCTGATTTTACCTTTACAGTAATATATTGCATGGCCATTTGTGTGCAACAGACTGATGACATAAAAGATTTTAACTTTTAATAAATGGTGAAAATGTTGGATCGCACACCTCCAACACACTGTAAGCATAGTGCCTGCTGATGAATTAATCTAATTAACAAAGGTGAAGGTTTATAATTGGGGTTAACTAGAATTTAACTGGTCATTGTTCATACCCCCTGCTGCATTCTCCCCTAAGTAACTCACTCTGGTAGCCCTCCATGGTCCCTCGACCCCAGCATCAAACTCGGGGATCAACCAGCTTCAAGGAAAAGTAGATACAATCATATTTCCAAGACTGTAATAACAGCAGAACTTAATGGTGTGATATTTTTATACTGTTTGGGAAAGAGACCCTATTTTTTCTTACTCATAAGCCCAGAGTATTTTTAAATAGTTCAAGTCCCTGTAGTACTTCACAGTTTGCAGTGCAGTTTAAAAAGTAATACATCTTTTCTTAGATGTACCCCAGATTCTGCCTTTTAATAGACATGATAATGAGATTCTGTGTCTTCATTTCCCAGTGTGCAGAAAGCTCAAATAAATCTTTGATTGTTCACAACCCTGGAGAAGGCTCCCAAGCCCAGGAAATGTAATGATGTTTCTCTAAACAATCATTGCTAATGAAATTTAAGTGTATTTAAAATATATAGATGCATGTGTGTATATATATTAGTATTGTCAAAATTGGGTTTATTCATTTTGCTTTGTAAATTTGAATCTGATTGCAGTAAACTTAGCTCTCAAGAGGTTCATTTCTAGGAGAAGGAATGTCCTGAGTTATTTCTCTGACCTGCAAGACACACATTGAGCTTCTGCTTTTGAGTGAACTCCCTCTAATAAGGAAATCAAGGGATGTTTAAAAGAGCCATTCAGCGACTTCTTCACAAGATTAGGGAGCATGTCCCCACACCACTGCTGAAAGTGTCACGCCACTGACTGCAGTCAAATTTCTGTAACAACTTGGAAAGAACAGAGTGTCCAAGGAATTCAAAGGAACATTAAAGGGCAAAACAGACACAGGGGGCACAGGGATGGGTTATAAAAGGTTAAGAAGGGGATGCTTCAGAATGAAAACAGTGAGTTTTTTAACAGTTTTTATTATGTGAGCAGCAGTTCAACATTTTTAAAAGGAGATTTGGTCAAAAAAGTCCTTCCATATCAGCATAATTTTTAAGGATTGTATGTAAAATGCCCCACAGACTGACACCTCTCTGTGTCCATGCTACTAACCATTGCTACCTGCCAGGGTGTTACACACAGACTTGTACAGAGTCCCTTGTACCCGTAGATGATGAGACTGCTAATGGGAATTCCTTCACAACAAAAGCATGGAGAACCCAAAACAGTCATCAGCCTCAGGACAACAGTCCTAAGACAATAATGAGAAGATGTGACACTCAGGACCAAGCTGCAGCTGCCAAGCTTGTCTTGGTGGCTTATTATAAAATCCAAACTTGGCAAGGTTCAGGAAATGTTACTCAATATCAGTCAAAAGTATGAATAAACCTGGGCTTGGCTGTACATGATCAGGGCACCTCTAAACCTCTTTGTCAAAAGAGATGAAATACAGTGGCTTCCTTTGGCTACTGTCAGACTTCTGGGTAACTGCATTCCAAGATAAAACCCCTAGGGAACCTTTTTATAGGAAGTTGAACAGCCATCAGCATTCACCTGTTGAGTTGTCGTTCTGCATAGCTTGATGCAGATTGTTGAATACAATTATCGATATTCAGCAAAGACACACATAACATACTTGTCCTCAGGAAAAAATGCTAATGACTTACACCCTCTGTAGTTGTGAAATTTGTTTTTAAGGGAATCCAGTTTGGCATCGCTTGTTTTATTTCAGGACTCAAATTTGTCGACAAAACTTCCAGTTTATTTCTATTCCCTTTCTATTCGTATGTATCCCAGTCATTTTAAGGAAAGAAAGATCATGCACATTCCTAATTTTAACCAAAACCTGGCACCCTTCAGAAACTCTTCAGGAAAAGTATTTTGATTGTAATGCTCACCATGTCGTAAAGAAGTCTGATAGGATGTTGGACATCACTGACTTCTAAAGGTTATAGCAGGGAGAAGCTTACAGAAGATAGTAACTTGCAAAGCCATAGGGAGCATAGAAATCTCATTCTCAGGCAGGAGAAGAACCCCTTGACCATGAAGGGTGGAAGGAAAAAGTGATAAGAAAGAAGCTGGCACAGCCTTCCTTCCCACTGAGATCTATGGAAATCCCAAGTAGGATCCACCTGGGACACTCTACCTGCTCCCATATTCTCAGAAGATCTCTGGTGGAGATTAGGAGGCTAAAATAATTAATTAGCCTTATCTCCATTCATATTTCACTTTTTTTTTTCCTGCTTCCCTTTTCATCTTTGACCATAATCTTTAAAAATATTACCAACATTTCCCTGATCTGAAAACAATTCTTTGCCCCACAGGTTTAAGTGCATGTTGCCTGGTAACATCAGTGTTCTCTCATAATTATTTTTTTCTTTGTAAGAAAACAAAAAAAACCCCACCAAATGTTTTTTTTCCTTACCACAGGATAGAGTGCCTAGCTGTTTGTGCTTGGTTCTGATGTGAAAAATAGAGAACTAGACCCTTCATGGTGGTAAGCAAGCGTTACCCCATTGTCACCAACGCTGACGCTGTGTTTGGCCCACAGAGCATCTTTTGAATAATTTTGGCATAAATCATGTCTCCTACTACAACAGTGGCAGATATCACAGAGGAAGCTGATCTCTCTTAAAGTTAAGATTTGATAGGGTCAAATCAAGGCCAATTTTACAACAAAATTTGATAAAGTGTGTTTACGTATTAACTGGAAAAATTAATAATGACACAATGATGCATTCCTTAGCCTTGAAGGAGGTTTCTCTCAATTCTCAATTTATTTTTTCTGCATATGGCCTGAAAGTAATTCAGAGAAAGACAATCAGAAAAAAAGAAGGGGGTGGGGGGGAGCGGGGAACCAGCGAAAGAAATATACCCTGAAAGCCAGTTAATTATTGACGTGGTGCTGGATAATCAAGAGAGCTGTGGCTGACCCTTGTTTACAAAGCCAAGATAGCCTGAGAGTTCTAAACTCAGATATGCCAAGGCAGCAAAGTTAAGACCTGGTCCTGTCTGGCAAACAGCTGCAGCCTCTTTTTAATTAACAGCATATTCCTGACTTGGTTCAGTTTGGATGGATGGAAAGGTGTTTCCCAAGGAAATCAGAGTAGGGACAGAACAGGGAAAAAAGGAAAAAAAAAAAAGGGGTGGGGGGGTGGGGGGGTAGGGGGGAAGGTGAGTTCAGGAGGGCAATGTGGCGGGGGTTAACAACACTGCTTAGAGATCAAGGGCTGAAGTGCTGAGATGCTGCCAGACTTGAAAACTTTAATTTACTGTCACTGTTAGCCCCCTTTGAGGTTTATGGTGGTATTTATACACACAGCATCAATCACATGAAACAAGGAGGGGATTTATAGTTTGTTTTAAAGACTGTAAATGCAATGTAATGCAAATAGCATGCCTCATGGGCATTTACATTTAATGGGAAAATTACAGATGCAAAAGATTGGTAGAACAAATTTTAAATTGACTTTATTACATCTAGTGCTTTTCAGAGAATACTATTAAAAAAAACGCGAGGGGATATGGTAATGGAGTTCTACACTGTAGCTTGACAGCTTAAATTCCACTTAACTGACTTTGCTTGCATCTTTCTGTTTACATTACTTCTTCCAATAAGTTTGGCTGGCAAAATCTCTGGATCATAAACTGATTAGAAGCTTTGATTCTGTTTTGTTTCCTTTTTGGGGTTGGAATATTTAATGTGTGAAGCTGATTGTATCTCGATAACTGTTTTTAACTAAGGTTCATCATCAGAATTGCTTAATCCAGACACAGTCAGGAACAGCTCTTTGAATCTATTACCACCTTACTATGTGACCATACATGAATCCTCCTTAATTTGCATAAGATTCCTGTATCTCCCCTGTATCTCTATACATGCAATAAAAAAGATGGCTGCGTTACTTTGCTCACTGATGGAGTGAACATTCAGAACTAATCTGACAGCTATTTGTGGAAAACCCATTCTTTCACAGAACAGGTTTATTTCCCAGTATTCCCGTGTGGCTCCGAACACTTCTTCTGGAATGAGGATTGTTTGCTGTTGGGGTTGAAGGCCGTTATCATCAGTTGTTGACTTATGGTAGATCCATCTGAAAGGTGTTGGTGGGCCTCAAGCTCACCTTCAGCAGACCAGATGAAGTCCTGGTTTAAACAGGTGCAACTCTGCTTGCTTCAGGGAAGCTGTACGCAATTACGATGAGGGTTGATTTGTTTTTAACACCCTATAATGATTGCTGATTCCCCTCCTATTCAGGACTCAAATGAGCAAATAATTTAAGGTGTTTTCTAAGCCCATTCCTGTTGAGTGAAGATTGAAGTGCACATGCTGTTTTTTAGTCTGTTTTCAAGCCACCAGGAAAGCAGCTTCTCTACGTGCAGAGACCTGCATTTGTCTGGCAGGAGCCTCCCACCCTTTGTTTCTTCAGATTTCCAAACCTTTGCTATCACACAGCGTACCACCCTCAAAATGTTTTTTCAGTCCTGCTCCTTGTACTGTATTTTGGCCATGGTATAAGCAAATGATGACCTGACCTTTGAAGAACATAAAGCACTAATGTGGTCAAAGATTACTAGAGCTTAGCTTATTAGTATTGTGTCTTTCCAAGATTTCAAGAAGAACCTCCCTGAAATGCCATCCTGTTTCTTTGTTTCTATTCGCCATGATACATACACATACACCCTTGAGATACCTTTTAAAGTTATCACCAAAAATCCATGAATAAGGGAGGAGATGATTTACCATTCATTAGTGACTCAATTCTACTGAACTCAGTAGAATACTTATTTATGCCACTATAAATATTCCACTATATTTATATACATCATTTACAACTACCCCTCCAGAACTTTCTTCTGTCTCCCTATTTTCATTTCCTGTAGGTCTCTTCTTCATCTAACAGGGCACCTTAAAAGTAGACTAATGAAAAACTCTGCAGCATCTCAGTGCAATTATTAGTGAGGAACCAAGTCTGACCCATGCTTATTCTTTGTCCAGTTCTGAAAGATATATTCTCCAGGTGTTGTCACCCATAACAAATGAATAATGGCAGAAAGCAGTCTATATTAACATTTGCGCTAATACAAACATGCGCTGTTTAAGCAATTCACCTGAGATTGAGTGCCTTGCTGTTGTGACTTTTGTTTAAGGTTGTAATCCCATGTGATGACATTCTCTTGTGCAGAAGTAGTACGTTAGCACCACACAGCAATGTCACGATGATGAGGAAACCATAGACTCAGGAAGCAAGAGCAGAAGGGAAACAAAGTTTCACACTCAGGAACCATTAATGAAGTAAACACACTTGAACGCTGACAGGTAACTCATATAGCCATCTACCAGTCACGTTCTAAACTGAACCGACACTTACAAAAAATGCAAACCTATATGTAAGCAAAATTTAGAATCATTTTAAAGTTAGATTATCCTGTGAAAGCCATGCAAATAATGCCTGAGCAAACACATCGTCTTCAAAACCAGAGAGGGAAAAGGCATCTTTTCCTCCTGTGCAGAAGGCTGTGCTTCCGTTTTATATCTGTTTCTGATGATCCATGAAGAAACTAAATTTACTGCAAGGGTGCACATCATAATGCAGAGTCCTAATCCTACAACACTGCTGAATGTCTTTGCATTACCTTTAGGCACTATAACTGTTTTCAATAAACTACTCAACAATTTTAACTGTAACTAGAAGAATTTGGAGCGCTGAAGCTAACACTGTGGTACTTGGGAACACACACTCACGTACACACACATTCTCGCACACATGTAATGATGGTTAAATCCATGTGTGCATGTGTGATTAGTTATCAGACTTGCACAGAAGAAGTGAATCGTTCTTGTTGTGAAGCCTATCTAGACAAACATGCACAAATCACATTTGGACCATTTGCACAACCCACAAATGACACGTTTCTACAGAATTTACCAAAATGGCAATTTACATCCCCCCACACCATCCCAAACCATCTTTCAATGAGAATTAGCACTTCTTCTGGAGCTAAAAATTTACAGTGACAATACGTGTATGAGGATGGAAAAATAATAAAATATTAAACCCTGAGAGTTTCAAGTACTTTTGTCTTTCTTGGTAAACATTTTCCACCTCTCCAAAAACAAACATTATTCAGAGTTTAGCCCAAGCTTCTGAAAGATACTGATTACATTCCAGCACTCTAGGACTGTCATGTGAATTTAAAGACAAATACTGTCCAGATAGCACATACCAGCTGCCAGTTACTATGTAGTAGGACATTCCCTCACCTTCTGTTTTAGTTTTATGAAAGATTGTTTTCCTTTAAAATGGCAGGGTCCCTCCATTCCCTCTTCTCTGCTAGCAGTGAGACATGTCATCTGATACTAATTTGTACTTGCTTTGTGTTTTGACTTAATTTGATTAATAACTATATCCTTTAATGGCAGTGTGACTTAACAATATGCTATTATGCTGGTGCACTGCACTTCAGCATCTAGTAGCAATTCGTCTGCATCACAGCAACATTTTGAAACTAATTCAAAGAGGCATTATTCTGTACCTCTTTACCACAGGGTAGAGGTCTGCTCTTCTACTGGAATTGCCAGCTTAGAGCTGCAGGCCAAATCTGTGTTGAATTTAACCAAAGACTTTTCTTAGCACTCACATTCCAGCCTGAATATCTATAGAATTGTTTTACCCCTTTTTTCACCCTCATATTATTGATTGTCCTCTGTGTCTTTCTTTTTTTTTTTTTTTAAGTTCCCTTACACATTCATGTTTTAGATATTTTAAAGAGTTTAGTAGTACAATACTTCAGGCAGTGACAAAAATGTATCAGTATTGTAAGACTTTATGACAGAGCTTACAAACACACACACACACACAAAACAAATCCTATGAAAGAAACAGAGAAAAGAAGAGAAAGAGAGAAGCAAACAAGCAAGCAAGAAAGAATTTATCACACCTCAAATTACAAGTATAACTGAGCTTTATGGTGTCTTAAGAGATAACACATGTTTTCTGTTGTATAAGATGAAACTAGTAAATAAGGTTTAACATGCCTGTGGGAAGGCAGGAAAATCCAATGAATTCCCAGCAGCTCCAAAAACTCAGGAGAAGGTGTAATTGCACACAACAAAATATGGATTATCATCGTCAACACCAGAGAAGCACCTCACAGAAAAAAAAAGAAAGCCAAATTTTCATCTAGAGCAGTGGTAGGTGCTTCTTGCTTATGTCGTTGAAGAGGCTCCATTCCTTAATTAGAAGGAGGTTACACAGGTGGGAAAAAAAAGGGGGGGGGAAGGTTTCTTAAAAGATTTCAGGTCTAGGGGAATGGGACTACTCACAATGTGCCAGAGAAGCCAACATTTGGGAGAAGGAGGAGTAGAGTCGGACAGAAAAGTGATCTTCAGAGCTCAAATTCCCTGTTGCTGACCTGGAGTCAGTAACTGCTGTTCAGGATTCTTGTTTCTGTAAAAGAAAGATTTAAAGTAGCAACCATGGTATCACAAAGCAAACCTGTCTGAGTATTGAGGCAATTAAAGGATCAAACATTAAAAAAGAAAGAAAAAGTAATTACCCTTACAGTGGAAACAATGGCAGTAAAGTTTATACATGATGGTTTCCTTTGTATTAGACCAATGCTTGCCACATGCCAAAACATGAACCAGATTGCATAATATGTAGGTTTTTTATAATTTCCTCAGATTAGGTTTTTATGAATGCCTGTCAACAGCAAATGATAGGCATGTGTTGCATTAACAGCCGCTATAAGCCATGCCAGTACTGACTTCTCTGCAAATCTAAAGCCTGGAGGAAGCTTAAAAGCCCATTGATTGAAAAGGAATCAACCCCATTTGCATTACATTTCTGAGGTTTTTACCTTCTTTTTTTTTTAACCAACTATTAGTTGCTTTTACATTTTCACTAATAATAGCCAATAATTACAGGGTTATTAACAGTCATCTGGAATAAACAGATCTGATTATCTTCTCCAAGGTGTTCCAGCCATCTCTGGTTATTTTTAAACTTCCTGGCATAGATCATCTTGAAAAATTATTTTATTTTTATTTCTGTGTGTGAGTAGTAGAAAAGAACTCCCTGTCTTTAGGCCCTCACCCTCTACTCCTCCTGTTACACTTGCAGTAAAGCAAAGTAGCAGAAAGAAAATGGATTCCATATCAGTAACTGGTATGAGCTAGACCTGAGAGATACGTGTTGCCCAGTTTTAGAGTCTACACAAACACATAGTTTATAGATTAGGAAAACTCTCAAAGCTTTTAATGTTTAAGTTTCTTGAACATCAGGAAAAAATATAATTTACAGACCCTTAAAGGAAAAACAAGACTAAAAATTTTAAATGGCAAATTCCTTGCAAAACACAAGTGTCTCATTGGTGAAATAAAAGAGTTCAAAATTGCTTTTTCTATAAGGTAACATTCCCAGCATAAAAGTGCTGTAAAAGTTTGAATAACTCTCACATTAAAAATTGACACACTACGTTCTACAGTGTTTTTTTCACATCATCAGATAACTACTTCAGTCTCTAAATTCTAAACAACTATCAGATCAAATCGAATGAATCCAAAAACAACCAAAAAAATAATAGTAGGAATATCTGAGTTTAGAAGAACATCCCAAATACTGATAACATGGTATTCAGGGAATTTATTAGTCAGGTCTACAGCTGTTGGCCTGCTATTCAGCTGAGCTGTATGTTGCTCATATACATTTCATGGCAGAAGCATTTCATTTTGATGAGTGGAAAGTCCATGAGAGTTTGGCCCAGACTGCACAAATGTAAAACAGAACTCCTCTGTGTTGGGCTGCATATTTCTGGATTCAGCTTAATTAATGTTGCTGACACAAATCCAAGTTTTCGGTGAATGTCCATCAACCTCAGAGGAATTTCATCCAAGGACGAGAACAGAATTAAGGCAAACAGATACGGGTCAGCTTTAGGAAAGAGCCATTATTTGTGCATGTGTCACTCTCCATCAGACAGAACATATTTAATAAAAGAAGGATTTTATTTTTTTTTCTATTCTGGTCAAACCAAAATCAAAGTCAATATTCTGATTGGCTTCAGTATAGGTAGGAGTTGGGTTTCTGTGATTTTAAGTTTTTAGGGTGATTTTCTTTTAATACTTTCTCTGCCTCCTTGATTCCCTTTTTAACTCATGGATGTCCTCCGTGTTACCGTGACTGTGGAGCCAGCCAGGCACTGCTCTCCCAGCACTACCCACCGCAGCCACGCGATGCTCGGTACCCACTCAAGCACAGCTCCTGTGGGCAGACCTAGGCCATATATGCTTAAAACACAGGTTTAGATGCCAAGCAAATGGAGCCTAACCTTCAGCATCCAGCTTCCCCATCCCCTCTCTACACAGAGCACTCCATTACAGGAAGACAGCCCCTATATATATTTATGTTCATAGATAGACTCAGATAGATGGCACCACCACCACCAAACAAAACTAACAGTGTACAGAAAAGCCTCCTCCATTGTTTGTTCAAGGCAAAATTCTTGAACCTACAACAGGCAATAATTGATGGGATTGAAAATTCCAAAAAGGCCACTTTTGACGGTTTTACTTTATGTACATCAGCCATCTTATTGTCATTGAAAAATTAATCTGGCTGCCTAAGCAAGTCACCGTTTTGCTTCGTGTGCAATCAAGGCCTACACATTTTTTATTGTACTCAACGACCCATGCAGGGGGGAAAGAACTTTCCAAAAGAAAAACTGACAGCTCACTCAGGAAAAGGCTGAGTAAATAGATAGGACATGCATGTTGCCTGAAGGTCAGCAAACTCGGGCTCCCGAATTAATGGCAGATGCAAATTCCAGCCTCAAAGCTCAGCTGTGACAGCTCCCCTCTGACTCCCACCCCCATTCAAATGGCCAAGCTGATTCACCTTCTGATACCCATCCCCTCGGCTCTCCTGAAGCAAAGATCATGTCTCAATACAAGCACAGACCCACCACCTGAGAGACATGCCCAGGTGACGTGCTGGGAAGGCTTTTTACTCCAAAGTGGGAACCATCCCCAGGACTGGGGCTGCGGGAATCCAGTTCTGTTTTGGGGATATTGGCATTCCGGTACAGATATTAAGACCCTTGTGTTTGCAGGTGGTGTGTCAGTGGTCGTTTCTGTCAGTGGAGGGCTGTTGGGTCATTATTAAGAAATAGTGACCTGCATTTCAAACAAACCAAACTAATCAGTGGCTAAGATTTTGCACCAGCTGTTTAATAATAGTTTGTCTAATAAAATATTCATATTATCATATATTTTCCATCTTAGAGGATGATCAGAATGTCATTTTAATATTTTCCCCCTACTAAAATAAAATTTTAATTAAGGCTAAAGATATATTGCCTACGGAAAGCTAAACTGTTTAAAATTATTAACTGCTTGAATACTTGTTGCTATACTACAAGCTGCCATAAAAGAAAAGAAATTAAGTACATGGGGGATTAACGCAATTTTGAAAGCTGCGTTCCCCTCCCTCCTCCTTTTAGATACGCCTAACTGAGCCATAACTATTTTTCTCCACTCAGCCAGACTCCAGCTTTGTGGCTTTTTTAATAACCTGGCTTTTCAAGCTTGTGCCCCCGAGAGCCTTTTCATTTCTGCCGCACTACCTACAAGCAAATTTCTTCCAGTTGCTCAACAGCCTAATGCCTCCCTTTCTTCGTTGTTGAAGCATTTCATTGCAGTTTCATTGACGGGGAGGTGTTCTGTTACAGTGGAATCAATAGCTCAGGGCTTCCCAGCACACCGATTAGCTTGTCAGTCAGAGCCTGGGGGAGGTAGTGTAAATCCCAGAATACCAGGGGCCACCAGTTTGAAAAGTAAGGAATGCAAGGAGCCCGCGTGGGTTTTTCTACCACCTGTTGCTCTGCAACATGTGCAAAGTGTATTAACTTCTTTGCTGCTACATGCCTTAAAGGTCAACTGTGATAGAAGCTTTAAGCTTTTAGAATATTTTAATTCATTAGGAATCAACTTTTACTGATTTGCGACAAAAAGAGCCTTACAAAAGGCATGTTTTTTCAGTGGCTGGGCTTTTTGTTGGGGTTTTTCGGTAGGTTTGCTTTTGGCAACATGTTGGTTCCTCTTTCAGCTTTTTTTTTTTCTTTTTTAAATCCGTACCTCATCTGCTTTTTTATTATGTAGGAATAGAAAACAGTTTCTATAGCAAATGTGGCTCCTTCCTCTGCCCTCCCTTCCACCACAAAAATAGTATCAGTTTAGATGATCCAGACTGTCACAAGGGGGATATTTCTTCTTTCACCAGTTTAGACTTGAGGAGGATGAAAATAAGAAATATGAAGTTGGAAAACTTCTGCTCTACATATGCTCCCGGTGCAGAATGCCTGAGCGGCGGCAGCGGCTGTGCTCCCACCGTGCTGCTCTCCCAGGGGAGAGCAGAGTGGCTCCAGATCCTTCCAGCCCTTTTATGGACTTCTGGTACTGACCGGGAAAAATTAGAGAAGCTCAGAGTTGCTCTTAACTGCACGTGCAATGGACAATCAAGCCACCTGAAGCTAACTCCCCTTTCAGCTACCTCTCTTGGATGCCTCTGTTGGATAAAACCATGTCCTAATGGCTAGCCAAGGTAACACAGAGGTATATTGTCAGCACTTGTGGTCTGAAGTGGTGAGTGAGCAATACATCTCTGGATCAGCCTCTAGGTCATTAAACGCTGTCTCTAAGAAGTGCTCCAATTCTAAGAAAATATATGTAACCCAAACGTCTCCAAAGACAGCCATTAAAAACAGGGGCGCAGGCCCTTTGAGCCAACCTAAGGAAACCTTATTACAGACATTTATTATCCAAAAACCACGTCACACTTGACCACAAAAGGAAATTCTGTGCTTAGAGCATAAAAGTCTGTGCTTTGGAAAGGTTTTGCTGTCACCACATTTGGGTTGCTCACAAAACCTCTACAAACTCACCACAAACCACAAAGTAAACCTGCATGGTGCAAATTGTGCTTATTAACATAATTCCACAAAATTAACTCAATAGAGCTTTTTTTTATTAATTTTGTTTTGAAAGAATGGCACTGGGATTTTCTAACTAATAGCATAAACAACAGCTGGAAGCTCTGGGCTGTCGAAGTGGATTCCAAACTTTGCATTGAAAATATTAATCTTTTCAATAGAGAATAATCTTAGACTCATGTCTTTCCAAAGGCGAGGAACAAAAAAAGTTTACATTAATTTAAAGATCCTTAGCGAAATGCCCTCTTCTTTAGAGTGAAGAAAGAATCCAGGCTGATCTAGCTTTTTCCCTTTCACTAGCAAGTGTAAGCCTGCTTTAATTTTAGAATATAAATATGCATCTTGTTCTTTTAGGCACGTTGCTCCAGATATTTAGTTGCTTAAGCAACACACCAGAAGGATGCAACCAAACTTTTTGTGATACTGTAGACCACATATCTTTTATATCACCTTATAATTAATAATCCTGAGAATGTCTATAACAAATCTCCTCTTTTTTTTTCCTGCTCTACCCACTACTAGTAGTGCTGTTAATTCAGCAAAATTAGTAGACTTGTGCTGTCAGAACAAATCACTCCCACTCAGTTATGAATGTGGTTACTCAGCAAGACTGCATGTTCAGAATTTAGGGGATGTTTTTTCTCTCTGTTTCCATCTTTCACTTCTTTTCCTCCCCCTGTGTGCATTGTAGTTGTGAACATCTGATATGGGTAAAATTGCACTGGGTGATTACTTAAATTCAACCTTTGACTGCAGAAAAATACTCTATGCCTTGACACTTCTTTCACCAAAAATCCTGCCTCGTGTTGAATCAAAGCACTTGCAACAAAAGCATGCTATCATATGTCGTTTCCCCCATTTCAACCAGTAAGTGTAATTAATTATTTCTTTACCATGCACCTTATAGACAGTTACCTCAGGCATCTGAAAACAGGTCTGCTACTTGTAACCACTTGAAGCTTCTGTCATCAGAAGGGGATTATGCTATATTACTTATTACGCACACACGCATGCTTATACACACACACACACACACACATTATACTCCAAAAAGGAATGTGAGACAGCCCAGCCACAAGCTATCAACGCCAGGCTGGGCCTGGGGAGCAGCAAACCCACAGGCAGCGCAGGACCCATCCAGCACAGCGTGCCCTGAAGTTTGCACTGACCAACAAATTTGGCCTGCAGAGATCAAGTTTCAGTGCAATTAAAGGTCTCTTGTTAGCTATAGGCTGGAAAAGATGTAACTATACATAGGGAGTATGTATACGTTCATTTCTGTACTGTTAACACCTCAGGTTTAGTAAAAGTGAATAGACCAGTAAACACTTTCACAGACTGTTTGGGAAAAACATCCAAACTAGGGAAAATAAAAAGAGAAAGAGGTCATTCATAGGTAAAGTGGTATTGCCTTTCAGACATATTATTTTTTCAAATTATCACTATTTATAAAACTCATGAATGAATTCATGAACAAAAGCTATAAAATATTCATGAGCATTCTATAGATGTGGAATTCTTGGCTAAACATGAAAATACACGTGCAGAATATACACACACAAACAAAAACACATATGAGAGATAAATGTCACTTTCATCCAGCTGAGAAACCTCCTAGCTGGACCCACAGACGTATGTTCTTTTATGGTAAAATGGAACAGAGTCTCAGGGCACAATGTCCAAATTATTATCTGTGGGGGCATCCAAATACATTTTTAACACAAAATACTTCTGTACATCAAATTGTTTGCTAACAGTGTACTATCCTATCTTCTCATGCCCATTCCCTCTGTCCCTTCACCTATAGGTTTCTCTAGCACTGTGCATACAACACGTGCACCGAAAACCTTGTCTTTGTTAATCGGTGCTGCATAAGCTAAGTTAATACATTTCATATCCAAATCAACACCTACAGCCATCATGACTTCATGTGTTTGGATTCTGTCCTAACTGGCAGTAAAAGCTGTCATTAGGAACAGGAAACAGTATGAAAGACCTTTCACGGCCTCTTTCAGCATGCAATGTCATCTGTTACCATGGGTTGTATAGTACTGATGGCTATAAATGCCACTCTGAATGATGCAATCTCATATGTGATGATGAACTTGAAAAAACCTTTGTTGAATTTGTGCTTAAGGTGCTCATATTCCGGTTATTCATGAGCATCCAAAATGTTGATCACCAGCCGGGTGTTTCAACAACCCCAGTGGCAATGCTACAAAACTCGTGCACAGCCCTTCCTGTAAAAGATGGCACAAATAAACTCACTTTATAGATTCCGTGAGAGTTATTTGTCAGGCATGTCAGCTGCAGCTCATTTCCCTAAATTTCGTAACCTTTCCTGGTGGAAAGGTTTAGAAATAAAATCTGCAGTTTCCCTTTCCTTTTTTCTTTTTTTTCTTTTTTTTTTTTAAATGATAGTGTTTCTCTGTGCAGTCCTCCTGCAATTATTTTGTTCAGATGTATCTATAAATACCTTTGGATACCTACCCAATTTCTCCTATACGTAAACTAGCTAATCAGGAGTAAAGCAATTTATTTCCCAAATTGTAGGTGTGAGGCAAAGAATTGGGCAAACCCCAAAGCGAGGGATGTGGAAGGTTAGCCAGTGCTCTACGTGGTTCAAAGGGACGTTGTGGGCAAGTCCCCGTCACTGACTGCCAATGGCTCTCCATCACGAGCAGCTGCAACCTTTCCTACCACAACCGTGGGTCGCTCTTAGGAAGCAGCTGCCAATCGTGTTGTATTGTGTGATGATTTCGTGCTGTGACAAAATATTCCCACCATAGGCTCTGATGAACTCATCAAATATATTCTTTCCTGTAAAATAACAGAACCTTCACCTCAGTCTCCAAAGGTAAAGAGATCAAGTTTTAATCCACGAGAAACTAAACTTCAACAGTGTTGAATTTGCTTTGTTCAGAATCAGGTTTTGCAACTCGGAGTGGTTGGTTGTCTTCTTGGTCCTCTTCAGGGCTGGCCCACCAGCCTGGATGACTACCATTGGGTCCGTCCATGATGAATCAAAGTCAGCTAGTGGTTGCAATCTTCCTTATACTTCTGGGGCTTCTTTCTGGAGGAGAGAGTTGTAAATTTAGTTGCCAGTCCTGAAAGATTTTGAAGTAAAAAGTACCAAAACAGTAGTTCAGAAGACTGGAAATGGGTCACTGTTGTCAGAAACATAGACACGGCTAACAAAGCTGAACTGTGCTGCAGAGGACACAAAGAGCATTAAGTTAAACACTACAGAAAGTATGAGCTCAAGCAATCTGTGCTACCTGGCACACATGAAGTTAAGGAGGACTGCTGTAAGTCCATAAGGTCCAGAGCAAACCAGACTTTTAGCACTGACTTTGGAGCTCCCTGGCCCTATTAACTGTTATCCAGAAGAAAAACCTTTGTGAAAGAGTCTAATATTGTGATAAATATAGAACTTTATCATCTCGTTTTACTTTGTGGACATCATACTGGATGTAAGTAGATAAGAAACTGCACTAAAGCAACTCCTGAATGTCCTTTTTTTTTTTCCTAATAGGAATCACTGTTAGTGTGTAACAATTTATTAACATTAATTACATATACAGTAGCAATATACAGATAATTTGGAATGGCAGAGCAATTGTTGAATATGTGGAAATTTATAAGAAAGAAAATTGGGTCATATGGAAAAGAAAACTTAGGAAAGAAATAAGGTGGAAAAATGAAATGTAAATTTATAAGCTGTAAGAGATGGGTGTAACGTATTAATCAACGTTGAAGTAAGCATTAAAGAATGGAGAGGTGAGGGGGCTACTGAGGTGCAAGTAGCTGTTCCCGTGACCCACCAGCCCAGGGCACATTGCTAGCCCTGGGGAGGCTTTGCAAGCTAAGGGATCATACTGCACTCATGGCACCCAGGACCTTCACCCATGCTGGTGGCACGGAATAACCAGCCACGAATTTGGGCCCTCTGAAGTCAAACATGAAAGTGCCAAGTCTGCACACAACCTAGGCAAGCACATCTTTACACATTCCTATGTGTTAAATATAACAGCACGGTGTTTAGAGTCTTTATACTACTCAAGCTACAGTTTGGCTGTCATTGCCTAACTTCAGAAATATCCCATTATTTTCACTTCTCAACCAAATAAGCAATGATGCTCACCTTTATTCTTCCTCTTTTTCTGTGTACGAAGAGATCATGAAAAAGGCAGATCCACGGGAATTTCTTAAATGGCACTGAATATGCTTGCCCAGAAAGACAAGAGATTTCACTGTCAAAACCTGGGGCTATACAGAGAAAAAGAATAAAAAGATTAGGGGAGAGGAGTTTTTGAGGTCTAGAACCAGAGCCTTGTAACAAGGATAGCCCCTTTTGTTCTCATCTCTTTTAACTTTCTTTTTCCCTCGTAACAGTTGCCCGGTGGTTATGAAGAGCTTCAGTCCTGCATTTCAACTAAGGGGCCCTTCTTTATTCTCTCAGAAGAGAGCTGTCTCAAGAGCACCATGCTAAAGTACTAAGTTATCATCAGGCTGGGGCTTTCGTGCAACTGTTTGTGTGTGTGTGAAACAAGCTCTCAACATGTTAGTAAGAAGCCTTTAACCCAGATTACGCCACCTCTCTTTCTATAGTGTTCTTTTAGGGCAGAGTGTGAAAGGTCACCCTCTCAGGCTGGATAGCAGTACTCAACCAATTACAGTGCACCAGTGTTTCCACAAAAGAGGTTTCGAGCCTACAGCTACAAAAGATTTTACGTGTCTGATTTTTAAAAACACAATTACAAAAGGAGGAGGCTCGCTTATGCCTATTTTGGGGCCCTGAATGATTTTTTTGTTTAAAAAAAAAAAAATCAATTCTGCTTCCTCAAAGAGGTCTGAAAAATGTGGCCAGCCCAGCACCTATGCTATTTAAAGAGCAAAACCTCTAATCCCTCAGGTTCAAGTAGGTGTGATTCAGGAGTCCTGTAGCTACCAGAATAATAGGATGGGTTATCTGAGCATATGAGTAGGCTGGCTTTATGAAAACAATATTTACAGCAAGTGGTATAATGGCTTTGAATTACACCTTGCATTTGCCTCGCTTTCCTGAGACATTGAAAACCGTGGATTTCTTTTGCACGGATACATTTGCAGACCTAATTCACCAACTAAAGTTTCATCATTTTCCTTAATATAAGTTCTTCAGAGGCACGCATGAGAATGAACCAGCAGCCCATGTCCTTCTGCAGTGGAGTTAAGCCGAAGTCAATGCAATGACATCTGCATTGCTCATTGGGTATATCAATAGGGAGCTCGCTGCACATGTGGTTAGAGTAACCTTTCCCTGAACATTAGCCAACTTGAAGTCCTAAGGCAGATAGTTCCCCATTTAACGGGGACCTAGTGTCTTCCTTTACTCTGTGTAGCTAAAGGGCTCTTTTTAGTTAGGGAAAAAAATCTCAAATGCTTTTAAATTGTGTGGCTGCATATTCAAAAGACAGGATTTAGGCCATCAGCTCTTCCCAGTTAGTTCTCAGGGAACACTCCATGCTTTCAGCCTAATTGTTAAATAACGTTACAGTGAATATTTCGAAGCTATCTAGGAGTGCTGAGTACCTGCGGAAACCAAATCAAATAGGCAACCTGGAAAATTTCAATCTGGAAGTCTTGTTATTTCTAGTATGTCCATTACAGTGGCACCTCACTGCCTGTGTTTAGAATTTTTTTTGTATTTCTCTTTAAGGAAGAAGTGTATTTTCCATTCTCTTTCTTCTGGACCCCTAGAAAACCTAATAAAAGCACAGAAATTGTGTGTCTTTGGTAGAGGAAGGTAAGAACTAGATACACTGAATAAAGCATGATATTCGAATTGGCAGTAAAATATTCCTGGGATCACAAGCTGTAGACGAATTGCTACAATAGCATTTATTTGAAAATTTAGGACAGGAAGAGAAAGTTTTATTGTAGGTCATGTAGAAGACCTGCAAGGTCAAAGAAAACCAAAGACTGCTGCTATTTATGTCAGGGCACAAAACAAAGTCCGTGGGACTCCTGAGAAGCTCCATGGAGATAAGCCACCCATGCTTCAATCTCCTTTGGTGATTCTGGAAAAACTGGTTAAAATTCCTGTACCTCATTGTATGTATCTGCAAAACCATTTCTGATGTAATTCTCAAATGTGTTGTGAGATTTACTTGCCAAGTTTTGGGGATTCTTGAAAGAGAAGAGCCAAGCGACGTTTCACACCATCTCACAGAAGATATATGCAAGATTTTATATGAGCCTATCTACATGCTTTTGTATGGATTCTCCAAAAGATAAAATAAAACAGTACTTGCACATTTCCAGCAATTGTCCAATGTCTTTTTCTCCTCTTCCTCCATTCAATGAACTGTTAAAAGGCCAAGAAGAACTGTTGTGCAGATGATATGAAACTAAAGAACTTGTGGTAGGTGTTACACATTTTGGTACCATCTGTGCTATCTAATCCCAGCCAAAACAATCTCCTGTTCCTATGTAACTCTGAATCTCACTGGAAAAGGGGGGGGAGTAGTGTGACTGGCTCAAACCTTCCTGTGTAGGAGTATTATTATCAGTGTTTGCAAATTTTTTCCCTCTTTATAACTACCATAACTCTTCTTTAAAACCCCTCATCTGGCTGCTGGCCTACTATAGAGACTGAGCTCTCTACAGAAAAATGGCTTATGTTGGTTGGTTCACTTCTGGTGTGTTGGAGGGAATCTTCACCCAAGAGCAAATCGTCAACTCACACAAAAAGTTCTTGTTTCACTTCCTTACTTTCTCACATCGCCTTGCAGCGTTCTTCACCCTCCTTCAGGTCAGGAACACAGAGAACATCCTGATGACACATTTTGTAGCACAACTTAAGGCAAGTGTTTCCTGGAAATCATTCTGGATTGAAACCACTTGTGGTGGATATTTCCAGACATTGATGGCACTGCAGCATCTCATAAGACCTGAAATTAGTTTGAGGTTTGTTTGATTCTTTATTTTGTTTTTAGATTCAATCCATGCTCTGATCTGCTCTCAGGGAGCTTGCTCTTCCCTAAAAGTTTATGGGAAAACCTGTTTGTGCAAGGGGTTCGCACATGTACACACATTAGTCATCTTATATGTGACATACACACGATGTTGTCATCACTGTCAAACATAATAAAAGTAAAGCTAAGACACTTAGCCACATATTGATCTGCTTCTGTATCTCCTGCAGTATACTTAGCATAACGAGGTCTTTCCACAGGGCTCCAAGGCGGGGAACAGCATGCTCCCTGCCACTGTTTGCTTTGGAAACAGCAGAGGAAGTATCTCATCTCAAACTTGCCCATTGTTCTGCTACTCTGCTGTTGCCATATAATCCTTGGGAACCTGTGGCCTTCATAAGAAACACAAAAGAGAACCTGATTAGGCTCACCGTTCCTCTTCACAAGGCCAGTTTCTCTTGGAGATATTTTTCTATGGGAGAAATATTTGAAAGGGCCATGCTAAGAAGGAGCAGAGAAAGGAGACATAGAATCATGAAATTAAAAATCCACTCAGTCATGAAGTCTATCTCCTGCCCAGTGCAAAATGGTGCTGTATGCCTGGGTTTGTAGTACTGTGGCAACTCCTAGCAATGGCAGTTTCCACAGTGTTCCTTCATAGGTAGACAAAGAATAACCCTCTTTCCCAGAAGTCTACTTTTTTTTGTTGTCAATATGTATTTCAGTATAGTCCAACATACCTGTTCATACTGAAAGCCTGTGCAAAATATTCTGTGTAATTTCATTCATCTACTGATTAAAAGAAATGTTACTGAAAGATAGGAACTCTTGCAAATTACATAAACTTGATTACTCTAAGTGTTAAGACAAACAAAGTTTGCCTCATAATGAAGCAATAGATGTAGCACTGTAGTCTTGCTTTGTGCTTCTGAGCAACAATTTTTTGTGTTTTATTGCCCTTGGAAGATGGCATCTGCAAACTGTTTTTTTTTCCCAAATAATCAGCATGTCTCAGACAGAGATGAATATACAGCAACAAAACCTAAAGTGTCTGTTTACTAGTTCTTTACCTTCAACCTACCCTCTCCCGTACAGGTGACTTGTTCTTTTTTTGTCTCTGCACTTCCCACATTACCTGGATCAGATAAATGCATGCTCTCTTTAATCTTATTAAAGCAAAATCCACTCAACTATCTTATAGTTAAGTACAAAATCTTAGCTCCAGAACATTGGTTTTGCCCAGGGATATGGAAGAGATATAAGTGCTTATTCAAGGATAGATTGGTCTCATTGAGACATGTGGCCAACCTGTTAATAAGTTTGTACTATGCAATATTATATGGTCTAACTTCAGGGGAAAGGCTGCTTTTTTTTTTTTTTTATGGTAATCACCCAGTTTGCGGGAACGGAGGTATTTATCGTCCTACCTTTGACTTGTTTTCTTTCTTTGGTGTGTCACAGGAAATATCTGTTTTTTCACCACACCCATCTTTTCAAAAAAGAGGTGAAAAGGATAGACATATACTGTTAATCAAAGATTTAAAATATTATCTCTCCTTTGGTTCATTCACCAGTAATCCTGTGTATAATAAAAGCAGATCAGGTACCTTTAACAAAATGGTATTTCTAAATTACCCCTGGGTAATTCAGAATGGTAGGTATTTTAATCTCTACAATCCCTAGTATGTATCTATTTATTTTCACTGGCTTTTGGCACCCAGCTGGCAAAAATCCAGTCCCCACAGCAAGAGAACTATCAGAAACAATAGGAACTTCAGAGACGAACACAGTCAGTGAAAGAATGATCAAATCAACAATTTATTTTTTTTATTCGGTTTCTGCTGGCATCTAGCTGGCACAGACACACACATCCAGATACACACACACATCAAGTAATATAATGCAAGAAAAAGCGAGGGAAGAGGAAGAGGGAATGAAACTGGAACACAATACATGCAGAGAAATCCCAATAGAGCCACTACATTTTATTCAAGTTTTCTTGTTTTCCCAAGCCTCTCTAACTGGCATTCTTCCACTGCAAAGAAGCACAGAAGATAAGAAAAGTTGAATGAGAGCAGCACTGCCCTGATTCTAACATGTGCTCTGTGTGTTTAAAAGTCACTTTGCCATCCTTTTGCCAAGTACTGTGTGTACATGTCTGCATGAGCGAGAGAGTTTATAAGTTTCCTACATCAGGAACATCAGTGACTGTATTTATTAGCTTGTTTACAAACCTCAACAAATCTTTCAAAATTTTATACTGTGTTATAAAGCTTGCCAAGTCAAGTCCCCTAAACTTCACAAATAACATCATAATGGCATAGATAATACAGTTATTCAACTAGTAGAGGATATCAGACCAGCAGGATTTTTCAGGCAGATTGGAGAGTAACATTAAATACAACATCGTCTTGATTAATTGGAGGAATGGTCTCAGATAAACCAACATGTGGTTCAAGAGGGGCCAATGTAAAGTGCTGCATCCTGGAGGGAAGATAAGTAGCGTTTCTGCGGAAGATGATCTAGGAGATACCCTTAGTGACAGACAAGTCATTGACATTAGGATATTGGAGAGGGAAAAAAGGAAAATGTCCTACTGGATCACGTGCAATCTGTAGATGATGCTTCCCAGCATCAGGTACCAGCTGGAGGACTGGGGTCTACCTTTGGCGCTGTAATTCAAAAAAGATTTGTACCAAATAGGAAGGGTCCTCTTTCTACCAGCATGGAAATATTGAGGACTTAAATTTGCTGTCTCAGTAAGAGGAGGAAAGGAATGCTAGCAGCCTTCAAAAAAATAAAAGTAGAAGTAAAGGTGAAAGGAATAAACTATTTTACATGTCCACTCAGGCTAGCAAGATTTGGGGTAGAGATAAAGAAACATTTAAGGAAATCTGAGTGCTAGGATAGATGACTTAGGGACCTGTGGCACTAGAAAAAAAAAAAAAAAAAGAAACAGCTAAGTATTGTCCAGACCGTTGCTTATCCTGTCCTAGCACAGAGAAGGTCTAGAACTCCTGGGGTTCTTTCCTGGCTCACTCCTGATGGTTCCATGACCAGATCTAGGAAATGTCAAAATTACGGGTCTCCATTCCTCATTGTCCTCCACACAGCACGAGCTCCAGCTGGGAAGAATTAAGCAGCAAGAAAATTATCTCTGCTCTCTGTCCTGACACCACAGCAGCTCTCAGAAAAGAGGAGCAGTAAGTTTCAGCAGACGTCCAGCTCAGTCCCAGACAGGACTCATGCTCTTCTCAGTCATAGTATGTATGCAATCTGGTTATACATACAAAAGCTGGCACATATTCAGTGCATGCACTATCTGGAAACTTGGCGACTGAACTCCAGTAAGTTTCCGCTGACCATACACGAACTGGCTTTTTTTTCTTTTTTTTTTTTTTTTTCCTCTCAGAATCTTCGAAACTGGATGAAAAGTGGGGCAGATTTTCCATAGGGCAGCAAATTGCACAAAGACAGCCACCCTGCCAAGTTTCATTCCCACCCTCCAGAGATGGAAACACTAAATCTTTCCCATTAAACTGGTCTATAATGCACGAGCAGAACAACAAGTTTTTCTGTAACACGCCTGGACAGTTTCACAATTTAAGAGGGAAAAAGTGCTAATTTTTATGCCAGAACTGTAGGATTTCAACCAAAATATTTGAAGTTTAGGTAAGTTAGGATGGAAAACTGAAAAAAAGATCTTATTGAAGGTCAGTGCCACACAATAATTAGAAGGAATAATGTAGCACAAGACTGAGAAGAACTTCCAAGGTCAGTAAACCCAGCTCTCTGCTATGCAACAACATTGTGTAATCCTATTTTTAAATGCATTGAACTCCAAGTTAAAACTAGTTTCATTATTTGCCTTAACTGCACCTATTAGAAGGCTATTCAAGAGTGTCAGCCCTCCACTCACTAGAAATCTTCTTCTAATTTCTAACTTAGATTTTTTCATCATCAGTTTATCCCATTTGTTTACGTGCCAGCACTGTTTACTAATGTAAATAACTTTTTTTTTCTCACTTCTTTACTTCTCTGATGTATTTTTAAGGAGAATCATACCCCATATTCAGCAGTACTTCTTGTCCTGCTTACAATATGTAACTTATATGGTGTCTGATGTCTGCTTTGTACCCTAAGGAACCAAAGATACCTAAATTCATGTGTGTATCAGTTCAGGTGCACCCACTGCAGACTGAATACAAAGCAACAAGCTTACAGAAAAACTCTTTCATATAGGCAAGTTATTTAAAAACTGACCTGCTCAGACCATTTTCTAAAAGTTCAAGTGTTAGCCATTGCACCTGGCTGAGCTCTGTGTGATCTTACTATTTTCCTGTTCCTACAACAGCGTTGACACTTTGTGATGACAGAACTGCTTTTAGTTCTGGCTGTTAAAGAAAGAAAAAGTGAGTCCTTTAGCAAACAGCTTCTGGAAGCAGGAAAAGGACATCAGGAGCTTATCATAAACCTCGTGAAAAGCAATTCTGCTCTGTAAGGCTACGGAGAGAGAATTCTGTATGAGAGAAAACAGACAGGAGGAAGCAAATGGGTATGAGGTATCACTCAGAGCTCCCAGCTCTATCACTGTGTGGTCCAGCCAGGATAGATGTACCGCGCTCTGTTGCAGATAACAGGGGCTCTTTATAGCACAGATGAGAACAATCCTTGAAACACAAAGGGGAAAGAGTTCAAAGAGACTGTGTTTCTTGGAGAACAGAATCCAAACTCCAACTAAGAGCAAAAGAAGGGCCTGGGCAATCTGGGGACTTTGCAGTGATAGTTTAATTAGACTAGCCTTATCTGTACAAATGTGGCAGCTCTCTGAAAAACTCTGCTTTTTGCTCATCCCTTAAAGCTCTCACTGGAATAGCCTTTTGCCCAGTAACAGGCACCCAGCCTACAAGCCAGACAACATCTATGCACTAAAACTTGAACAATTTTTTTCTAAATGTGCAGCATTTTTTACATAAAATCAGAACGTGTTCCATAAGTTAGTCGCTGAGTAAGGAGATTCTTTCCAAAAATGCTTGGGAAAACTGTATTTAGCACATATATTTATAGAATATTATTTTACATATATTGTACCTATCTGTCTGGATTTTCTTTTAAAAAATGTCTTATCGTAATAGTTTAAATACAGTCTTTCCGTTTACTTCCCATCATCCCTATTTCATTATGCAACTGAGTGCTCTTATCTAGATATTTAAATGTTTGTTTAAAATTATTAAGATTTCTCTGTAAAGTTTCCAGGGAAAAAACAGAATACCCTTAACTCTACTTTCTCATAGCACAAGAACAAGGGGAAAATCAGTAAAACTGAAAGCAGCGAATGTAGAATTAATAAAAATTCAAGTAGGTTGGTAATTTTACCATCAAAGTATATCACTGAGGTCCGACACTTAAAAAAATAGCACATAAGAGCAGGCACCCTCCAGGAATTTGTGGGAAGAATGAAGCTACTGAGCTACCCACAACTAGGAAGGGATGTCACCCTTAGAAGAAAAAGCCACGTATCTCCATTTAAACTAGAAAGCTGAAAGGTAGATCCTGACGCAAAGTCAGACTACAAGAAATGAGCTACTTTAATGAAAATCATATAGAAGTCCTGCCAGGAAACGTCTACTGATGTACCTGGGAATTGCCTTTAACCAGAGACTCGGTGCCACCATCCAGGGACCCAGCACTCCACCCACCCCACCCTCTCCCCGATCCTTCCAAAGTCACAGTCCTTCCTTGCTGCCAGCCACTGAAGGTTAGATCTGTAGCACTGGTGGGGGTTTTGTCCTCAAGTGTGCTTCCCAGCCTTGTGAAATTTATAAGCTCTGTGTGTCACTGGGCCTGGTGGATCTCTGTTCTCCTGCAGAGTTTACAAACTCCAATACACATTTCACTCACGGGACTTGCAGGCTTGATACAGTCTGTGTACTGGGGTCTTCAAGTGGTTTTCTTCATTACATAGCTACTGTTTAGCTGTAGACTCTTAATTCCAATGCTTAAAATTCAGATTTCTTTACCCAGTATAGGATTTTCTTAATTATTAACACACCATGATGAATGACTTCAACCTTAAACAGAGAGGCAGCCCTAGAGATATCAAAGGCAGCAGAATCAGCTATCTTTCAAACACCTTAGTTGAATCTGTATGACAGATGATGCTTTAGAAGTGAAAAAGTTTCGACACTTTAGCAAAGGTAAGAATGCTTTATTTTCCAGATTATCATTTGGAAAGGGGAGAGGGAGATCGCTCTCAAGCTTGCCCATCTTTTTCTTGAAGGGGAAGAGGGGTCAGAGTCAGAAACTCCTCTTCACAGACAAAACAGAAAATCCAGGGAGATCCGATGCATTGTGATTAAGCAGGAGAACTATTTGGGGTAAAGTAGAAGGGAAATGGCAGGGCCATGGTAGAGGAGAATAACATGCGACGCACATGATTACGAAAGAATCACACTCCTGCTCATAAGAAATACCTTTATACTCCGGGCTGTCCTGTGCATCTGGAGGTGGGAGCAGCCCCAGAAAGGCTCTGCACTGTGCAGACTGACACACTTTTACAGGACGAGGCATTAAAGGCAGCCGGTGGGTGGAAAAGGGCAGCGGCACAGCCGGGGTACCCACCCTTTTTGGAGACCAGGTGAAAGACGTCTGCCAAGGTCAGGCATTCAGTCACCAGGTGGTGTATTTAATTTAAAAGGAGTGTTAACCTTGTTTACACAAAATAACACCAATATGCAGAGAAGCAGTAAATCCATTGTCGTTAAACAGCAGGGAGGCTGGGCTGCGCTGGCAGCCTGCCTGCCATGAACTCGGCTGGCACCCGCCAGCATCGCCGGCCGCAGCGCCCCGGCCCACGAACGCTGGCAGCCTCTGCAGAACACGCTTTGCGGTATGCCCTTTCTACCCTCCAGTTGACTCTTTACATTCTTGTCAAATATATTTAGAACAAGAGGTGTCCACTTGAAGGGAAACATTTGTTAATCACTTAAATGCAGGAGTCTGGCAGCGCTCCAAGTTTACATTTATAAATATGTAGTATCTGTTTCCAGCTAAACAAGGAACTCCTGACCCCCCTCACCCGCAATCCAGCAAATATATATACATGTACAGGAGAGGAACTTGCAAGGGTTTGGGGGTGGGGAGACGCTGGAAATGATGAACAGAACCAGCTTGGCTGAGGCAGGACCAGTTCACCCCCCAACACGGACACCCCCCCTCCCCATCAATTTGTTCTCCGCCTTTGTCTGCAAGTGATGTAGATAACAGCGCAGAAAGAGGATGATGTATCTTTAAGTAATGAACAGATTAAAGTTAAATTCCTGTTGACCGAGACAGTTGTGTTGACATTCCTGTTGTTTACAGGCAGCTGTCTCTACTAATGACACTTTGATAACTGGAGTGAGGCTGCTGTTGGGCAGGGGGATGGGGACAGGCAGAGTCAGCCGGGTTAAAGAATGCTCCGTTTAAAACCCGGTCATCCAATTAAACATTAAAGCTGGATCAGAGATCGTCGGCAGCGGTGCTATTCGGGAAGGGAAAATTCTGGGCTTCTTTTTTAACTTATGCTCAGATTATGTGGTTTAGAGGTCAGCCTGCCCCAGTTTGCTAGAGGATGCAGAAGATTCCAAAAGTACTTAAAATAAGCCAGAAAGCAGTAAACTCCGTCAAGCCATCCGTGCGCTGCCATGACACGGGCAAGCACACACACAGTTGCTGGCAGCCAGTTGGGACTGGGGTCACACAGAGGTCCTGCGGGAAAACCTCCCTCTCCCGTGGCTTTTCAAATAAGCAGCAAGAGAGAGAAAAGATCTACGAGCATCCCACCATGGCATCACAATTTCCGTGATCTGCCATCTCTGCACTGCTCTGAAATTCAACTGCTTTGCAGGGCACTCTCTGTGGCTGGACTCTTGTTTACCACTTGCTCTTAAATTAATATGTTTACCATTAACAGCTCCCCTGTTTGGCTGTGGGCTTCTCACGAGCAAGGGCTAAACTGAAATCCTGGAGCCTGTTCCTGAAGTCCTTGCTCTGGTCAGATTCTCAAGAGAAACCCATAAAGCTCAAGATCTACCAGCTGATAAATTTTAAACGTGTAAACAGTCCAGTAGATCTCCTCCTCTGGTGAAAATTGAACAGATGCTTAAGCATTCTACCAAATCACTGCCCAAAGAAAATAGCACAGCCCCTCACCCTGGGTCAGACATCAGCCCCAACTGCCTTTGAATCAGCAAGGTTTAGTCCTACTCAGACCTAGAAAGTAGCTCTTCAGATGCTGAAGGCACCTGGCATTACGCTACTGCTTCAAAGTTTCCAGCACTTCAGAGGACCGGTTAAAATGCAGATACTTCTTTCCCATCTTTTTGTTAATGAAGCCTAAATTTAAGGCCTTTAAAACAATGTGATAATGCCTCTTTAATTCTAAATCACATGCCACATGCTCATTAACCATAGGCATTCATAGAAATCAATGGATTTATTTTTGAATTTATGAAGTCAGTTTAATGGACTTCAAACTCCAAATAAAAGTACAGAAAAGGCAGCATTTCCTTCCATCACTAAAAACATCACTGCTTCTGTAGTATAAGCACATTTCATGCAGCAAGAACATTTACAGTAAACACAAGTTAATTTAAATGAATATCAATTAAAGGGAATGTACCTTGCTAAGAGATCTTGGCTCCATTTATTGACCCAGACAATTAGAAACAGAATCTTTCTAAAGTTAAGAGCATCAGTTGCTTTGATACTTCTTTATAAAACATGTCATGAGGGGTGAGAGGAGTATAGTTGTATTCCACATACTTTGAAATATTTGGTAGATGGAAATGCACACATATATATTTCAGGTAAAATCCCCACATGCACACAAAAAAAGCCCAAATCTCTTAACAGCACAGAAAACCACCATTGATCTCCAGAAATAAAAATCTGTTTAAAAAGTGTCATCTGCGCACATGCTTAACTTAAGCTTAAGCCATCGCAAACAGCAGTGTGGTGGCCATCTGCAAGTCAAGTCGTAACCGTACTCAGTTTTACTAGACAAGCAGGGTTACATCAGCCCAATTTCCAGTGGGAGAGTCTCCAAGTAAAACTTGGAGCTGCTACAAGAAATCACACTGGGGGTGAGGCAGTAGCTCCCGTCCTCCCCTGAGACTCTGTGTTGTACCAGTGCCTCCGTGTTTCTGATAAGACGCCAGACCCAAGCTCTGACTTATGGCCACTTAAAGATACTATAGCACTTTTCACTCGCAGGAACAAGAGTGTCAGAACCGGTGCCTTGGCTGCAGTCCAACTTGGTAATTACTTTTTGCATTTCTAAACATCGCCGGTGTAGAGGCGGGCAGAGGTTATTTTCTACTATTGAGTAACACCAAGTCACAAAGAATGACCAGAAGAGCTGGCTGCATTTCAGTGGGAGTGGGAGAGATCGCTGCAGTCTGTAAAGTGTTTTGGGATCCTTCAAGATGAAAGGTTCGTTAACAATTGCAAGTTAATATTAGCATAATAATCAGTCATAGCTCTTCTTGTAAAACCTACTCAAGAGATCCCACGCTGCAGGTTTCCATTCTCCAGCACAAATTTATATATGTTTCCCAATCTGCAATGAGCAAAGCCCAGCAATAATTTTCCATCTGAATGATTTTCCAATAGGAAATGCAGTTTCTTAAGAAGCAGGATGGGGGTGGGGGGAAAGTTAACTGATCCCCACATTTCCATTTCCCCATTTGGTGATTGGAAGACCAGAATTAATTTTTGTTTGGTCTGAAAACGAACATATCAATTTGCTGAAATTATTGAAATGTAAATGCTGTATAATCAAAGACTTTATGGAAAAAAATTCAAGATATATCATTTTATGATAAGAAAGGAGATTTAATATGAATTTATGCACTCTTGGAAAGGATCAATCTATTTAATGCAGAAAAATGTAAAAATAAAAAACATTTTCAGACTAAATGTTTCAATACTTCCTTTTCAAACTGAATTTTTCTTTTTTAATTGAATTCTATTCAGAAAGTATTAACTAATGCAAACGCTCAACCACATATTTTCAGGTCAAGGTAAATTTTTAACACTGATTCAAAACAAAAATTTCAACTTGCCAGCCATCAAACAAATCCAACCTTCTGTAATTATAACACATAAAGGTGATCACAGTTGCATTATTTGCTTCGCACGCTCTCATCAGGACCAGACATACCATCCCCATGGCAATATATGTGATTTTCACCAGTAACTTTTTTCTAGCATAAGGTGAATTAATATTCACTATATTGAAATGAACTGGTCTTTGATCAAGGGTACTTTCACCTGTTGATATTTGACAAGACATATGGAGAGGGAACATGACAATCAGATACAAGTTTGAATAAGAAAATGAGTTATTTTTTCTTTGCAAGAAGCTCCAGTGGAAGAAACTCATATACCTACACTGTACTACCGCTGGGCTTGTCATGCTGCCTGAAGAGGTAGTCTCAGTAACATCATCAGTTTCTTTAATGAGTGCTTTTTTTTCCAGCAAGAGAAAAATAAAGCTGAACCTTTTAGGAAAAAAAAACTGCAGATAATCCACAGGGTGGATTTTTTTCCTGTGTTCTTGTTTCCATTTGCTAAGGTTTTTTGGGGGTTTTTATGTCTTGGAAACTTAGACATCAAAAGGAAGACAGAATAGTTGGATTCTTAACTAATTAATTAGTTTTGGTCTAAGTTGCAAAAATATAGACAACAACTTTCTTTCACCCTGACACCAAAGGCAACATTGAAAAACACGAGTGTCCAATTGAAATAAACCAGACAAGATATTAGCCTTTAAATTAAAATTCAAGTTCTGAAGGAAAAAACTATTTTCAAATTTATTAGCAGGGTGAGATGCTACAGCAGTGGGGGCAGAAAGCCCTGTTTCCAAAACACACCTGGAATGAGAAAAACAGCAATTTTTTTAACTATTGTGCAAGTGCATATGTTCTCAGGTTCCATTATGCACTGTAAGACATCAGTATTAAAAGTCATTCCTTGAAGAAATTTTTTTTTTAATTAATTCAATCATTCAACAATCAGTCACAAGTTTGATGTTCGCTTTCATTGATCATTTAGATTTCAAAGGCTGAAGAAGAACCAAACTACAGCAATTTCATCTTAATTCAAATGTCAACGTTCTTACTGAACCTTGTACATTAGTTGGGGTTTTAGTTAGATTTATTGTGCCACAAGACAGAATTTTCACACGAGAAAATGGTGTCTTGATTAGTACTGAATGTGCATCATGAGAGATTCCTTGGATTGCAAAATAATGACCAGTTTCTAACCAGCACTCCTGTGTCTTTTACCTTTATAACACTATCAACCAACTGAGTTGACACAAATTACCTCATTTTGGCTCTGACGCATCATTTTATTTCCATTTACCACTGACTTAAGCACACATAATTACTAACTTAGGTCACAAACAAATGTGATGGACAAGTTTCACACTGAGCAAAATGTTTTATTACATGGCATTACTATGAACCTAAGTTAATTAATTAAAATTAACATAAGCTGTTGGCTAATTGCAGCCCAGGAGAAATTCTACTGCACCCAATGGTATAACATTGGAAAATTATCACAATATTTTAAAGCTTGACAAGTTCCAGTGAAAAGCTGAACGTTAATAGAAGCAGGTTACCAGGGTAAATAGATCAATGCTGACTTTTTGCGTGGAAATATGTATGCCTTCAGCTTTGCAGTTGGTGCAGAAGAGCAGCAATGCTGGTTTGAAAATGTCTATGTTTATATTGCAATACAAACATCCTCTAAACAAAGTGGATTTTTTCAACTGTCTTCTGACTACAGCTGCATGAAATACAACCTTCCTGCTGGCAAATGCCAAAGAAATTATATTAATGCCATAAAAATATATTAAACTCTTTTGTGAAGAAGGGGAAAGCCAATCAGTGTATTTCATTTTTGTGACTGTGAGGTCCGGTGGAGGTTGGTTTAGTTACATTGCCCAAACAGTAAATGGCAGCTCCATAAAGATATTTGAGAACCTAATTCTTACCTAGGTGCCTATCTGCCCTTTAAGTTTATGGGACTTTAAATCCTTTGGTCCTTCTGTGGCCTGCTTTCACGTGCTTCCTTGATGATGGTGACATTTGTAAAAATTAAGGGGGTTTTACTGTTTACTAGAAGTTTGTGCACAAGAAATAATTAAACAACAGCTGGATCCATCTATGATGTTTTGAACACCCAAAATTCAAGATGCCAGTGAAAATCCCCATGTACACCAGAACTACCAAGGAGATGCAATGGCTTGCTCCAATGTGTATGCTTCCACTCCACGGCTGTTTGGCAATTGAAAGATCTGGAAATATCACCACCCTTGATGGGCATGAGACACCACAGGACAGAAAAGAAAAAACTGAGTTTAGAAAGGGGAGTTTCCCATCCAAGGTAGTCTGAGCAGCCTGCCCTCATGCCGTGGTGCTGCTCCAGACAGGAGCAGTGAGCATGGAAAGATAGTTTGGCGGCTGTACTGAAACACAGTGCGTGCAAACAGAGGAAATACTTGTTTACCTCCTGAGTAGGTGTTCATAGCATTTCTCCCTCCTGCGGTTGCTCCAGCCCCAAACTCACAACTGCAAAGGACTGTTTCATTACTGTTTTGTTCCATTACCAACAAAAAAATCTTAGAATCGTAGAATAATTTTGGTTGGAAAGGGTGTCTGGAGTTCATGTGGGTCCAGCCCTCTCACTTCAGACTGGTCCTGCTTCCAGATCAGCTCTAAAACACTGAGTAGCAGCACCTACCTGGAGCTTCTGCCTATGTATGTACAGTACGTAGCCACAGGCTTCACTGAAGCTCCCAGGACCACTGGCTGGAAGCACTTGTGTTAAGAAAGGCACTACATTTTTGTTCTGTTACTACAACCTTTTACTTATCTACTGTCAAATGCATAATAACTATGGCTGTTTATATAGCTGCTTAAAACTAGCACATTAATTTTAATTAAATTGAAAAATGCAGAGTGGGGAGGAGGCTGTGAGGTTACCAAGTTTATGGGAATATATTAATCATTGACCTGGGCAATATTTAATGCAGTTTGTTCTCATGTCCAGCCCACACTCACTGACCGTTATACTGCTACCTAAATGTCTATTCCTATTTACCCCAGAGTCACACTAAGCTGAGCAAGCTACTGTCCCCTTGGCTTTCTTTGTAGGCAAACAATACCCAACATTGATATGCCTTTCTGCATTTTGTTTGCTGTTTTACAAGCTTATAAAAGTCTGCTTTTCTATCTAACACTGCTTTTTAAATGAGTTAATGCTGGGAGAAATCAGAATACATTACCTATATCATCTTTATTGCGTCCTGGTGTTTTGGTATTCCTGGGACGATTTTACTTCCTAATGAACCTCCAAGCCCGAGACAGTTGAGCCATCTAAGAAATATGTCTTGGTTTGGTCTCCTACCCACTTGGCAGGCTGTAACTTGTGGCAGCACTGAAGCATAGCAACACTTTGAAAGGTAACCATAATCTGGTTATGTTCACAGTTACGCAGCCTGGGGTTTTTTCCTCCTTATTTGTAACCCTCCCTTCTTTTTCATTTTCTTCAGCAAAGGCCAAATTTTATATGCATTTCTGCAAATCTTTTTTTCAGGGCAGTGCTAACACACAGGGGAAAGGTTTGGCTTCCATGAACTCACACCTTTAGAACAGACCGACAGGTCACAAGCCTTCCCCTAACCCAGCATCACTCCTGCAGGCTGACACCAAAGCTCCCACACCAGTTGTCCACCCCGCCCATGGAAACTGGGGCAATGTGAGCTGCTCCCTAGCATGAGAACAGGTGAAAGAATTAGGCCTTTTGACAGCAAAACCAGGAGCAATTCATTAGCTTGATAAACCACGGAGACAGATTTTTGTATCTATCGGGGTCACAGACAGCTTTATTGCCCTTTATTTGACTATACTTTGGTGAAAATTCCAGGCTCAGCAAGCCTGATGGTTAAACTTCCATGGCCCAGATATTTTATTTCACTTTTATTGTAAGGCAGAAGATTAAATTCATGTTGGTCTTTATTTGTCCAGAAAGGAAAAATGCCATGAGAGTAATTTAATGGTTCCTTAAATTGACTATGAAGTAACCCTACAGAGATCCCATGCAATGAGGTCTCCTGGGCCAGTAGAGCAGGAGAGGGGAGGGGGGTGTCAGATCATGTTGTCGCTAATGTTTTGACTGGTAGGTGCAGAGATCTGTTGCTGAAATGTATTGCTGAACTTTCCACTTAACACTCTGAAGATTTACACCAAGCCTATTGTACTTTGGCTCTTCTCCATTGCCTAGGTCCTGTAAGCAACCACTGAAAGCACAAAGCCCCCTAGGTCAGCCTGCTGCCATGAGCTCAGGTGCAATATAAGGATGCCAAGGTGTGAAAGACAGACCCAAGCACAGGAATGAGGAGCAGATTATCTTTTCTAATCTATTTATAATTCTTATTTTAGTTTGCATTTGATATGGTAAATCCCAGAGAAAGCTAAAGGGGGAAAAAATCCCACCTTGTTTGGTTATTTTATTCCTGACAAAAAAACTGGAATATTTTTTCTAAGGGTTGGTGTATCATGAGATTTCTTTCTGCTCTCTCTGACTATTCACAAAAGTAATCATGCATGATTTTAGTTGCAAAAGTAATAATCTTTGTCTTTCTAACAAAGCCTTTAGTCCTACAATGATGGGTCAAAGGGTTGCACACTGACCTGCAAGGGAAAAAAAAAATCTCCCATAAAACTAAATGTCTTTCAGAGTTACAATTATTTGCAATTATCTAATTCAGCATAAAAGGCAAACATGATGTCACAGGGTCTTTGATACTATAAAAGGCTCTTTTTGTGAAAGGCCTTTGATCCCTACTAATCCACACGCCAGGTATTGCTGATTAAATTGCCTGAAATGTAAATATAAATTACTGAACAGATCTTTGTGCTAATTTCATTTATTGCAATTGTGGGGGGTTGTACAGATTTTTTTTTACACTCTGAAGTGTTCTTGTTGCATTTCCATAATATTTTAATGAGCTCTGCATAGATACTTTTAATTGTATAGAAGAAGTAATAACCGTTGTGAGCTTGGTAACATATTCTCGGAAACACGTGCAGTGCAGGGAAAGGTACTGACTTCATCACATGCACAGTTGTGTGTGCATGTGCGTGTGTGTACGTGCATGTGTGTTCTGCAGGAAAATGAATTATATCTTCCTGAATATGTCTCAGGAGTAAAATTTCTCACATTTAAAACATACTCAGACTTCAATTTTTAATCCCTGTTGAAAAAATGAGGTATTTTATGCTATTGCTAAAATTCTTTTTCTTAGACCTTCTGTCCTTTCAGTTCTATTCATTCTTTATCATCTTACTTCTTTTAGAGCCAAAAGCATACCTGTATTGCTAGACAAGTGTAGGGTAAAGAGAAATTGAAATTGATTTTGCATGACAAAAACTTAATACAAAATTGACGTAGTGAAATAGCTAATTCAGGGTTGCATGTGTAAAAGAAAGAGCAAAAAGAGCGAGAATCCTGAAAAATAGTGAACAAAAGTTTCTAAAAATTGTTTCCTGCAAGCAGCCCTTGTGCAATCTCCTCTGTAGACCACACAGCTATCAGCTGTAAGGCGCCTCTCCCGTGAAAAGCAAGCTTCGGCGGTGTGAGTATCTCCTCATCCGTGTAAAGATTTCTTGGTAACCCTAGCAAAATAAAACAAAAGGATACTAGCTGCAGAAAGCTTAGATGTTTTTTAATTATACACAGTATTTTAGTATTACCAATTAATATACATTCTTCTCACAGGAGTCTAAAACTTAGCAGGAAGCAATAAGAATAATTTTACCACACTAAAAAAAAAAAAAAAAACTGAGCAAAGATTTACACTAAAATTACAATCTGAGCCTAAACAATGACAGCCATTGTCTTGCAATAACATCTGAAAATTGAGAAGTTGCTGGCCTGAGGTGAATCTCAGGGCAGTGAACACAACCAACTTTCAAAACATTATTAGCTAACATCAATACCTCTATCTTATTAAAATCTCCAATGATAGCACCCGTAAAATCACCTTTGTTAATGGAATACAAATATGCCTTCCTCACCGCCCTGAGATCAGGCTGACTCTTGCTTCGGAAAATATCGCAGCCAAGTAGGGGGTTTGGAATGGAAGAGGGGGCACTCAAATATTAACACTGGTCAATGACATTAGTGTTAGAAAAGAAAGGAAAAGAAAGAAAGAAAAAGAAGAGGGGAGGAAAAAAGAAAGGAAAAAGAAAACTCCAATTAGAAGTATCCTGGGGTTATTAGAGATAACACTGCTCATATCCAATTAAGATGAAAACCATTTTACCAGTTTAATGTGCCACCTCTGGCAGTTTTGGTTTATTAGTTTTATCAGACTTCAGAACTGAAACTCACAGTGATACGTATGCTGTGTACTGGAGAGATAAATGTTAAGGCTTAGAGATTAATTAGTATAGAATAAGATGCTTGAAATGTTCCTTAACCATGGGCATTGTGCAGTTTCTCAGGGAAAAATATTCTTTTTCTGAGGCACTCCCTTCAAAGTGTTACTTTGGATACTGTGGCAGGAAATTACCTACCTGGAACAAGGAGATGTGTTAACTTGCTTTGCTATCCATACATGCAGGTGTGTCAGATACACAGCTAACCCAGCAAAAAGCTACCTCTTCATGCTGTGGAGAAGATGCTGAACTCAGATCAAAAGCTGGGAGCGGGGCGGTTTGAGTGTTGGACTCTCTCAGCCCTCTGTTTCACCTGTTGAACTCAAGATTTTTTCAGTTTCACACATTCTGTCTCATTTGGGGAGTGTAAAGTATCAAGGAGGCAAATGATTAAAAAATAAAAAATAAAAATCAAACACATTGTTCCTTTTAACATCTGGTGTTTCATCAGCAAATGTTACGAGAAAATCCTTGTGTAAAGGCTATGAAGCAAAAGGAAAATCTCTTACAAAATATGGAGCAGGATCTAAGAATAGAGATTAGATGGAGGAAAAAAAACTAGAATCTGGTTATTGTGGAGATGAAAACTCATGATTGCTTCCATACTGAATAATCACCAGAATAACTGTAAAATCACCAGAGTAACATCTGTGCTATACAGGCCTCCACAACTAAGAAGTTGGGGCGGCATATTTGTACAAAGCAAATTCTTCCTCTAAGAGGACAAAACTCTCCTGCAGCATTTCCACAACTTCCTCCTCTGGGTGGATCAAAAGTAGCTTTTATTAATCCCACTTCCTAACCAGGATAAAATTAGCAAGTTTGAATGAAATATGGAAATTCAGAACAGAAGTCTTTCCTTTTTTTTTTTTTTAACTGAGAATTTTAAGCCAGAGAAAGCACTGAAGACTGTTTGAAGTCCCATTAATCTAAAATGTGAAACACAGCTCAATTCAATTCTATCCCAAATAAATGCCCAGAAATATAATGATCTGAAAACCAACTAAGCAATTCCTATGCCAGGTAAAGGGAAGCAAGTTGTCTTTTCAGTCCTCTCAGTTTACAGGCACTCTATCAACCTCCTTGACTCCTTTTGGTTGCAAATCTCAATTTAACATCAAAAGAGCTGAAAAGACTTTGGTACATACAGTTCTCAAGAAATAACTGAGAAAAAGATTTTGGCTTCTTGATCAGACAACCTCTTTGAGAATTTTAATTGGCTTAATCAAGGTGAGTTACAACAATGCTATTGAAAAAAAAACACCAAAACCAAAAAAAACCAAACTAATTCAAGGATGTTAATGTTATGGAAAAACACACCCCTGAATATCAGGGTATATGATAAATCCAGAATTATGGAGTTCCCACAAGTAATGTTAATGGAAAGTTTACTGGTTTTCCAGCAGTGAAACCTCAAAGCAGATTACAAGAAATCACGAGCAGTGAGGTTTCTTATAGATGACTGCAGTTTGAGAAGTAAGCACAATTATATACGTATATTTATATATATACAAACATAGACATATGTGTTGTTATTACATTTCTTTATCAAAAGTTCTACTTTATGTATTTATTTGTACTCCCAGCATTTTAAAAGAATTTTGAAAACTACCACAGCAGTAGAGACTATGGGCTGGAGAAACAGAATCTAGAACAATAAATCTCAAATAGCATACAGTAGTCCAATGGCACCTATTATGCAACATTTTTAAAACATTTCAGTTACGAGCATTGGCACTTTATATTTTATCCATGACTTACTAATGTTCTGATGGTTGCTGCTGCGCCTTATTTTTTCCACTTTTTGATTAGTACAGATCCAAAGTTTGAGAAACATTTTCATGAGAGTATTTTATTTCCTTTTTAGCAGGAAAACAATATCAAAAGCTTATAATTTCACTTGGGTTTAATCAATATATTTAATAAAGTGGAGTCTCTAATACCAAATTGACAAACAAAAGCTTTCATCCTGGGATCACTTTTGTATATTATTAGCTCAAAGTATCTAAAAAATTAATTTCAAGATTGAAACCATCACACTTATTTCTACCATCTTCAGCATTCATTTCATTGTAGAATAAGCTGCCCCTTCTTCACAGCCACCAAAAAAAAAAAAAAAAAAAGAAAGAAAAAAAGCTCTGAAAAATATCTCTGCTTGTTTAGTTACTGTGATTAATCTAGCTGAAGGTACATGAACAAAAAGAGAAGGGTCTTGAAGTCAAAAGGCCCACAGAGTAGCTGAATCTCTGATTGACTTCAAGCAATGTATCCAATTAATGTCCCCCTTCTGCTAAAATCCCTACAATAGTTTCCCTATTTCTCAATCTATTTCTCTCTGAAAGAGTTTCATGTCCACCCACATATAAGGCCCATAATTTGTGGCTAAATGGCAGCTGCAGCTCAGTGCTGGAGGCCTTTCCTCAAATTGGTCTTTAATTGGTATAATCAGGAGCTTGAATTATTGGTTCAACCAAAGGAAAAGTATTCATTCGAACCAACAGGATCGCTCTCTCTTTTTCTTTTAAATTAGCAATAAATTAATGACTTTTCAAGATGTTAAAGAGAAACTAAAACCTATGCACAAAAGATGGGATTCATTAATAAAAGCCAGTCAGTTTCATTCTCATTAAGGAGAAGAGCATTTAGGCAGCGACTTAAAGTCTTTTTAAAAAAAAATAGCTAGAGAGTAGCAGTACAGACTTGGGTGGGTACAATTAAAAATCAAGATAACTTGAACCGTGACCTGAAGAGATCATCAACCTAAGAGGACTTTGGACTGGCTTCCTTTATCCCATAGAGCCTCTTTTCTTTTGCAAATTCTGCTGAATTGTGACAGGTTTTTTTGTTTGGGTTTTTGGGGTTTTCTGGTTTGTTCTAAAATGTCAGGCGCCATCTTTTAATCCTTAAATGTAGCTTGATAAATTAATTCCAGAAACTGAATGCAGTTGAAGGGCAGGAATTGGATCAGCCATTCCTATTATCCTGAAATGGACTCTGCTTCAAAAGCGAGCTCCTGTAAGGGCTCAGGTTGTGTCCTTCCCTCTGTTTATTTAGTGCCTGGGTTTAACCAATCTTGATCAGAGCCTTTGGTCTTTAAAAACTTCTATAAACACTTAATGTGCCAAAATCATCTGCTTTTATCACAAAGTCAAACATATATATAAGCACAGGACTTCTGAGAGCTGCATCCCTTTCCCAATAACCATGGTGCTTATAAAAAGCAAGGTTCATCACCTCCTCTAAAGATTTGTAAGCAGGGCGACTCCTTGCCTTGGCCATTAATTTTGGTAAGATGACTTAAAGTGATGTCAAAGAAGCACCCTCTAATAAAAGCAAAGCTATGGCTGTGGCTAGCAGAACCATGGCCTTGATCTCCTATGTCAACAGCTACCTATGTAGTGAAGGTCAGAAGAACTCAAAAGAATTCCACTGCTTCAACAAGCAGGGAAATGGCAGCATTTCCCTTCTTCCTGGGACCACCAATAGGGAGGGAGTAGAGCAGCTGTGAGATCCCTCCCTACTGTTTGCTTGCACTCTAAACAGATGGGACTTCACTATTCCTGTTCAACACGCCCAGAAAGCTTTGCAACATCTAAAGAGTTAACAGACATCTTCAACATCTGCAGCATTAGTATTTTCCAAAAATACATCTTCACCACTTCCAGTTTGGTCTAGGTAAGGGACACAGACTCAAGAACAACTAGCCAGATAAGGTCCCATGTACTGAGATACACTTCCCCTCTAATCGTCATCTCCTCCAGGTTAGCTAAGCATAAGGCTATCTTACTTTCTTGTATGAAGATGATGGAAAGAAGAGCGCTGCCCTGTGCTCCAGCTAAGTGGGGCAATGGAAATCATGGAATCATAGAATAGTCTGGTTTGGAAGGGACCTTTAAAGGTCAGCTAGTCCAACCCCTCTGCCATGAGCAGGGACATCAACCTGGAGACCTGGTTTGCTCCTCCTCCTATCCAGCTGTGATCTTACTCCTTTGAAGAGATCTGTTATGCTCAAGAGAAGTGGTGGCCTTGTGTCAGGAAGTCTTCAACTGCTGTTGCTGCAGACTTTAGCAGTGAATTGGAGCTACCATCCGTTTGCTGGTTATATTGGACAAAAGAATCAAAATTACTATCTGCAGCTGAGTCATGGGCTCTTTTAGCTTCCCCCTTCAGAAGAGCAATTTTTCAACCACTTCTTGCCAGGTCTCAATCAGAGCCCTTCTTAGTTGGAATTACAACAAATAGGAAAATAACGGTGCTTACAGCATTTAATTATCATGACTGAAATATTATTGCTGTCTCTCTTGGCCCTGACATGGGGCTAGAATTCCTTAAGGTGACATTTCCAAGGCACAATGAAACATGTTTTACATGAGATTCCTTAAAACCCATCAATTATGCATGCTGCAAAAACTTGTTATTGTACTCTGAGGACATGATCCAAACACCAGTTGTGGTTATTGGAGATCCACAGGACTTGGATCATATCCTAAATCAACTGTATGGCCAGCTATCAAAGTAACAGCTTTTTTATTTCATTTTCTGAATACGGTCTTTAAAGGTTGAATCTTCTGCCTTTGCTGTCTTAAAAATGCAGATAAAATCTCTCACTTTATGAATATTTTTACTTTTTTTTTTCCTACTTGGATAGATTAGCAAAACTTTTTTAATTTGGTGATTTCTATATTAAACAGTGTGTGAGTGCATGTGTGCATATGTAAGTAATCCCCAAATATGTTTGCAAGATTTCAAAAAAAAAAGTGTATTTTTACACATCTCTATCTTTTCATTAATTAAAAACAGGATACTCAGTATTAAGCGAAGTGAAGTATGAATTAGAATGATATTAAGAACACCAGCCATATAAGTAACATAAAGCAGCTTGGTACACGTGCTTTTTTCTCTGTGTTTTATTAGAAGTCAGATTCCTGCCAGAGCAAAGGGATGTAGTGTCCTTTGGTTCAGTGAAGTTTGGCCAACTTGCTTCAGGTTTTCTCCGCTCACATGTTACCACCAGGAAATTATTTACAAGCTTCTTATCAAAAGTTCTTTTGATGTCTTAAGAGAGTTGTGAGTTATTTCAATGCAGCCCTTCCGCATTCACCACCTTGTCATAAAAGTTACAAAGATTGGCAGAAAAATACCCAATAAGAGAGAGGTTTAGTTAATGCAGTGGATTAGCAATTGCTGCTTTTTTTTTCTTTTCCCTTCCCCTCCCTTTTTAAATCTGAATATTTAACACCAAGAGAGAAACCCGTCCTGTTTTTCGGCTGGAATAACAGCAGTTTCTGTTTCTAACCTGGGAAGAATGTGATGGGGATTGAAAAGCACCCCTGTCCTATTGTTAGACTCCCCCAGCACTGATCCTTGCTTTTAACATCATAATGAAGGATGCTCTTTAGTGGATTATCTTGAGAAGGGATTAACTCCTTCAAGACTTCTTAGGAGGCAAGGTGTTTTGAGCCCTAAATACACACCAATTGCCTGCTTAACTTTTCATCTTATTTTGAAAACTGCCCAGCTGGAATTCAAATTCTTTTCCATAGAGCTGAATTTTCTTAGTAGCAAAGTTTGAGTCAGGGGCAGCAGATGATAAAAATAAATACTGTTCATTTAATCGTGTGCAGCCAAATGTTTCGGATACTTTGACGAGACAGGCATGGCAGGATAAGACTCAATCAAAACTTTGCTGCAAATTCAGCAAAGCTTTAAATTCTGTCTCTGTCGCTCAGGCACATGAAATAGGTCTCCATGGCCTAGCCTCTCATATAAGGCTTTCTTTTTAACATGACAGAGAGACATAATATGGACAGATAGATAGATAGATAAAGTACACTCCGTGACACTCATATAGTTTTCTTTTTTAATGTATATTAATATATCACTTCTCTAAAGAATTAAAAGGGCTGCACATGGATGTGCCTTGTGATATTTATGCTGTTGGCAGACATGTGTGTACACCCACACAGATGTACACATAGAGATACATACACCCGTATGGCTACACACACTCATATATCATTCACAACCCTATTAATACACGCATATATATACACACATATATATGGGATTTGGCTGCTGTACCTTGGCTTTCAACAACATCATTATTAGCATTGTTTTATGACACATTTGCTGTAGCATACAAAATGCCTAGTACAACAAAAAAAAGCACTGAAAAGAGGACTAATTGCTCTATAATTTATAATCAAGTGACTTCTTCAACCTATGCTTCTTTATCTTAATAACCATTCATTTGTGTCTGCCTAATTTATTGGAAGTGAAATCTTGTATTTGTTCCACGTTCATCTTATCCCTCAGCTAACCTTGTCTTCATTATTAACCTACTCTATTGTTTCATATTCCGCTTGGCAAGGAAGAAGGGAGATTCCCCCAAAGTTTTTCTTCCTTTTCTTGTTACTTTTCACTTTACTAAAAACTTGCATTCTTCTAGGCCTGAAGTATAAAACCACTTCTTTTTGTTGACAAGGTGTGTTTTTTCATTTCTGCAGGCCTGGCTGTGGGGGTGAGGATTTGAAGTATACTTTTCACAGAAAAACAGATAAAAGTTTTTACTTGGGGGTTCTTTTCTCTCTTAAAGGAGGGACATTCTCAACTTTCATGCTTTGGTCCCCCTGGTTTTTGTCCTTTCCTTTTGACACTTTCTACAGCTACAACACCGATAATTTGCAACTTCATAAACAAGTTTTTTGATTGGATTACCCGGCCTGGTATATGAAAAAGAGTTTGCTAATAGATGATTCTGAAGGCAAGTGAGTTTTCTCCAATTTTAACAAATGGAGAAGACCCAGGTGCACTCTCATTGTGCGCTAAATGAAATACCCTCTTATTCATTTTTGTAATAATAACTGTATTCCACAGACTATGCTTTAATTGTAAATAATCCCCCACATTCTTTCAGTGTAAACTCTTTAAGGAGTCATGAATTTTATTTATACTCTCTCACTCTTTGAGAGTCTTTTGTTTATTTGCTGTTTAGTTCTTTGTGAAATAACACTCCCAGAAGAAAATCCCCCTCTCTGCTTAAGGAATTAGCCCAGAGACAAAAGCAGGGAATTCTTTAAGCCTTGTTTTGTGCTAAGAGAAATGTTTGACATTTCTGTGGAGAGGTGTTTAGTTTGGATTCATTAGGTCTTAGGGACTCTTTTCTCTTTTTTGGCCTTTCAGTTTCTGTCACTGTTTTTTTTCTGTGTTTGGTAGACTGAAGAGAATTTACCAATGTGTAATTAGGTTTCCTACATTTGAATAGCAAAATCCAGTTGTGTTTTAAATAGGCGAGCTAAGCATTCCCCTCAACCAGCAGGCCCAAACCTGAAACCTGCTTTGTGAGCGGACGAAAGAACGGCAGAAGGAAGAAAAAGGCTTCCCCAAGGTTACTTAATGCTTGAAACAAACACCAATAAGGCTCCACTAGCGCAGCTCCATCAGTTGTAGCAAAGGGGGAAGCTGTGGTCCTGAAAAACACAGAGTTTCCCTTAAAACTGGGCCTTAAAATGGTAAAAATATATATGTGATGTGTGACGTGGAATTGGTTCCTTCCTCGGGTTTATATGGCTGGAAAATTATCAACATAAATTGATAATATGCAGTATTACTTTTAATGGTATATAACAGCTTTATAAATAAGGTCCATCAAATTAGAATCATTAGCTCAGCCTGATGTATTTAAACAGTTTGTCAAAAGCAACACAATAGATGATCCAAGGGCAGAAATACGCCTGGAGCTGCATAGCACAGGGCTTTTGTTTGGGTTGTGAAACACAGGTAAGACTGTTAGGAGAAAATGGGACTGCAATTCTAAAACAAAAAGAGTAAATTGTGGGTTTGTAATAAGAGATGAAGAGGAAGCAGTCCACTGAAACAGCTGTTTTGATCATTTTGAGCTGTTTTTGTCAGTACTAGCACTGGGCTGCTTCACTTTTGAAAATGGCGGAAAGGAATGTGCTGGCAATTTCAAATTTTTTTTCTTCCCAGATTCTTATCAAAGTGGGAAAATGACCCAAACTGATCTTTCCTGAAACAGTCTTCATTTTCAAGCAGTCAGCAAATTTCCAGTGAATAAGGAGTTTTCTTTACAAAAAATCCCAGCACACTACAATTTGAAACCTTGTTCTTAGCCAAAGCTGTGTTTATAGGTAAAAATAGCCAGAAGTTGTCCACTGAGGCTGTGCAACATAGTGGAAAATCAGCAGGCTAAAGACCCAGCAGACTATAAAAAAAATCAACCCTAACCTACACATGCCATCCCCTAGACATTAACATGGCGGTTTTACCAAATTTATCTTTGTACAGAAGCTTTGCCTCATTTCTCAGTCCTCCTCTTTAAATGTAAATAGGCTGTTAAAGGACATTTTTAATAATGAGTTCCCTACTTATTTAACCATTTCATTCAACATTGCCCAGATTTATTGACTGTCAGAGCTTTCTTCCTTTTCTGTGTTCTCTGGGACTTCCTTTCTGGGTGAGGAATGCCATTGCTGAAAAACAATGTTATTTAGCTGGCTTTTTAAAGCTACAATAGTTGTGAACTCTAGATCATTTTTTATTTACTAACTGACTGCTGCCAAATACAGCCAATTCATCTGGTGGAAAGACTTCATGCAATAGCTAAAAAATCTGGAATATTCTTCATTGGTATATCTGGCAGTAACCACCTGTTGCAATGCCAAACATACAGTGTGAAACATATCTGGATGTTGACAGACTTCAGTTTCATTGCAGAGCATCACTGCTATAACATAAAAGTTTGCTTTTCTGCCTTTCAAATATGCTGAACACCTGCTCCTCTCATTGTTTTCCTATTTTATTATTGCTTTTTTGTCTTTAATTCAAGTCATAGTTGTGTTTTCTGATTGATAGAGGAGCTCTCTGGAGTTTTTCCACTGACTTCAGTGATTTTGGTACTGGTCCCAGAGATATAGGTGAATAGTTATTTGCACAGCCCTCTGTTTGTATGTACTGATGTGCCATTTGAGACATTACAATTTCCCCCATAATACAAGCAGAGACAACCTAGAGTCCATGAATCCTTTCCTTGAGGAACAAAAGAAGGAAGCTGTTGAGAAGAAGCAATTAGTTACTATGAGGCTGGGTTTCACCACAAATATCCTCTTTTCCACCCAAAACTTTCACCTCAGCCAAATTTGAGAGCCTTGGATATTTATTTAGGAATTCCATAAATCGCACAGCTATACAGCATCTGGTAGTCCCAGCCATGGCCAGTACAAGTGGTATACAGTAATGCCTTGTACATGCACAGCAAATCTGAGACCCTTTGGGTGGATGCATCAGATTTACTGCATGTGCTCAGGTCTTCTGTCAGCAAGCATGCACAGGAATCTGTAAGCAAGTGCTTCTCGCGAGCCTATGGCTGCCAAGAAAAATCGCTGACAAAAATGTGAGCGACGCAAGCTTCTTTTCCCTTTTCCAATGAGAAGCCCTTACAAGGGAGACTTGAGAAGGCACATGACACTTTCCCTGCTGTCATACCCAGAGCTCCACAGAGGACTCAGAGGGCATAACTGCACATATTCCTGGTGAAAAAAATATTGGGATTTAAAAACCAAATGTTTATTTGCTTTTTTGTTTTAAGACAATTTGATATTGTAATTATTTTGATCTTGAAACAGGTCAAAGGCAATTCAGTCCTGCCTGATGCATTCTTTCCCCTTCTGTAGGTTGTGCTATACCTTATATGATGCTAAAAGATCCTCCTTTGTGGACTACTTTAAGTAGGCAAAGTGCCTGCATGGGAGACATGGTATCTTGGGTCTACTGAGCAGCAGAAGTCCTAGCTGGATGCTGGTTCCTAGAGATTCAAATTATTGCAAAGCCCCTTTCAGAGAATGTGTTAAAATTCCTAATAGAGCTGGGTTCATGAGTATCAGCATCCTTTTAGACAACTCAGTGCAAGTCTATGCTCATAGCACCATCAAAAGAGCAGTGTGTTAGGATGCAAAAGTGTAACTTAAGAAACTGGTACTGACCATATTATAATGCCATTATGCAAACTGAAGGCGTAAGATCAGCTAAAGCAATGTCCTTAGTTCTTTCTCTTAAATTCAAAAAACATGAACTGATGATATTCAGTTTATATACAGAAGGAGGCAGGACCCTGTTTCATTAGCCTCAATAAGCTTTGGGTTAATTTTTCATCTCCCATTCTCCAATTTTCTTTTAATAAAAGACTGCAATTATTACTATTAAGGAGGAGGAAAAATAAGACAATATCTTTAGACATAAATGAATTCATAATTTCATTATTTTTCCTATATTTCCTCCTGTATTCCAATATTTCCTGTAAGGCAGTAGCCCATTCATGACAGTGCCAGTAGCAGAACTTTTAGAAAAGGTGCATAAAATCCTGGATAATTATGGAGTGAATTTCCTCCTTAACTCTATTAGTCAGTAGTTGGCTTCTGTCCTGAAGCATAATTGTTTATATCCCTAATGTATGGTTTCATCCCGTGTAATGTAACTGCGGATGGTCTCATTATCCATATAAGTGTTTAATAAATCCCTTTAATCCTGCTAAACTCATGCCTCAAAGATACTGTATTTTGTGGCAGTGAGTTCCACATGTTAATTAACTACTTACATAAGAATGATCCTGAGTATAAGTTTTTGAGAATTTTTTATTAGAAGGTTCACATAAATTCACTTTGACACCAGTAGCTGCTGTTTCTTCTGTTTTTGTAACGACACCCTAGTTCATCAATCAACAGTAAAAAACTAGCGTTTTCCAAACAGTTAATTTTAATTGGGTATTTTGAAGTATTCACACAAAATGGATGCCTGCTCTGTCTTCAGCAGAGATATCATCAGAGACCACAATTGCTCTTATCTGTTTCATGCACAGAAACACAAATACGACCTGTGAGCCCACTTAAGGTGGGATGTGACTTCTCAGATGCTTAGCAGATGGTGCCTCAGGAGAGCAACATCCTGCCTTTTTGAGAGGAAGCATCTCCCAGTTTCTTGGCAAATTTTGCCTCCAGTTTGGGATACAACAGCTCAGCCCAGGAGATCATCCTGGGCAGGCTGCTGGTCAGTCTTCTGCCTCACAAATTTACACAATCTTAAAGCAGCACACTGTGTTCTGGCAGTGATCATTCACCTCCAAATTGCCATAAAATATTCTCCTGTCATCACATCTCTTAAAGATGGCACATACTGGAAAAAAAAGATTTAGAGCCTGTCAACATCATGTTTAGTAGATCTGACACCACCGGACAAATCTGCATTATCTTTAGGACACTGATTCAGTTTTGGGAAGCGAAGGAGTCAGGGTGCAGGGCTCCATTGCTAAGCCCTGCTCTGGCACCCTCCACCTTTCCTTTCCCTCATCTCAGGAAGTACCATTTTCTTCTCCAACCCAAGACTTAACCCTCTTTCAAAACAAAATTATTTCAAAGACTAAAGATTAAAGGTAAATTATGTAAATGGTGACACCTGTGATATCTAAGGCACCCAGATGTACCAGAAAGAATATAAACTGATTTCTAAAAGAGGATTGCAGCCACCAAAAGAAAAAAAAATATTTTCAATATTCACGCAAAGAAGTAAAAATACTTCAGAAGCTCCCAAAATATACAGATTGCTCCTTTATTGTTATTGAAAGCAGTTTATTTATACCTTCCATTGCAGCATGGGCCATAGCTTTTTAATGGGAAAGAATTAAATCTAATGTTACATTTTCCAACAATTTAAAATGCTGATCCTGCTTTTTTCCATATACCAGCTCTTATTGCTCAATAAAATGTTGGGGTGCTGTTTCTTCTGAAGTGGACAACATAGAAAAATCAAATACTTTTTTTACAAGATGAACCAAAGAGGATCCCTGGGTACCGTTAACAAAATCAAGCCCACTTTTCCATAATGGGAGTCAGATCTGAGAGGACTGTAAGTTTTCATTTGAAGATATTTGTTTCCATTATCATTTTTTGCTTTTCCTTTGTTGCAAAGTGGACTGTTTTCTGAAGTTGGCTGTCACTTTTGAAATGGAAATCATGATGAATTATGGCACATTTTCCTTGCTATGCTTTATCAAGCTCATTAGAGATGATGCATGGTCTGAAGTTAACGCAACAAAAGAAAAAAAGTAACATAGAAGGCTTCTCTTTCTTATCGCTAATGTTTACATATGGAATGAAATCATCCTGTTCCACTTGTTGCACTCAATGACCACCTCTTACAGGAATACTGAACCCTCTCATTGCAGCTGCAGCTTCCCTGTAGTTAGAACACAATTCCACGCTCCAAAATTTTAAGAGCATAAGTGATCCCAAAATTTTTGTCCCTCATTGTCACTATCTCATTCTAGATTCATTTTGACAAGGAACACATATGCCAAGAAGCTTTTCATAATTTCACAATGTTAAATGTAGAGAAATCTGAATTTGTTCTGGAAGAGAAGGTTTTGAAGAGTGTATTTCCACTGAAATAACCATGTAACAAAAGATGTTTTCTAAGTCTCATAGACGCTGACGCATCTTATACTACAAGCCAAGACTTTCATCCAAAAACTAAACAGCTGTGGTGTAGTTTTCAGGCACTTAATATTTGCATAAACACATTTTTTCTTTTGCAACTTGGATCAATCTTTATGTCAATAACAGAGAAAACCTCCAAACAATTGTTTGAAGGGAAGAATTTAGTGAGGTTCTTCAATATTTGAAGGAGTTCTGCTTATATATTTTAGAGGAAATCTAATATCAGGAAAAGTTGGACACTATTTGAACTAGCTGGAAGTGTTTGCTAGAAGTGTTTCCTTATATGGGCCCAGATTCAGAAAAGCACTTAAGCACACGATTAACTGTTATCACGTGCTAAAGTGCTTTTCTGGATAGGGATCCGTTCTTAAATTGTAGGCACCAGGGCTAATCCAGCAGTTCTGAAAAGGCAGTGAAATGTTGCTATTTGATTTCCCTGGACCTTGTCTGACCACTCATGGACTACCAAATCAATAGTCCAGTGCTATAATATGAAAATGTGAAAACGGGGAACAAAAATTAAAAAGAAGTCTGGAAAAGCAAGTGTGCTGTCAAAGAAAGAATGGCTGTTGCTGGCAAGGTAACTTTTAATTTGAAAGGCAAGTCCCTCATATTTTGAGTAAAGTGCATTAACTGGTGCAGTGCCCCATGACTATCTATTGTAATTGTCCACAGGCTGACAAACTGACATTTAATCCAGGAAAAACAGAATTTAATTGCTAAAACATGTTGGAGTTTGTAAAGCAAGAACGTGCATCTGGCAACATGGAGATGCTGCAGTTTTGAAAGCCGTCTTCTGGCTTGGTCCTTCTGCACAGCAAGTAGATGGGTTTGAAGAGAGTCTACTACCTGTGGCCTTTGTTTAAAGCAGCTAGAAAGAGGGAAGGAGTGTGCTGCATTTTTCTACTAGTTTAGGTTGTAGCCACATTTTCCAAGCTCTGCTCCAAAATGAAGTGAGATTGTTATTCTATGCAGTCACTGCTGTGGTTTTCTTTGAATTGTGCATTTGCCTTTGTAGACCCCTGAAAATAAAACATCTCGAAGTTGATGAAAATGGGGGAAAGAATCTTGTTTGCATTGGACTTGTTAAATGTGCAAAACCAGTGTGGTCATCTCGATAGTTAAATGGGAGGAAGTGCGTGATGAGGAAGCCAAGTTTTTTTTTTTATCTGCTCCCACCTTTAATGCAGAATCACCATGAGCCTCCTGCAAATCCATTAACTTGCCTTGGTTATGTCTAGACTGTGGGGATAATGCTTCACCGTGCAACCCACAGGCCTGACTCAACACCTAGCCGAGCTAGCCACCCCTCCCCGTCTGAGCACTCAGGTCTCCTTCCTAAGGAAACCAAGATCCTCGGGGAGAAAGAGCCTGGCTTTTGCCCCAGCACAGATTTGGGATATGGCCAGGGCATGCACCTGGAACCTGGAAGCAAGGAACTATCTGCAAATCTCACAATTCAAATATACCCTTAGTTTTTCTACCTGTAAAATGGGCACCAGGGCTCTCATGAGAAGTCAGCAGCTCTCATCACCTGTCAGAAGTATCGAGAGGTTTATTTAATTAATGTTTATAATAATGTTTCAAGATGCCAGATGCTACAGTGCTGAGCTCTCTCTGTAACTACATCAATAGCTAAAGAGGAGGGAAGACACTAAAGACATGCAAAGCATTCTTAGTTTCTTGCTGATGCAAATTACCACAGGTAATTAAGAAAAGCACTACAAAAGAAGGCGGTAGAAGTGAAGGCTTAAACATGAAGAAATAATGACTTTTTTAGAATTTAAGTGAAAAATTAATCAACTAATAAAAAGAACTTAGCATATTATAAGCTAACTCATTCTTTTATAATTGAAACACATAGGCTCGCCTGCAAATTGCTATGAAAAATAATCCATAATATAACAATGGTTTTATTTCTTTATACCTTTCATGTAGCATAATCATCATTTTGTCTCTTTCACGCATCTCTGAAGAGTGAAAGTTGCTAAATACTGATTTGTAGAATCAAGCTACCAAAGCACCTCCTTACTCAGCAGAGAAGCAGATCTTGTCTGGGCTGGGAGGCGTCGTCTGAAATGTTCAGAGTCAGAAACTCTGCCAGGGTCAGGACTCAGCTTTTCTTATTGATCACTGTGCTGCATCATACAGACACATTTTGCAGACCTAAAGGATCCCACGAGGACATATATATTTATATATAAAGTAGATAGTACCAAAAAAAAAAAAAAAAAAAAAAAAAAAGAAATCATAGGGTCTGTGCAGTGTTTTTTAGCGGGGACCCTTTCAGTGTCAGGCACATGTCTGGTGCACAGTTTCATACCCCAGCATCGGTGGCCTCCAGTTTCTCTCAGGATGTTTCCAAACCCTCCTTAGCCTCCCCTTCACCACAGCATCAGGGCTTCTTCACAGAGATCTGAAAATCATCATTTTTCTCTGTAATTCTCCACTCAGGCATAGCCCCACACAGACTTGTGACGTGGCCTAATTGTGCTGAGCAATATCCCACCTTAATAACTGGCAATAACTTTTGTTTTATGTCCAGGTTGTTAATCCCTTTACAAGGGCTATAGCAGCTGTCAGATGAGGTCAGGTATGAGTTCTGATTTTCCACCGTTGCATTTAAAGAAATGTTTTTTAAAACTCTTGAGCAATTTTCTTTTAGCAAATAGCAGATATTTCCTCACTATCACTGCATCACGTACCTGGAGAGGTAAGTAAAAACCAGTATGCTTTCAGGTGATAATTTAGCACTTGCATAATCACATAGGGATGCGTACATTACAAATCTGTATTACAACTATAGGAGTTAGGCCAGGAAAGCCTTTAAGAAGTTGTTGTCCTAAACAGTGCTTTGAGGCAAAAGCAGATCTAAACCATCCCTTAGAAAGTCTGTTCAACCCACTCTTATAAACCTTTAATACCCAGGGAGGCTGTGGAAGCTGCTAATGTGCTCCAGCATAGTCAGAAAGCTTTCTAACTGGAATCCTCCTCTTGCAAATTAAAGCCATGCCTGATTTCTTGTCCAATTCTTAGTGGACATGAATAATTGATCTCCTTCCTCTTTATAACAACCATTTAAATATTTGAAGTCTGTTATCATGTACCTCCTCAGTCTTCTCTTTCCTAGACTAAACAAACCAAGTTCTTTCAACCTTTCCTCATAGGTCACTTTTTCTAAACCTCTCATCATTTTGGTTGCTGTCCTCTGGACTCTTTCTGATATGTCTGCATCTTGAAGTGCGGTGTGTAATGCTGGACTTCAAAACTGCAGCCGTCTCAAGATGCAATAGCATCATACTGTTGACTTATACTCAGTCTGTGGACCAGCTCTAACCCCTTGGTTCCCTTCTGCAGAACACCCCCTTTTTATTGTAGTACTTTCAAGCTGTCTTTATTGAATTGCAGGTCACTTCTCCAATTTAATAGAATCATTTTGAATTCTAATCCTGCTCCAAAGGTGTTCGCACCCTGGCAGCTCGGTGCCATCTGCAAACTTGATAAGGGCATGCTCTATTGCACAGTCCTAGAGGTTAGTGAATATTGAACAAACCAGGCTTAGGATAAACACTTGTAAGATCCCCACTGACATGACCACCCAGTTTGATAGCAAAGAATTGACATGTACTCTGAGAAAGGTTTTCCAGCTAAAAAACTTTCCTCAGCAGACAGTGCTGGGGAAGCAACAAAATATTCAGAAACAGCAAAGAGTAAAAGAAAAGAATTTGGAAAAGGATGCTATAAGATCTTAAAAATAGTAAATTATCTTGCATCTAAATGACTGTAATATGTGTTTCTTATTGTGTCTACTGCTGCGCAAGCAAAGCTTAATGTGATGTTTAGATTACTTTAATAGCTTTTGTTAATAAGGCAGTTTTCCCCACATTTTTTATTTCATTTTAGAATGAAAGCAGTCCAACCAGTGCAAAGGGGATAAAATCATCTCATGGTTGTATTTCTTATGTCTTTTATGTAACTTAAATATCTGTTCCCTAGTAAATTGTGGAACATTCGTTCACGGAGTGTGGGTGGAACCTTAGAGAACAAAGCACTTTAGCCTGACCTGGGCTAAAGGAAGATATTTCCCAAAATGCAGGCTTCAGTTTAGCCTGGATTCCACAGCCCGCTGCAGGAAGAGCTTATTCTAGCCAGTGTTTTACAGCTTCTTGTCTCATTTTATGGGGTTTTGCTGTATGTTTAACGGTCCAGGCACTAGTTACTTAAGTCTGCAAGAGAAACAGTCTGTGGTTGTTGGTTTGGATGTCAAGAGTGAAACCTGTATGAAATGAAATCATTGAGCATCATTTAAAGATGCTTACAGAATTTCAGTCACATGAAAGAATGAGTACCTTCCCCCTTCTCCTTGAATATTCTATTGACTTAACCTTTTTCTTCTTCTCAGTAGTGTGCTTAATAGAAGAGCTGATTTTCTACCCTGACCACAGGTCTGAGAAGTCAATTTGTTTCAGTAGCTTTGATTACTTCCAGCAACCTACCTCATAGAAATTCACGGCATCCAATGAATTTCAGTAAAACACATCCTGAACTACATTTATAGCATGCAACGATTTGATTCTAGAATTAAAGCACCAGAGACTATCTAAGAAGCATTTCCAGACAGGCAAAAACCCTTGAAATGACAAGGGTTTGGTCATCTACTCATGTAACATCTACTGATGTTATGCTAACGTGAAGACTGTGAATCGCCTTAGGAGACAGAAGTTCAGGTTTCTGTATCTAGTTTGGAAGTCAATGAAAGTCTCTCTGCTAAAGGTCCAAGCAGGAGGCATATTTCCGTGGCTTTTCAATTAACTTCTTGTCCTTGGTTTCCCTACCTGCAAAGGGAGTGTGGAGGTGCTTACCTATAGGTGCAGCATGCTTTTGTGGCTGAGGATGAAAACTGGGAAGTATTAGATAGTAGATGCCAAATAATGGTTTAAATTAGTATAAAATGCAAGCTAGAAAAGCCATCACCCAGTAGCGGTAAATAAGATGGAGCTAAACTTCTTCCCTCACAGTTATACTGGGTCATCTGACCCCACAGAAAAGTAACAGGCAGATGATCTTTCACAGCCAAAAGTGCATTATTAATACTGATTTTACATGAAATTAGGTTTTGCTTAGAAAAATTAAGAAACCATAGATTTATCTGAAGAAGAGAGGAAACAGGAGACATAAAAATAGCTTGCCATTGTATTAATGTCATCCTAGGTAAGCAAAAGTCTCTTTTCTTTATTTTCTTTATTAAAGAAAGAAAAATCACGCTTTCTAAATTCCTGTGGAGCATATATATGAAGACTAATTCATTAATACCTTGAAAATGTAAGCAACACTATAGTGAGCCATTGTAAGGAGCATGAAAATGTTACCAAACAAATGTTTTATATCTATGAAGAAAAAGTGGCTGAAAGAGTGAAATTCCAGAGACATTTTCTGGGCTCCTGCTTTGAGTAACACGAACACAATCTTCCTAATCCGCCGCTCCTGCTCTGACATTCCAGCCTCATGCATAGCCATTGGCAAACTTGGAACGCGCATCCGGTGCATTTTTTTGGTTGAAATGCTACATCTGGCTTAGCTGGCAAGTGTTACTATGCCTCTAGAAAGTAAGCCAAAGTGAAAAAAAAAAAGGGAATCTTAACTACATGCAGGAAAGGATTACTGAAATATACTGTCCTCTTTGTTTCCTGGAAAACTGAAACTGCATTTATGGCCTCTGACCTTTGGAAAGATGGCCCCAGAAGTAAACCAGCTACCTAAGAGTTAATGTATGCAATGTACTATAAGTATTTCATTAATTTGCTTATTAAAAACATGAAAAGCTTTTGCCTCTTTGACACCCAAACAAAAGGCAAGCAATTGGGAGACTTTTGACCTGAGCTTATCAGATGACTGGTGTAATGCTGTCAAACCTTCCCCACTGCTTGCAAGTAGGGTCACATTTTAGAGGTGTTTATGACATTTTAAGGTTCATAACGCCTATCTTTGTCAACATGAGAATGATGCAGGTCAAACAGATGGGTTAATGAGGCCAAGCACATAAGTAAAACCTACAAAAGAGATTAATATCTAAATTAAAAATCACAATTTAAATAACCTGTAAAGCAAACATGTTCCACCAAAACCTAGAAATATCACAACCTGCTTGTACTTGATCATAAGCTTTGGTGCCCACTGGCATAACATAGGCTTGGGAGTTGGATATTTTCAATAGTAAGGCAATATTAGACAGCTTTGAAAATCTGAGGACAAAAATGTTGTGAAAAACTTACAGTTCTTGCAATTTCCTTTCACCCTTTTTGAGATGAGGAATGTATATCATCTTCTTAAACATCTCCATAAACAGCAATTTCAATGAAAATGAAAAAAAATTTCTCAAGTCATACAAATGGCTTCACAGTGCAGTATGATCTTTGGAGGAAAAAAGAATAGGTTGAGCTTAAATTTTGCAACAAAAAATGGGCACAAGCTCAGATCATTTAAAATTCATTTAAGAATATTTGCACCAGATCCAAGCAACAGAGAAGTGAAAAACAACTAACATAACACAGAAAACATTTGTAAAATCTGGAATACTTTCAAGATGTCATAGGCTACATCTACTTTCTCAAGGCAGTTGTGGCCACAGGAGCAGATCAATAGGTTGGAGCTGTTGGTACTGAAGCTTCTTTATCTCCCCTACAGGGGAGGTAAAGACACAGGATTGTTTTGAACTTGATTTAGTCCGGATCCCTGAACAGAAATATCCCAGTGTGATTCCAAGCTTTCTGGAGGTCTAGTCATTGGTTTGGCCTCTTATTCCTGTAATAGGAGTTGGAGAACATTTGGCACATGCCTGGATCAAAGCCTCCAGTTTAGTTTTCTCCAAACAGAATCCAGCTTATGTGCTGCAAAACCACTCTGCGAACTGAACCACTGCATGGTAAACGGGACAGTCTGGGGGATTTGCTTCAAAACTGCATCACTGCTGTGAATCACAGCACTGATGTGGATGCAGTCATAAAAGCCTCCCAAAAGCCAATTTAAAAACAAGCATCCCAAAGGAGACATTACTGGCAATTCCTGATTCAGTGATAAGCCTGTTTTTCAGGATGGAGAATTTTTCTCTAATAACTTGATTTTCTGAATGCATATATTCTAAAACATTGGACAGTGTATCATTAGGATCTAGGCTAAGTAAAGGGTCTACACTCGTCTGGCTTTTCATTCTAAATTTCAGTCCAGTATGTTGTTGTGGGGTTTTTTTCATGCCAAGAATCAGATAAAATGTACAGGGAATAACAATATTCTTTGTGCAAACAAGGGATTTTACGTATATTAAACACACACGTAAGTACATACACAGACTATACTGGAGGGCTAGGAAGTATACAGCAGTTTGACAGGACAGCATTTTCTCTGCGGGAAAATGTAATGAAACAGGTGTGTGCAGGGAGTTTTTCTACTCTATCAGTGCTTCTAAACATTCACTAAAAGACCCTTGAATTTAAAAACTTCTAAACGTAGCAATATTTCATCAATACAAATGTGTAAAGCACCCTGACTGAGGAGACTTTTCACAGAGCCTGGGTGAAGTCTCTGGGACAGGAGAAAGGTATTGTGGAAAACAAGATGTCATGATAAAATCAAGACATATATTTTTGTGTTGTTTTTTTTTTTATTCTCAGAAAACACCAGTGTTTTATGATAATTGAAAATTCAGAGAGATTGTTTTAGTCCCAGGTTTAGTGGTGGTTGCTTGGCTGATGATTTTTCTTGGGTTTTTTTTCCCTCAAGATAAAGGCATTATTATGATGGTATTATTATAATGATTGTCTTAAAAGCTTTCTTATTCCCACCTAGCACTTTCACAAATTCTTTCCTTCTTCCCCCCAGCATTAGGGCTTCTTGGAATTTTTAGTATTATTTCAATTATTTGTAAGAAAAACACAATGTCATTGCATTCAAGTTTTCCCTGACAGAAGTTGCAGAGATTTTGGGCTACAATAATTGCTTAGCTGAAGAAATGCCAAAAATAAAAACAGAGTCCATCTTAAAAAATAATAGTAATAACTTTTAGTTAGCCTGATCATATGTGTATGAACTATTTTTCAGCATTTTTTTGATGATGAAGGTGTCTGTGTGATATCTTCTGAGACGACAAAAGATCCACAGAGAGAGAAATGTAGCTTTGCGTTTAGGATTAGCAGATATTCCTCTACCTAAATTCAGACATTCTACAGATATCCACAGAGCACAAAGAAGCCCCAAAAAAGGAGGAAGACTCCCCCCTGCTTCAGCCTCTCCCATAGGTCCCCAAAGCCAACTAAGGAGATAAAAGAGATAAGCATATCTGGTTTTAGAAGAGCTGAAAGTAAGATTTAACTTTGTCACGCTTACCTAGTGGCTCTACCAACTCCTGCCACAATGTTTATCACAAGCATCTCTACATGTGCATTTTATTAGCAATTACCAGCATCCCAGTGATATCTCTGGGATCACGACTAATGGTTAAGATGGATGGGTACACCTTCACGTGCCAAACAAATTGGTACCAATATGCTACACTGTATTTCAAAGACATATACTAACAACTTTTTCTAGTCAGGAAGCAGGGTCAAAGCAGGTATCTATATTGATAAACCTAAGTATTCATACCTATATTTCTTAATTTCTGTCTTGATTACTGAAAACATTTCTGTTTGACCCAATATTTTTTTTTAATTTCTTTTTTGCAAAAAAACAGGCACGAAGAGGTGATTTTTAGTTATTTACTTTCATGAATTTTGCATGTGCATATTGGGTATTCTCGGAGCAAAGCCTCAATGATATCAAACAAAGCTGACCATCACAAAGTGAGATTAATATGGACCAGTGGAAAGGTATGGAAATTCACTGAGTTAATGGTGAAAGAGACCATATGTCCTCTGACACCTTGACTTGATGGAATGCCTCTCCATAAATGCTTCCTTAATGCATCCCGTTGTGCCTAGGTGTGGGATGACGTATGGTCTGCCTCCGTCCTTTCACGAGCTTTCATCCCTTTCATTTATAAGCCGTGTGTTCTTATAGTGAAGATTTTCCTGTTTATCAGAATATTAGAAGAGGGCAATTAGGGGTAATTGCTCAAAACGTTTGTTAGATGCACATGCAAGTCTATAGGTAATATTTGGATATCAGCAACTTTGGGAATGGTTTTGCCAGGGCTCTCCATAAAACATAACTCTTCTCCCCTTCCTTCTCTTAACACTTGGGTTCAAAGCATTTGCAAAGATGATTACTATTCTACAATCTTTTTTAAGCACCCTAGTCTCTGATATGTTCTGATAACAGGAGTTGTATGTTTCTTTATCAGGACAAAATAATTACTAGCAGTATTATTTTTATTATTGCAGTCACCCCTAGTCAGTTCCACATCCATAACAGTAGGGCCTAAATAAACAAACAATATACAGGAAGACATGGTCCCTGCCTCAAAATGTTTATGATCTAATTTAAGACAAGGCACAACAAGTGAGTATAACAAATGTTCAACACAGATTCAAAATGTAAACATACGGTAGATAGGAAAATGGCCATAAATTCCTGTATCAAAGATAACACCTCTCAAAGTCTCTTGCACAGACTCTGTAACACGAAACATGGAAAGCAAAACACACATGGGGGGGAATGCACATGTTGGCATTGCTGCTGAAAATTCAAGTAAAAACTATTGCAAACTAAAAGCTTTTTTGTGTTATTTAGGAAATACATTCAGGCCTAAGAAAATAAAATATACAAATTACTGTGATTCAAAGAGTTGGGATTTTTCTAGTGTGGACACTAATATAGAAACATTTTGTAGCTGATACTAAAACAATAAATAGAAGAAAGTGCATGTATGTGGCTGTTCTTTAGTTTTATGTTATCTAACATAGGAAAGACATCTGGAGTGTTGGTTTTATTGTTCGTTTATTGCTTTATTGTTTTGTTTAAAAAGGTAATATTGTCTCCTTTGGATCTGGTAGTGACTATAAGCATAACAAACTGTGATCCTGTGATTAAGCAGTGGAGCTGAATGTATGTGGCATCTAGGGAAGTTCCTGAACTTGTCCATATCCAGATCTGGTTTGGGGCCATGCTCCAAGTCAGACCCATGCGCGATGCTGAGAGCGTGCACCTAAGCTCTCTCCAGTCACCCTTATGCCTACATTTAGCACCTAGATATGTTCAGATGGTCGGTCCATAACCAGGTCCCTATTCCATCCAGGGCCTCTGAAAGTGGGCATGACACACCTTAGAAATGTTTCTCGCTGTACCTCAAGTAATTTGCGGCAATGAAACTCAAAGGTCACATCCTAAATTGGCCTCAGTAAACAACCTCATGGGCTGTCACTGTAGATATAGTACTTTGCTCCAGCAGAGTATTTGGGCCATATGCTTCTGTGTGAGTCACCTCTGAAGGTCTTGGAAAAGCTGGTTGTTCTGTGCTCACCCTTCCCTCTCCCCCTTCCCTTTGTCTGGTGAACAATCATAAGCCTCAAGATCAATAATTACAGAGTCAGCTTTACCAACAGGTAATATGCAGGCACACAGGTTCAAAATGTAAACATAATATAGGAAGAAAAGCAGCTGTAAATTTATCTCCTGAAGATAACGCCTCTCAAAGTCCCTTTTGCAGACTTAATGAAATAAAACACACTGAACACCAAAGGGATTGCATAGCAGCCTAAACAGCGCGTTGGAACTATCCAGGCTGCCTAGGTTTAGCTCCAATGACCAGGAGGCTTTCCTTGGACCTCCCCACTCCCAAATTATCTGCAGTGAGCCCCACACCATTTCCAGGGAGAGCTCACTTAGCTGAGCCCCGAGATGCATGGTCTTTGTTGGGCTGGATATTGAGATTACAGATTCTGCAGCTTTTTTACTGCAGGGATTATTTCTGCTTTTGCGTTGGACTAAATTTCCCCTCTGCTGTTACCAGGCTCTCTGCTGTGAGGCAATTCTTTGCTCAGCTTCCCTCACCTGCCTGCTAGCAGCCTTTACTGCACAGTCTTTCATATATAGATATAAAACCCCACTGTGCAAAACACTCTATTCATCCTGGCACTTGCATGCTATCTGTTATTGATAAATATCAATATTATCATCATTAGCAGGGCAGAAAAATTACCATTATTATCTATTAAAATGGCTGCTTATATAAAGGGGGTTGGTTTGATGGTTTGGGGCTTTTTTTCTTTTCTTTTTTTCTGGTTCTGAACTCTATTATGAAAAGACCGTGAAGGAAATAAGGAAGAAAAAGGAGCACTCTACCGTATGAAAAACTACATTCAGTTTCTACAAACAAATTAAAATCACATATGGAAAGAGGTAGCTTCCACAAGAGAAGATTAATGAACATACACACTGGCCTGAGTTCTGCTCTTAGGTGAAGTCAATGAAAAAAAGCAAATGCATATTTTTGGCCCATTACATCATTTCTTACAATGTTTTCTTAATATAAACCCAAATCCAGGGACCAGATCAACTCCAAAATCTCTCAAGTTTTCTCTTGAGCAATATGAAATCTTATGGAAAATGATTTCTAATATCACAGAAAATAGAACACGTTCAATACAACTGGGAACACACTTATTTCACACAAATGAAAGAAATAATCCCACTCATTCTAATTGGAGAATATTTTTCTGGGGCAGTGATTTTGTCAGTTGTAAAACTGATTAATGCTGTAATTCAGCAGGATACTTAAGCACATGTTCAGTCAATTCTTATTCAGCAAAGCATTTAAGTACTTTACGCACATGCTCAGGAATTTCAGCATGTGCGTATGGGCCAGATATGGAAGTGTATAGCGTCAAACGACACAGAGCGGTACTGAGCAGGTTTCCAGCCATTGCCCAGCAGTCATGGAGTATGATACACTGACTGCAGTAGTGTTTTGGCAGCTCCCTTCATCTTGCTATGGGATGCTATATGTGCCCTATTAAATCAGGTTTGACTATGAAATGGAGCCTAAGGCAATATTTTTGGTTTAGACCTAACATAGCATTTTCAACACCAGTGACCACAGAGACAGCCCAGTCCCTTTGCTAAGGGGATAGCTGCACGTTGAGCTGCATTCTGCTTGAAAGCAGCATCAATGTGGAGGCAGAGGCAAGTTTGCTACCCTGCACCTCTCAGACTCCCTCTTCTTGCATGCACCCACGTGGCTCACCTCCCCACTTGCACAATCCCATTTCCTTTCCACGCTCGTTGCCAAGACAGAGGCAGCTTTGGTTGGAGCCTTGCAGCAGGCACAGCCCCAGCAGGCAGGATGCATGTGGCTGGGAGAGGCTGGGGGAGGAGAGCAGATCGCACATGCTGAGAGCACAGGCACGAGGAAGCACATTTCTCTCTCCTGCTAGGGGACATATGCAGGCACATGCCTGTGGTTGCAATGACAATATGACGTAAAACAACAGGATTTGTGAATCCCCTGTGGAAAGATGCTTAGAGGAGAGCATGGCAAGCAGTGAGAGCAGTGGAAGGGCTGCTAGTGCTGGAGGAGAGGAAAATCCCCTCCAGTGGTGATGGAGAGAGGGAAGAAAGACAGAGCTGGAGAAGGATGACCAAGCATATCATTAGGCAAATAAAAACCTCTGGATCATCCAGAAAGAGCTAGAGCAGGGGCAAATCTACTATTTTCCAAATTGATTGATGGTGGTTGCCATCTTGTCCAGATGATCACAACGTTCCCACATCCAACCAGATGGATCCAAATGTTTTGCTGTATTTTTTCCCCCGGTTTCCTTAAACTGATACACAGAGTTAAAAAACAGGTGTCCTCAGCATGAAAAAGTAACTATCTTCAACACTCAACTGAAAATCAGCCAGTACAGAGAAGACAGGATTAAACTACATAAGGGAAAAAAAAGTATTTTTAAAAAGTTAGGTAGTTTTTATAAAAGTATGAGAGAAAAATAGATACATGTTACCACTGACCACCACAAAAACTTCAGCATGGGAAGTCTGGAAGCAGGCTGATGCTTTGTTACGGGGAGGGGGGGGGCATTGTTCAGACATCTGTTGAGATCAGAATCAGATAAATACTTTCAGTTAAAGTTATACAGTCTAAGCATTTCACCACGTATGTATGAATATTTAAGGAACAGTATTTCCAAACAGTACCCAGTTTTCTCTTGAACTACACATATCCACATGTATATGATTGGAAGCCACCTAATTTCTTTGAACATGTATGAAAACATGTGATGTCTCTAAAACTTACCATGAGCAGAACTTTAGAAACTTGTAAACACAGAAATATGTCAGATTATCAATCAATAATCTGCCAGGAGCTCTGCAGGCAAATCTCTTACAACTGAAGGCACAACCTTTTAGTGAAGACAAAACTGCACCTCTTCTCTGACACGATGGACTTCTATCTTAGAGTGGCCAACAGGTCCTATAAAAAAATGCTTTTTATTATGAACACAATTCAGCTTTAGCCTTTTAATAAAAACAAGAAAAACAGCACCTGTAAGAAACCCAGAGAAAATGCAGCATGAAATTTAATGCAGGAGACTTCTGGCATGAAAAGCTGAGCTACAGATTCAGGATGGGTGGCCCAAATACAGATGCACATAGAAATATTTGTCTTTGACATGCCTGATGGAACACCAGGAATGAATAATTTCCCAGTACCTGAGAAAAAAAAAAAAAAAAAAAGATGCAAACTGCCTGTTTTTTTTAAGGGAGCAGCTACAGATTAATAAAGATAAGTGTGCCATTGTGATAGAAACTTTATGAAGTACCAAAACTCTATCCTGTAAATGGTGTCTAATCTAAACCATCAAACAGCTCAGTTTGTCTCTTTCTTCCCCCATTTCACCCATTTCATACCATTTCACAGGGAACAAAAGGGGCATAGCCATACTTTTCGTAGTTCTGGTCAAGTTTTGCAAATAACTTCAGGAAATACTTTTTACTTTGATTTTCAAAGAGAACCTTTCCATGTGTCATTTGGAAACCTTATATCATCCATAAACATATCTAAAACTCTTTCAGGGTGATAATCCTATAAATCAGAAAACATTGTAAATATATATAAAATTAGCCTTGTATAGGCTTTCACAAAAAAAAAAAAGTAATTTGGCATAAAAACCCAAATTATTTTTTAAAGTTCTTAACTGAATGGGAAAAAAAATTTTGAACCGTATTATTAAACAGAGTAAGAATAAATTAAATGGGAAAAATGTACAGTCCAAGGTATCTCAGAAGGGATGGGATGGTCACTACCAAGGGAAACGGCAAAGTACAAAGATCATGAATACAAGAGGAGAAAGCAGGGCACAGTAGGTGAGAATAGAGGTGGGAGGAAGATCTGTAGCACAAGACTGGAGGAGACAGACTATGATTTCCTAGACGGAATACATAAAAAGCACAACAGAACTCCTTTGTTTCAATTTTATTTTAAAACCACCATCTTGTCTGGGTCACAAGTCAGCACACCCTTACAACAAACTGGCTCTACAAGTTTTTCACTGCTTTAGACTGTGTTACTGTGTTGTACTTTAAAACCAGTTTTTCCTGTGGTCAACAAAAAGTCAATGAAAAAGAACAATACAGCTCCAGTTGCATTTTTGGTCTGCAGTTGATAACATTGCTTGGATGCATTTGCACAAAATAATTTCTGGTATACCTCTCTGTTCATACATGCATTCAAGTTAATAATGAAAAACTGCATCAATGGACCTACTAGCACTAGTCCAGTTCTTCAGGACTACTATTATTATTATTACTAGTATTATTATCCTTTTTTTCTCCTTCCTACTTTAAATTTTGAATTAATTTGGTTTCTTCTAGAAATCAAGTCAAGGCAATTCCAAATATATCCAAAACCTGTTTTAACTGGAGATAGCTGCCTGAAGTCACATAGGCAAGGGGGTTGCTAAAAAGAGATTTTTGCAGGACAGCAATTCATGTCAGAGATTCGTAATGCTGAATTCATTTTCATTATGTTGATTGCACTTGTAGCTAACAAGTTTCTTAAGACCGATACGTCTTCTTGTCCCCTTCCATCCTGCACATTGACCCTGATGAACCAACTTGAGGAGTTTGCACAGACTGTTTGCGGAAGTGTTTGTTTAATAGACTGATTAATATAGACAGGAACTTTCCAGAGCCCACAAAAACACGTAAGTCTATAAGAAGTTCCATTAAAACTTAGGAAACTTTTCTTCTCCCCTCATACTGGTTACCCCTGTGTGTCCTTCACTTTTCTTTCTTGCCCGGTGCTGGGAATGGCTTCCACTCTCTCTCTCATTCTGCACTTCATGACTATATGCTAAAGTTACAAGGCTTCATACAACACTCCTATTTTTAGCACTTAGCTGCTAGTTCTCATTGCATTTCCTGAGCAAGATAATATCTTTTTCTGGAATTTTGATATGGGTTTGTTGTTATTTCCAAACTGATGAACATGGCTAGGATTGATGGAATCATCTGTGAATAACGTGGATTAATTTTTGGCATTTGCTGTAACTGAGCAGTTATTTACAGATATTTTTTCCATTATGAGCTAGCTGTGAGTACACCTGTAACATTAGCAGATATACAGTTTACTCGTTGTGCCAGTCACAGGAGGTAGCAGTTAAACAGTGAAACACAGTGATTTTGGCTTTTTGTACTTATTTCCCCACTTGTTTCCCACCAGTTCCAACCGGTTTAGTAGCCCTCTCACATCTAATATTCTGAAAACTAATTCCATTCCAATCAAGTGATCCCCTTGATTTACTTGATCAAGTGATTTACTTGATTTAAATCATTAGGCACAGCTGGGGATTGAGCCAAGTTGTACATTCATAATTATGTGCACACTCATCATGAGATGAGAATTGAATCACTTGATCAAGTAAAGCCACCGTCAAGGATCATTATCCCAGTTCTCCATATTTATACGTGGATGGAGAACCAAATAGGAAGCTTAGGTTCTTTGCCTGAAATCCCAACACAATTTAAGACCCCTTTGAACTGCCAGGCTGGCAGCATCAGGCTGTACCCTGACCCTAAGGGGTTAGGAGCACCAGGAGCCCTCCAAGGGTCTCACCACAGCAGTCTGCCTCCAGCATCAGCAGGTCCTGCACCTCGGTGCTGGGAGCAGAAGAGGGGCTCTTTCTCTTCTGCACACCTTTTTCATGGATGTGTAGGGCTGTTCACAGCCCAATGTGAAAACACAAAGTTGTCTTATGCAGGAGCCCACTCCTGTTCCCTAAGCTAGGGTGAGGACAAGGAGCCCTGTAGGATTCTTCCTTTAAGAGAATATTCCCTTCCCTTTAAGAACAATATTTTAATTTCTCCCTTCCCCACTCCAAAATCTGAAAAGTCCTATTAGCCACTCTGACAGCTACACATTAGTCCCTCCTTGCTACACATTAGAACTCAGGAACTCCCTCTCCTCCATGCCCTCACAGCTGCCACTGTCCGAAACAATCTCCTGGAGGATAAATTCTTCAAGAATAATAGACTTTAAAAAGGCCATGAAGATAAAACTCTGTAAAGAAGGAAGGAAAACCAACAATGGGAAACTGCCCTATCTAGGTTAAATACATATTTTGGTATACATACTATTTACGCAATAGAGCCTAATGGCTTCTTCAAAAGCCATTAAGGTGTATTAAGTAAATATATAATTTGGTACATGAGCTAATTTTGAAAACACATTATTCTGTTTGCAATACATTCTTTCAGGTCTGAAATCTACTCTTCTGAAGTGCCTGAAGAGTGACTCACAAATGGATCTTTAATCCACAGCAAGGAAATCACCTCCTAAAACCAGACCGGCTGTCTTAAAGTTTGCATAGATGGCTGGAAAGAAAAGAGAAAAGAATCCATATGAAATATTAACCAGCTGAGTGCTCTCCAGTGTACTGAGTCTAGGGGATAAAACATACCCCCAGTGATACTCTATCCAGTTAATGCAGAATGTGCCATCTGAAATACCACTGCATGTGAAATCCACATGTGAGGGCATGCACTCAGATACAGCAGGAGGAGGGTTAGAGGAATGCTGCCTTTTGCTGTGAAGTAAAAGAAATGAAATTAAAAGTGGTGTTTCAGGAAAGAGCTATTTTGTATTGCATAGTATGTGAATTGATGTAATAAATGACAACAGTAACTCCTTTTTAGGGATTCATCCAAGCTAAGACTGCAGATCCAAATACTTTGACTTTCAAAAAGGTTGGATCTAGGACTGAAGTTTTCAGTTTAGGTCATCTGTAGTAACAGTAATAATGCTGCTTCTCTCTTACGTAGAGGATTGTGTACCAATGCTGAGATCTCCATGAACCTTCTAACCTTTTTTTGAAGGTGAGACACAAATATCCTTTCTTCTTATGGTGTATATTTTGCAGCAGGAATTCCCATCTCAAGATGAGCGTGCACATCATTATGAATGTACAGCTTGGCACAGTGGCCAGCTGTGCCTAATGATTTAAAAGTCAAATAAAAATAAGGATAATCCACGTGCGTTTCTGGGGAAGGCTGTGAACTTTCTTCCACTGATGGCAGCACACACAGCAGTAGATGGTAGACTGACGAATGAGTGGCTAATCAATCTGTATATTATGACAGAGGGGAGCAATATTTGTTTTTGAAAGTCATGATGCAGGCTAAGAGATAAAATGTTAACCTCTTGAACTCTCTGAGCACAGGTTTGGGAGTGAGGAAGTCCTGTGCTCCAAATCCAATTATCCAGAAATATTGACCTGTCCTCTTATACAGATTACTCTAGCTATTTATCCTAAAACTTATCATGGTAATGTCTGATATACAGAAGTACTATTTTTTCCATTCTGCAGATGGGGAACTGAAATAGAAAGAGATGAAATCACTTGCATCAAGTCACATAGGAAGTTGTTGCATGATCTGGGCGCCAAATTACCTCAATTTTGCCTCAATACCTTGATTACAGGGCATTCCTCAGAAAGGCCATGCTGGTAACAAAACAGCGTATTAAATGAGATGTGATTAAACTCAATATAAATGATATACACTAATAAAACAGTTTTCTTTGTCTGAAAACAGGAGGAATTTAAGACAAGGAATGGGGTGGGAGGCCTAGATTGAAGGAATAATATTCAATGTTAAGAAAATGAAGTCATAAAATCTTTGTCAAGCATTGCTCAACTCTTCAAACCATATGGAGCATGACTGCTGGGCTTCATATAATGCCCCAAATGTTTTTCATTTTCTATTCCACCGTTCACAGCAAAGGCACAGTGCTGTAATCCCGTCCTTCCGTTAACTACCAATTGTTTCTTTTGCCAACCTTTTTGCTTTAAAATATCATTTTTTATGAAGGATAATGTTATATAGTGGAAAACTGTAAAAATTTTATGGATAGCCTTGGTGCTGAGAAAATGCATTCTTTCAACAGTTTTATTATATATATATTTTTTGTCCATTACACATTTACAGGGTTTTCTCCATTGTATATATGTGTGTTTTATAGTTCATTCTAGACAAAAGGCATTATGTTAACAGTGCTATCATTTAGAACTTTAATTCACTATTATGTTTTTACCTTTTTGCAGAAAGAATGATATTATTTTTTTTTCCTTCTTGGTAGTGCTTGCTGTTGTTAATAAGAATAATGGGTGATTCTGAAAAGGGTTAGGTGTGAATAACCACTCAAGGGTTCAAATGTGTCTCTGAGCCACAAGAACAAGTGTGGAGATCCAGCTCCCAACACATCAGACGGGATGATTTAATTCCAATATAAGGCAGGTTTACATGTTATGTGCCCTCCGTCAAATGTTAACCGGTCTCCCAGTCTCTGTGCTTCCCTCATGTCATTCCAAGCATCTGTTAACCAACTCTAGCTCTTGTGACGTTCATTCACAGGTAAATCAAGAAGAAACATGCTCATATCAAAGGAATGAAATACATTTACTTCAACTTTAAGAGATGCCTATAAACTCTCTTTTGACATTCTTTCCTACTAACCATCCTGGTCCACTTTTCTAAAGAATGACATTTCTTTGCTCTACATCAGGCCTCAAGCCTTTAAATGTCATCCTGGACTCCAAAGGTCTACTTATAATCCCTGCTGGTTCACAACCATCCCACTGAACCCCTACCTTTCTTTGAAGCTGAACTCTAAAGGCACGACTGAGCCACCGGTGCCGCTTCTCTTTCCTGCGTGCTCTGCTGAACAGCTTAGTCCAACGCAACATGAGCCCATGGAGGATTTCAGACGGGTAATGGAGCAACCTAGCCCAGAGACTGCTAGGTTGCCACAGCCAGAGTGAAGCCAGAAGATGAGAACCTGAGACAACAGAAGGTCAAGAATGCCAATCAGAGAGCATGACCTCCTGAAAGCCTTCCGTTATCAGAGTTCTTCAGCCAAATGGTCTTGAAACTTTTACAGTGATTAATGGGGTCCAATTTGAGAAGAAAACTAAGAGCAAGTTGCTTTATATGGTATGGGATTTTGATATGATATGGTCCTTAAGTTTTCAAGCAACTAATCACATTCACAAGTAATTAAATACTGCAATTTGCCTTCTTTCTTTTCACCATAAATTGATACATGCAGCAGCACAGAACAACTGCTATACTTATATGGTTATGAGTTATTTTTAGCTCCATTGTTCATTGTCTTTTATACATGCTTGTTAATGGGCAGTCCCTGAGCACCTTCTTTCCCCCTCTAGCAGCAAGGGAGTCCATGCAAAATAGCTATGGCAGATAACTTTTTTCTGGTTTTTTCCCTTTTTTTTCCCATGAACATTTAAGGGAAGAAAAAGGCTTTCTGATCATAAAAAATATGAAACCTTAGAATCAAAATATGATGGAAGCCAAACAGTGCACTAGTAAACATCAGGAGTATACATTCATAATAAATGATATACTTTATTTAAGACTCGTTAGTTTGAATTATTTACAAAATGGTCTGAATAAAAATATCTTCATCAGCCTAGAGTACAAATTCATACACATAACCTTAAAAATCACTCACAGAAAGCTGTGAAAACAATTGTTACTGTCTCACAGCTCAAAACATTACACTATGTACCACCAGCACTCTTCTGCTACCAGACATTGAGGCAGGGAGAAGAGGGTTCTCCACTCACAAACAAGCTTAGTGACTAGTTGCTATGTTTTCCATTCTAGCCAGAATTACCTTTAACCACCTAAGTGATCTATGTCCTCCAGTAGTTATACCCACTAGCGGCGTCTGAAGCTCTGCTTTTATATGTTGAGTTGTTCCAGCTTTCTGGAGTGTTTCTGTTCTTTCAGAAAGGATGAAGGATGTCCTGAACCCAGACAGGGTCATTAACACAAGGGTAATCTTTTCCATCTTCTTCTTTCACCTTGGTGCTGAAGGCTTTATTAGGCTGACTGCCTTAATAGTGACACACTAGGGCTCTTCACAAGAAGACATATTTCTTATCTTCACCTTTGTAACTTAGCAGTTTGGAATAGAAAGATGCAAAGACATTATGAAATGGATGTAAACCAAACTCAGCATGTTCCACTCTGGTTCTTCAAGAGAAATCAAGAGTTTCTGTACCTATGGACTGACGGTCTTCCACCCCTTGCAGGATGTAATCAGGTCCCTGCTTACATGAGTGCACGATAACACAATGTCAGAATCCACCAGAGCAAGCACTGGGCCTGGAGAAGGCTGATGCAGCAACTCAAAAGGTTGTGTTAAATTCCCTTCTCATTTAAATCTGCCCTCCATGACAATTTTTCTGCTTGGGTTTATGCAAGCAGGAGCCATAGCTTATGACGATACATGGGGACCGTACTGTCTGATAACCAGCTTAAAGTTTCAACTTCTACTAGAATAAGTTGACCCTAGTTACTTATTCTACTAGAATGTGTCTTGACTCAAACACAGAGGTGGAAGACATTAGTCAGATTTCCTACCTAGAGGTGGCTAGATCATCAAGAAAAATTTCACACAGTAATTAAATTAAATGTAGCAGGATATTTGCGAAGGGAAAACCCTAAATTTCCATTGGCACAAGAAAAACTTGCACTACTCAGGTCAGACTCCAGTTAAGTGTTCACATCACTGAAGTAACAGGAGTTATAAATTGTGAATACTCATAGCAAACTGTTCTCAAATAACCTACGAGCCAGATAAGAAATTATTTCACTAATAATTTGAAATGACAAACAGAACAAAAAAAAAACAACCACAAAACACAAAACAAAAACCAGCAGAGTATTTGCAGACCATTCATAAACAGGGGAAAGAAATTAAATGTCAGATAAATGATTCATTATGGATTATTCATTCAGTCTATGTGTGAACATGTGACTGGAGAAAACCAGTTATATCCATTCCCTACTTTTTCGCTTTAAATGAGCCTGCTCAGTACAGGCTATTGTTTAGTTGCCTTACAGAAGCATTTCATAAGAAGGGCTTCCCCATTTATCACTCAAAAAAAAATCAGAATTTAAAAAAAAAAAAAAAAAGTGAGGACAACGACCCTTCTGGAGTCTGAGTGCATATGTTCAAAGTAACTCTGCTGTATAAGCCAACAGAAAATTGGCCCCCAAAATGACTTATAAAGGGATTTTGTAAGACATGAACAGAACAGCATGGGCTCTGGCTAGGCAAAGAATTCAGAGTTGTAATAGAAAACATTTATTTGGCTACAGCTAAACATCCCAACACATGTTAGCATTTGCTGCCAATATGCTTCCTAATTAAGAACAACATAAAATCATAGGAAATCCTGTATCCCTGTCTTCATGTACTTTCCTTGTATCTTCGGTGTCCTGGCTCTGTTTCTCAAGTATAGCCTGCACAAGAGAAAGGTTAATTCAAAAGTAATGTTTTGCCAGCCATTAACTGTGTTGTCATTAACAAGATTAATGTACATTCCACTATGCATCACCAAGTGCATTCCCCCTCCTGCCCCCACCCACCCTTTAAACAACTGCTCCTATTAAAACCTAATGAGCACAGCACAATTTAAAGAATAGCACCATTTCTGCTGGGCAAAGTGTCGTCTGTAAACCATATAAAGCTGCAGGATTATTATGGATCTAATTGAAGGGCAGCTGAAAAAAATCTTTTCTCTTTTGGACTATGAAGTCTTGGCCATGTTTATATATTTTATCACAATGAACAGATTTCAAGACGAAGGACAGACTAGTATCTGGTTTTCTTCCTAGCCCCCTCTTCCTTCAATCTCTACTCTTGCCTCATCTGAAACCATTCAGAGACTGCCGCTATGCACAGTCCCACACCCAGGTTACCTCCGACTCATCATTCAGTGATTACTGCACAGATAAACAGTTGACTGGATCCTTCTAAACAATCGTGAGATACATTTTTATATAAGCTGCTCTTAGAGGACCCTAATTCATCAGCATGGATGGAGCCTGGACTGTCTTGCCCAGCTAAACTCACTCTGTTTTTTTCCAGTGGAAGAAGGAAACAAATTGCTGGGCAATTAACACACAGTACTCCTCCTTCTTTTTCATATTGAACTGGCCACCAGTTTGGAGATCAAGAGATCAGTCATGAGACACTTCCAGTTTTTCATCAGGTTCTTGAGAATTTTCAAAATTTATTTCATTTCCAGAAAATCCATAGTCTCTGCGCTGCTCTTTTCCTGCTTGGTCACTTCACATTTCTGTTCCCCCCACAATTATTATTTTTTTTTTAATCTATTTATTGCCTGTTTTTCTTGGCTCATTCTCACTTTCCATTTTTCATTATTAGTTCTTATGATCTTCTGTTTCCTTTTTTCTTTTTTTTCTCTCTGTCATGGCTGCTCTCCCAGTTGTTCTCCTCTGGGGCCCTGAGTTTCCCTTAGCTAATGAAACAAGAGCTGCCTACCTCCCTTGCTTTTGCAATCCAGCTGTTTCCTTTTTAAAATATAAACTCATCTTTATTCAGTGAAGTTCCTGTGCAGGGTCTGATCCTTTAAGAGGAGATTGCATTTTGTGACAGAGAGAGGGAGGGAAAAAATAAACTTTGCTGGAGGAAAAGCCCTTTGGGTAGAAATCAAACCAGCTTCCTCTTGAAAGGCAGAGCCTTCTCCGGTAAAACTGGGTCATTATTTTACTTAGCACCTTTTGGCACCTTGACATTGCAAAAGTCTCCTTGACAGTCTCCCCTCCCTTTTCCTCCTTCAGCTCCCAAAACCTCCCACCTTGAAAGCTTAACGTTTCCTGGCCTCTGTGAACGTGTAGTCTAACTAACACCACAAACCTGGATTTTATATGATTAGTTAGTGAAAACTTGCCAACTTTAGGTGCAGCCTGCCAAGTCAAGTCAATTTACTGTGATGCTTTGACTGTGCAAGTAGGCCTTAATCCCCCTTTAATCTCCAGTGTACCCTTGACATCATGGAAATTACTTACAAAGCTAATGTCATCAGATGATCCATGTTAGCTATTTTAGTGAGTGTTCTTCTGCACAATAGAGCAAGTTTACCTTGTAAGACACAGGCCCCAAAATATTTTCCTTTAATGAGCCCAGCAGATATCATCTTACAAATGGGGAATGAAAACTCCTCCTTCTGCACTGTAATTCCCCAGGCCTCATGTGACTTGGAATTTACATGCTAGCCAAACATCAGGTCAGTGTATTTTATTTCATGTCTGATTGATTGGATAAAGAGATTTACATAGTAGCCACAACAGCTATGAGTTATTAGGAAGGCAAGTTTCCCTTTTCAACTCTGCAAGGCCCCTCCAGCGCCAAAAACGTTTGGCCGACATAAAAGTTTCTACCAGAATCATTTTTGATAGCGTGTTCAGCCACTGAGAGCATGAAGGAAACAGTAAAATAATACTACATTGTACCTGTGGCAACAAAGGTGAAAATTAACATGCCTGACAGCAGGGAGCTAACTCTGTTATTATTTATTGATTTAATAACAAGGATGTCCATTTAGACAGTACCCTTTATCTCAAAAGTGCTTCATATGCCCCAAAAATGATGTGCAACCCAATTAAAAGGATCATTTTTCCCATGACAGGAGCTTTGCCAGTGCTGGAAGAGGGACAGGAGGCACAGCAATCCCCTGGGCAGCCCGTGCTAAGGCTAAGACCAGGGTTTAAGACAGGAAGTGAAAGGAATACTATATCCCCTCGCATCTATAGGATGAGCTCATTATTTGGAGAGGAGCAAGGTCACTGAGGTCAGCTATCTCTTGTAAAAGAAGGAAAGCCTAGAGGACTTATTTTAAAGGTCCGTAGAGGTGAAGCTTGCTCTTGTGTCAGGAGGGTAGTGCTCTGCACAGGCAGTTTGTGATTAAGGAGTGACTCATTAGTGTCAGAGGGAAGAGGAGCACTTATGAATGCTCCTTCCTGGATCACTTAAGAGCCTTTTAGGAGTGTCTCATCCCAGCATCGTTCTACCTTTTCCTCATTTAGGTTTGACATTGCCCTTTGGAAGCCAAGGAGATGTCTAACATTCATTTGCACGGGAACAGGACCAGATACTTCACTTGTGATACAAGATGAGAAAATAACACAGAGCAGAACATCCACGAGCAGCCAGACCGAGAAAAAAGCACATACATCTACCAAAATGAAGGTGTAAAAGATTGTATGTGCTCTGTATCTGTTTACAAAGCTGCTTCTTTCCTTGCAAAGTGCAAAATTGGATGTGTAGTACCAGTATTTACATATGCTCTTGGCCCACTTGAGAAAAAAATGACAGCTTTGCCTCAACATATGTCTCCAGTCAACTAAAACTTTGCCCACTGTGAGAGGTGATCTCTTTTCTTCCCCTGACATGTGGCCCCTGGGACACAAAGTGGCGGCTCCATGCCAAAGAACCTCACAACATATGACGAAGAGAGCAAGAGGTGAATCCAGATCCAAAGTTTACATGGTGAATAGGTGTCTCCAACGATAGCGATAATCTATGCCAGCTTTTGAGGGAATGGGGAAGTAAAAATGAACCTGAGCAACAAAAACTAAGAGTTTAATCAGGAAGGTAAAGTGCAGCCACCCTATTTGAGATTTAGCTAAAACACTGAGCTAGCAGCCTCTCAAGCTCTCACAGCAATTTTTAACTAACAGATGCAGTCAAGCTTTCAGTTTTATATTGCTGTCATAACTCATGATACACAATCTTGGGCTGTTTTCAGAAGGTCCATAGAACGAGGCCAGCTTGCGATTTCATACCGGGGGCTGCAGCGCTGCTGCACTGCCAGCACCTGTGCCCGACATCTGATCTTAGGGCTGGAGCACATCCTCTCCCCCCTCTTCCCTCTGCGGGACTTGGCTATGCCAAGCCAGCGAAGAAGCATTCCAGCAGATTATGAAGTACAACTATCTTGGCCCTAGCAGCTCAGAAGAAACTAGACCTAATAGGAATTTCACACGCCATTCTCATGGATCTAAAGCGAGCTATATGGGTAGGTCTGTAAGGCAGTTTCTGTCCATGTGCTCATCTGTGACCATGAGACACGCAGTTCCCTAAATGCTATGATTAGGTCAAGGATAATGGCAGGGACAACTGCTGCGTTGAAACATGGGATCAATGAAATGAACACATTCTTAGAAAAGGTGGCAAAGACGTAAATGGGAGTCACTGAGGCTTCCAGAGAATGGCTTGGGTTACTGAATTCATATGAGGAAGAGTGTACCAAATATGAGGGAGAGAGGCAATGTGAAAACACATCATCTCAAGTACTGCCTTAGGAATATTAAGGCCTCCTAAACAATGCCTATCTCTGAGCCAGGCATTTGGATAGAGGGAAGTATGAGCCTAACTCTAAGCTTCTGCAGCTCTAATCCTCCTGGGACAGTGACAGGAATGAAACACTCTGTTCAGAAATCCCTCAACACTATCGCTCTTTTTATAGATCCCAAAGCAATGGAACGAAGAATGGAAAAGCAGTTTGTACTTTTGTGTACAGGAGTGTCACAGTGTACAGGAGGGGTCACAACAGATCAGGTGACTGAAAAGAAAAATATGAAACTCATCTTCTCCTGAACTGTAGAAAGGGAGCGGGGGAAAGGATGTTCACCACCCTCACCCAGCTGAAGGATCCAAAGAGTATTATCTTTAGTCAGGGCTTCTTCCCAGAAAACTTTGTTACAGAATCCTCACAGAAATTGGGCAGCTGTTTTAAAGGGAATTTCCCATCAGTATTTGCAGGTCAGTGCTCTGACTCCTGGCTGCCAGGCAGGTGTGCTAGATGCAGTTAGGGTCAGTCCCAGGAAAGGTATTCAAGCACCTCACTCCTACTGAAGTGTCAAAATATCTTTGTGGATATGGCCTTTAATCTTTGCAGGAGCTGCAATCCCAGCAGAGAAATCTGAGTTCTCTAGACAAGATCTTCACTTCTGCCTGATCCAGGGTAATTCCAAGGATTACTGCTCAGAATATTGGGAGAATGGACTGTCATGCTGTTTCCAGGCAGACAGTACTTGAAAAAACCCAGCTAACACTAGATGCACATCGGACTCCAGTGCCAAGCTAAAAGATAGGAATCGCAGCGAAATCCTATTAACCAAGGGCATTACAGTCATTAAGCGAACTGCTGAATGCAATTTTGTGTTGAGGAACAAAGGGAACGAGGTAAAAAAGGAAACTACATCTCACGAGGGGAAGGGAATTCCCTGTCCTCTCAGAGGTAAACCTCAGGCTTTGGTGACGTCTAGCAGAATTTTCAGAAGCCAGAGATACAAGAAATGACACATGCTATTTTTTTAATCTCTTTTTTTAGTGCAAGACTTCATGCTTTTCTTGTTTGCAACCCTGATACTCTGTGTTCCCTGGTGCCCTTTAATGCTAAAGGTACTGATAGGCTTTATAGTAACGCAAACAGAGGGCGTTCCACCTGCATCTGCCAAAGCATTTAAAGATTCTATTAATCTGATGTCTTAATTGGTTTTGAGATTAGGAAACAGCAGAGCCTTTGTTCCCACAGTCTAGGTGCTCTCCTAGAGAAGTGGCGGAAGTTGTTTGGGTTTTGTATGTTGGGGTTGTGGATATGACAGGGAAAGGAGCATGACTCAGTGCAGGTGATTCATAAGGATCCGCCAACTAGAAGCCAGTTTCTTTGAAAGCTCATGATGTTTTACCGACCAGGAATAAAAATGCTCTAGTGGGTTGTCCCTGCACAGTGGTTCTGTGGCCACGGTGTTCCTGTTCCAACCTTCTGTCTGCTGTTGTCACCCAAAAGTAGAAATTCTGTTTGCTTACAGTTCAGAGCTGTTAAATGAGGAGCAAAGGAGTTCCCTCTTGGATCTTACGCCAAGTGAAGTAGGACATTCAGACTGATTACAGCTCTTTCTTAGTGTCAAGATAGGGTCAGAGTGGGATGACAAGGAGATTCCCAGAGAGAACAAGAACAGAAAGGAATCAAAAAGAGAGAAAGAAATAGTGCTGGGAGGAAAATGGAAACCAAAGTGGTAAAAAGTAGACTACCAAATTGGCTCTACTGAGCCGTTCAGGCAGGAAGGCTAGAAATTAATGAACAAGGTAGTCCATAGCCACTGGATAAGGAGTGTCCCTGCTGTTCACCACAGATTTACCAAAGCAAGCGATAACAAGAAAAGAACATGGTAAAAGTGTTACCCAACGGGCAATGCCCTGCTCAAACCAGAAAAGAACATGGTGGAGATAAGGAACTCCAAAGGAAAGCAATAATAAGATCTAAGCACCTGTAAAACATTCCATGGGGAGGTATCTAGCAGCGTAGCTTGGATGAAACAGCAATGATTTGGGCTTAGGTCTGAGGTGACAGAGGTGTGTCCTGAGTCAGAGTGAAGAAGACTTCCCAGATATAACCTGGAAAGATCAAACAGTACAAGATCAGATCTGTCTGCTGTATGGACACCACCTGATGTGTAGATGTATCTGTGACCTCTGGGATGGTCCCTTCTTTTTCCATGCCTGTCTTTTTCTACTAAATCCAAGGGGAATTGTTTCACATACAGAACAGTATAAGCTAACAAGATTTTGAGTGTTACTTGCCATGTGTGTGTGAGCACCTGCTGGGATTTGTGGCTAGAAATGCCTCCCAGCCGTTATCCAGCCACAAGGAGTTTTACAGCAGAGCAGGCACTTTATGGAGTAGCATAGCTAACTCACCCTGTAAACTTTCTAGTAGCAATAGATTTTTTTTCTTTGCTTGAGACACCCATGAGCTTATTTACAGAGTCAATTAACAAAAGATAACCTCCCATTGTGCAATCATCAATAAATCAATTGTGTTAATACTATCTTGGAATGTCCTCCACTATTTACTTTAATATTGTTGACTCTCAGCATTTAAGAAACCCAGCACCTTCAAGTTTCACTTGATTATGGGTAAATGGATTTTGCAGTAGCCATTAATAAATATAAATTGTTTTGGAAAATATTTAAGTTTGTCGAATTTAACCACTTGCTGATCATTAAAAACTACTGCATATTGATCATGTTTGACAATTACTTCAAGAGAGACAGTCCCACAATGTAAGATTATACTACTGCACCTATGTATTTTAGTTAGCTTACTACTCTTACAGCTCCTTCCAACTGTGAAGTGTGATTATTGACATAAACATATAAGTTAAGACTTAATTAAACCATCCAGCTCAGTAAAGTGCTTTTCTATTATTTGGTAGATTCCTATCCCAAATAGTTTACTTATCCATAGGTGATGTGTTGCTGCATTTACTTACAGTGAGTAGCACTTTACTCCATGAGCAGTCCCACTGATTTCAGCTCTACGAGCATGTATGATGCCACGTCCATTAATATTGATCAGCAGAGAAGGGTCCGTTAGTCACACTGAATTGTGCCTGCTTCCACAGCAGAATGATTTATATCTACAGGACTGCTCAGCATGAGCAAGGACAGTGGAATGTTTCCCTAAATAGACAATACATAGGCGTAGGAATGGGGCAGGGTCATATTAAGGAAATCCGATGCCCTCAGCTCATTCAGCAAGGACCTCCGCCCAAAACTTCAACAAGAACATGCTGCTTTTGGGGCAGAATATAATTAATACCAAAGGAGCAGTTTGGACTTTGTTGCAAGATGTTTGCAACCTCAGGCAGGCAACATAACCTGGTTTTCAGTAAGCATATATTTTAGGGTTTTCTATGCACCCTCAATACGCTAAGACTTTTTCTTCATGGTAAGACTCCAAGACAGCCTTAAGAACTTCTACTTTTTCAAGGACTAAAATAAAATTAGGAAAGTTGTTTAAAAAAAGACAACTGAACATAGCTGGTGTAATTCTGATGCCATATTACCTTTGAGGTAAGAAATCAATTATTTCACTTATTCTCCCATTGCTTCAGGAGTCAGTAGCCTTGGCAGTAAATTGAATATTATGCTGCCACAGACAGCATCTTCCTTGTCAAGCATCTAGTTCCATTCTTCCCTTGATGATGATTGGTGACTTTAAAACTCACATGACTTCTGGATAATAAATGAAAACTGTCATTGTTCTGGGGCTGCTGGAATTCATTTTTTTTCTCCTTCCTCCGGTTTGACCTCATTGTGATGTATTGTCTACTTCAGGGTGTTTGGAAAAGTAAGGGAAATACTAGGCAAGGACTTTTAAAGAAAAAACAGACTTATAATTAGATCTCTCCAACAGACCCTGCTATGACCCTGTTTAGACAGACGTTAATGGATGAGCCCAACTTCCATGACTGTTGTGCTGTCCTGGCCAAAACTGAGCCCAGACAGAGGATTTTTACTGGTGCCCAGGCTGCTGCCAACCTCATCTCCAACTTCATGGGCTCCTCGTCCCTGAAGTCCCATTGTATCAGTGCTGGCAGCTGGGTGAATGCATACGCATCAGGGTCAGCTCACTGAACTATAGGAAAGCCAGCCTTACTGAGGGATAGAAAAGACTAGCTCTCAGCAGGTGAATCTGTCCAGATACCTGGTGTACATGCAAATTAGATTGCAAAAATATATAACTGAGGCCAGAATAGTCTTTTATCAGCAGCCTATGGCTGGATTGACCATGCACCCATCACGTAACTGCTCCTGTAACCCTGCACATCTCTGCAATTCAAACATTTGACATTCATCCATCCCTTTCTCAATCAGGAAAAATTTTTTGCTCAAGTAGTTTTGTTCAGAGAACACCTTTGGCTCAAATGCCACACTAGACAGTCCCTGAACTTCAGGAAGTTTCAGGTTTTTTAGCTCAGTATAACTTCAAAACCCAAACTGTGTTTCACTGTTCATATGCTTTTCAAGTTTCTTATCTGGGATATAAACCAGAAAGAGCTTTCTGGAAGAAAGAAAATATTTTGTGTTTTTGGAGGCCTGTAGTGGAACTGGAACTGAACCAGCTCAATATGGGGAGGCATGAGCAGAACATGACAGAGGACTGAGAACTTGCTGACAGGGCATTTTCTTTGAAGAAAGGGGCTGTGAAAGAAAGGAGACACAGAGCCAGATGAAATGTACAGTGTGAAAAACAAGAAATTCAACAGTTTAGCCATCCTGCAGTTCAGCCGTCATCACATGTAGGCAAAAAATGCAACCATACCATGCAACATCTTAGGTTAACCTCTGAAATGAAGGAAACCATGGACACCAAATATGGTCCTTACCTCTGCTTCTATGGTTGCATATTGACAGCTGTGAGGACATACTGGCTAAGGGAGACACAAAATCTAGAAAAACAAGTTAGAGAAGGGAATAAACTGATGGATCATATCTTTCACCACAAGTCAAGATGGGTTGGATATGTATTTCTCTAATGCCATAATGGTGACGTTTGACTCTCTGTATTAATTCATTATGAAACAAAATTATTAAAAGAAATGAACAAGTCATGTTCAAAAATAAGGGAATATGATGCAATAAAATGGTTCTTTTAAATCTGGGAACAGAGATTATGAATTAAGTGATATAAAATGGCATGTAAAATATACATGAATGGCCATCATTTAGCATCAGGGAACACCAAGGCAATGCCCACTGACGACAATGACAGTTGCTAATTTTCCTCTGTGGGTAAATCAGTCCCCAGGTTTTTGAAAGTCTGAGGTAGCATTGCCTGCACATGAGGAAACCACTGCAGCAGTAGCAGCTCCATTACACCACTCAGAAGTGCTTCTGAATGTGTATCTACTCTGCTGCAGTCCATATGTTATCAAGCACTCTGTTGGCTCTCCACAAATAAATAAGAAGATAGCATGTATCCCTGCAGTATGGATTTATGCTCTTGCCTTCTGAGGTCATACAAAAATAAAGCAGGAGAGAAATACTCATGAAAATTATTCCTGTGCTTTCATAGGTATACACACACACACACACACACACTTGTATATGCATATAACAAAATCATGCCCTAACCACTCACCTTGTCAGCATATAGGCATTTAAAATATCTCCCACCTGCAATGCACAGAACACATGGCTGAATAACCCACCCTTCCACTGAACTAGATAGAGAACTGAACAACACATTATAAATAAAATAGTCATGGAAGCTATCAGTTCTTAATCTCTTCTTATTATCTCTAGATCTTTACACAGAAGATGATGGGATGTATGAGACAACCCCTGCCCCTTTTACTCACTCACCCAAGTGATCCCCATCCACTTAGGTAAAATTTAAGTAATGCAAGCAGAATCTGTATTTAAATAATGTGGCATAATAGAGGGAGTAAAGGCTAAGAAGGAGCTGTTCTGGTCCATTGGGTAAATATTATGATCTTTACAGTGGAAAATAAATGCCCAGCTATCTATGAAACCAATAGAGCTGTTCCAGTCTATCAAATTATAATTTGTGTTTTTAAAAAACAATTTTAAATGGAGTTGCTCTGATCTATAGAGCACATTATATAGCTTGGAAAGACTCTGAATACATATTTATCTGGAAAATTTAAACAGCTCCCTATAAATAATAAGTATCGTGGAGGGGCTGGGAGCAGGGAAGCCCTGATTAAATATGTCACTGCTTTGCACATAAAAGCAGATGAACGTAGAACACCACTTCCCACAGGAATATTACATTTGAGCTTCATCCCTTGTCTCACAAGCTAAGATGTGTCAAGTTAGGTCAGTCTTAGATGAGAGACCTCCAAGGAAGACCTAGTTATTGCAACGAATGGTGCTGACAATTCTAGTTTATGCACTGTCCTCTGAGTCAGCACTGAATTCATTTTCTAGCTTGACGCTGAGGTGTGCTGAGTTGTTGTCTTTCAATGATATCTAAAATAAAGCCTACTCTCTACAACTGCAGCTCATTAAAGTTTCCACGGCATGCTTTGCAAGTCTGGGGTGCCAAGCCAATGTTCTGAAGAAGTTCCAACAGAAATAATTAAATTCTCTCTCAGGTCTCCCTGCAGTTTCAATCGGATGTGGTATGCTTCTTCAGTTTCTACCCTGGTGTGTAGTGTCACTATACACCATTAAACAGCTGTTGTGCTTGAACCTTGGGATAACTCCATATCAGTGGTAGGTGATCCTGATTCAATATAACCATTATCCAACTCACAAGGCTTTTGGCGACTTAATTAAGGTGCTGTCGAAAAATCTTGAGAAAGTGTATCATATTATTATTTTCCCCTTTCAGTTATATATTTACCAGTTTACCAAATAAACCATGGGATTATCTCAGTAAAAAGCAGGAAGACAGCATGGATTAACAGCTGCAGCACCACTTGTCCACATTTCCAGGCTAAGATGGATTTGACCGAGTCCTGCCCCTCAGTCTTTCAAGATAATGATGTACATTTTAAAGAGTATTTTTCCTTGTTTCCACAGTGCTGTAACTTCAGGTCAAAATGTCAGAAGAGCTTGATATTCTTGCCTTTTCTCAGGTTTTGTCATACTGTTATTTAAACATAGGGTTTTGGATTTAATTTGACAATCTTTATGTAGTTGCTGGCATGGTAATTGAGTCTACTTGTCTTTTTCAGGACACCAGAAGATCTAACTAAGTCAGAATGCCTCAGTTACAGTCCAGATTTCTATTTATTACCTACCTCACCAAGAAAGACAAGGTGAGTTATCATTCAGTACAGAAAACCTGAAAGGCACTTATATGCTTGAAGTACTGTATAACCATCCTGTACAGAAGCACGTTGCTTAAGTAAATGTGTTACAGCCCTGGCAAATCCCTCTGAAACAAATCCTATTGAGCCCAAATTGTCTATGCAAGTGAGGGTAGAAATCTAGAAAGCTTACCTCCCACCCAGGACTAAAACAAACCCCTTCAGAGATTATTGATACAATGGCTTGCGACAGATTGCTCCTCAGCCTTACAACTTACATTCTGTATGATAAATTCCACATGAAGTGACAGTCACAGCAAGCGTTCAAGGCTGTAACATAAAAAAAAAAAAAAAAAAAAAAAAAACCACCTAATTTTTACTGAAGTTGGAACTCCAATGAACAAGAAAATGTGAACATATACCTATGTATATATCAAAGCTGCACTCTCTGTAAATGCCATCACCACTACTTATGGCTGGGATGATGCTAATATTTGAAAATATTTGACAATATTTCAAGGCTTTCCTTAGGAAGGGATGTTAGTGGACCAAGGAAGAAGAAACCTGCTTGTTCCACTTATCTCTGTAGCAGATTGGATGAGGCCATTCTACACATCAATTTGAGTGGGAAGAGCACTCAAATTCTTTTTCGTCCTGGGCTACTGCTTGTCTTTTTAAATTAGGCATTTAGTGAGCAAAAATATACACAGAGTTTGTAATCATGGGTAAAAATTAGTGTCACCACTTTCAGCTTTAACCCAATTGTGTCCTCAGTGTAGCCTTTAGCTATTAGTAGAATATGTGGAAGAGCTATCTTATTTGTGCTCAGGTTAATACTGAAAATATGAGGGGGGGGAAATCAAGATTTACCTATGGCAACTCATTTTGAGAAGCATTTTACTATGCCTGCATGATGGACCTGTATTTTTTCCTGTTATAATGTATTTTAAAACAAAACCAGAAGCAAAGAATACCAGTGAAGATTTATTTTTTCTTTTACTTTTACTGTGCCATTTGGCTGAAACAGCCTTGTACAAACATCTGTGAATTATAAGTGGTATTTAATTTTTGGTTTTCATGTCAAAAAAATTTTAGGTAGATGATCTTAAGCTATGCAGAGTATTTTTAAGTTATTAAAAAATGTTGACATTTTCTGGCCAAGAGCGTGGCATGTAGTTGCAAAGGTCATCAATGAGTAAACAGACATTAATGGTTAGCTGGATAACTGGTACATAAACAGGTCATATTAATAATTAACACAGAGGAAAACTGGCAGTTTACAGCAAGCTTAAGAAAATAGCTAATAGAAATAACTTTGGAAAGGGCAAGGACCAATATTTAAAAAACATCTAAAACTTAAACCTAGAGGAGACTAATTTTAAGGCATTCATTTCTCATTCTTTTTTCTTCTCTCTTTCAACTTATGAACAAATTATTTTTTAATTCATGGAGAGTAAAGTTATTTGAATAGCTGAAAAAAGTATTGCACAGCTGTTCATTCTGCAATTGATTCTCAGACTGATGCTGTCTTGTTGACAACTCTGCAGAATATAAAACATTTAAGGAATTGATTTAATCCCCAAATATGTTTAAAAAAATAAAATTAAAAAAAGGATAGCTCCTCCCTTTGTTCATTACTGGAAAGTTATTAAAATGTATGAATATTTGAATTTAACATTCCATCAACACTCACCAGAACTGCCTATTGATTCTTAGTAAAATATACTTTGAATTGCCAATGGTAAAAGTTTTACTAACACCTTTTTTCTAAAATACAAAGTCTCAGCATTTCTTTCCCACATACTAAAAAGTGAGATTTTTTTTTTCCCAATTCCTTTTGGCTTGTCAGCTCAGCAGCAGCTTTCCTGTGCAGCTCTATCTGTTTATTCCAGCCCAATACTAAAATTACCATGAAGCTAGACCTCGCTCTTAGGTCCACAGTTAGTCCTAGTTGACTTGACTGTAAATAGGTCCCTGGTCATTCAGGCTAGGAAATATAAAGGCAGCCAGGTCTGAGACTAACTGCATCTCTCCCAGCATGTTTTCACAATGCAAACTGCAATGGACACAAATCAGTTGATTTCTTACTTTTAATTATTATTTTAACTAAAAATGGTGCAAAGCATATATAACTGCGTATGAGAAGGGAGTGGAATTTCCAGTACTTCAACAATAGTCGTCATGGTACTTACACTATAAGAAAATGTAGAAAAATATTTCTACAGCTAAATATTACACTTCTCTAGTGTTTAAGAAAAATGCTGCTTTTTAATATTAAATAAAATAGTACTATTCAACATCGAGTAAAATTGTAAAAATATCTAAGATCATCTAGAAGGTACAGTCAGAAGGCAGAGCAATAGGAATGAGGACATATTAGGGAAGCCAAAGAAAAGTAGATGGAATATATCATGGTGCAACAGAAAGGGTTCCTGATGATGGACTTGAAGAACCAGTAGTCTTCTGTGGGTCTGCAGGTGTAACACAAAGCTCATGATACACTGGCAGAAGAGCCTTTCTCCCTGAATTTTACCAAAATGTAATTTATTAAAGTTTTCTTAATGAAATGCAGAAGTCACCATCTCTGTGTGCCAGCATATGGATTTTACACATGCAAAAGTATTTATGTGTGCATACAGTTTATAGTCAGTCTCAGTCTTACAATGCAACTCAGCCGAATAACTTGACTAAAGAACTGAGAATTAATATTTCTATCTCATGAACATGTGACTATTTTGTGGTTCCTGTTCCCTGTTTGTCAAATGAGATCTACTTTGTGATACTGAGGTCTAGTTAATGACAGTGAGCTATAAATTAATACCTGTTTTATCCACCACTGTAAAAATATTTCTTTTTGCAGTAGAATAAGAGGACACAAGCTGTAGATACATCCTTGTCCTTGATGTTTTTAAAATGCAAACTGTATACCAAATGCACCTCATCTTTTGGCATCCTGTTTGGTATGACCTGAGGCTCCATCCCACCTAAAGCACTTCACTCCCTCCACTCATCCCATGAACTCTAGTTCTGTCCGAAGGCCAACACATGCAAAGCTGGTACTAAAGACCTCTGTTTGATCTAGATTTGAAAACACATATTCACAAGGTAGAAATCCCTGTGAAGGATGAAGAGCTCTCCATTTGGAGTGGGTGTTTGATTTGTTAACTACTTGTTTCTGTGGCTCAGAAGATCCACGGTCACCAAAGGTCAATAGTACGCGTTGCAACAGAAGTCTGCTTAACGTTTTTAAAAATAGACCATCTTCTTTTTGTCCAAATTCCTTATTCAATACAGCAAAGGTTCTCAAGAAATTTAATGGCTACACCTTAATATACAACATGTTTTTGGACAGCTGTATTTCTTCACTCCTTTTTTTCTTAACATGTATCTTTTTCTCATAAATTTACCTTTAAAAAATCTATCTTTAATTAACTATGCCATTCTTTAATCCTTTTAATGCCACTAAAACATATACTGAAGAACTTCACGGTCTGAGTCAAAAGGGCATTTTGGCGAAAGAATATTGCAGCTGTGTCACCTGAAACAGCTTAGAAGGTAGTGTCCACAGGGAGCAGGAGAGCTCAGTAAAATACTGACAGATGTAAATAACAGTGTCACATTTTGAGATGAAAACCAGTTCATGGTCGTGCTCATTAAGAGCAATTTCTGTGTCTCTGTGAGGCTTCATGGAAATGGGGAGGTCTTCACCCCAGGCAGCAGATACCACAGCAGCACAGAAAGGAGACTCGCTTTGCACCACTAATCCAGTTAATCCAGGTTATTTCAGGGTTCCTTCTGCAGCAATGCAGAGAGTGATGTGGCTGGGAGGAAGGGATGAGCCTGAAAGAGATAGTGAGCAAGGGCAGAGGAAGCAGATCCCCCCGGGTCCTCCTGTTTTTCCAGGGGAGAGCTGCCGAGCCGGGGTGACTCCAGCCATCAGGCCAGAACAGCTAACATGAACCGACACTTTCGTCCTCTGAAAATTTTAGTGCTCAGTGGAAATAATGAAGCTGTGCACGGGGGACAGAGTTTCCCCCGTAGGCCCTCATTTAGCAATCCTTCCTCTGCTAAACCCACCAAGGAGATCCAAAATAGTCACTCTCCAGATGACGGGATGAAGGAGCGAAGGAGCGTATGCACTGGTTCAGCTCCACCACCCAGCTCCTGTCTCATCGGCAGGGGACTGGAAACGGCTGGAGAAAAATATGTTCATGATTTCAAGGAGAAAAATGAAAAAAAAAAAAAAAAAAGAGAAAATAAACTGAGATATAAAAATGTGAAAGCCATTTAAAAAACAGGATTTAAACTTAAGAATAAATGCAATGGCACAGTCGCATTCTTTAAAAGCTTTGCTCCGCTCAGAATGGTTTTGTTATTAGTGATTCTTAATGCATGAGATAGTGGTTTGGAATAAATCTTTAAGTAATTCAAAACAAGGACTCTTCAGTAAATAGTTGAAATTAAAGGGGGAGTTAGAGTCATCTGGTTTCCATTAGGATGATAAAATAGTTCACTTGAAACCTTTTACAAGATGCTCTGTTACTGGGAGGTGTCTGTGCATCTCACTCCATCACTAGCCATTTGACACAACATAAAAGGCTTCAAAAGCCATGCTAGGCCTCTTAATCAAAAACTAATTGTAATAGATATTGGGGAGTGTTAACACTGTGACCGCTAGGTTGTATCTTCAGTATATAAGCAGGAGTGAACATTAAACACAACCCTGAGTTGATAGGGCTTATCAGAATTTCAGAGTTAAGTGCTAAGTACTGCAGCCCGGTATCTGCGTGCTGTTGCTTGGTACCACTTTTGGAGTTAATTGCACTGTAGGACTTCATCTTCCCAACAAAATTTATAACATCGTCAGAGAAATTGGAAGCCTGCTGAAGAAACTGCTGCAGTTTACAGGAGTTCAGTGAAACCACAGGGAAAAAAAATTGTGGTTTCTACTTCAGCATCTAAGACGTATGCTGAGGAAGGAGGGTTCCCCCCTCCGCCCCTCCCCAGCTTACCCCACGATAAAAATGAGCTGGTTCTTCCTCTTGAAGCTTAATTTGCTGCTAATGCTGTAGCAGAAGAATTATGGCACCAGCTCCCCAAAACAATGCCACCCCTAATATTGTCACTAAACAGGCATACATGCTCGCTTTACATTCCCATATGCCTTATTATGATTGTTGACATGAATATGCAGAGTGCTCATGGAAACCGCTTTATTGATTTTATTGATACAGGGCGGGATCGGAGTTACTGATTTTAACTTAATTCATGCATTTTTCCAGATAAAAGATGACCTTAATATTTACACACAATTGCATCATAATAAACCCAGGGCAAATACTCTTCTGCTATATGAACTGTTGAAAATAAGAGTTCAATTTTTTTAAGCAGGGAGCTCGGAGCCAGACTGTCGTGCAGTGAGGAAATCAGAGATATGGCAATTTACTCCAGCTGAGAATGTAGCCCACAGTGTAAAATTCCTTGTTCAGTGCAGTAAAGTGCATTTAAAAGACTGCTGCTGCTATTTCTCCTAAGTTCATTATAACCTGTACGCTACCAAAATCTCTAGACAGCTGTGTTCCTTTTTACTCCAATTTCAAACAATATAATTAAAAAAGCATTTGATGAAATGTAGACACCTCTACCATTTACACTGGAATGCTGGCATCATCCAAAATCATCTAGTCTGTAAATACCAGATTAGGATCTGTGTAGCCATGGTTTTTATTCTAGGAAAGTATATTCAAAAGGAAGTCTTAACCTTTCTTGGTGAAGAATAAGCTTTATTTGTAAAACCTATAATTATCTCAAATGTTCTGAGAAGCTGGGAGAGCTGTAAATGTTAAAACAAAACATAAGGAAACATTTTTGGACATTTAAGTGGAGGCAAATAAGGATGATGTACTTTTCCCCTATTAGTTTACTATATAAATGAGAAGACATAACAGAGTGAAATTTAATTAAAGTAATTGACCAAATTGCATTTTGTACTAGTTATTGTCGTTAGCAGCCCTGACTCCTCTGTCAAAAGGATTTGCTGAAGATTATTTCTAAGGGGTATTTATCATGAATATTAATCTCTCCAGTAAGTACCATCAACATATTAAAATTCATTTGAAGCACTTTATGGAAGACTGCAAACAGAAATGACTGGTGAAAAACAAGGTGTCTAATCATGTTAGCTTGGTTCACACATGGTTAAACCAGAAGTAGAAGAGGGAGAGAAAATGTAATAAAAGGTATATTGGTTATATTATGATGAAAGTGTGCTTAAAGGGTACATGATTTCCAAAGAAATCCAGGCTGCACTACCAGGAACGCTGATGACACTGCTGTTTAAGGGCAGGTTTTTATATAGTCTTGCGTTGTCTCACTGAAAAAGTCTGATTCTTCAGGCCGTGTGTTAATTCCCTTTTGATCTTTTTAGTGACTGTTTGCAGGAAGTGTTTAATTAAGGAGGGCCACAATTCCTACAGAGAACTTGGTTCACAGGTGCTACCCATGCTACTTATAGCGACAACAGGCAACTTGGCTTCGGTATTTGATACCCCAAATTGTATCCATCAAGCCTCTCTCTTCAGCAGTGGGAAGGACACACTGCTTAGTTACAGTGCCTGCATAAGGGGCTGTATAGAGTTGTGTCAATCTCTATTCCAGTAGCTTAGATGATGCAGTTTCTTCAATGCTGCTTGATCTTGTTGAGAAAAAGAACAAAGTGGAAGTGTGATGAGAAGGTAGGGATTGGCAATGAGATAAAAACACAAAGAGAGAAAACCCAGGAATTCTAGACCAACACTTTCCAATTTTCCATGCTCTCTGGAGACAGGGTTTGAAGTCTGATGGCTGTATGTCGGAGAAAGAAAAGATGTTTATGATGTGGCCAGGGTTGCAAGTTGCAGGTTGGGTCAGTCTCAGTTGTCCTCAGCCTCACCCCATCCTTCCTCTCCTCCATCTCTTAGCTTTGAACCTTTTTTTCCTTCCCTTTCAACAGTACCATCTGCATCTTTCATACCATCTGTGTTTAAAATAAACACCTGACAGCAAATAAAACCTAAGTATACACAAGCTGGGCACCCCAAGTTATGTTGCAGCTCCCAATGTCAGCTTCTCTTGTCCTTTTAATAAAGGCTCAGATCCATATCATCTTAGCCCTCTGCCTCTGTTTTGCCAGGAGACATTCCTCCTCCTTCCTTACGAAATAGGTTGAACATTTTCCCCATGTAAACATTGTTCCACATCTGTTCGCACTGAAGAACATCAGAGCACCATTTCTCAGAAACTGTCCTGGCTTCGTGTGACCAAATGTACCAAAAGGAACCAGCACGAGCCCAAGAATTTCCTCAAAGTCGGGGCTGGGAAAAGTCACTTCACCCCATTGCTGTAATTCCTACAATAACTATTTCACAGGCTTTTTCCATGTATTAGCATCAGCCAGTGAGACTGTGGCTGCACAATCCCTCTGCATAGACTAGGGCCATGGCAGCCACTGAACTACCAACCTGGAAGTAAAAACCCCAAACTAACTCTATTCCTGAGTAAAAAAGAAAAACCATTTCTATTGCTGAATACAGCAAAAATCCTTAAGGGAGTCCACTGATTACACTACTGAGATTTGTATGAACTAACTAGGGTAAATAATTAGACTGTATTTTAATTAATATATCAGTGCCTGCTAGCACAATATAGTTAAATTTGTGCCACTATTAGAGCTGAATGAAGGAAAATTGTCCTATTTGTGGGGAAATTATAATCATGACCTTTCCAAGAAAAAGGGAAGGCAAGAAAAACCCTGCAACTCTTTTTCGTGCTGAAAGAAGTCAAGAGGTGCCTTTAGTTCACCAAGGGCCCATGTGCCTCTTCTCTAGGTAGCAAACCTGAATATGGCAAAAGCGTCTCTGGTGAACAGGGAAATGAGCCACACACACACATATATATATGTGACACAGATCACAAAATTAGGGCTAAAAATACAGCTCAATTATTCAAAGTATATAATTTTTTTTTCAGGCTTGACCTTGTTATTACATTGAAGCACCTGGTGTCACTCGAAAGCGGCCTTCTTGCACAAACAAGAAAAAAATACCTGCATATTGCAATCCAGGCTTTCCCCCAAACCTTGCTCCCTGAACAACATTGTGGGTTTGAGGAACAGACAACTCTCCCCCTGTGAAGCGCTAGCAGCGGTTTTGTGGGACCAAAACCAATCCAGCTGCAGGGTGCGGGGAGGTTCTTGCCTCCACTATGAATCAGACATTCTCCCTCACTGTCTGAGGAGGCAACTCCTCACCCTTTTTCCATCAGGAGCAAGGAATGGAGGGATAAGTAATCCTTTGGACTTCCCTTACAAAAGAGGTGGTCTTTGCAACAGCAAAACAATGCCAGCCTGGAGCCCTGCTGCCACGGCGAGGCTGGGATCCAGAGCTCTTGTACGAAAGCAAAGTCTTTTGGAACTCCTCTACCTGGGGGATCAGCAGGGGCCAAGGGTAAGGGATGTGGAGGCAGGGCTTGCCAGCAGAAAGATGCAGTGGGGAGCCCTTTGCAGCAACCACTCTGATGGCACCTGAGGACCACGGTGGCTCACACCAGGGCTCCAAAGACATCACAGAGGTGCACCAGTGGGTAAGCCTGAGGCAGGGAACTGCTTTCCAGCAGCAAAGAGCCCAACTCTGCAAAGAAAGCCTTGCTGCGCTGGCTTTGCAGGAGGAGAGGCTTTCTGAGCCTACACTTCCCAAGGTGGCAGCTGATCTCCACTCTGTGGCAGACAGCGTGAAACATGAGGGCTTGATTTTCAGAAGGTGGGAGGCTTAGCATTTGCTGAAAATAAGACCCACTTAAGTTGTCACGACAGCAGTCACCTTGAAAGATTTAGGCCACGCTGTCTGGTTAGCTGGCCGCTCCCCTAGCACTGTCACATTTATCAACCCCCCGCAACAATTCCCTCCCCTTCAAAAAGCTGTTTATGTTTTGATCTCCCCATGAAAGTTAAGGTGTCACATTGGTTAATATTATTGCTCCTCCAAACTTCTCCCACTTTTGGCCCACACAAGGCAGAGGATAACCCCTTCCCTTCTGCCCCAGCATCACTTATCAAAAACGCAGAGTGAAGGAGGCACCACACAATTCAGCTTTAACATTAATCTTCCCACTGGCTTCTCATTACTTTGCCAATAAGATGATCTTCCTCACACCACATTTCGATATATTTGACATCTGTCATAAAACTCAGGTCACACATATCTGTCTTCTGGTAAAATGAGTCATCCTACAGAGACCCATACTATACTGTTCGGGTCTTGCCAGAAATAATTATTGATATATTGTCAACACATCCAGCCTACTGTATTAATAGGAGTCATAAATTACCAGCCTTTTTTCTTCCCTCTACCTGACAAGGAAATGAGGGGACATACAGCAGGAAAGCAGGTACATGGCATTCAGGTGATGGATCCAGGCATGGCCATTCACTGCTTTCTAAAAGCTTTGCATGATCTCACTGTATTTAACAAAGTAACTTGTTTCAGAAATCATTCAAAACTAGTAACGAATTTCCCTTTGTTTTGGTACCATACAGGTTATGATCTCTCATCAAAACCACCACTTACTAATGCCCCAAAACTTGTAGCTCATAAACAGTAGCTATTTAGGGGAGAGATGTTACAGACAGAAGTTGGACTATCCTCAGCATAATGTCATTGGTCACATTGAAGACAGAACTTTAACCTGCTCTTGGTACTTGCTGCATAAGACAGATGCAGCTTTTCTGTTTCATCATGTATATGCAGTGATCCCCAGTTGATTTCATTAACAGCTTAGGCATACTGCTTTTTTTCTTTTAAAGCGTAAGCTTCCATACCTGAAGATGAAGGAACAGAGAATACAGCCATAGCTAGAGGAGGTGAACAGCCTTTCCCACAAGCAATATGTGCCTGCCGAACAGTCATTGGGTTTAACCACTGCCACAGTTCCTTCCCAGGGTTACCAAAGCAAGTTCAGTTACCACCTACTTGCAGTTTAGGGTATCACAGGTTCCCCTTGCTCCACATTTTGGTATCCGAGGCACAAGATCGAGGTGGTTAAAGCATCTTCTTGCAGACCTGGAGAAAGGAGCACGAGCTTTGCTTTAGAGCCATGACTGAGCTGTAAGTGGCACCTGGGAAGTCAGCGATAGACATCACATGATGTTCTGCTCCATCAGCTACAGAAAAAGGCCATTAGGCTTGTGTGATTAAGGTATGCCGATCTACAGCCAGGCAGACTTTGACCTTGACCTTTAGCAGGTGAATACCATGGTTTGCAGCACTCTACCTTGCTCTCTGGAGTAGGGACTATTATTGCCTTGTCAGAGGCTAGGGAGAATGGGGACAATGTTGGGGAGGACATTCATTTTGTACCAGCAAGCCTCCAAAGGCTGCTATGCTAGAGAACATGAAGCACCCCTTGCAAGAAGACTTTGGCATAGAGTTTTGCTGAGGGTAGGGATAAGGGAGAGCAAACCTATCAAATGTCACCTGCACATAGTGGACATGTTGCAGGAAAATACTCCTTGTTGCACAAATCCAGCACAAATCCTAATCCCTAACCTCAGTGTCAAAACCTCAATTCTTTTTGTGCAACCTTCATTTGTTTTTGTATGACCCCAAGGGGGATGACACAGAGTGAGTTACTCAGGCAAAAAAGGTCTGCACATAGTAATGTTCCACAGGCCCAGCAGCAGCAAAAATGTCACATCAGTATTTTAAGTTTTTAGCCCTTCTGTATATACAGGAGCACTGAGAGCACCTCAAACTAATTAATAAGCTGCTCTGTATCTTTGTGCGTTACCTTTCTTTTCCCCCTGATTCACACACAAATTATTTTTAGAAAAGGGAAAAAATGTTCATTCTTTTTTAAAAAAAAAGCAATGAACTGAGGTCTGGCACTGCTCATCTGCTCAGTTCATCACCTCAGTGCCATGTTAGGTTTGTGGAAAGGTGGAGGAAGAAGAAAACATGGAGGGTGCCTTCACTCCTATCACCTCCTTCACCCCAAAACTTCCCAGGTCCTCAACAAGTACCAACACCCTTCCTTCCTCCCCCTCAAAAAGTCCTGGTAATTATATTCACAAAATCCTGGTATGTATCTCTGACCTGTACTCTCTCCACTTTCCATCATTTTTGGAAGGGAAAAATGTTGTTCCAAGGCAGTTTGTTTTTATGGGGTACCTGTGGGTGGCATGTACCTGGGTTAAGTGACTTGGTGGCAGTTCTAGCCTTATGCACCATGTGATGGCCCAGGCACATCAGATACTCGGTTCAGATGTTGAGTTCTTGGGCAATTCTGGGCCAAGAAAAGTGACCTGAAGAGACCATTTTAAATCCTGCTAATTACAGTATCCCTGAATTTGCTCTAGTTTTTTTCCAGGTTGAATTTAGCAAAGATAAGAGTGCAGAAAGCCACTCATGCTTTTCTGCTTGGGCACTCAGCTCTAACACACTGGAGAACATCGTCTTTCATTAGTAACTTTGGCAGCATTTAAATTAAGTAATAACTTGACAGAGGAAAGGAAGGGAATGAAGGTCCTTGGGAATATTTTTTTCTCCTGTTTAATTGTACTGCATTTGATGTGTTCCAAAAAACACTAGATCTGCTCTTCAGAGACAAAAAAAAAAAAAGAGTTTATAAACCCCCACTAGTTGAGGCAGTTTGGCAGCACATAGAAAGATAGAGAATTATCATCTGTCCAGGGAAATCCACCCCCCACTTCTCCCAACCCTCTTTCAGCTGGTGCATGCAAGATGTTCCTGCTCACTTCATCCTCAAACATTTAAACACTTTGAGGACCACACACCTACAGCGTGTTATTCGCAGGGCTTTCTAAGCAGAAATCCAGTGTGCATGTGTGTGTATCTGTGGGTGGGAATGGCTGGATAATGTTACCATGATAGCTGATGATAATATTTCTACCAATTGTTAAGCTTCCTAAGTCTCCACTTTATGAATGCTTGAGTGCATCATTTTCTGAAAAACGCAGCCTTCCTTGCCTAGGGAAAGGTACGAGGCAATAATGTCCTCATGCGAGATTACCTAGGAGACACTGATTTACTCCAGAAGAAAAAAGTCTCCCTTACACAAATGCACCTTTCTAAACACTTCAGGGGTCGCATGGTTCACTGCAGGATTGTGTCAGTACAGTCATAAAATAAGGCGGCAGTTCAAGCTGTCTGGGACTCGCAGTGTAGCAGGTACTGCAGAAACACAGATGTGGTGTAGTCTGAGCTGTTTAAAAGCGGCTGCTTGCTTGTGAGCACTCTGCTTTTACTCTGAATAGACATTAGGAAAATGTGTGAGGGACGAAGGAGTGTGTTTCTTCAGTGTTTCAGGGGAAAAAAGTGTGGGAGGAGAGATAATTTTGATGAGTCAAATTCCTAATTCCCTTCAGACCTGTAAAGTCAGTAGGAGTTGCTTCACTTTCATCTTAACATGCAAAGATGGGTGAAGTCAGAACAAAGGAAGGTGGAAAAAAAATAAATGAGCTTTTTTATAAAGTGAGTTTAAGAAATACCAAAAGAAACAGCAGTGTTCTTGGTGTAAGGACAAAAGCATAAGAAAACTATTATTCTGCATAACATACTACTTATCTCAGAATACTTACTTGGGCCCTGGCTCCTGGGAAGTCCTCTGCTCATCTTCTATTTCCTCTGCCATGGTGACTCTTCTGGGCTGTAGCATGCCTTGAACAAAGCACAATATCCTCTGGGACTTTGTTAAAAATACAGTTTAAGTCCAGCTTACGGCCCACCTGTTCCTCCTCTTCGTCCACTGCATCAAGGCGCAAGGTTCTTATTATAATCCACAACGTTTACAAGTTAGAGCCCCGATAACCATTTCCTTCTCAGTTGTTTTTGAGACCAATCAAGCCCAACTGTCCACTTCTCCCTCAAGCAGCAGCAGTCTCAAAACTTCTCAAACTCCATAAATTAACCATAATTTCACTCCTCAAAACATTCCATTGCACTCTTATTCTGCAACACATAGAAAATCTCTTAGTCTTCTTGCTTATGACCTGCTCATTGCATTTACAAAATTGTACACACTATAGCATTTGCTAAAGCATTCTTTGAATCCTGCTGGTTTCCATGTCTGTCTTACACAATGCCTTCTGCTTTCTTACCCCTTTAGGTTTGCTCCAAAATCCAGTAAGTTCAGGTAGGGGGGGGAAATACTGATTTCCTAGGCTTTATGGATCAAGCTCTTATCCCAACAATTCTTTCAGGGCAGGGATGTATTTACTACCGTTCCCAATTTACATTAAATTTAGTTTGCAACTTTTCGTAACTATGGTTATGACACTTGGCAGTTTTGCACCTCAAGCTCTGCATGATCGATCTGGGTAGTCCTGGGGGAGAGAACTTCCATTAAGAGATCTGTGAGAGGTAATTTGGAAATGTGAACCTATTGTTAAGGTGTTTATATTTGCCATAGGAGAGGACATTCCTATGGATTCACAATTCAAAATGAGTTGAAAAATCGTAATTGTAAATATTTGTAGATTTCCTGATACTAAAAGGTTCTGACTTTAATAAAGCCATCTGGATTCTACTGTAAAATAAACAGTAAAAATTATACTGTTCCCATCATCATGTTAGGCTCCCATACTCTTATCCTGAGAGCTCCCCTGGCTTGAAGGAGCACTCTTTCTTCTGGAGAGAACTGGAGAAATAGCTTATACAAAAAGTCAGTCTATGCACAAAGAAAAAAAAAACCAGCACTAAGGAAAAGCTAAGCAATAGCAATGAATCATGCATTTCATTCGAAAAGCAGAGATCTCTAGTTTTGTTTATCTTTTGTGTGAACGGGTTCCTTGGCCTGCGTTCCTTTTTATTTTTTAATGTAAAGTCCCATCCCCCATCACAGCAAGCGTACTGCCCCAGCTGACAGTCTCATTGTCCCCATGGCTGTCGTGGGAAGTCATGATAGATGGTTATACCACGACCCTTTTAGGAGGTGCATGTTCATATTATGCTCAGAGACCTTTTTTGATCAATAGTCAATTCAAACCTTTTCACTTGTGTATACACACAAATATATTTATATTTATAATATATGTATGTATAAATAAGCAGCTGGAGAATTGTTAAGATGAGCAAAACTACTTCAGTAGGTTTCAGAGTTTTGGAACCCAAAGCAGCAGTATCTCAGGAGCAAATGTGGTCACTTGCGGCATGTGCAGTATTTTTTTAATATTTTAGTCAAAGGAAGAACAGCCAGAATATTTTCATTGTGGGGAGCACAGAGACTTAAAATAACTAGGGTTTGATACTAGCCATATTGCACTTCACTTTTCCTCAGCACAGAATGCCAGCTTGTTTCTTCAAATTAAGACAATATGCTTATAGTGATGAACCTTATTGGCCATCTATCTTCCTTTTGTAATCTGGCTCTCATCAAGCTGAAATGAAGCCATTTCTTCTGACTGTGGCTGATTAAACACAGAGTAAACCTAGATCTCTGAGGAGGCTCTAATGATTCTCCACAGGCCTGGTGTCAGCCCGGCACCTGCAGCATTCAGCTTCCCCATTTCCATCATAAAATGAAGCATCTGTTACAGAGAAGTGTTATCTTTTTATCATCGATGGTATCTTTCTGTTTGAATTCACCTACCCCATTTGGTATAAATTACAGCCATTTCATATGTAATGAATGGTCACACAGGATGCACTCTGGTTATTGCAGGTTAAAAGGGCACAAAATCCTTTTACTAAACCTTTATTTAACTTGGTGAAAGTTAAGACTACATGGCTTGTGTAAAACCTTCTTTCTTACAACAAACAGGAGGAAATACTTATCACAGCTTAATGCTGAAGCATTTTGATATTGCTTATCTAAATACTGGCCTTTGAGTTTTTTGGAAGCAATTTCTGGAGAAACATTATTAGTCTCAGGGAAAAGAAACAGAGAAACATGTTCATGCCAGACATTTCTGTCTTGGTAACTTGATTAACTATAAGCCTGAAATGTAAAAGTAGACAAGATTTGTTTGCTAGAAGGGGTAGTTGCCAACTTAGACCTGCTGTAAATCCCACAGAAGTCAATCGGCATATTTTCAATTATTTCAACAGCATTTGTTTGGATCAGGCCAAAGATCAGCTAGCTGTTCACATTTTGTGTGGTCCACATGCTCCTCTCTGTTTTACCTTCTTCAGTTTTCCATCTGAGCTGAAATAGGCAACTTCATCTTAGGAAAAAAAAATAATTTTCAGCTGAGTATTTGGGGCATAACTTTGCCAAGCACTTCGTTGTCTCCCACCTGTACAACATGGCTAGTCTGGAAAAACTTCACATCTCAAAGCATAAAAGATAAACTTCCAAAGACGCAAACTCAGAAGCAAAATTTTGCTCGTTTCTCCTTGAAGTAGTAGTATAACTGATGGGAACAAAACAGTTGTAAACCAGCTAATTAATTCTACCTATTAACATGTAGCTACAAGATATAAAGGTGGGGGCAACAACTGCACAACAGCCCTCCTGGTCACACGAATCTGATAGACATTGTTGTAACATAACAACCACTTCAATAACATCTAAAGATTGCAAACAACAGGTGGCTTTCTGTGTTTGATGTTGTAAATATGAAGTATTCAGCGAACTAAAGAACAGCGTAAAGATATTCTGAAGTAGCCTGCTAAGGTATTGGTATGAGACTATTTGAAGGAGACCAAAGATCAGCACCACCTATTTTTTTCGCAGATTCTTGAGGTGTTGAATCATTGAGGTGTTCCGTTAAACTGGGATAGGAAAGGCAGTTACAGTCCAAAGCATTTCATTCCATTCATTGTCCTGTGCCATGCTCTGAACAGGACATGCCACCACTGAAGTCGCTATGATCTACAGCCCAGCATAGTTCAGCAGTCTCCCCAGGCTTCACATTTCTCCTGCATGAATCTCACCAGGATTGCCTGAGATTTCTTTTCCTCATTTTTGTTAACAGGTATAGAAGATGCAACAGATGTAAAGTAGTATTGTCAATGTTCTATTGAACTATAGATGTTAAACAATCAAAAAGGAAAGTGTAATAGCAAAAAAAATTATAGCCACAGTCTCTTTGGTGGCTCATTTGCCTAATTATTTTTCAGAGCACATTGCAGGTGAAATAATTCTAAAGCATAGAAGTAATTTAAAAGCATGTACTTTGTCAGGTTTAAACTTTCAAGTACCTGTTATCTACAGAGAGCCAGGGGTTGTTTAATGGACCCACTGCAGTGGGGGGTGGAAATCATCCTTGTGAAAATAAGAGTGAACGATTTTGTACCAACATGCATTTTCATGATCATTTTACAAGCCTGCATTATGTGGCCACTTTCTGCTGACCCATTTTGTAACAAGCAAAATCATATTGTACAACCACAAGAGCACACTTGTTATTCAAAATAATTAGGACATGAGTCATCTTAGTATCAAAGTTGGCATTAGTGATATATGGGGTTGATGACTGATGAGTCCAATGAACGTTTGACTCATGTAGACTTAAAATATGCAGCTGAAAAGCTCAGTTAATTCAGAAGAGACACAGCATAGCAGCGATAGCATCTTGTAAAAGCAAGATCCAAGACAAGTAGAAATGCAGTAACACTAGTGATGAAAACAGCTGAGGTCTTTGGATTTCTCAGAGCAGCTGAAAAATGGAAGAGCTTTTTCATTAAAAAAATAAAACTCAAGCGTTCTCCCCTTGATAAGGTACAAAATGCAATGATTTTTTTCTACTGTTTACACAATGTTTTTGTAAGCACTGGAATTATTTTTGTTCCCTGTCCAATTCCTTTCATTTTTCCTTTTTCTTACTTTAGTTAAATAAGTGAATGATATCCAAAATTTCAGTTTGGTTTGGAAAAGTTATAACAGCAGAAAGAAAAATGAAACTAACTCAACCACTTAAGAGACTTTCAACTTCCCTTTGTTCCCTTCTGTAACTTCTCCAGATTTAAATATGTGGAATATTTAGTCCAGAAATAGGAAAAATAGGGAAAAGGAAGATGAGGAGTGAAAAAGGAGGACAGAGGAAAATGATGGAAAAAATCCAAATCACTACTTATTCTCTTGGGGGTGGGGAGGGAAAAATGAGGAAATAGGTGTTTAATATTTATTTCAAACAGAAGATAGAAATAAGGAAATCCGAAAAGAAGCTTTTGCTTTATTCTCTTCTTGTGGATACCAACCATTTCCCTGTCAGCAACTGTCTCTAACTAATACAGTTAACATGTGGCAACTATTTCCCACTGTACTTAGCTAAGTCTGCTGCTGTGTTTCAGACGTAAGGAAGGCTTCCAATGCCCCATAGCTGTCTCTCTTTTTCTAGCTTGACTATGGGGTCTAACAAAAGCCATTGCACCCAATAGCCTTTGACTTAGTTTAAAAAGTAGCAATGTTTGCATCTAAACATGTTTTAGGACAGTATCAAGGTATCAGTCTGTGTCAGATACAATTAATTTTGAATGCCAGCTTCTGTAAGGGCTTCCGCTTGGTATCTCAGTCAAAAAGGTGCCCCAAAATCAACTGTCTTCAAAGCTGCTTCATAGAGTGGTAAAACTAATAAGAGCTTGTATTTCAGCAGCTGGACACCCTGGGGGCAAACAGGAAGCAGTCAGAGCCAGAAACTCCAGCTAGTGTTTTCTTCTTCCATGGGACAGCTTTGGGTGGTGCAAGGATGTTCCCCACCTTTGTGTCAGATCCAAATGTTGACTGTCATTTCAGTTAACAGGCTATAAAGCAGTGGAGACCATCACAAGCTGCATCTTAACTGCTGACTAAAATTTGAAGGATCTTGTTTCTATCTGGCACCCAAATAGAAACCTAATTTGCAATGGGTCAAAAATAAACATTTAAAAATTGGGAGAGGAATACATGATTACCTCCCAAAAATTCCAGACACCAAAGCATTTAATCACAAGCTTAAAGTTAAATGATTCAAAATCTCTGGAACCAGTTTTAGATTTATAATTAGACATATAAAACAGTGCTCCCCTAGAAAATAAAACCTGATCATTTTGCTCCTCTTATTCTTTTTTAAAGAGCTGCTCTTTTTAGGTTTAAAATCTAATAGTGACACAATCATATCTGTGATCAAGTATCTTCTTGCCATAAGATTTTTTTTCTTCACTGATTCAAATGCTGTAACATATATATAGCCCATATATAATGGTGTCTGTAGAGGCTCCATTAATGGACTGAGGCCATTCAGTGGTTTTTTCCAAGCCATCAAATCATTCTGTAGTTATTCTGGGGAAGAAAAAACAACCCAGCTAGAATGAAATATCAGAGGTGGGTACCAACTTACATGATTGTGAAGAACAATATGTGAAAAATGTTGTGATCACCACAGATGAAAAAAATGAGATTAAATTGGTCTTTCTCAGTAATATCAGTTTGCTTCATCAACAACAATGTATCTGGACAATGCGACAGTGTCATTGACTTTCACCATTTTAAAGGCCTTTAATACTGATTACTGCACAGTGAACAAAAGCTTTTCTTGTGAGAAGTCTGAAAAGGTTGATTATATGTACATCACAGCTGAAAATGGATCAGACAAGTAGTAAGTTATGAAAGTATGAACACAAGAGAATAAAACCATTCACTGGGCTTGAATTACTTTAGTTTTATCTTCTTAGGCTGAATTGTGGCTGTGGTCTTTTGCAACTCAAATAAAAAGCATAGATCAAGATGAGATAAAGATAACTGAGTATTGCCAGCATTAGGCAATAAAATCAGTAGCTGGAATGGAAGAAAACTTTGATAAACACATAGAAAAATTGTTAAAAGTTGCAGTGATACAGGCAAAAGCCCTCTGTAGCTACTACAGTCAAGTAAATTAGGCACTAAGACAATAAAAAGATCCAAGCATCTGCTCTTACATTTCTTTATAAAGATGTTTGGAACAGAAATTATTCTGGCCAGCCAAAGGGACTGTCTCTGATATTCCAGTTCAACATGGTTGGAAGTTGATGAGAGTGAGTAACAACTTTCCTATTAGGGCCCACACAGGAGGGTGAACTTAATTCAGAATTCAAAGTTCTGCATTATGCTGGGAGGGGAAGGGGAGAACCTCCTATTAAAAAAAGCAGTTTGTTTCTCAAAAGAATTTTCCAAGGTGCTTTAGAATCATGGGGGTTTTTCCATATCTTGTAAAGAAAAATAAGTTTTAATTACTTTATGCTTGTTTTAGCATGAAAGAGGCAAACAGCCATTACTGAAAGGATGTGATATCAGAATTCATGTTGGTAGCAGGAACTCACACCTCAGTAGGGGCACAGCCCGGGGTGCAAGGCTAGGCAGAGCTTGCAGATAAAATAGTCAGGCAAAAAATCTGATCATTTTCTTTCGAAATTGCATTTTTGCTCTAAAAGTCACAATTAAAAAAAACCATGGAAGCTCCAGTGTTATTCCTGTGAAACAAAGTTCACACTTGCAGAACAAAATATCCTAAATTAAATTTCAGCCACTACATTAAAGGGTTGTTTCCAAAAGATGAAAGTACAGTCTGTGGCAGTGTAGAAGGATAATAGAGGGCAAAAAAGAATTACAACACACTAGTATTACTGAAAAAAAGAGTGTGAGTTGTGATATCCATGAAATGTTAAATTTTCCGCTATTCACAAGGCTCTGCATTCTTAATATCTGTAGAGAATGGTCATCTCAGTTGCTAAAATATAACCCACGTGCTCAAGCCACAGGGCTAAAATACTCTAAAGTAGCCACTACATCCAGCTGATTCTGCCATTTAGCACTTCTCCTGTAACATCAATGGTGTAACCTTAGTCCCCAGAAACTGGAGGGCAAGTTATGCCATTGACCTCAGTCTGATCTGCCTCTAGGAAAGGCAACCGTGCAGTCCCTTAGGGTTATGAGCCATGGGGAAACTCTGGACAGACAGGAAGGGCTCTAGAAAATGGAAATAGCCTCAGATGGAGAAGAAAGTAGCCTCTCCTGGGGGCTGCCAGGAGCCTGAAACAGCGCAGCCGGGTTTTCACCCAGTTTGTCTCAGCTTAGGCACACAGAAATAGAGAAATCCCAAACCAGTGTCTACCTGGTGAACCACTGGAAAGCACTAGATGCAGTATCACGTACAAATAGCTCATGTTAGCCACTGGCATTTTGGTGCTTATGTATGCCAAGTGCAGGCTATTGTACCAAGAAATTCATGCATGCATGTGCTTAGGCACATTGCTTGAACACCAGAAAACCTTGTATTAAATATTGCGGGATACGGCAGACCCCTCGTGCTTTTTCACTAGATGTCACATGCTCCTACGTGCACATATATACATACACATACGCTTGCATGCAACTATCTTCTCAGCTACAGACTAAAACTTGCTAATTTATGTTTGTTAAAATTAGTATTTTTGCCAATCAGAATTAGTCACACATGAAGCATCCTAGGCTTCAAGTAGGCTGTCTTAATTAAAGTTTTATCTGTCATTTAATGGAAGAATTATTACCAATTTTGATCACACGTTTTTTTAACATATCAGTAGTATTGTATTAGTCTTCATATCCCTGTACATAAAGCAAAATTTTTTCTGATTTCAAATGCAGGCTGATTTATTTTACAATGTTTTTACTGCATCCTAGGCTATCTTGGATACAATGCTCTCAGCCCACATAGCACAGAAGCCACACAAACAGGTGAACCCACAAAAGGAAAGGATGCTGCACATGCCACATTTTCATGAAATTTCATACCCTTTGCACAGCTTTGCTTTCACCTGCTTCAGACATTTTCAGCTGCAAAAGGCCATAAGTACTGCTCCTAGGGTCAAAAGAAGGTTCTTTTTTTTTTAATTAAATAATAGTTCAGTAACACTGATTTCTCTAAAGTGTAGTCTATTGCCCTTATGCAAATCTGGAATAACAGCACTGACATGAATGAAATCAAATCTGGAGTCATTCAGGAGCAGCTGAGATCCAAATTCCCTAATCAGTAACATTTTGTTCCAGATTGCAAAACTTCTTGTTCGAGCACAAACGCTCTTTTTACAAGAGTTTAAATGAGTTGTTAGTGACGTCTTCACAGACAGAAATGGAGAATTTATTCGTACTTTATGAAGAACCTCTTCCCCTCTTTAAAAGCACCAGTTGTTTTAATTTAAATATTAATTCTTGCCCTGAGTCTGGTGTCAGCTATACAACTGTACAGCATGTCTTTATCAATGCAGGAGTGCAATGGCACAAAGACCATGCACTTAAGTGAGACATTTCCTCATATTGCTTCCTCAGATTGCTAGACTTAATCCAGGTTTACGTGCCACTCATCTATAAGGGACGATTAGTGCTGAGTTCCTTCCTCATGGAGTCAGTCTAAATTTCAGGGAAGACAAGCAGTTTTCTATATTTTAATTGAAAAGAATGGATTGGTAAATCAAAATGTCCCTTTTTCTAAATAGTCACAGATTCAGAAAGCTGAATCAAGTGACAATATGTCCCAGAAACTGCATCGTCACCAAAACGGCAGCATAAATCAGGAATGCTTTGGTGGCTTGTCTAAGTTCATTTTCTCTTTAAAAAAATAAATAAATAAAACAACTTAGCAGCCAATTGTCCCCTTCTGCCACACTGACGTCAGTAAACACAGAAACCTACAAAAATCTCTTTAAAGTATTTTGACCACATGCAGTGGAGCTTTAATAGGATCAGTCCTTTCCTGACAGGTCACAGAATGCTGCCTAAGTTTAGTTACACTTTATGATTTCAAAGGCTTCTTCCCAAAAGGTACACCCTTTTTTTTTTTTTTTTTTTAAAAAGAGTGCAATGATCAAAGTAATTTTCAGAATGCTATTCATGAGTCCTTTGAGTTAAAAAATGAAACCTAAAGTGATTCCAAGCAGCATTTCATTCTAATTTAAGTGATGCATAAATTTTGCATCACTGTTCAGCTTCCACCATTCAATCACTATAGGTAATAAACAGTTGGTTAAGATATTTACCATTACCTATCAGACTGCAGATTAAGATGTGAATAGTCCTATTAGTGTGAAAGGATACCATGTGTGTGCCAAAAGCTGAAGAGGTGCTCAAGAACTTTAAACCAGCTCAGGGGTGCTGGGTACCATGCAGAATTCAGCCAACAAAATAAAGTGAAACAGAGTAGCTGTCTTTGATTTAATTGCTATCATTTTATTCAAGCTTTAAGCTGTATGGAGCAAAGTTTTGAAAACTGGTAAGTTTAATTATTGCAAATGAAAGGGCGAAAGAGGAATACTTCCACCACTTTCACAGAATCTTTCAAGCGTGTAACACTAAGTAGTGCCATGTGGAGGACTTCAGCATAGATGACGAGCACTTTAGTCTCCACACCAAGTTTATATTTTTATGGTGTTATCTGAAATACCCACTCAATGCACACTGTGTATTTACCTTGGAAGGGAAAGCCAAGCTGTTTCTGACAGGATTTAAACATACCATTCCTGGGGAGTGTACGTTTTCCATGCTTTACACTCAGACTACTGACCGTCCTGCACCAGCACTCATTACATGGTCCAGTGAGAGTCAAGAGCAATCTATCTCCCAAAAAAATCCCAGATTTTTGTTCATTTCACTACTTTTTCTGAAATATAAGGCTTCTCCAGGGGACCAACTTCAGTTTATAAGTATTATAATGACATAATATTCTGGGCACGGTGACTGCAAAGGTACACTCATCACATACAAAAGGTTGTTACCAGAACATATTGTCATCCCTTTGCTATTCTTGGAAAAATTAAGGGGAAAAACACATTAACTGTTACAACAGAGAGGGGAGAGCCACTCGCATCTGTGCCCTTGATTCTCTCCGGTTTGGAGGCTGAGAAGTTAATGTATTCAACTCCTCTTTAACGCCAGCCTTCCCTCGTGTTATTCATACAACTTAACTCCACTGCCTCCTCCTCATCCCTCCTGCTTCGCCTCATGCTTCTCAAAAGGCATTTCTCTGCACGGCACATCAGAAACTAAAAATCTAAGTTGCTATCTTACTTCCAAACCAAGCTGTTGTCAGCATTAAACCTACACAATGCATTACAATATAATCCATTTACAGGGTGTCTTATCATGCAAATAACTCAAGGTGCCTCACAATAAAATAAAAAGGACGAGAGGAATAAACCTCAGCCATTGGAACACACAAAAAGGAAACCTTGAAATTTACTTTTAAACACACTAATGGCTCTTTTCTCCCAGTGAGGCATGAAGAGGGACAGAGCAGAGGATTTGACCAAGGAATTCCTATTAGCATTTGATGGGACTTAAAAGTGCAAATCCACCCCTAGATCACTGGGAGACTAGACTCCTTAAAAGCAGAAACTTCCTTGGTATCTTGAAGAAAGAAGATTCATAAAGGCCCAAGCATTAGAGAAAAGCTTGGTCACCAGAACATCGTCTTGTTGGCTTAGATCTAAAAAGCGTAAGGCCTGAATGGTTTAGGGGCAGGAGCCATAACAGCTCCCGGCAACACAGAAGCAGAAATACCGTGTACAAGTATATGTCAGGGCTTACTTCTGACTCATTTCCAAAAAAGGTCCTGGTTTACATTAATGTTCCATTATCAGTGTAGAAATAGCAAATGAAAGACCCTTTTCCCCTTCCTACTTAATTTGTTTTCATTTTCCATAGTTTTCCTTGGACTGCTACAAACTGTTCTTTGGAAGAGGTGGGTCAGTAGTTTCCTCCCTCTCCTTTGCTCCCCTGGGTCAGAGCGTGAAGCATCCAGAGGCACTGAGCAGATCAGCTGTCCCAGGAGCAGAGCAGGGGAGGAATCAGGACCAAACCACACTTGGACCCTTGTTCTCCCTCTCTCCCTGCAGGCAGTGCCAGCTCACATCATGGCCCACGTTATTCCCCCAGTCAAGCCAAACAAGCTTTGCCAAAATGACAACCAGAAGATGGGGCGAAGCAAATATGCCTCTTCCTCACTTTGGCACAGGAGTGGCAATAGACGCTACACGCCTCGTATGGCACCCAGAAATAAAATCACCGTAGGAGAGGCGACAATTTGAGTCACTATTTTCCTGCTCCTTAGAGCCCAAATTTTAATATAGTAAAAATGTCAAATACTAGAGATATAACCCAGCACTAGGAATAAAACGTGTGAAGGTGCTGCCTCTTCTAGCAGGTTAATGCAACAGTTGCCCACATTAAACCCAACCATCTAGCCCACTGGCTACCACTCAGCTGGAGACCGTGGCTGAAATCAGGCTGAGGAGTGGAAAGACTTGTTGCGCCAAATTCAGGCTGTTGAAGAATCTCTTACTTACAATAATAGAGTACAAGTTTAAAATTATCAGAGATGGAGCTTTATTAGTCAAATATTAGCCTAGATTAGCCAAACACTTTAGCAGGAGTCAGCACTGGCCTGCTGTTCTTTGATCTAAATAGTCACATTCAAGGTATTTCCTTTATTTTCTCTTCATTATTGACCAGATGTACATGCAGGTTCAAATTCAAAATATTTAGTGTGTTCAGCCTTAGTGTACTCAGGGATGGAATAAAGAGGACTGGAGCACCTCAAGCATCAGTAAGTAACTACCACCATAGAATGGAAAACCTGCAGATACCCTGGCAGAGTTGAACTCTTCTTCCTGCTCCCAAAAAAAGCATTTCCAATATCCAAAATGTGCTGTACTTTTTTTTTTTTCATTAGTGGGGATTAACACAGCATCAGAACCATAATACAGCTCTCCATCTATCACATTCTAATTTCACTGAAGAACGTATAACCAAAACGTTGTTCATGACTCATGAATCTATACTAGCTGCCATTATAGAATATTAGTATTACACACCAACATTTGCTCTACTTCTGGAGCTCATTGCAGCCAGCCTCGCCTACAAGCTGGGCTAAGTCTACAGTCAAATAAGCAGAAATCTAAATTGTAATTTTACATTTCTAAGACAGCTTCCTTTCTTTCAGGGTCACACTAGGCATGGTTTCTACCTTGCTGTGAACATTGGCTCTACTCTGATTTGATTGATCTTTTCCTTCAGGATACCCACTTCTACATTCATTCCCACCAATTTAAATCCAGAGTAATACTTAAATAGTGAATGATATTCCACATTTCTAAATGCTATTAGATTGTTGCCTGTGGCCCAGGCTAAGATGTAATGAACTCCTAAAGTTACTTTAAGAAATAAAAGACTAAAGTAAAAATGCAATTTAAATTGGAAAGCACTGTGTTGTTTGACTCCTCTTGCTTCAAAGTAAAAAGACCAATTTATTTGCCATTTGAAGAGGATTAAAGCCTTTCTAAGACACTGTTCCCCCTTCATCTATCATATATTGCTGGACATGTATGGCACCCATGGTTTGTGAGAGCCCTTCCTGGGGGATCATAGCTAATTTCAGAAGAGACAGAGGGATATGTATCATCTGCCTTTCCAAGATCAGAATCATGTCTGCCTTGGTAAGCTAAGCTTTAGCTTGGAGAGAGTTTTTATGGCTGAGTTATAAAAACCCTGGAAACAGGGGAGTTTATGATAGAACCACTGACAGACCCTTAACTATAGCAGTATTCATGGTTACCACTACAAGACAGGCATTATGTTGGAGGGCAGTAAAGTTAAACCTGCCCATAGGGCATTCTGAAATGTTAATGGCCGGTGCATATAGTAAGATTTTTAGCACAGGTGTACTCTCCAAATAAACTTGGCTTCCAGAAATCTCCTCCTTTTCAAAAAAGGGAAGAGGGGGGGTGGGAAAAACAAAAAGGTTTTCATCTATGACACTGGAAACATTTCTGTAGTTGTGAACAACTACATTTGATTAAAATCTGTCAGATTTATCTTCTTAGCAGGAGGGAAGAAATATGTGTTTTCCTCCGAAAGGAAATCAATGTGTCTTTATGATAGATGCAGAGTGAAAACGGGGATGGTGTCACTTTAAATGGTGAGGGAGGAAGGACGGGTAACCCACTGGATATTACCATTAGCTGCTGGCATAATTGTTGTGAGGCAATGCCCCCGTTTCAGATCTTATATTCTGCATTTATAGGACTGTTTTATGGTCACTGACCCAACAGCTATTACTCAGACTCTCAAGGCACAACATCTTCAGTGCAGAGGCACTGTGGGTTTTTTGTTCTCTTCACATTTCTTAATTATCACACCTTAGTGAAATCTCAGGAAAATAAGTCCTTGGCATTTTGCTGACTTTATTAGTGCTGGAGTCCAACTAGCTTTTTTAAAACAGCAGAATAGCAAGAAAATAATTTGACTTGAAATGACACAGAATTTGAAAGCTGCTTATGGCATGCTGGTTGATTTAGTGGCCAAAACAAATATAGCCATTGAGATAATGTATCACCAAAATTTTAAAAAAATATGTATTAATTGAAAAAGTGAAATAGAGCTTGATTAAAAGCAGTCACCTAATGTTCTTATCAAACTGTTTGACCTTAACAAATGCATTATCAGTTTGGATTACAACATCCAGAGTTACCAAACCAAATGCTTTAAAGAAATGCACATATAAATATGCTGCCTATATCCTGGAAAACTTGGAGGCTAAATAGAGAAGGAAGAAATAAGTAGTGATTTCACCTCTGAGCAACTGCACCACAGAAAGATGAAACAACTTGCTCAGTAAGACAGAATTTTGGCAGAGGAGGAGTATAGCCTGTATATCCTGAATGTCAGACCACGGTCCTAAGTAGAAATTCACCCTCTCCTTTTGAAATTATCTTAAATTTAACTAAGCAAAGCCACCACAGTTTTTAATGCCAGGTGATATTCAGCACCGTTCCTTGGTCTGCACAAACCCTTTCCAATAAAATTCTGTCAAAGGAATCAAGAAATGCGTGTGCATCTCCAGGAAGGGTACACAGATTTTTAGAAAGATTTGGAGAAGGTTTCATGGCAAAGGCCCTTAAACTGGGCTGTTATAAGATGAGATTGTTACAAGATTAAATACTCAATTTTCAGACCAGGGAGAGTTCTTGAGCAGAGTCCCCCTAGGAGTTTGTGTTACCAACTGTGCTGATCACATATGGACCAACAACAAACAATTATGCAAGACTATCTAAGCTAAAAGATCCAGGATATTAAAAAAAAAAAAAACAGGAGAAATTCAGTGTCACTGGGTGGAGAGCAATGCAGGTATGATAGACACAGACAGGCTCTAGGCACATCTATGCCAGAAGGATCTCAGCAATTGTGAATAATTCACTGTAAAGCATCAATTCAGTGCTCCGCAAAAGGGAAAGGAAGATAGAAGAATATAAGTAGAGAATGAAAACCCAGAAAATATCTTCATGTCATGTATAAATCCATGATAGTTCTGGTCATTCTGACTCGAAGTAGATGCAGAAGATTATAACACCTTGCTGCCTTTTTGTAAGTAAAGAATAGCTGAAAAAAGAAAGAGGGGACAATATCTGGCCTATAAAATCTGGAATAGAGTGAAGAAGGTAAGCAGAGAATGATTATTCACTATTTTTCAAAATACAATATAAGGCACTTGTTACAAGAAAGTATTTTTCTCCTCAGCACAAATTAAATGATGGAACTCATTTTCATAGATGTTGCAGAGAATAGAAGTCTATATGGGTTTTTTTTAAAAAAAAAAAAAAAAAAAAAAAAAAAAAAAAAAACAGAAAACTTCACTGAGTAATATTAAACATCAGCTTTGGATGTCTTTTAACTACTGATTATGAAACCAGGGGAGTACAGAGCCATCCTTCTACTCTTTCCCCAAATATCTGTCACAGACTGTGCTTGGGTCAGGTTCTGCTTTGGTTTGACCCATCTTGCAGTTTACAATATAATGAACTTTATTACAAAATTTTCACATAGTACATAAAATGGTGGTAATAAAATCTGTGGATGACAGGAAGAATTACTAACAAATGATGGGAGAGGACAAGATTCTGATTCAGAGCAGTCTGTTGTTCTGTATTCCCTGTAACGTAATTAAATACAGCAAAAGTTGGGGAATGAGGCTACTTTTATAGACTGGGAAACTGTCTCAAAACAGTTGAACCTGAAGGATTTAATCTCCACCTCTACTCAGTGCTACAGCATAAAGAGGCCAAAACTCTCTGGAGTCCAGAGCTGGAATAAAAAAAGAAAGATCCAAATAGAAACAAGGAGATTATCTCGTTTCTAACAAAAAGCATTGGTAAGATAAATAGACAGCTGGGTCCAACTCTGCTTTAAAAAGGGAGACAAATAGTGAAGTAAGACCATAGGAGATGAAAATAATGTAGGTACTAGAAACAAGCACTGCTGCGCAACATATAAACACAGCTTCTGCTGTTTAACAAAAAGTAAGGAGTCATCGCCTATTTCTAAGCAGCAGTACCTGTGCGCAGGGAGAATATTGGATATCATGGGACATTTGACCTTGCTACCAACATGACAAGATGCAAAAGTGGAAACAGAAGTTACAAAAACTGTTTTTAAGTAAAATGTGGTTTCCCACTACTGAAAACTGCTAAACCTTGAGACTAGTGGGCTTGAAGTGTTTAAGGCAAAATTTGCTTTCTTAAAAGAACAAAAAATGGTTCTGCTGTAGCTCTTAGGAGAAATTATTTGATCTGTGGATAGAACAGTACAGCTGAAGATAAACATAGGCAAAGGGTTGTTTACCTGCTTTGAGACAACATAGAATGTCTTCTTCGTGGTCCGACTTGGAACACCCGGCAATTTAGATGGACTCATTTGAGAGGGTATGGGGAAAGAAGGAGGATGCTTATGTAAGTGAGAGAAATGCATTGCCAGCCTCAGCATCCACAGACCAAAGTCTTCCTCTTACTACTCTGTGAATCTGGGGCCTTTTCTTGTCTCCTTTTATGACCCTTGTAGTTCAACATTAAGAAAATATTTATGCCTCAGACTTCTGGCATTGGACAGGTACTTGCAATATCAAGAGTAATTCTCACACCTTGGTGATATAATTCAGCTTCTGGTTTTGCCTTATGCCAGTATGATTTTCCACTTGGCTACACCAAAGGTTTTGCAATGCTAGGGATGAGGTGCTGAAGAGGTGGTCAAAATTTTCAGGAGCAATGCTGAGATCTCATAGGTGGTAGCTGGTGTCTGTTCTTTTCATGATCAGGATGGCACTGATCACCAGTTTCAGATCTGAGAAAGAATTTAACCCCAGATCAGATTATCAGGGACAATAGGGAATTCTTACTGGGGGGGATTACCCAGCTGCATTTCAGCCAGTTTCTCTAGCCAATAGTGCTACCTTGCTATGACCTATTCTCTGCCTACACTTAATATTTGGGGAACAAGAAAGGGCAGAGCAGAGGGAAACAACTGTAGAGAGTTTTAAATAGGTTACAATCTCTGGTCTTATCACAGGTAATTTGTAGTATTTAATAGCCCTGATATACAGGAGGTCACATGAAATCGTTTAGAAGTCCTGCCTGGATTCAGTTTCTAAGAATGTATTAATCTCTGCCTGGCATGGGAAAGATAATGGCATTTCCTTCAGTAGAACCTCAGTCAGTGCCAAGAGCAGAGGTCTGACTGTCATCAGATCAGCCAGTGAAAACAAGAGGGGTATTTGGTTGTTTATTTATTGAGTCATTCCAGCTTGATATTGGCATTATGCCAATGCATATAAGTTCCGAGATAAAGAGTTATTCCTAACGATACCAGCACAATCCGTTTCTCCCTATTACGGCACAGAAATCTAGTGCTAAATTAAATCCAATGCCAGATATGCAGGTAACCTGAACCTTGACTTTCAAAGGGAGAAAAGGTTCAGGAGACAAGCTGGGACAAATCCAGAGAAGGGTCATAAAAGTGCAATGAGCCAGATCCCTGCATAAAAGTTTTGCTGTCTTTCAACAGCCCAGCGCAGATTTGAACTTGGAAAGGGCCAAAGGAAACTATTTAAACCCAGGTCCCAGAATGCAGAGTGAGCCAGTGGGATTGCTCAGGAGCCTGAAGTGGCATTTTTTTTATAGAGCAAACAACATAAAGTAAATAAGGGAGACTGACAACCCTCTGTGTACTCTAAAAGAAATCTAAAGTCCCACCGGTGTGCTCTGCTTGTCAGAGAATACAGGAGCAAAATGCAAGTGTGTTAAAAGGCTCTAGTCTGGAAGAACTTTTTTTCTTATTTAAAGTAATGAAATGGTTCAACAGCCTTCTGAGGAGGTGAAAAATCTTGCCTGTCTACATTTGTAAGAGAAGCCTGAATTACCTGCCTTTCCCTTTAAGCATTTTCAGATACAAATCAAACACAGATGGCCCATTATGTTTATGACCTCACTGTCAATTGCTCTAGATAGTGCATGCATTAATTATTGAAATATTTTCATAGTATACAACTTCTTAGTGTTCACATTGTCACAGATAATTTCAACTTTCTGATTAGGAGATATAAACAGTGTTATTTATGAGAATTAATCTCTTGAACGCCACAAATATACTAGCCTTTTTTTAATATAATGGATCTAGCCTAAAAAAAACAAGAAAAAAACAATCAAAAAAACCTGGCCTCAGTCCTGAAAGTCAACATTATGTTAACATTCCCTGCAATACATAAACGATGCCAAAACCTATTACAATTGCAGTAAATTTTGATTACCGGAGTTGTTTGTTATTTATGTCTAGAAGATAAAGATAATATTGGGAATAGCCCTCCTCTTTTCTGTGTATAAATTACATCCATAAAATACTGTGTTTTTTAAACAGTAAAAAAAAACTTGATTGAGGTTTTTGAATTGTTGCAGCTATTCTGCTTCAAGAAAACCACCTTTAGGAAGTGAGCAGACAGTAGCATTTCTTTAATTCTCATTTACTTTCATTAGTTAAAACTCAGCAACTCTAGCCCAAGTCCAGAAAAGTCCACAGAGTAGCGAACGGCTCCTAGGGGTGATAAAGTAATCATTTTCAGAATAGGGTCATCAAAAACACCAGTTTCCCCAGAAACAGCCTGTTGAGTGAAAGTTAAGGCATTCTCCTAGAGGTAACATTTTAAGTTTACACTCTCATGAGCAAAGAAGGGAAACAAATCCAAACCTCCACTTCCTTGGGGATATAGAGGATAAAAGGTGGGGAAGGGTCTTTCTGCCAGATGTGTTTTGGCGAGTACCTTAAGAGCATTAATCAATGGCAGATCCCTTGACATCAAACCAGGATGCCCCTCGTGAAAAGCACTGGCCCCAGGCACAAGCTCTGCACTGCCCACTCATCGCTGAATCCACATGCTGGATTCCTTTAAAAAAAAAGTTTAACCTTGAGTTCCTATACTATTTTTTTCCTCCCAGAAAATTAGATTCATGTTGTAAGAAACTCTTCCAGGTAGGGTCTGCCTTTCTCCAGCAGAAAAGCATAGAAATGTTTATTTCACTTGCTAGTCATTAAAAAAGCCAGCAGATCACTTGGTGATTAAGGTTGCAAGAGGTATACCTGTTTTAAAAAAAAAGCTGCATCTTATTTTACTTATACTTTTATTGCCTTAACATTTCTGCAAGACAAAACTAGAAAGGGAAGGCCAAATTTATGGGGTGAAGAATTAGAAGAGTTAATCCTTCCTAGAATATTCCAGATGAACAAACCAAAAACATGCCTTTTTAATATTACTATTTTCAGCAAACCCCTCCAATAAGCTGATACCATCCAAAACAGCAAAGGTAGAAGAAGGGTGGGGGGGGGGGGGGGGGGGGGGGGGGCGGGGGTAAGAAGAGAAAGAAACATCTCATGGAAGCAGCCCAAGGGAGAAATAAGTTCATGACTAGCACATTTACACCTTTCTTGATTTATTTAAGGTACAAGAATAGTGTAATATGACCTGTTTGCTTCCTTAACAAGCATTTATATTTGCAGCAGATCAAGTCCAGACCCACTTCTCATAGCACAGACACCTTTCACAGCCCTACAGAAGACCAAGAGCAGAGACCTGGGTTCTCTACAGTTTCCCATAAACATAGAAAAAAACCCAAACAAAAAACCCACACCCCTGCTAAAACAGAACAAAAGATTAAAAAACACCACTATTTTTAGCTAAATTTTGTAGTGAAACATCACTATCACCTTTAACCAAGGTCTCCACTTCCACACACAACCAGTAAGTAAATGGTGGTCTGGCTTCTTATAGAGCCCAGATTTGTTCTCCCCGCCCCAAGGAAGAACCACACCAAACAGGGGAGTCGTTTTTGGGTACATCCATGAAAACCTCTCAAACAAAGATTTCCCATCCCCTTGTGTCACTCTTCTCAAAGGCTCAACATTTGCTGCAGATGCTCCAGTAGCTGAAATAACTGAGAAAGAGAAACAGCTGGTAAATAAAAGCCAAAAATTTCCAGGACACCCCTTGCCTCATGAGATGAAAAATTTTAAGTCCTCCAAGGTCCCAGCATTCCTTTGGGCCAATTTACATGCCAGGTCCCGACTGGCTATAAATTCATTGCAGCCCTAGGGCTGTTCCCCCAGTGTGTCCTCTTCCTTGGTGGGTGTTGAGAAGGAAAAGTTTTTTTTTTTATCTAGGAAGAAAAATGGTTTTGTGTAGGCTTTCTGTGGTACTGTTTCTATGTACAACTGCTCTTAATCCACCCTGTTTATTTTATTTATTCTGAAATTTTTAGTGTTATGTATTGCTAGACCTGAGAAATAAAAGTAGGAAAACAAGGCTTCTTACTTTATTAGGGGGGTGGGGGGTGTTCTGTGGAAGGTCTTTAAGCTTTTCCTATAGCTTGAAGGGCTAAAGCTCACACTTCTGATCATTTCAGATGGGTGGTCTCTGTTAACTTTTCAAGGACTAGTACTTATGAGAGATAGTAAATATTAACTCTTCCTTTTTGTTTTTTCTTTTTATCTGTTTCTAAATAGAAAGTAGAGGCCAGCTTAAGCTTCTGTCTGCCTAGATAACTAGGAAGTGTACTGCTTAACTGCAGCAGACCTTTGCTACTTTTTTTCCTATGCATTGTGAAGAAAAATGGATGTTCAGGAAAGGGCATATCCTCCTCAAACATGTTTGGGGCTAGTGGAGGCGGGCTGGCTGTGCAAACAGATCTTTAGGGATTTATGATGATCAGTTTTTCAAGCATTAGGAAAGCCTGAGAGCACATTATTTTTAAATGAGTTATATATTTAGCACTATGCCCACCATTCTTTCAGTTCTAATTTTAGAGGGCAGGGGACAACTCTGGCACTATTGTAGCCTTGTCTAAATTTAATATAGTTGAGCAGCTGATGATTATCGGAGAGATTGCCTTTTTGCTCCTTCAGGAATTTTTCACTCAAGAAAAAAAGTTGCTGTGTAGTACTCTGCTTAGGGTAGTGTACAAGCTGTTGTAGCACATGAGAAAAAGTGTGCTCTGAAGTAGTTTTTTAAGCTCTACCTCTTACTTCAAGTATGGACTTCAGTGACAGGAGAAGTCAATGAAGCTGGTTTGAACAATATTTTTATTTGCCTTCTATAGAAAGAGTAGTAACTTGTGCTGGTATATGCCAGTAGACCAGCCCTGTCCCCTTTCTTGTTGAGTGCAGATGCTGCTAGATAAAGAGCAGAGCTAAGGGTCTTCCAGTTCACCAGTTGCCTTGTGGAAGAGGTGAAAAGTACTGTTCCCATCTGCTTGCCAAATGCCAAGGGTCAGGTGGTCCATCCAGAGCCATGGTTTGAAGACCAGAAGAGGAACCCTTCCAGTCCTGTGGTCTCTTACAAGATAAAGCCCCCCAGTTGGTTTCCCCAGTTACAGGCCTGGGTAAGTGTGGCCTTTAACTCTTACACGGGCTTCAAGATAGTCTAGACCTCATGTGTTGTTTTTCTTGCTGTGGCCATAGTGAGCAATATCGTCTTCAGCAGTGTCTCTCTGAATTTGTCAAAATATATGCTATTCATGTTTCATGGAAGCAGGGAGGATTTTTAAGTGTTCATAAGTGGTTAAAGGCAACATACACAAACACTTCAGCATCAGAGGCAAGCTTAATCTGCATAACACTACAGTGTCAAAGACTCATTTTAGACAAAGGGTCTTTAATGAAAAACGCTCTAAAAAGAGGCCTTGCAACTTCCTATAAATATTGGGCTTTCTGCCTTCCTTCTGAGATACAGTAACAGCCTCAAGAGGGATTATTGATGCTGGCAAGTTTAAGCAGTCCTCAGAAGTTCCTGACACTGTGTACAGCATTAGATTTTTGCATATGGTTCCCCCCACACGCACTTAAGTGTTTTGAGGTTGGGGTGACTGCAGGGCTCTGAGAAAGCAAGATTGATAAAGCAAAGCAATCGGAGTTATTTCCTATGCATGAAATTGATTAAATGCTTCACTAAATGGCTTATAAATTTGGCTCTCATATTTCTGTCACCCACTGCAAAGATTACAGAAACTCTGTCTATAACCATGTTGTATACAATACCAAATTACAAAAGGTTGTAAAAACTAATGTTTTGTTTAAAGTTTTGAGCAGGACCATATGCCTTTGGTGACCTTGGGTAAGCTATTTTAATTCAAAACATTTTAAAGAGTAGAAGAGAAGGAGAAAAAAAATCCATCTGCATAACAAAACTGAACTAACACAATTTAATACTTAGTATGCTGCATATCACTTTTACTTATTGCCAGAAATGCTGAATCCCCTTCTACCAGAGTATTCTAATTTTATAGGTGCTAAGTGTATGTGGCATGAAACCTAGAAGCTCAGGTTTTCCTGGATTGAATTTGCTTTTCTTATTTTATGAACTTTGTTATCAAATCTACCTAGGAACTTAAGTGGTCCCCTTTACTCTAGAATCCATGTGCATCAGGCACTAGTGGTTTTGACCTTATCAGACCCTTTAAAGTGAAACTTTATTGATTTCTGCCTTAGCATAGAGTTTCATCACCTCCCAAAACAGGATGAGAAACTGAGGCACAGAGACGATGAAGAACTCAAGATGCCAAAAGCAGGTATGAGCCCAGATCTGCTTGCTTTCCTCTCACATGGGACAGCCAAAGGTCTTCCTGCAGCTTGGACACTGAGGTATAGCTGTATGAGCCCAGTCAGCTCCTGGAGGTCTACTGGGACAGTATTAATTTCCTGACCATGCCTGGTCACATGCAGTGTCCTGCACGCATTTGATAACAGCTGCTCGTTACACCATTATGCTCTCTGTCCACAGCAGGATAAACTTTTGGACAGCTGAGTCTTCTGTTATTTTAAAATCTTGTGTTGGCTTATGCCTTGGCTGTCCTGGTGTAAACATCTGATTTGGAAACTTGAGCTCAATCGAAGCTATCTGATTGTAGGGAAGGATGTTACTTGTAAAGCCACAGATATATAGTTAACCACACTAAAATAGGTAGATTGCTTTATAAATCCAATGAAGACTTTTCTCCCGACAGTCATAAATAAAATTGTACAGGACCTTTTTAGATGCAGCTCCATTTTACAGATGGGAAAACTAAGGTTCAACAAGCAAACAGGCTAAATTCTCTGGCAAAGCTTGAGGCTGAGCTCTGGCTCTTCTGCTCCTCAGTGCTTTAAGAACTCAACCATACTCTCCTTAGCTATACAAATAAAGACCTTAAACCATTAAATGTATGTACTGAAGTGAAGCTCACAGCAAGCAAGAGTGAATTGGCATGAAATGTAAATGTAAGCATGTGAAAATAATCCCTGTGTTTTACCCATAAATGCCTGTTTTCTACAGGAAAAGCTATGTTCTACTATAACATTTACAAGCCATCTTGTCCCCAGCAAGGATTAACATTTGGCATCGAAGTACAGGTCTGGCAAAGAGCTGCCAGTAATGTAATCTTTTTTACAACCAATGACATGCTTAAAGTCTTGATGGACTTGACCTCTGCCCATTGCTAATCCCTAACTTTCTTGCCCATTCAGATGTACATCTTTAAAGAGATGGCACTGAATGCATAGCAAACAGCTAAACTTTGACTGCAGGTGAAATAAGAGCTTCCCAGACAAAAATACTGGGCAAAGGGAAGTCTGAGTGTCCCTTACCCAGCCTCATGCTGGGGCTTTTGACATCGTCGTGTGGGGGAAGAGGTGCCTGCTCAGTTATACATGTGCAGTGACTTTGTTCCTGCCCAAATGAGAGAACACACCTTTTGCATGAGAGGATGTACTGTATTTGCTTGGATTACAGGAGCACTGAAAAGCCCTACCTATAATCAGATTATTTATGCTCAGACTGTCTGAACAGTCCTTGATCCCAAAGGATAAAGCTAAACAAAGTAGATGAAGCTTGCATGGAAAAATGAGGTATAAGGAGACCTTATATTCTGCTGAATTGGTTTCTTAACTCCTAGTTCAGGCATCTGGTTGAAAATCCAAAGTGATAGATTTACACTATGTTCAAAGAAAATATCAGTCAATCTGAAAAGATTCCAGCTGTTGGCTTTTTATTTGTGTGACAACCAGTCCTGGGACACATGCCAGTTCCTCAGATATTGCTGCTCCACAGCCTAGTTATTCTAACTTCTGGCAACTGGTTATTTGACCTCTTGGTGGCTTGTCATTTTAATATCACTTGCTCTGTGGATAATCTAGCGAGAAACCCTCCTTTATAATGCAATAGTCTATACATGGTAATTGGCCAGAACACTGAAGTATTGTGCTGTTAAGTCCAGTCTTGAGCTACAGCTGAGGAGTACTTATTGTGGTTGGGAAGCACAAAAATATGGTTTTGTCTCTTGTTCATGAATTAGAGGTCCCCAGGCACTGGGAGAAAAGTCTAATCTTTTCTATGCCGTGTGTTATATACTGGGTTTGGATCACTCTCTAAAGCCATGTGATAGCAATCTCCTCCTCCCAGATGAGCACAGTGCTGGCTCCAAAGGACTTACAAAGAGATCAGCTGAGTAGCATCAGCCCTCACAGCTTTCACTGGCTTGTGGGTGATGAGTTACATCACTTCTGTGTGAGAAACCAGTCAGGTGTAAGAATATTATCTATATTCCTCTGCCCCATTACCAGTAATTACAAAGAAGCATAAAAGCCAGCAGAGTGCTCTATATCCCATCGAGATCCTCCAGTGAGTAGCCAGCACTGCTGTATAAGGGTTGCTCTTCATTAGTTTCCAAAGCAGCCTAAAAGCATCTCAGAAGAGCCTGGTGTCTCTACACAGTCTAATCTTCAGTTGCTGTACTCAGTGGAAAACGCAGGCAAGCAATCCAAACAGGAAAGGCAGCCATACATCTTTAATTTAAGGCGATATTCCATTGTAAGCCCTTTGTCCACCTTGAGCAGTCAGAGCACAGCCACAGATTTTTCCAGCAGCCTGGGAATTGGATCTTAGAAAATGGTGTACTCAGTCTGACATGGACTTAAATAGGTTTCAGAATAATCCATTATGCATCAAGTGTTTAATCGACATAATTAATATTTTTAAGGGGAGCCATTTACACTCTAAGTTCTATACACATTATTTACAATTTCAACAGTAACAGTTAATGCTCTGTGACAAACTATATTGTTTCCAGCTTGTTATCCATTCATAACAAGGTCAATCTATTACCATTATTTTTGTGAATGTAGCTGTTACCTTGAGGCAAAAAGTTAATTATAAATTACAGAGGAGGAATTATTGAGGGTTTTTTTAACTGTATTCACTGTAATGTATGGCAATGGTGCTATTTTATGAAACATTTACATTTAAAAGCACTTTGTTATTCATATCAGACATGCTGGACAAATTCATTTCCAAACTTTTCAAGAACTTACTCAGTGGGAAAGGAAGAGCCATTTGAAAGTATCCAGCTGAACACTTCATAACGATTGCAGTTAAAACCAGATGCAGTCTCATTTATTTTTCTGCTTTGTCTGAGACTGGTCCCTCTCCCATTACTGTCCAACACAACTCTGAGAAGCAGGAGCAGGTTTGATTGTAATTTAGAGTAGCACTTTAGCCCTTAGATCACAAAAGTAATCTGTAAGAGATGCAACTTGAGATTTTATTCAGTCCCTGATACACAGTAAGTTCACATGTGCCAGTCTGGTGTCTGAACTCTTCTACCTCCCTACTTTTGCACAATTTTTACTGCATTGGCTGGTGCCCTGGCAGACCAAGTTAAATTTTACATTTATGCACTGTCTTGTTTGCTCCGACCTGACTGAAAGTCAAAGGGTATGTGGCATCGCTGCTTCCCAGATCACATTAACAGTTGTCATTCATAGCCACACAGAAAAGGATGGAGAACAATCATAAAACATATAAAAGCATGAAAATCATAAAACAATCATAAAATCAGTCTTTCCCACATTTTAATGATGCACCTCAGGGCAAACCCCATGAGCTTTCCATTAGATCATGGACTTGTCCATCTTAACAGACAATGGAGAATTGACACCATTTAACTTCAGTCTAGACAACACTTCTGCTATGCCCACAGATACAGCAGGTGTGTCTGCCACGTGGATGTCCACCTTAGTTGTCTTGTGTATATGTAGTTTGAATTAGATGACTTTGTAAACTGCATTTTACTATGGCTTCGATTGTAACACTGGCATTGAATCTTCACAATCACTTCCAGAATAACAGAAGACAAATCCATAAGCACTGAATCCTTTGAGCTGACTAAAGGAAGCAAGAGGGTGATCAATGATCAGATGCAGAAATGCATTTCCAGTAGCACATAAATACTAAAGGTATGGTAGCATTTTATTTTCCTTTCTTTACTGCAGAATAGCTAGGTGAGAGCTGTTGGGATATTTGCCTAAACATCCTGTAAAAGATATTTTCTAACTTCTCAGTCATGAGGTTTGTGTAGTACACTAGGAACATTTGGGTGAAAAGAAATTTATTTCCTCTGAAATTTTATGGAGCACAATTTAAATTCGTTAGACTCCATTGTTCCAACACCCAGCTGATCACTTGAAAAAAATCTATTCTTCCCCAAGTCCTAATGAAAAAGAAATTTGTCAGGCTTATGTCTTCTATTTCTTCCAAATCTTCCAGGATTTCTTTTGCCGCCTGCTCCCAGAAACTTCTAGGCATTGTCAGGTATGAGCATATCTAGCTTGTGAAGGGTTAAGTAACACTATTTCTACGGCCTCCCGTTGCTGGTAGCGTGTTCAAAGTGCACAAAGCTCAAGACGTGCATTCTTCGTCCAATAACTTGTCCAGTAATTGGTATATTGATTGCTAATGTCATCATGTTTTAGTATATATAAACCCTCTCACTCTATCATACAGCCGCCAACAATCCAAGAAGTCATTGTTTATTCATTGTAACTCCCAAACTGGCCGTGTCAGATTCTGCTTGAGGCCTTGCTGATAAAAATCAGCAGATGATTGGGCACACACATTCTTGACATGGCTGACCCATGACATCTTAGGGCCAGCGGGGAGCCTGTCATTATGTGTACAATACTCTTCTTTCTTTCCCCTTATCTATTCCCAGATGACTTTGAGATTTTTATTAACTCATTAATGACTGAAGATGTCATTAGAAAGTGGGGAGGAGGAGGAAGAAGGACATTTTGTTTGTTTGTTTAAAAATGGGGAGCACCAAGCCATTGGCTCCGCACAGGGAAAGGCGGAGGAAGCTTAGACAAAGCTGAAGTCTATCCAGAGGAAAAGACCACTGGCTCGTGAGGATGGCTAAAGCTAAGCTTTGAAGGGAGAAAAAAAATATTAGGCCGTATTAGAAACACAACTGAGGAAGGAGGGATGATTTCTCTGCAAAAAGAAATAGAAAAAAACCCAGACTGGTCAGGTTTATGTAGTACAGCCAGTAGTCTTTACAAGCACAGACAGGTATCTTCCTGACACTACCTAGGTGTTCAAATACTTAAGTATTCACTCAGAATGAGTTCTGTGTTCAGGGTTAGCACTTTATCACATCTTTAAAAGTGTAGTGTTTTATATAGGGAAATAGTATCTGCTTTTTTAATTTTTCTTGTAAATATGTCAATTGAACAGCTACTGAACAACATTATATAGCAATCACACCTGCAGTTCTTTTCCATTTTGGGGGGGTTTTTTGCATCTTAAGTTTGTGAATTCCATCTGTAAATGTTGCAAACTACTGAATATAACTTTTCAGACTTCTACTATATGGTCAGGACCTGATTGCATTAAAATATACATTTGGAGCAGAATTGTCATGAGTGTGCTCACAGTCTGCTTCTGATTCTACAGCAGTCAGTCACTAAACTTCTCCTGAATTCAGGATACACAGCTCATTCCACCTTACAGGCTTTTCTCCCATTTTAAAAACTTGTCTATATTTCTTAATTTTTTTGAAACAATCTCACAGCCAATATTTTTATTGGAAGCTGGATTCATGTGACAAAGTTATCTTTTTCCTCAAATTTGGGTGTTTCCTATCATTTAGAGGCCTGTTGGTTTAGAACCAAGGACTTAACATTTTAAAGATTGCAATTATTTTATTTTAATGATTGCCATTTGTGCATTGACTGAGGAACAGTGAATGCTTTTCTGTCTTAGGCAGCTGCCCTCCATATGGTTGTTGATCTCAACCTAGAAATCTCTGACGTGATTGTAGTGGTGCTGGATGTTAAAGTGACATCGAGCTAGATGTCATCTGCATGGGCTAGCCTTTAATAATCTTTGTTTCAATGTCTTTCTTTTTGATGAGGTGAATGGGAGAAAGATGAGCCTGTTCCCCTGAGGGGCCTGCGCATCTTGCTATAAAATAATAGAATAAGCTCCCTGGATGGAACCTGTGAATTACTAAAACTCAAACAGAAATCTACTTATTCCATCACATAAACTGCAGATAATGGCCCAGCAATCAGGTATATCAACCTGACCTTATAGACTGACTATAGTAAGTTTTAGAACTCCTAACAGGAGTTTGAAAAAAAAATTAATTATGGCATATTGTTTCTGACAACTCTCTGTTCTCTCCACTCAATAGATGATCCAGATCACCTGGGTCATAGAGCAAACATTTATTCTCAGGAATAATGACAGTATTTGCTGTGTCCTGAATCCTTGCAAAGGCAGTGGACATTTTCTGCAATATTAGAAGTTGTGGTTTGCTGCTTTGAGAGATTTCTTTTCTTCTTTTTGTCTCCTGATAATTAACAGAACATCATTTGTACTGCAGTGGGAGTTGGGGTTCTCCATCAAAGGTCAGGGCCTTGTACAAGGTGCTGTCTGGGGCTTTAAAAAAACTACATATATATAGAACACCGATGTTTTTGAAAAATTAAAAAAAAAGCAAGAACACATTAGTACGTGCTGGCCTAATCAGCTATGCCCTGTTTAATCAAGGTATGTCATTTACCTAATGCACCTCTTTGAGAGGAAGCTTTCCTTTCTCCTCACTTTCTCACACTCAAACTCTCTTCCATTGAGTCCTGAAGTGGGAACCTGTGATGAATCTTTGGATAATGGACTGTTGCTTTGACAAACTACTCCTCTAGTGAAACACGTGCCTGTCTTGGCAACAATAATAGCAAAGTGCAGATTTTGTAGAAGAAATAGAGTCTTTGAGGGCTGCAGCACCAGACTCTGAGTCCATAAATTGCTGGACTGGGATGTTAGATGCCTTTTAATATTTTCAAACATCCAGTAGAGTAATGAAAGAAATGTAGGACTATCCTGATGTAAGACCTCAGGAGAGTTGTTTTCAGAGATCATGGGAGCTCACAACTTGTTTAAGGACATGAAGTCCTATCCAAGTAATAGCTGGAAATAAGTTGCGTGATTTTTCTATCCCTAAAGACAAATTCTTGTAATAGCAAAAGTGTAAAACCCAACAAAGAGAGGCTTGATACTTTCAGATACTCCAGCCACTTCATAGCGGGGAAAAAAGACATACTGACAGTGAAACTATTTGGGGTAAATAATGAGGACAGACTTCTCAGAAATAAACTGGCATGGATTTGGCCATGAGATGTCAGATTCGTAACTTGGGAAATGAAAGCCTCTATATACTAGAGAGCAGGCCCTAGCCCAGCAGTTGCAATTCAGCCTTCTGAGCCACAGGGATTTCTTTATAAGCAGTGGTATATTAAATGTGGAATCGGGTAGGCCAAAGGGACAGCAGTAAAACAGAGACAATGTGCAGTGACCAAAAATGAGCTAAAGCCAGACACTAATTACTTTGCTGTAATTTTGTTTTCCTTTAGAATTGACTAATATCTCTTGCCGCTGGAAGGTAAACACTTTTCCTACCACTTAGAGTTTACATCTAGTATTTTTTTTTTATTTTCAGTTTAAGTGAAGCTGGAGAGAAAGCAGTTTTTGCCTATTTATCCAATTTAGTACTTTTATCAGTGAAAGATGAGGGGTGGATTTTTATACCATGCACATAGCTGGAGTGGACTGAGGAAGAGCCTTTTTAGACAGGCCTAGGTCAACAAAACAGATTCATCCATCACATCTGCCAGAATGGAAAGATAGTTGTCTCAATGCTCGGTCAACCCGAGACCTTTCTGCTGAGTCAACTGACAAGATTGTAGATATGTGTGACAATGAGGACACTTATCCGGTAGTAAGTGGCCTGAAGACCACCTACACATTTGGCAGTGGGTCTTCAGCTTAAGAAGCTCTAAACTCTTGAACACTAGCATATTGCTATTTGCAGTCCTCTTCTTGAGAATCGTTACCAAAAACTAAACCAGAATAAGATGAAATAACAAAAGGATGTGATTCTGAGGTGATAATGGTGGAAGGTGTGAGTCAGTAGAAAGTACAGTAAAGAAACCCATGACAAGTCATGATAAATGGGTCGTTATAAAATTCATGTTTAGGCTGCACCAGTCTGGGGATAATGCCATTCGTCATGGCAACACTGGGGCACTAATGAGCCCTCATTGCATATTCATGGCTTTGGCGCCTCTCTTCTCCCTCTGCCTCCCTCCCACCCCGAACCAATGCCTGGTAAATATCTCCACCTCAAGCTGAAACTCAACTTAGGCTGCTTTTTTTTTTTATTTGTTATGTTGCAGCAATTACACTGTAAAAGTGCTGCACAAGATTGATTGCTCTGATCTGTAGTTCAATTGTAAATTAGAATACACATCCCCCTGGGGACACACGGCCCCTATTTGTGATTAAGAAAAAAGCCCCATAATAGACTAATAGCTAAAGTTCTCTCTCTTTTACTTTCAGGCAATTAGCTTGATGAAATGGCCTCTTTTTGTGTACCCTGGAAGTGTAAACCGATATCATAATGAAGTATATGATGTTTATTCTATTATTTTCACCTTGCCATGTATGCAGGAATGCATAAATAATGGCTGCTTTGTCTAGTACATTTACTGATTCAGAAGTAAACTATGTCTTAAAGATGCAGCATATGATCCTGCAGACTATGTTAAGCTGGGCACCATGACTAGTCCCTAAAAAACTAATGTTCTGCCTAAAGAAGCTGGCGTCCATTTTTAGTCAGGTGATTAAATACTGTTAGCAAGACACTTTCATTTCTAAAGAACCTTAATTGGAAAAATCCTCCTAATAACCTTGTGAGAAAAATAAGGTATCTCTGTTTTACAGAAAGAAAAACTGATGGGAGATGCTGAACACGTTACACAAGCCCACACAGGACCTCAGTAAGTGCTGAAGAAATCTTAGTTCCCTGAACTTTTTTTCAGGAAATTAGAAGCTCCACTTTCTCTCTTGTAAAGTGTTGTTAGTGCTCTCCTGGATGGTTCATGGAGTAGCTTTGACCATAACTTGCCTCAAAGATGTAAAACTCCGTGGTGTCACAGTTGCCTTCATTCCTGTGTGACATATATGGTTAAAGCTCTTCCACATGAATCCAAGGTGGATAGGGTCATGCTCATATTCAGTGTCAGTGTTGGATGTTGGCTTTCCCAAGGCTCAGTTTAAACTGTCAGTCTGAACAAATGAGTCATGTTGTGCAATAGCTTTATAACACCATGATGGTGTTCGTGCAGTTGAGCTCAAGATAAATATCTGGGAAGAAGACTGCAATATTTTGATGGCTCTTGGCATACCTGCTTTGTGACAAAAGGTGCTTCTACATCAGCATTTCACTCTGGCCCAGGAGAGTGCACTTTTGATGTGAATCTTCCAAATGACCCTGCTTACCCTGCCCCACAAGGTGAGGCAGTCTTGCAGCACGCAAACGGAGTTCTTTTGTGTGAAATTGAACTAGATGATGTGGCCTGGGAGCTCCAGCAGCTAACGGAAATTCAGTCCACAGGAGCATGCTAGAGCTAGTCCAAGTAAACCTCTGACATGCAGTGACCTGAGGCCAGTCCCTGCTCTTCAGTGCACAGTCTAGACCTACCTTTATTTGCTTATTTGCTAAGCGAAGCAGGGTTCCTGTCCAAGGCGTTATTATGAGAAGCTCAGACAGCGTGGCAGGGAGGACATGTGAAATGGCCTGAAAAACCTGTGTGAGGAAATGCACTGGTTTATGTACAACCTCATCAGCTTATCTGCAACAGAAATATTTTCATTTAGTTTAACTTCTGTGTGAGAGAAGTTCTGCAGGGGAATATAACAGTCCAGAAATGTTTTGCTAAGAAGCTCTACCAGTGCAAACCTTTAAAAGGTAACACTGTACATGGCTACAATACCATATTCTGTTTAAACTTGTTCATCATTGTCTTCTTGCATGACAGCCCTGGCATTTAAAATATGTTAGGGGTGACACAATACTTTCACCTGGTGCAGACATATATCACTGGAAGGATGTTCTCATAAACAAAGTGCTGCAGGCTATGATCTTATCATTCTCCTCTTCCTTCTTCTCAGTTCAGTTCAATGACAAACACGTATTTCTCTTCTTTGCTCCAGTTTCTGGCCTAGAGAAGCCTGGTGTTGGAGCAACAGGTGGTGTTGCACATCAGGAATAACAAGTGGTAGTGGTGGTCTGGTGGGGGGAAAGCAATGGAGAGGGCAGCAAACATGCATCGAATTTTATCATGCTTTGGCTGGTGTACCAATTCCACACAGTGCTGCAATTTTATAGCGTCAGCAAAAGTTTACTCCTGTGCATGCCTGCACACGTACATTTTTGAGAAAGACATAAAGCAAATTAGAGTGTTCACATGTAATTAGCTGACTATTAGTGTGGTTCAGCTGAGGCAATAGACAGACAGTAAACTTCAAGATAGCTCACAGATAAAAGGACTGAGGGTGTTCTGGAGAAAGCTGGAGGTAATAGTTCAGAAGAGAAATTCCTGACAAATTGAGTAGGCATCTAAAGATGTTCTTGCCCTACGCCATTAGCATGGCACGGTGTAGCTATAGAGGTCTTCCCTCTCCCCCCTGCAAAGCTTAACCCTTCCTGACATCCAGGGCTCTTTCTCCTTGGATACCCCACTTTTAAATTATTAGAGAATTAATCATAATTTGCAGTTTAAACACATTAGTTTAGACCAAAACTCTAAAATTACTTGCTCATGCTTCCTGCCCTCCTCCTTGTAACAGCATATGAAACAGACGTTATAACCCTTGCAGAGGCTGGAAAACCTCCAGTTATTTATCTTAGGAGTATAGATGACCAGGTCTAGTAAAAACGTTATCACTTACCATAAGTAAGCATCACACTTAGAAAGCAATGCAAAGTGTGTCTGAGTTCAAATCTTTGCAACATCTAAGAAAATGGAGGTATTTTAGCAAATCTTTGTGCTAAATGAAAATGTAGTTATATTTTTCCCTCATTTCATAGCTAGCAGGGAAGTGCTTTTTTCTGTCCTTTGGGAGTTTCCAAGATTTTGGGGTTTTTTCAACTAATTCTCTAGCTAACAAATAAGCTGCTTAAAAAAAAAATCACTGAGCCATTTGCTTCTGTAATTTCAAAATATTTCATTTTTTTCTTGCATTTGTAAATTAAAAATTAGAACCAAAACATATTTTAAAGCAAATGCTCATTTAGAAAAATATCTACTGGGACACTTGCAATGATTTTGAAATGTCTTTAAAGTCTTTTTTTCAGTTGATAAGTCTCATGAAAGCCACCTTCCAAGCCTGTTTGCCTGTTTGGCATTTTCCAATACAAAGTTTTCATGGAAAACCCCATACATAATTCACTTGTATCATCAGTTCAGTATCTCAGGGTATTCTTGTTTGGGATGGCTTCTGAGGAGAGCTAATTGAGAACTTCATGCTCTGAGTTGATCCAGCACTGGAAATTTCAAATACTGCTGAAATTATCCACACTTCTGAGCATATGTTAATGTTAAAGCTTACATTTCTCCAGGCCTCTATGCCCACAGCCTCTTGTCCCTCCCACTACTCTCAAACGGGACTGATCTAAAGTCTGTTGAAGTAAAAATTTGTCATAGGCTATGCACAACTTGCACACCATTTTTTTCCCAGTGCGTGAACTCTGCAACAAGTCTAATAGGACTCCATCCTGCAAGGAAAAGGCACACTTGATAGAGGAAATTTTCTTCGGTTCTGTCACACCAGACAGAATTCACCAAAAAGGCAGAAGAACTAGCACTGTTGGGGTGGGTAAAGCCATAGTCACTAAAGAACACGCTATTTTTTGCAGACAAGGAATCATTTCTCTGCATACAGCTAGCAACATTTGGTACATAGGAAGACTTTAATTCCCAAAGAAAATTATCACTTCAAGTTTTAATGCTTGTTTGTTCGAGGCTTATGTAGCCATTTGTCATGAATAAAAGTTGGAGTAAATTCTCTGCAGAAGCTTTGAATCAAGAGTGCAAGACTGTGTGGATGTTTTGGTTCATCTTGAAGGAGGGGACCTTCTGCTGTAGATCTGAAGTGATGCTCAAGGGGAAGAACAGCACGTACGAGGAGGAGAGCCAGCATGCCGGTGGCCAAGAGCCTACCACTAGAGATAAAGACTGGGAACTGTGTCAAGGTAAGGGCCCTCACAAGCCACTCAACCAACAAATGCTTTCTTCACAACTCTTGCTCCCTGCTTACCTTCTTCCCAAGGCGCGTCCTGTTTGTTGTCCTCATCCCACTCTGCAAAATGGCAGGGAAATCTGAGTTCCTCTTTTCTTAAAAAAAAATCTGAGAAACTGGAGAAAGGAGCAAGCTTTCAAACAACTGTTTTTCTTGCCTAGAGGTAGCTGTGCTGGGTTAGACTAAAGGTCCAGCTAACCCCTTACCACATCTGTGGCAGACATCACTAGCAGATAGACAGAAAATACCAGAAGTCAAACACAAACTAATTCTTCTCCTGAGGTCTTTTCCTTGTTCCTGTCACTCAGTGCATTACAGTGACTGACAGCAGAAGTTACATAAACCAAAAATGTTTAATGGTATCAGAGGAACTACCTTTCATGAACTTCTAGTTCTTTTTTAATCTGATTATATTTGTGGTGTTCTGTGGCAGAAAGTCCTGCAGTTTAATTGTGCTGCATGACAAACATAAAATTTTGTTCACTTTAAACCTCTTTTGCCCCTTGTACTAACATAGTGAGTAAATATTCCCTTCTTCAGAACATTCTTCATAACATTTATCATCATATAAACCTCTGCCATCTCCTTCCAAGGATTTCTAAATTTACCTACTTTTTCCTTGTGTGGAAGCAAATACGTACAATTACCCACAAGACAACCCCTATCAAACTGAACCGTTGTTACTGAGACTGAAACTCTTCCAAAAATTAATTATTTAAAATAATCCAAACAGTGCAAATATCTGAAGATCAGGCAGATCTATAAAACCTGCCCGCGGCAAAATCATGCAATTAGAATCATGCTCGTAAGTGTTGGAGTCTTAAAACATTAATAGATCATTTTAATGGAAGGAGTTATTAAAATTGTATTTGATTTGCTTTATTACAACACTGAATGCACTATGGAAAACTGAGTTCATGAGGGAAGTTCAGTACTAAACAGATTCTTATTATCTGAGAGGAACTTTAAAATAGACAGTGCTTTACAGTTCTGTCTAAATTTTATTTTTTTTCTCTCCTAAATTGATAAGAACTCCTGTTTTCATATTAGAAATTGAAAATCAGGAGGATAAGAAAGTAGCTGGAGAGTGAAATAAATCCTCAGAAAAGTAACTTGAGGAGCAAAAAATCCTCCCCAAACTAATCTTCATCATATATGATGTGTGTTGTTCTGATCATAACCACTATCAAAGTCCCATGAATTGCAAGGTTACTGTAGATAATATAGGAAAAGGTTGCCCCAAATATGGAAGCAATTATACAGAAATTCATTCATGACTCATTAGTAGGCATTCCTTGTTTTATTTCTGTTACAAGTAGACTGTAATTTCTAGATCTCTGACATCTCTTTATTGGGCACTTACCCTCCATGATGTGTTTATAAAATTCCCTATTTCCTTAGTGGGACATCACCAGCAAAACTCTGATGTAAAGCAGAGTTTGTTGGGGTTAACGGAATCGTTTCCAGCATTTCCAGCAGACTCAGGCATAAACCTGCAAGGGTTAAACGTGTGTGTATATATATATATATATATAAAAATTACTATAATCACAAAGTGGAGGAAGGAATACAGTGAATTTGTTCCATAATTGAGATATTTTTAGTTTTGTATTCTTTAGAATCCCTGTAAATGTATGTCATTCATGCCTAGTTGTCGAAAACAGTGTTTAGGTGTTTAGACTTGAGTTGATTTAATCCAGTACAGAAGTATGCTCTAAATTTTTCAGAGCAGTACAAATGTACAAAAATGGTGTCTTCATGTTGAAAAGCTCTGTATCACTTAGAAGAACTGTGCCAATAAATTAAGCACAGGAGAGTATTTCTATTCAAAATAGCAAGTGTCCTGTAAAAAAAAAAAAAATCTCTGTCTTCTGAACTTAAAATATAGTTTAAAATGCAGTGATCAGATCCTTAGCAGGTGTAAATCATCACAGAAATGATGCTGCAACACTTTACATGATATTACCAAATTGTCTTGCTGGTAATTAAGAATATCCTCTGTGGAACAAGGACCAATGACAGGAGAAAGAATAAGCTGATATTGTCTCAGCACACGTAAGTGGTAGACAGAAATATTCATGTGCATAATCTTACACCTTGCCTGCATGATACCCAGTGGGCTAAAGTAATAACATACAGAATTATCTTGGAAAAGGCAATTCTCAACAGAAACTAAAAATCTTATGAGTTGTCTGTAAGTTTCTCATAATTATATGTGGCAAAAATGGAAATAAAACTAATAGGCATGTACTGGGAAAATGTTTCCTTAAACTTTCTTTAAAAATCCAGGGCATATTATAGTCAATTGTTTTTCAAGACCATTTTTTCTGTATTTCATTCCAAGGAAATCAGTATCTCTTTCCCCATTTCTTTTCATGGGTTTATTATGTCTATATTCTACAGCCCAGGGAAAGAAATGTAATTCTTATTACTCAGGAAAGTAATGAAGTCATTCTGATGAAACATGACAAACTTCTGCTCTGAATTTCTGGTGTAAATTTCAGGGGAAAAAAAGACACCTCGATTCAATAGCCACTTCCATGAAGAGCCATATTAGCCACCCTGTCTTCTACAGCACAGTTCTTTTAACATACTAACATAATGAGTTTTTTCCAGAATCAAACTTTTTTTAAAAAAAAGCAAGTGCTTCTCTTCTTCAGTATTAGAAGTGTATCTTTTCTGATCCTTGTGGAAATTATTTTTAGCTTCCTTAAGGAGATGTTCATTTTGAGCAGCATAGTCTCAGGGCTGGGATCTCAGATGTTCACGAAACATTCTGACCCATGTGTTCTGTTCATGGCTTTCCCCAGTAGGCTATGGGGTCTTGAAATCGCTTGGGTTTAATTCAAATTGAGTCACTATGTGGATGGTAGGTCTAAATTCCATGTAACAAAACATACAGCTGATGACTAAATTTTGGATATTAAGATCAGTTTTGGTTCCACTATCCAAAAAAACTTTAGAAATAGTCAGCTGAGGTAGGAAAACTACAGTTCAGAGTGGTGAATGATGATTGGGTGCATGTGTTTAAAATGTCCTATAAGTCCGGAATAAGCAGAATCATGATGTCATAACCAGATGACATTAAAGGACCAAATATTTACCATACATAAAGACAAAAAAAGTCTGTATAGTTTATTCATGGGAATTTTTATTGCAGATACCAAAGGCTATTATAGATTAGCAGAAATCAAGAATTAGGGGGGGGTATATATATATATATATATATATGTTAATCTTTGATCTCATATAAAACATGGAAGGCAGAAAATATTTTGTATTAGATGTCCCTGAGCAGGAACCATTATCTAGGCATCAAGTGCAAACACATTACAATCAGAAGACTTTTTCAGAGGTATGAAAAAAATTCCACTAACAGCAGGAAGTAGAAATATTTGAACACTTGGAGCCCTCAAAACTAAATCTGGATGCCTCTGTGTAAGGCAGGCTCCAGCAGCAGCGTCCCTCCAGGAGCTCTGACCAAGCAGTCTCATGGTCTCAATACCTGTCCAAGCAGGGACACACACTGAATATTAGCATCTTTCTGAAGCTGCTTAATGTATTAGGCTCTTTTTTTAACCTGTTGGTAACCTGACTTCTCTTGTATCATGTAACATGGAGTAGTCTAGCCTTTTTCCTTATTAATATAAAATATACAAGTATCCACTTATGAAGACTAGCAAAATGCTGCCTGCCTGTTGTAAAACAGCAAATATTTTGTACAGAGGGAAAATTCTGACCTGCCTACTAAATAAGAAGCACAAACAGTTTCTTACGTATGGCCCCCAGTGAACTCGTCCCATTTTGTGTGTATTGGAGCTTTGCAAATCTCCAGAGTTTTGTGTTTAGCAAAGCAGATGTGCAAATGGAGATCCTGGTGACCTCACCTCTGAGAATCATGCCTTTGACATACATTACTCTCCTGCTGACAGCAAGAGAAGTGCGGATCAGTTGGCATTTCACACCTGCAACTAATGTAGAAGTTGTAACAATATAAGTGAGCATTAGGAATAGAAGTGATGCTTTGGACACGAACCAGCTATATTTAACAGGAAAGGTGCAAATCCACATTACGACTCAAGATCTGTATTAGCTGCAGGCCTTCTTTAACCTGGAAAGAAAGAATTATATCCAAGGGAACTTACCTCAAAGAGTTTCTCTTTCCTTTGGCAGAAGTGATGATTAGGCTAAAACTGGCCATTTGTTTTATCTGTAGTTGGGGAATATATGGTTTAGTATGTACAGCTTCAGCTGGTAGGCCAGTCTTTTTTCAAGGTCCTGATCTACTACAAATACTTCTTCACCATCAATAGAGCAATGAACCTGGAGCAGAGCCGAGGACCTTGCCCAGCTCCTTTGGTCTGGACTGAGCTGGCCTGGAACATCTCAGGGAGAATGAGACCTTGCTGAGCATCCCGAGTTTTCAATCTCCCCTGTGCCTTGGGAAGTCTGCACTTTCAGACAGGCTCCTGGGGCCAGGAATTACAACAGCTTTTCACCCACTGTTTTCTTGTTGGTAACGTGCTCTGCACTGCTCCTGTGGCCTTTTGGACTTCTGATGCTGCAGTATGTATTTTCATCTAATATTCATCACTGATGGATTCACTGAAGCAGATCTATCATCTGCAGAGTATTTGGGGTTGGGCACGTGCAGGACAACTGGAGGATCGAGCTCAGCCAGCATGGGGTTATGAAAGGCAGGTCTTGCTTGACTGACCTGATCTCCTTCTGTGACAAGGTGACCCACTTAGTGGCTGAGGGAAAGGTTGTAGATGTTTTCTACCAGATTTTAGTAAAGCCTTTGACACCGTCTCCCACAGCATCTCCTGCAGACACGGGCTGCTCGTGGCCAGGCCAGGGGTGCTCTGCCCAGGGTTAAAGGCTGGCCGGCCGGCCGAGCCCAGAGAGCAGTGGGGATGGAGTCACATCCCGCTGGCGCCGGGCACACGGAGTGTCCTCAGGGCTCAGCGCTGGGGCTGGCTCTAGTTCATATCTTTATCAACAATCTGGATGAGGGGATGGAGTGCACTCTCAGTACATTGCAAACACCAAGTTGGGTGGGAGTGTTGATCTGCTGGGGGGCAGGAGGCTCTGCAGAGGGGTCTGGGCAGGCTGGACCCACAGGCTGAGGCCAGTTGTGTGAGGTTCAACCAGGCTCAGTGCCGGGTCCTGCCTGTGGGTCACACCAGCCCCACACGGCGCTGCAGTCTGGGGTGGAGCGGCTGGGAACTGCCCAGTGGGAAAAGACCTGGGGATGCTGGCTGATGGCCAGTTGAACATGAGCCAGCAGTGTGCCCAGGTGGCCAAGGAGGCCGATGGCATCCTCGCTTGTATCCAAAATATTGTGGCCAGCAGGACCAGGGCAGTGATCATCCCCCTGTACTCAGCACTGGTGAGACCACATCTTGAATACTGGAAAGTAGGAAAGATTTTCTTATCCAGAATAACATAAGCTATAGATGAGGTATGTGTGAATACTTTTGTGTAACATGATTGTATATACTCTGCAAAATGTGTTTTGGATGTAGTTGAGAATAGTAGTGTATGTGACTCAAATCAGGTACATTAAAACATGTAGGAAGGTATAGATAAAGGCAGGAAAAGAGGAAAGAAAACAGATGTGGAGACAGCTAAAAAGATGACAGGTGTGACAGGCAGGATCAGGTAGGACAAATCCAAAGAGTTTATAAGAAGATGAAAAATGACTGTCTGGAATTGTACCTTTTGTATTTCACCACGATGAAGTTATAGTGCTTTTTCTGCTCGTGATGCAAACGAAGCACTGAAGTTCTGATTCCCCCCCCTCCCTGTGTAAGATGTCCTTTACACTGTGATGAGATCACTGGTGTATTAGTTCATGTTAATCTTTTCAGAAAGAAGCCAGGAACTGCAGTGAGGTCATGACTGCAGTAATGTCTAAAAGGATGGGTTTATGGAGGAAAGGAGAAATTTTTCTCTCATTTAGCAAAACTGTAGCAGAATTTGCCGTTCTCAAGTGTGTTGGACAAGTTCAAGTTTGTCTTTTTTTGTCTGTTGCATGTTTTTGCTAAAGACAACCTGCTTCATACTCTCTTTTTTTTTTTTAAGTGTTGCAAAATCCAACACAGCTTGCAGACAAAGCACCATGCTAGAGCAGTGCTCCATTTGAACACATGATTTAGAAGCATCTTTACCCGTGGTACCTGCCCAGCCACACAGTCAAGACAGAGGGGTAAAAAAAATCAGACTCTTGTGATGACCTGAATGTCCTCACATTAGACCTTCTGTATCATTCAGGAGGCAAATGCCTTACTGAGAACATCCTAGTTCCCATCTCTTTCAAGAAGAAAAAACCTTGGGGCACACCCCAGGGCCATGGTATCACTGTTTAATATGACATATTTGTGCCTCATTGATCAATGTAGTAGTGTCAGGCATGAATTTGGACTGTGACATTTCAGGCAATGGTGGTGACTTGGAAGTGCTGAACTTTCACTGTTAGTCTGATTTTTACCTTTTCCACTCTCTGTTTGCTAAGTGACAAGACAATGATATAATTCTGAAAGGTCTTTAGATGGATTTAGTACTGGAAAGAAATATGTAGACAGATGGAATCATATGCCTCACTTTACCATGGCCAATGTATTGTATTTTAATGTCTTCTAATGAACTTTAAAATTACTCCCCAGTGTGCTTGCTGCCTGGGTCAGAGGGGTTATTCTGAGTTTGCTGTCTTCCTGGATTCTTAAGGTAATTCCCTCCAGATTTGTTGGGTCAACAACAAAGTGGTGATAACAAATACACTGCTGCTTTAATCCAGTGCTATGCTTTCTCTCTCTTTGCAATGTGGATTTGTGCGTACTAACTGTTACACTGCTCCTAGTTTAACAACTTCAGGGCATTAGTAACATGCAGCATAAAGCCGGTTCCCCTTTCCTATCTAGAGACCAAATGTCCTGGATGATCTGTGTGACACAGTGGATGCTGCGCATTTAGTTTTGCTCAAAATGTTTAAGAGCTTTAGTTGCCCAGAGAGGAGCGAGAGATTAATGGCATTCATTGATAGTGATGGGGAACTGTGTGCTCTAAATCCCATCGCCAGCAAAGAGCCCACCTCTACATACTACTGATATACATAACTACAGAAAGCCTTGCTATTTAAAAAGACTAATTAATAATGCTTAGTGGTCTAGATTTCTAAGTATGAATTGTCAGGGATTTCAGCAGGCTTAGGGAGGTGGGGAAATGGGTTAACATTACATTGTTTAAAATTACAGGGTTTACCATTGTTTAAAATGATAAGCAGATAGGGTTTCCACACCAGATTGGAGGCATTTGTTCTCTTTTATTTGTACTAAAATTTCGGCTTGAACTCACATTGTCATTCTACCCAGACTGCTTCGCAGACGAGCTAATTTGTCTACCTGTGTTCCATTTTAGGCCTTGGTTTTAATTTGAGGATGATTCCTGCTAATACCAAAGACTGGATAGGACATCCATTAAAAGTCTACACAGCAATTGAAATGGAAAATTCCAAAAGAAACCCTATTAGAGTTTTTCTCCATCAAATCAACATTACAGACTTCTTATGCATTTCTTAATTAGACATTGATATTAACTGGACTGTTGCATGATTTAAATCTAGCTCTTAATCTCAGCTATTCTATGCTGCTGTAGTTTTTATGACATCCAACTAGCGACTGCTTTATGCATTAATCTATCTGGAAAACCACCTTCACATTTTTTTTGTCTTTTTTTAGAAGAATAAAGGCCCCAAGAAGGAAATGAAAGCTTTTGGGTTCAGCCATTAGTAATTTTCTGCTTAGTATTTGAAAAATTGCTTATTTTAATTGCTTCATAGAAGAAAAAGATATCAAAGCTAACGTTCTTTCTCTCCAAACTTTGTAATTATTTCTCTCAGACTCTTATTTGAAATGCCTTGAAAGGATTTTCATTGAAATGTAGATTTCTTCTCTTTCAAAAGTACTTTTATTCCCCCGTGCTTCTTTCTCTTTTTTTCCTAGTGACTTCCTCGCTAGATTTAGAGCAAAATACATAGACACCAATCTCTGGACACTGTAGTGTGTGTCACACAGATGTCCCTTAAGTGCCATCTTCTTTAAACCTAACCTTCCCATGGCCTGGAGACTGTGCTGACAATTGGCCACGGGTCTTAGGCAACCTGGTATCCTTGGGCTTCCTCCACAGACAGTGAAGAAGTCATAGGTGTTAAAAAGGTTTGCTGTATCGGTCATGCTCATTCTGAAAAATCCTGTGTGATTTACTTTATTAATATCACTACCAAAATCAGGGGAGCCTAATGGAAAAGTTTTATAAATGTTAGTGAGCATGTCAGCCAACTGAAGTGCGGGGTTTGTGATAAAGTCTGAAGACAGGTAAGCCTTGTACAGTTTCAGGTTGTGTTTCCTGCATTTATCCCAAATATCCTAATCCAGGAAGGAATTTGCTAACCAAACCCTGTAGTTAGTTCTGCATTGTATTTAAACATCAGTAGCACAAAGCTTTGGGATCATGTTGGCATCATCAGTAATCCTTGATACAAATACAGCAATAGTAGCAAGAAGTTCTTTATTTCACCTACACATTTTCGGGGAACATTATTTACTAATAGATTATGATCTGGTCAAAATGATCTATACATTCATTACATCTAGAGTGGGCTTTCATAACTCACAGTATCTAAGAATGAGGCAAAACTCACATTTGTTTATAGTGCAGCAATTCTGCTCAGCAAAAAAAAGGTGCAGAGAAAATACTGTCCTAAGCACCTTGTGATCTGCTCTGAGTCCCAGGTGATTTCTCATGCCAGCTCAAAAACATTTTTAAGAGCCGCCGAAGAGTGGGGACCTGGCTGCCTCAGAGACTCCTTCAAAATATAGCTGTTCTCTCTGCAAATAAGTGGCCCCGCCAGCCTAGAGCGGTCACAGCTAAGGTTATCTTGTAGGGGGAATCTTCACAGTGGAACAAAACATTTTGAGAAAAGAAGACTGAAATGAAGCTAAAAGCATTCTCAGTATCAGATTTTACATGCGTTTTTTTGCAATAACACAAAAGGAAGGAAAAGAACAAGAAAATGAGTTAGAGGAAGATGGAGAGAGAGATGGTCTATTAAGCAAAGCTACTTTTTTACTCTCTGAATTTACAGTCCTGATAGACATCTTTATTCAAAATTACTCATTTTTTATATTCAGATACTACAGTTTTCAATACTAGGTCCTAGATTTGTCTGGACAGATTACCCTCTTATTCCCACAATGAAACTTAATTATCCTTTTTATGTCTTCAGATACTTTCAGTCATTTCCTGAACTGTTTCTGGGGACAGAGAGCAGTTGATGGGTCAGTCAGTAAAGCAAGTACTGTGCATCCCTGTTGGCCACACATTTTTGAAGGCAGAAGCCCTTTGGCCCCAGGTGTCCTTAGAAAGATTTTAAGCACTAGTACCTGTAATTTGCTCTAATCTACTTTTCTGAGCTTTTTTTTTTTTTTTTTACTAGGCAGAGAGTCATCATTTTCTCAGCACCTTTCTGTGTATTACTTGGAAGCATCCAAATCTGAGTAACTCACCTGGAATCTGTAGATGGGCATTTTAATGATTCATCTCCTAGACAAGAATAACCCCTCATGAAAGCCAGGATGTCAATGACTGCATGGTTTAAAACACACCTTGTTGTATCACTGCTGTTGCAGCAGGAAGGAATGAGTCTGAATAATTAGTCCAAATGACTAAACAAATTGGTTCAAAGCAACAGTAGTAGCACAGAGGGTCGTACAAATTGCTGGTATTGAGTGGTTACTAGACTTCAGGACAGTTCATTGGTTTCATCTGTAAAGAAACCTATAACACACATTATCCATTTTCACTACCTTCTGTGTCTGAGCAGAAGTAACAAAGAGTAGTTAACACAGAAAGGTTGCATAAGATAACCCAAGCCTTGCAAGTACTAAAGAGAAAATTATAATGATTATCTGTTCAGTCTCTGAGAGCTATTTTTTAGCTCTTATTATTTTTTGTAAGTCTCACTTATTCAAATAAGAATGTAAAAAAATGTTACAATAAATGAAAATATAAATAGGCTTAAGAAAATCACCCAGTTCATCAGAAAGTAGAGAGATAGCAGCACAACTGGTGTGTGTTATACAATCCTTTATGAATGAAATGCTAAATCCCAAAGTGCTGACCTGGTTAAATTATTTTAATATACAAATAAAGCAGGTGTTGCTGTGGTACACAGGTATGCTTTATTGGATTGAACAAGTAGTGGTCAAATACAGTTTCACGACCAGGCTAGGATAAACAACAGACCTTGTATGGACTTTATACATTGTGTAAAACCCAAATTAAACAAATAATTCACTTACCCTGGAATAGTATTCATATTCCAGTCATATCTCTGCATGGAACTTGCTTCTTCCAAATCCAGCTTGTGACCCCAGCCTGAAAGCAGGGAACAGGATGGTGCAGTATCACTGAGACCACATAGTCTGTCATACCAAAACCAGAGATTAAGACAGCACTGTGGAATAAAACACAAGTTTCTCCGTCACACCCAACCTACATTTTTTCCTGATGAGTTTATCACTCTTAATAATTTCCACTAGCCTGAGAGAACAGATAATCTGTTTTCTATAAATACAATAAATAGTGCTTCAAAGGACATGGCACTTATTCAATTCATTGTTTCAGTGATTCAAAATAAACGTGAAAAGATGTCTAAGTAGCAGGATCCCGGGGTAGAGGGTCTCAGGCCGAGTCCCCATTTTTGCTGCTGCTGAGTTCTGTCACCTTAGACCTGTCGCTTCAACCTTCAGCCTGGGTGCATTTGCCTGCCTCCATAAAGCAGACAGTTAACACCTTTTATAGGGCTCTTACAGTACAGCTTACTGTACAATCTGTACAGTGCATGGCAATAAACTAGGTCCCGATCTCATCTGTGCCCTCGCTCTGTGTGACTGGAAAATGAGTGATAAAAAATAATAATAAGCTCTGAATAATTATGTATTGTCTTTATAGTGAAGCAGGCCTTGAGCACTGTGAGCTCTCCACTGGGAGAAGTCCCATTTAAAAAATCTCCCTGGCATAAAAATGAATCGGATCCTGTCACATGAATGGCCTGCATTTACTATTCTTTTCACTTACCTTCTAGTCGTTCATTTTCTGAGCTGACTTGTTCCTGTTCCCTGGTTGTCAGCAGGAACTGGGTAACAACAACTTGCTGGCAATAGAGTATTAAATAAACAAACAAAGGAAGAACTGCTGACTCAGCAGCTGCACTATTACAACCATTATGTAAAACAATCAAACAACAAATGCAACTTCTGAACATCATGTGATCCACATCACAAACAGCGAGGGAGAAAAGTGACGGAGGATTTTGACCAGTGCTAATGAATTTGGAACAATAGTGGCTTTTGTGATTGTAAGAAATTCAGGATGGGCCCAGGTTGAATTCTTGGTCTGTCTGAGCAGCAGACGTTCTCCTTCCTGTAACCATTGCAGCATTAAGCACTGCATCCATCACCTGTAAAAAGGCAACCCTTGGACTAGCTCAATAGTAAGGACCACCCGACTATAGCCAAGAAAATCAGTCAGCATCTCAGGTCTAGGACATTGAAAAAGTCGGGAAGTTCAGGAGGGTGCTTCACTTCACACAGCTCTAAGTGTGATACCAGGGCTCCTTGTTTCATCTGGGAGATGAGGAAGGCACGTGCTGCCTAGACTCAGAAGCTCTTAAAAAATGTGACAGTTCATACCAGCTGCACCGGGTTTGCCCCAGGTGTGGGGCATCTCCCCCAGGACGATGGAGCAAAACAGAATAGGGCAGAAGCAGAAACACCACGAGTAACTTAATGAATGCTTTGGTGGGAAGAAGGAGAGATTAATTATAGGGAAAATCTACTAGCCATTAAGTGTCCTGGAGCAACTATTGCGACACAGAAGCAAGTGAGTTTCTGTGTGGCTTTAAGACATCTGCCCTAAGGAAGCATTTGCAATTGAAACTGCATCCTCTTTTTCTTAACTCTCCGATTCACACAGGCCAGCAGTTGCCTTGCTAAATGAAATGCTTCTTTAGGGAGACCAGCTGGCCCCAGGGACTGGTAATGCAATATAGTGCCTTTCATCTCTCAGCCATGAACCCAAGTCAAACAGAGTTTGGTAAATGGCCAATAACCCTTACCATCCTAGGGGCTGTTTGGTGACCTGTGCGAAATGAGGAGGGTCATCTCTGTGTCTGTTTACTAGAAGGCAAGTGTCAACTACACCATAAAAACGGACACAGTTACTACTCATTATCACCCAATTTAACATTCTGAAGCCAAAAGAATGAGCCCAGAAAATTCAGCCATTTTCTTACCCAACAATGGCGGTCCCAGTACATCAAGGCTTGAAGAACATTAATGAGGACAGTTGCATTGTAGCAAACCAGGCTGTGCCTCTCCTGCGAACAAGAAATCCAAATCTGATCTACTCACAGTGGCATGTGATTGCAGTACATCCCAGATCTACTTGGAAATCCCCAGGAAGAATGGTTCGGGTTTTAGGTGCAGCAGGCACTGAAGCATGGCCATGAAGTTACAGAAAGCTGCAGACTTCAGCAAATCTGCACTTAGGGTCTTAAATAGACACAGGCAACCTGCATAGGGCCACAGCATCCAGCACTGACAGAGTTAATGTGCTGAGAACTCCATCACTGGAAGGCTCTGTTCCCTCACCCATCATGAATATACTGTTCTGCTTACTAAAATAGCTGCATTTGGAAGGGTTGAAGGCCAGAAGCTCACCGCGGTACCCATTCTTGCCCTATGCACTGCTTGTTTTAAGGTCAGACCTTCAGCATCAGGAACCTGTTAGAAGAAAGAGGAATCACTTTAAAAGTTGTTGCCACTCTGGGAGTTACCCTGGAAGGTCCAAGAGGGGAAAGGGAAAGGCAGGGGCAGATAAACACTTAGCCACATGAAAAATCAGCTGCCCCTAATTGCAATAGATCTGCATAAAGCTCTGAAAGCCACCCAAAACTCCAGCCAGCTCATTCTTACTCATAGTGTTTCCAGTCACCACTACCATTTTGTAGCCCTGCTATGCCATAGCAATGATAAGGTCATTGTTGTTGTCAACTGTGAGTTACTGTTTAATCCCTACTATCTTGATTAATTGCATAAAATTGATATACCTATGTTAATTAAACAGAAGATGGCAGAGGCAGCTTTTACCTCTTATTCTTTTGTGTAGATCATTTCTCAGGGCTTCACAGGTTGTGGAAAAATAACAATACAGACACACCACACATCATATTTCAGCTCAGCTGATAAAGCTATTTTACTCACAGTGGTCCATGATTTTTTTCTCATATCACAATATAGGCTTAATTATCAGGCTGCTGCTGCGTGGCAGCTCCCCTTGCATTATTTTTTTTTTATCTGTATTATTTGCAAGTTGTAATCATGTTTTTCTGTCATCCCCAAGCAATGTGCGTGCGTGTGTACAGGCAAATGCCAAGCCTGGAAAGGAAATTTGATGCGTGTCCATGAATTGGAGTTTTCAAACTTTGGCTGAAGATTAGTACATGTAAACATAGCTCTGCCCCCTTCATCTTGGATAATTGGTCACAAATGCTACTTGACACTTCTCAAATCAGACACTTTACATACTTCTGAGCATAGCTGAACTTTTTTGGCAGGAATTAATTTGCTTTGCAACTCAGCCGCTCATTCCTGGCCTGATCCCTACTCCAGTGATTTCAGTGCAATGTTCTGCCAGTGCGAGAAGCACAGAGGCAGGACCAGATCTGTTTGCTAGCGTTGACAAGCCTGGCTTTGTTGAATCCCTCAGAAATACAATTACTGCAGCTAATGTTCTGCCCTTTGCCAGCCTTGATTAACAATGGGATTTTTACTTTCGGGTCCCTCTTTCTATTCCAATTACTGTACAAGTTACATTGCATCAGGGGACGTCTCAGAAAAATGAAGAAGTCAATGTAGCATCACCAGAAAATGCAACTTCTGACACACTAGGACCCTTCCACAGCAGCATCAGCTTTATGGCAGATGCCTACAGACACCATCCGCTCCCAAAGAGATTGTCTCAGTTTTCTCCTACCTCTCCTGCTAATGGTGCATGCTCCAGCAGAGAAGGAGAATCCATATCTGAAGTACCGATGAGGTTTGAAGTAGCCACGGAATTTCATGCTACTAAACAGCCTCCTGTTTACTCTGACATTGCTGTGTGTTCGCTCACCATGCACTGGTACTACAAGAGCTGAGCAGACCATATGCTCACTTAGAAGGGCTGCCAGGTCTCAGGGAGCATTACTGTGCCTATTCCAGGAGGGGTTTGGGACAAGAACACATTCCATAAAGGTTTCCACTAGGAATATTGTATTTTAGCTGGTGATCTGTTTCTGTCCAGCCTCTGAACTGAATGGCAGTTTATCAGCCTATCCATGTACATCTATGAATAATCAATGGAAAATATCATTCACCCTTTATTGTACTGGGATGTTGATAAGCTGCAGCATATTAAAACTGTTTGTTGGTTTGTTCTTTTCAGCTATTAAGCGGGATGTGCACCAGCATGCCCTCCTCATGCTGGTTGCTTCATCCAGAAAATGGAGAGAAAATGATGGAACAATGTCAGTTCTAAAAGAGGGCGAAGGTTCACATGAGTTATTTTAGCATTATTGTCTTGCTCATCACTAACACTAAATCTGTAAATTAGATTGAGCTCCTACCTGCAGAAGTAAAGGATGAAACTTTGTGCTGTGCCTCTGGTGTAGGCCATGAGAGGAGAAAATACCTGGTCATACCATCATGTTGCCTTGGTTCTCAGGGCTTCATATAACTCAAAGCACTGATGAGCAGAGGACAGGACAGGAACAGTCCACACAACGTTTCTCCAGCCTCTGGTAGCTTGCACAGTGAGTGAGGGCTGAACCACCACCCAGTGACAGTCAGGGAACCAGCTGCATCAGCCATAGCTCTGTGTGCTTGGTCCCCACACCTTCCAATCATGGTCTCGTGATGGTTCATCCCTGGAAAGAAAGGTAGCTGGTGTTACAAGAGAGGTGGCAGATTCACTGTGGAGAGGCAAATGCCCTTATTGCCCCTGAATTTGCCATGGAATAATGCAAGAGAAGACATTTCATGCTAGTACATCTTGATTCTTACCTTAAATTAAAGAGGTGGAGACGTGTCTTGCTTCCTTCTATTTAACTCTGATACTGGAACCATTATGGGAGTGGTAGGTATAATACGTATAGGTGAACAAGGCACCAATTTGCAGAGATGCAACATAGATCTAAAGCCTGAGCTAAGGAGGAAGCTTAGTTTCCATTACTATTATGTATCACTATATAAATTTAGCTTTCAGGTCCTAAACATTTTAAAATAACGTGTCTAGTGTTAAAATCAAAGAGTATCAGAAAAAGTGAATTACAGGTTACAGGCCTCTAGTATTTGCAGTAAAAGACCTACTATCATAATTACACCTATAGAGTACTCATTTATGTTGTTATTAGGGGAAAAAATGGTAGAATTAGGATGTATGAAAAGAAAATACTGCAGAAGGGGAGCCAAATAATTTAGCTGGGACAAAGAACTACGATGGCTACTCAACACGCTTCTGTTTTCAACACATGAGCTCACCATGTGTGTGTGTGGACCTGCAATGTCCAGGGATTTAGGGAAAACCACTATAGGTCACTGATGCCTAGTACAACTGGGAACAAACCACAGCCCACAGAAAGGCCTGACCTCACACAGAAACCTCCAGCTTGGGAGCTGGATGCCTTTTTGTACCATAGTCTTTGCTAGGTGAGAATAGAAATTGCCCAAATGATTCCATGGGCTTGGTACTTTACAGACAAAAATCCTTCCCCACTGCCAATAAGATCAAACCTAGACTCTTGAACATTTGAAATGAGATTAAAACAAGACAAAAACATCTTTTTTTCAGGGGAAAGATGAATCTCCATTTTGACTCGTTATTTTTTGGTTGGGGCTAAGTGGCCATTATTAGTCCATAGGTACCCAGTGCTGTAAATCCACTGCATTGCCTCCTGGATGTCATTCCTGAAAGTAAGTGAACTGTTGCTTCAGTGGCTGAAGATTTACTTGTTTAATGCCTGGTGTCATCAACAAATTCAGGCTGCAACGACATCCTACTTGTTTAAGCTAATACACAGCTTTGCACTCTCCTTGTTTTTCTCCCCATTCAAACTAATGGCTTAGTGTTAATGTCTACCATGAACACACAGTTTGCACGCAGATAATTAGAAGTCCGGCTGAGTAGATCACATTATTTAATGTATCATCATTATGTTTGTATTTTTAAAAGCATCTAAACAACATTCTTTCTTCTGTAACTCCATCTCTTCAGTGCTCTGACACCAGGGATGAATTGTGCTATGTGTTTTGGTAGAGGTTTGTTTTCTAAAAAATGATGGAACCACTTGGAGTTTAAACCATTGCTGTAATGAGTTAGTAAATTGTCCCTACTTGAGAAAATTCTTGGGCAGGAGTAAAATTCCTTGTTTGGCTGTGCTACAAGAAACAGGATGATATTTAATTATGACAATTCAAACTCATCTGGTTTCTCCAAGTGCAGACTATTATTGATTTACAGTACTAATATAGAAAAAGCGGAATTAAAAACCTGGTTTATTTAGAAACTTACTTATTCCTAAAAATGTCTGTTCAGCTCATTTTTAAATTTGATTTCTTATCCCAGGTGAATTATACTGCATTTCTGAATCTCAAGAACTGCTTGCGCCTGATAACAGCTGATCGAAGTACCAGCATAGGTCGGTCATTTTGATTGTAAGATTTTTGTTTGTTGCTTTATTGGACAGTGATGTTTGCAAAAGAGAGATTAAGAGCACCAGAGACAGAATTAGAGACCATGGTTAGTGCATGAGACTTAAGGTTAGTATAGGACCTTGGTCTGCAAGATCACTGGCAAATGAAACCATCTTGCAGGCAGAATCAATGGCTCGTTCTGAAAAAAAAAAAAAATAAGGAAAATCCGTGCCAGTGTTTCAGCATGACAAATGAACTTAGGCAAGTTGAAGATAATCATGATTATTTAATATTCCACAGCTTTACAACTCGATACTCTGTGGACAAAAGATCAGAAGGCTGCTGAGTCCAAAGTTTTGAATCTTTGGGTCAATATGCTTCTCATGTCTTCAGCATTTAGTTTAATTTAGGAGGAAACAGTTCTAAGCTAAGATAAGATCTCAAACAAAATTGACGTGGACTCACAACATGGCCTAACATAACAATTTAATCTATCCTGTGCTCCCCCTGAAAGAAGGCTTAATAACTGTGGTACGATTTCACCTGCTGCTTCTAACATTTGCTCATTCTTTTTTCCTGAGCAAATTTGGATTATCAGATGGCAAGCATCTTTGTTCATGGTAGACAAACTTGAATTCATTTAGGATTAATAACAGTGGGCTCAATACTGGATTCAATGGCAGTCTTAATGAATGGAGTCTTTAGAAGGCAAATATTTGTTTGTGTTAAAGAGAAATAATTAATTCTCGGTTTTCCTGGGTATGAGGTGATTTACAGCGCATATCACAAAACAGTTTCCCTATGTATCCAGCCTTGGATGTACAAACTGCAGGAACATTCCCCAAGCCATGGCACTGCAGATACAGGTCATTTTGACCTTGGTGTTTCAAAATCTGAAGTTTCACAACGAGTTATTTGATGTGAGGAAAAATGTGTCTCTTACTCACAGCGTTATCTCAGGCCCTCTTGGTGATCTGATGCTGAGGAGTGAGGAGAGAGGAAGGTCCGCGTCGCTGCAATCCATTAGCACTCGTAGGTCAAGACAGGACTACTCAGATGGAGGAATCCAGGCTGGATCTCGATTTTGACCCAATCCTTAACATTGTCTTAGACATGGGCATCTTCCAAATTCCTGTGGGAAATCCCGCATTCTTTACTATTTTCCCTGTCCCTTGGGAAGCAACCAGGGCACACGTCACCGCCGTGCCCTGCCACAGAGAAGCTGGCTGAGCTGCCAGGCTGGGCTGCGCTGCCCAAAACAGAGTACCCACTGACCTCGCTAAAAATTAGCAGACATCAGTAAATTTACCCTGCAGGAAATTTTACCCTGGAAAAACATCACCCACATTGCTAGAGTTTAGGACAACAAATTAGAGCTTTTCATATGCACTGGAAGCTTTTTTCCTTTTTTTTTTCCTACCCCCCACCCCTCCTCCTCCCCCAGTAACATCCATTTGCTTAATTCCATTTGAAATCACCCAGGGTAGGCACCTAAATACCTAAATAATCTTGTCCTTCATGCCTGTCAACATCTTGAGGCACCTAACCACCTTTAGAGATGTGGTGTGAAAGCTTGTGAACGATGCAATCGAGGAGGGAAACAAAAGACAAGTATCCCTATTTGCTGCCCAAGAATCCACAAAGAATGCTGCTTCAGCTCTGCTCTGATTTCTAATTAGATTATGAGTGATGTAGGACTCTGAAGCCAAGCTGGAGTTTGTGCTAGCACTTTGCATGTATGAATGACAAAGGGACACCACTTTCATATTGATTTAAGCAAGCCAGTGGAAGAATGTTTAAACACCAAGTGCTTGATGCCCCAGTTTTCCAGAGCACCTGGAAATGTCAAATTAATTCCAGGTGTTCTGCCATTAAGACAGCTTTTACAGCCACACACACAAAATGTGGCTCCCAGTTCCACAAATAAAAACTGAGTGGTTTCTGCTCCTAATGCCTTGATAACTCTGACATATTGCAAGTTCTGGAAAGAATTTTAATCTACATAGTTTTTTAAATGGGGAGGGGAGTGAGGGGGGAGGGATTTTAAATATGCTGCATACAATTTGTGATGGTCATCTCTAAAATGCAGCTCCATTATCCTTTTCCATTTGGAATGAATGAGGCTAATTAATTTCAGGCCATACTTGATGAGGTCAGCACCATACGAAGGGTGCGTGCTAGACATTGCTAATCTCTTTCAGCTGAGAGTGATGAATTAAAGATGAAGCATTCCTTTGCAGGCCTAATTTAGAATGTATATCAAAAACCTACAGCAAATAATACTATACCCTACAACAAAGGAAAACTTGTTCTCTCAGGCTCCCATGTAGGGTTGATTTTAAAGGCATTTTCATTTCACTTTGGAATTCCAGCTGTGGATGGGTGAAACAGTTCAGAAAATTCAAGCTTTCTCTCTTTCTATTGCTTTTATGGACAAAAGTAGGCAAGGGGGGGCTAAGGGGAGAGCGAAACTAGTCAGTGTTTGATCCTGTATATACTGTGGTTCTGACTGTATGCTCAACATTTAGGAAAGCTGCCAGGGTCTTGTGCTCCCCAAGTGCCTGTGACATGACACCCCCTCACACAGTGCACACTGAAATTTTCCTGTTGGGTTACTTTAAGTCTGAGGGGAAAGCTATCAAGTGTTCCATTTTGTTCAGCATCATCTCAAGGATGTTTTGTTGGACGTTGCAGGCTTTCCCCAGGAAGCAGGACGGGTCCGGCAGTTCTGCTGGGTCACCCAACAAGGACACAAGAGCTTCCAAGCCAACATGGAGCTCTATTTCTCCTTAAGGAAAAACACTTCGCTGTGCAAAAATGTCCCATCATGTCTAGGAGCAGAAGTAGCAAAATTTAACAGAAAAAGTCACCGCAAAAGCAACCACACCAGGTCTGGAAGCAGTAAAAATTGCTTTGGGGCTCTCAAATGTGCTGGTCTTGGGGCTCAGCCAAGCTTTGCCACCTTTCCCTTAGGCAAAGCCCCCCATAAAGTCCGTAGGGGTTTTCCCCGAGTGAGGGACTGCAGGATTTGGCCCCATAGGCAGCAAGAAATTAACCTTAATTTTCATTTCAGTAAAATGGGGACTATGAAATCCTAATCCAGCCTCGGAAGGAGGCTGAAAACAATAGACCACTGGCTTCCCCACCACTTTGCTGTCTAATACCTGGCAGTTTCTTCAAATCTTTGACAGGTTGCTGCAGCGAGTCGAAGTTCCCAACTGGTGGCCATAAGCGGCTGCCGTCTTTGTATCCCAGTAGTCCTCATTAGAACAAAGCTGCTTTGAATTAAACCCAATCTACATGCCGAATCAATCTTTCAACCCTTTGATTGCTTCTGAAAATATTTATATTTCTTAATAATGCACATTTTGTCCCAGAGCCTGTGATTAAACCCAGACAAGGTCCGGAGAAGCCTGAAGTATATGTGGAAGGGGTTATTTTGGAGAGGAAAAGAAAGATAAAGAACACAGGTTTTTCCTATTGTGAAACCATTAGAGTGTATAAATCTAGCAATTGCAGTTGTATAAGCATCAGAGTGGGGTTGTAATAAATACAGATTGGAGTATTATAGTAACCAAATGGAGTTTATGGATTATGTTCACTAGTTCATATTTCTCAGCTACTACAATCTAACTAGCATCGTGCTGCACTCAGCTTTATTAATATTCCCTATTAATATTCTCTTTACATGTTTGTGGGGAAAAAAATGTTAGGAATCAACTGCTGCTCTGTGTAAAACAAACATGTTTAAAGAATCATGCCCTCCAAAGAAAAAAACAAACAAGGGGATGCTGTAAAGGGACTGTGTTAGAAGGGCACGGGCTGTAGCTGGCTGTAATCGGCTCTGTTCTGCTTAAACTTAATAATTTCCATGTGAGTGAGAATCTGGCCCTAATGCAGGGCATTTGCTGCATTAAAATTAGGATGTAAAAATTAAGACAGTAACTGCTACTATCCTTTACCCAGGTAAATTTTTAAGGCGCTAAATAATAAGCTTTGGCTGGAGATGAGAAACACACAAAGGCTTTGAAGCTGTGCTTTGTGGTAAATAGCGTACTATTCCCTCCTCAAAAAGTAGCATACATCACAGGTAAGATACATGGAGATGAAGGGAAGGATGCATTCCTTGGCTGAGAAGTAGCCCAGATAGGGCCTGATCCTCCAGAGTGGGAATGTGCCGTCGATTAAGAAGGTGGCTGTGGCTGAGGACACAGATCAGATAAAGGCACTGTACCTGTCTCCCTCCCTAAACATAAATGACTGCCCTTGTCTATAATAAAAGGGAAAAATTGACTTCAGAAAACATGCCCCGATAAATCTCCTTGGATAAAGTAATAAAATGCCTGGGTGGAAGGCAAAGAAATCCTAGAAACTAAAAATATATAACACTTATTTAATATCATTGTCATCATCAGCATCACACAGTAAATACAGCTAATACACTTTAGCAGTGGGCTGGTAAATGCTTGTGATAATTTTGCTTGTGACAGTTTCCCTGTTTATAAAGGCGAGAAGGAAATATTCTCAGTTAAAATATTATTAATTGATTCTTTCATTACATATTTCATTATATTAAGCTGTAATTTCCTAAATATGTTGGGAGGGTGGTATTATTATTATAGATATATCCTGAGTCTTGACAGCTATTTTGCATTAATATATGATTTGGATGCTCAGTCTTTAAGGTAGAGAGAAGGGGTTTTTTATCATCACCAAAAATAAGGGGAGAGGAGTGATGAAAAAAAGCGCTCATAAATAGGGACGGATCCAAAATCTAATGACATGTATGAAAATCCATCTTGGATCAGGCCCCCAGCAGAACCTTGTATCGTACAACCAGTATTTTCTGAATATCTTCTATTGTTTGACAGCCTTGATTTCACACTAAACTTGAAGTTCATTTCTGAACAGAAGCTTTTTGTACAGAAACTTTAAATCATATCCCTGCGTGAACACACACATACCATAGAGGATATTGTCTTATTAAAGAGTTTAAGCCTAAAGGTGCATGCCTATTTTTAAAAGAAATTTTCTGATTGTAGATAACTGCTCAATTTGATTTAGTGTCCAATGATAGTGATGGGGTTGATAACTGAGCATTCATCGGTAATTCATCTTGTGCTAGTAGAAATTTACAGCAAAGCAGTGCTTTCCCAACACTGACAAGTCCTATTAATCTTCTTCAGACACATTTCAATAGGTGTCTCCATCTGTGCCCAACATCTAAACACTCTGGCATCACTAGGGACTTGGAGACACCTTCATTTCAGGTTACACTAGTGAAAATGTGATACTAGATTGTACTCTATTTTTAACCTAATTCTCTCTTTTCATTCAATTAGCCTTTCTTGCCTGCATTTTTCTACTCATGTGTAACATCCTTTTCCCAAGAAGAGCTTAAAAACGAGATTTAGTTACTTAAAGAGACAGAATTTGCCAGGGCAAGAGCAACCAAGAGCTTAATACATAAAAGCAGAATAATAAAGCTTACACATACAATTCAGAGACCGAAGCGCCAGCCACAAAACAGGTCCTGTGTAGCACGCCCACAATATTCCCCTCCTGATGCACCTCTTGCAGGCATTGTTAGGTTAGGACAGGTCTGACGCTAAACACCGCATCTCCAGCTTCCCAAGTTTTAAAACAATTGCAGAGTATTTGGGGGCTGAAATCCAGCATGTACCAAAACATCTCTGTTTGTTCAGGCTGTACAGGGATCACCACCATACATCCCCACTTCGCTTTACATATACGGCTAATGCATGAACAAACACAGCGCAGCCAAATTACAGCAATAACATTTATGGGTGGATTATGTTCCAACTTCCTCACTTATTATTAAAAGCAAGTAAATTGCAAAGCACATGGAAGAGGTAGGGTGCAAATGCAGGCGAATTTCCACTCGGAACCAAATGTTGGTTTTTCACTTTCAAAGCTGCGATGAGTTTGCTAGCAGACGCAGCACAGCTTTAAAGCTTACACATTCAAAAATGTGTGTTTGGGTTCTTTTTTTTCCTCCTTACTCCATTTACGTTTGCCTTTCAAAGCAGAGCAGATGCACACCATTTGGATTTGGGTGGCTTCTACTTGCTCTGAACTTTCTTCTGAAAAGAGCAAACCGTGAGCCGTGCGTCTGCTCCGCAACTCGGAGGCAGTTTCAAACTTTGTTTCTGGCTTTATGAAGTTCTCTTGCGAGTCGTATTATAGATCTAAATGACCTTATTGTAGGTGGCAAGTTTAAATATGCCATATTAATAACTTGTTATCCAAGACAAATTAAGTCCTTATGTGTCAAAAGCACTCTGCTCTGGATTACCTACAAGACAAGTATTTATTGAATAAACGTAGGATCCAATTTCATTTTAATGTGACTGACTGTATGCTTCAACCCCTTAGAATGAGATAAAAACTCTCAAACCTATAACTGTGTTGCAACATTACACCTAACTTGTCTATTTCTATTATTGTCTTTTTAATGTGGGATATCAAAAGTGTTTGGGGTTTAGAAGGATTGTTATTATTATTATTGATATTGTTGTTGTTGTTATTATTGTTGTTGTTGTTGTTGTTATTATTATTATTATTATTATTATTATTATTATTAAGAAAAAGGAGAGAGATAGAAAAAAAGACTGGCATTCAGCCTAAAGAGAAATCATTGAAACAAATTAATCCTATGCCGTTTAAATTGACATGGTAATCCATCATCAGCAAAGGGAAACTCTGAAAGCAATCTAGAATTTGCAGTGTTCTTTCACTGGCCCTCAGGCACAAAGACAGATAGTAAAAGAGGAAGAGGGGGGGGAAAAAATCATAAAAGTTAGCAGCACCTTAGCAAAGGGAAGGGCTAGAGAGAGCAGCTTTCACTTTTTCCTGCTTTCAACCACCCAGTTCAGAAAGCAACGCTGATTAACCCTCAGCCATTGCCTACTAACATTTATTTCTGTGTGTCAAATCATCTTCGGCTGCTGAGATATGAGCAATTTCAAATAGTGCAGAGCCCCCATCCTGTATAAACTCTACCATTGAAAACTCTGCCAAGCATCAGCTGGGGCATTTCTGCTTACAGAAGGCCTTTTATTAGCCTAAACTTGATCATTCCAAATGGACAATAAATTCTATCTTCACAGCCCTGGAGAAAAGAGTTGTGCTATCCTTGGGAGTTGAATAGCCAGGATTTTCATAGAGCTAGCATGAAATAACTGGGGAGGGGGGTTTATTTGGGTTTGGGGTAGTTGTTTTTTTTTTTCTATCCCCTGCCTTCTCAGCAGGGCTGTCCACTATAATGTATGTTTCCCAAGGGTTTTTTCAATCTAGTTTTAAATATCTAAAGCGATGAGACTTTGTGCACCTTTAAAATTTTATTATACTTATGGTCAGAAGAAAACATAAACCTCTTGGGCCTTGAAAGCCCATTGCAATACAGCCATTATCCCTATAATGTCAACAGAGCTACAAAATTCTCTAGAAATAAACCTTTTAAGAACAGCTTTCCCTGCCTTATGTTTTCTTTTAAGGTCAGTGGTGCATCACTTTTTGGAAAGTGTTTCCCCTCTCTGGCCAGGTTTAGCAATCTGAAATAGAACGTATATTACTAAATGAACAGGTTTAATTTTAGACGCTGAAAAAATAAATAGAGAAGAGAGCGAGGCAGGAATAATACCTTCCAGTTAGAAACAGACATAGTGGAAAGAAAAAGTCAGAACTTTAGTGCCAGGGGCAAAGGGGTGAAAGGCTGGCTAATATGAACCATATCCAACATCTGCCCTATTTTAATTTAGCAGGGATAAAGTTTCTTCTTTTTTATTATTAAGAAAACTTTATGTGGCAGAGAAACCCATGAGCTATGTTATCAAAACTGTTTCATTGTCACACTGAAACTTAGAACTATTAAGAACTGGCTGGGCAAAGAGATAAAAACTCCCCTTCTCTCTCCTTTTATACTCTGTGACAAGCCTGGGCTCGGGTCCTGCTGTCTGGGATGTCCTTTTCATGTCTTTATGAAGTACTGCACTTGGGGCTGTGATATAAAGGGGAGGTTAATTGTTCAGGATGGGTCCAAATGATTGATTCCCCAGGTAAAATAAATAATTAAATAAATAGATAGATAGATAGATACATAGATAAATAAATAAAAATCCAGGGATTTAAAACAAAATAATGCTGCAAGGATGTTCGAGGTAGTCACCCTCAGAGATGAGCAGTGGTGGTGGTGTACAACAAGTGTAAAGAAGGGCTGGATGGCGGAGCTGTATGAGAAACAGCCCAAATTGCCAGGCTGGAACATGATCTTGCTCTATTGAAAAGTTTTCCACCTCGATAGTGCAAATTCTACCATAAAACAACAAAAGTATACTAAAACACATGTGAGTATCTGTAGGAGCAAGAGAGCAAATTGGTTTCTGACAAAAGAAGGATGAATACCTTTGGATAATCTAAAGTTAGGATTTGATTGAAAGCATAACATTCCTTTAAGCATCAATATGCTTAGGATCCAAAATATGGTTATTTTATTACCAGCTAATGCTCAGATCAAAGCAAAACACTGTAGCTGGAAGGGACATTCTCTCTGGAAACAAAGTTCCATGTAATTATTTCCTATTAAAAACTAAAACTGGTCTTAGATTTAAAAATTTGGGCTTCCGTACATGTGATATAATGCAAGCTTGTCCAGAGAGAGCAGACGTGCCATTTTTCACTGTTTGCTGGTATTCCTTTGCTTTAAAGTTTTCAGTTTAGCTTTAACCCTTTGAATGTGAAAAATTCTCATCCAATTTATGTCAGTCAAACACAAGGGATTGTTTTGGATAATACTGACTAATTTCTTATAAACAGAAATTAGAATTTGATATAAACTAACACCATTTTTAATAAAAGTCTCCAGATGTCAGTAGGTGAAATATAAAGAAAATGATAGTGATTGATAGGCAGTTGAAACTTAAATATAAAATTGTAAACAAGTGGTTTACTCTTGGGTACAACAGCTCATCTTAATTCAGCTTGGGACACAGAGTTTGAAATATGCACCACCAAAATATTTCCAAGAAAGCTGCAACCTTTCGGAGGAGAGAGATAAGAATATATTTTAATTATGAGGTTATAAATATGCAATCTATTTATGTTTTTTTACCATCCCCTAATGTGGTACGTAACATCGTTCAGATACAGTTACATATCTATCTGTCTGTCTCTATTCCTGTCCAGGGGTTTGGGGTTTTTTTTCTTTTTTTCTTTTTTTTTCTTCCTCCTGATAGTTCAATCTCTATTTATGTCATCTCTGAGGCAGGCCCTGGAAAAAAAGAACCTATCTATCTGTATTTATAAACAGAATAAATAGGGAATGGTTCCTTTTTACAAGGGGCTAGTATTATAAGTAGCAATATGAAATATTTAGACACATTATTTCAAGCTTTCCATCTGCTTCTGATTCTGCTAATAATTTTTGATCTGTCACTCAGAAATAAGAAAAAAACTTTAAAGAGTTCATTAGGACTGCAGAAAGGAAGAAGAGTCAGATATAAGGCAGCAATTATAATTTGGTTTTAACTTTTTTTTTTGCTGACTCCTCAGCTATATTGTTTAGTAGAAGGATGGCTGCAATATAATTCTATATTAAAAGCTTGTTAAATAGGGAAGGAGCCGAGACATTCAGCTGGGATATTGTTTGCTAGCTCAATTAGTATCCCAAGAATTTGAAAGTAAAATAAATCTATCTGAAGATCATATCTAAACATACTTACCAAAAAGTACCCACCTCTCTCAGCAGTTCACATATTTCTGCCTTCTGACTGGGAGGGAAAAAAAAAAAAAAGGAAAAAAAAAAACCCAGGTCGGATATATAGGTTAAGATTGGCGTATGGCAAGGTTTGTGTGAAATACAAAGAAACCTATATTTCACTCAACAATTCCATTGCTTAAACATATAGTTTAGAAGCATCTTTTCCTTAAACATGTGCTTCAATAGCATTTTCTTCAAAGGAACAATTCAATGTGTTAAAAGATTTAAGAACAAAGAATGTGCTGCAAAATGCAAATTCTTACAGTGTTATACTGTGTATGCAATTATGTATGTAGGCAGATAGATATAATTTGAGAGTTATTAACTTTCAACATCAATGATGTACCCTGAATCAATATAATGTAACTACCTATTAAAATATGAACCAGGTGTGTTACCAGGCAAATACAGTCTGAGAAGCTTTTCTAGATTTTTTTTTTTCTTTAAAGATTACAGCTTTACTATGGACAAGAAGCTCAAGGGATTGCTGCTGGTCCTAAAGATGGAGATCGTTTTGCTTTTTGCAATATCTGACATTTCTAGAATGTTTCATTTCCTCCACGTTTAGGAAAAAAAATATTTTTAAAAAAACCACAAAAAAACTCTGAAATAGTGTAAAGGGAAAGAATTGTCTCACACAAGTCCATACTATTGTGCACCTCCCGGTTCATGGGAAAGAAAAAAGTTCCCTTTCCATTTTTCCTTTGGCTCAGGGGAAGGGAATGAAGGGAGCAGAAATCATTTTAAGCCTTGCCCGCCCGCCCGCCCTCCCCCTCCACCCCCCCACCCCCCACCCCCGCCTTCCCTACCACGGTCGGATCGACCCCTCTTGCTTGCAAATCCCTTTCTTCTGCCCTCCCTCCCTCCCTCAAACACACAGCCCAGCGCAGTTAACCTTGGAGCAGCGCTGGGGAGGGAAGGGTTAATGAAACCAAGCTCTTTACGACCTCCAGGGTCAGACTCTTCCTATCTGCAATCTAAGGAATTAGGTAAGGAGGTTATAAGATTATAGTGAAAGGAGTTATAGGCCCTCGTAGCCTCACACCTGAACATATTGGGCTAATCCATTGGGATTCTTAAAAATCGCTTCAGCTATGGAAAACTGTTAATTAGGCTGAGTCTTATCCCGAGGTTTCCTGTTGCATTAGTGATCCAGCCGAGCTGCCTGCACTCTATAGGCTCGCATGAAGTGCTCTTAATATGCCTATTTCTCTACACACACACACACACCCTTCTCCACAACTAAAAACAGCATCAGCCACTGATTTCGGGAGAAAGCAAAGTTTGGGTGGAATTCAGATTCAGACCGGGAGATGAACAAAAGTCATCCATCCCTCCCTCCACCCCCCCACCCCCGGCCCGGTCCCTGAGCCCTGGGTGCCTGGCAGGCTATTTGCAGCTGTTTCTAACTTCAGTGTTTGTTTACAGTAGCAAAATTAGCACTTGGAGGAGAAGTGAAAAGCTGTTTTCACATCAGTTTTACTCCTCGGTTCCTAGCTTTAGATGCCTTTCCTCCCTCCCAGCAATCAGCATCATTTAAAGTCCGGCTCAAACTTTCTCTCGCTCCTTTGACTTAGTTTTCTGCAGTCGCATCCTATTTTCTGCTAAAGAAAAATATACAGAGAGAAGGTAGCGTCTGAACACGGCCCAAACATCAGGATTCGGGGGGGGGGGGGCGGGAAGGAAACTAAAAAAAACAGGAGCATCCCCTAAAGCACGTATTTTAACGTCGCTTGGCAGAGCCCCTGCCCTGCTCCCAGCTTTCTGCCCTTTGGCACTCAGACATTTGCTTGTCTCCAGCACTTAATCCGTCGAGCCACCCCGGGCTGTACCTGAGCCACGGCTGAGCTGCTCCCTGCGCCCGATAAAATCCTGCAGCAGTAACTCCCTAACTTCAACACTTAAAGCACGGGCTGGTTTTAGCCTTTTTGTCATTTGCAGAAATACTAATTTTATTTTATTTTTTCTTTTATGCCACTTGTGGTCACTCTCGAATGGCAATAATCTGTAGATTACATATTACGAGCCTTGTCATTACGTGGCTAAGATGAGGTGGTTAAACGCTAAAATCCATTTTACTCACCACATTTGCTTGAGGGGGGGGAAGGAGAGGGGAGAACAAACTTGGAGGAGAAGGATTTAAACCCCTGGCATCTGAGCTGGACGTGCCCTCGCTCCTGCTGCTAGAGGGCTGCCTGCCTGGTGGGCACGGGGGCTGGAGACCCCTCAACTTCACCTCCAAGTCAGGCGCCCGCTTGCTCCAGCCCTCGCCTTCCCCTCGCTCCTGAGCCTTTTGTCCCCGTTTTCGTGGTGTCTCAGCATTGCTCCACAGAGACGACTTTTCTCTGCCTCTCCTGGATTTGCTCTGTAGCATTTCTAGGCTCCCACTCGCCAGCTCTCCCCCCGTTTGCCTCCTCCATGTGTGTCCCTGATCCCTCTCCAGCTGATGTGATTCTTTAGAAATGTGGGTCTTATCCCGTCCCTACCTTTGCCGGGTCTGATTAGATATTATTTTTTCATTGGCTCTGCTACAATGGGTTCCTCCCTTTAATCTCTCGATATATTTTCCCCCTCCCGGTATAACCAAATCCATGAAATTCACAGCCTCTCTCTTTGACACGACTGGCTCGTCTAATCACTCCATATCGATTTCCCTAACTCTTTTCATCCAGCTGAAGACACATCTTAAAACACTCCAAGCCAGAGTGTGCTCTTTGCTTTATACACACTAATAAAATGATTTACCCTTCTCTCTCTGCTCTCCTCACAGGAGAAAATCGTTCAAGTCGCGGCTATTTGTGTGTGATCAGTAAATATTTAGTGTGGCGACATCTTCAGCTCCTCTCCTGATCAATACGCAACCCAACAGGAGGTGGACTATTGTCCGGGTAGTGACTTGCTGAGATCTTCTTCAGATGAATTCTTTGCCCCCCATACAGTCTGTTATGAGTTATCCTCGAAGGTAACCAGTGAAGAGAAATTGAGGCTTTAAAACCGTCTGTTTCTAACCTGTTTACCGTGACATTAAAGCGCCTAAGCACGGAATGGTTTATTCTTCCCCGTCTCCCACCTCCCTTTGGTGGGCTAACACATCCCAGGCGCTGCTGGAAAATGAGGATCAACCCGGGCAGCCGTCGCACGGATGCTCCGCATCCCTGTACCCCTCCCATCCCCTCTCCCCCGACCCCTCCAGCAAAAAAACGTCCTGTCTCTGCGGTGCAATGTCACGATAAAGGGGCGAATCCCCGGTCCCACCCTGCAGCATCTCGAGGCTCTGGACTCGCTCCCACAGCTCTGCCTCGGCGGGTGGGTAACGAAGTGCCCAGGGATGCAGGGTGCCCCAGCAACTTCCAGCCCATCTCCCTCCTCCTCCTCCTCCTCCTCCTTCCTCTCGCATCCCGCAGCTCTGCCTGCCCCAGGATCAGGCTGAGGCAGGGCTGGGGGCTGATTGCTTTTTTTGCTTGTTTGTCTGTTTAGGGGGTTTGGGGGGTTGTTGATTTGTAGAGGTTTTGGTTTGGTGTTTTTTGGTTGTTTTTTTTTTTTTCTTTGAACTACACGGAAAAGCTGCAGTGAAGAAAAAAAATAATAATAATGGAAATGGAGAAGAGCTTAAAGCCCGGTTCCTGTGGTTAACCATACACGAGAGCTTTCCCAGGGTGATAAAAGGGACAGAAAGAGAAGTTCGTGTGTGTATGTGTATGTTTTATCCTGATCTGTTATTTCACTCCTGGGAAAGCCTATGCCTCGAATAGGAAATATTTCCACTTGTAATTACCCCAGGACTGTGCTGTGTGTCCGCTGATCTCTGGCTAGCTGTCTGTGCAGCACACCCAGGCGAGACAGCTACGCCTGGTGTGCGTGTGTCTGCCTTTGATGCAGGGCTGGGTGCCTATACACAATAGATACACAGTTATATATCTGTGATGTGTGTGTGTTTACTCACATCATGTCCTGTAGCCTACAGAAGTGCCCAGCTATTTATTTTATTTCCGTGTGCGCGCATTTGCGCACAAGCTACAGGGCGAGGGCATTTGTCCCTGTAAGTGTACATTGCATGCATACGTGCTGCATAAATATATGGCTGTATATTACAGATGTGCGACTGTTATTCAAATCTAAAACCAGCTACATCCACCTGTTAACTTTGTTTAGAAACCACTTTCACTAATGGCTTTTCGCTAACTTATTCAGTCCCTTACTCGAGTATAGGAGGCAATGGAGGGGAAAAATCCATATGAAACCCTGCTTACAGCCTCTCTTCGAGGGGACACTTTACACACCTTGCCTAGACAGGGCTGCTATAGAGCGCTTATCTCTCGAATATATCTTTATACTAATGCATACTTAATTGGTCTGTCCTGACTGTCCATATAAAACAATTTAATTAGGGTGCTTTCTGCTTTGGAAAGAAAGGAAAAAAATCTGCCCAGCATTTATTGTATTTAGCACCAATACAGGCAGAAAATGTTGCACAAGTTTTTGGTTGAAAGAGCACCTATGTGTCCATTGAAGGGCGTTGATCCGAAAAGACAGAGAGGACAAGTAAAATCGATTTGAAGCAACCCTCTCTGTCCCTTTCACACCATTCAGACACTCCATTCCTTCTAAGACAAAGACCCAGCGCCTTGGGAATGCTTGGCAAAGGGGGAAAAAAGGAGGGAAAAAAAGGGGGGGGAGAAAAAAAAAAAGGCTTCAATCCCCCCAAGCAAAAGAGAGAGCTCTGAAATTCCTTCATATTGCTGTTATTTACCCCCCAAGATATGTTCGACTCCAGGATTTTCTTCAATTCGGCGTCTAACACTGCTGCTGCGAGGAATGTCCCTGGAAGGGGAGGAGGTAATTATGGCTATTAGTACTGCGAGCCCGGCCTCAACCTTGGTCACTCGCAGGCTTTTAGGGTTAAAATAGCCCTCACCTCTGACCCCTCCGGAGCAAAGTTGTAGCTATCGCCACAAGTTGGGCCAAAGTTTTCAAATCCAGGGCTGGGCAACACCGGAGGGGGGAAACTTCTCCCTGGAATTATTTTTGGTTGGGATTTAAATCATCTTTAGGCTATTTAATTGCCTTTCCCTCCTCCTTTTGCCAAACAATCCCTTCCGGAAAGGTGGGGGGGGGATCTCCAGATGCCCTGCTTCCACTACCTTTCCATTTAGGTTTAATTTGGCAGATTGTTTTCAAGCATGAAAATGGTTATCATCAAACTGAATTACTAGGTCATCCTTTCATCCACGGATCTCAAGAATAAATGGGGGTGGGGGGGTGTACTCCCCCCTTTAGGCTTTCCCCACCATGACCCCTTCAGCTTTGCAGAAAAGGAGCGTTTGGAAAAGGGGAGAAAGGACGAAAAGCTTGAATTTGCCTCCCATGCTTCCTGCGCACCTTCCCGATCCTCCTCTGCAAGGGGGGATTTTGGAGCTCGGGGCGGGGGGGCTGCAAAGCGAGGAGAGGAGGGAGCCCACAGATGCAATTGCCCCTCTGGCAATAATAAAAATTCATTCAAGTGGGCTATGTCTCCATCTTCCATGTACTGATTAGACTTAACAAGAGTGGAAACTTGTGTAGACCATATTTATGGTATTAACGAGCAGTTAAAAGATTTATCCTTCTTCTGATCAATATTGTTCGTGCCCGGCCCCCCCCCCGCCCGCCCGCCCCGGCCCTCCCCGAAGGCTGCAATGACAATCGCCTTCATACTTTTCCATCACCGATCGAGGTGGCAAAACCCTTTTGTAATTTTCATTAGCCCAGTAAACATGCAATTAACATGCAGCACTGTGGTTAACTTAATTCCTGTTTTAAGGCAAGGACAAGCAAGAAATGGAAGAGCGTTTGTTCCATTTGTCAAGTATGACACACTTCTTACCCTAACAGTTTCTTAAAATAAAAGCTCGGCTCCCCACCACCACGACCACCACCCCTCTTTCCAGAAACCCCCCACACTGATACACACACACACAAAAAGGAGCAGGAATCCATTAGTTGGAGAGTATTCTCCTGCCAAAGGCGGTATAATGTATTCCAAATTTTCCCAAGCCCTCACTGTACTGGGGTCCCGTTCCCCCACCCACACCCCCCTGGAAGGGGGCTGACGAGCTGATATTTCTCGTGGGTGAAAGATTCAGCCTCCTCCTAACCGTGGTGTTGTTTGTTGTTTTTTTGTTGTTTTTTTTTTTAATAAAATAAAACTAAACGTGCTTCCCATGTCTAAAAGTTGCCATGTTTGTGAAGGGGGTGGGGAAAAATGTCTCCAAGGGTTTCAATTAGCAACAAATGATTATTGCAACGGATTTTTGGTAATGAAAAAATGTGGAGTACCTCTTTGGAGCTGGGATCTCAGGGGCAGTGAAAGAGAGAGAGAGGGGGAGAGGGAGAGAAGGAGAGAGAGAGAAAGAGATTGCTGATTAGCTCGGATTCTTTCCCAACTTGCTTTAGCGTGTGCTTGCGTTCCCTGCCGACCCTACACAGGACACTATATATTTTTTCCCCTTCGGTGCATGTGTTGATAGTTCAGCCTGTAGTTGTTTGCGGTTGGCTTTTTTTTTTTTTTTTTTGCTTTTTTTTTTTCCCTCTGCCGGGGAGGGGGGAGCTGGGGGAGGGGGGGGGGGCGCTGAAACCGGTCGCATCCATCCTACCCCCACAGTCATTAAGTTAGGAGATTTCCCTCTCTTATTTTTTTTTTCTCCCCAATTGGAAGGGTGGGTTGTGAATATTTTTTCTTTTTTTTTTTTTTTTTAAGTCTCGCCTTTCCAGCTCCAAACAAGGTGTAGCGAGACGCTCTTCCTTCTAAGGAATGAAATGAGAGACAAGGATCACTCAAAGACATCTCCTACCTTGGGCTTGGGGATTTTTTCTTAAAGGCGAGGCGCACATTCCTAAGCAGCAATGTACAAAGCCCCCCCTGAAATCTTGTCTGTGTAAAGTTAGAGTGTGTTCAGGATTTTTTTTTTCCTGTCTCCCAAGGCTGATCGCTAATAATACATCGAAAGCACTTCCCTTTAGGTTGTGGGAAATCTATTCCCTTCACCTTGCCTCCTTTTTTCCCCCCCTGAAGGCTGTAACTTTACTTTTTTTTTTCCTCTCTCTCTCTTTTTTTTTTTTTTTTAATCAGTTTGCACAATCGCTTAGATAAACACCAAGAAGGAGACTTCTCTTTAATTACCCAACGCACATCTTTCTGGGGGGCAAACAGCGGTCTGATTTTTTTTTTGTTTGTTTGTTTCACCTGCCAAACTAAAGGAGAGGTAGAAAAAGGAAGATGCAAGCGATTTGGGACCTTGAACAAGGCAAATATGGTTTTGGTATGTTTACTTATAGTTTTTTTTCTTCTTCTTTGACACTTTTTTTCGGGCAATGTGTTGTGATTCTTGTGTTTCTCTTTTAAGGAAAACAAAAAATCCAAAAAAGCAAATGTTAGCTAACGTACGTCTTAAACGATCGTTTCTAAGGTTACGTGGGTTGCTCTAAGGAGGGGAAGAGGGGAGGGGGGCAGACCCAAGTATGTGTAATTGCAGCACCATCAGTTAGCACATCCTTTAGCTAAATAAAGCAAGCAGCAAACAAACAAACAAGCGACCAAACCCAACGACCGGAATCGGCTTCCAGGTCCGAGGCAAAGCGCCTCAAAGTCATTTCCAAAGCAGCGTCCCGGAGACAGAGCCCGGTGGCAGCCGCCCCTGCCTGGGCTCCGGGCTGCTCGGGGGGAGCGGCGGACTGACCTGCTCGGGAGGGTGGGGAGGGGAGGACGAGTCTCTTAACTTAAGTGATAGGTATTAAACTGCACGGAATTGTGTCGCCGCGTGCAGCTGGCAGCATTTATTTAAGGAAGGGGGGAAGGAAAAAAAAAAAAAACAGGTCGGTGGTGAAGGTATAGCGCCGAGATCCCCTCTCCCCCTCCGGTCCCTTCTCCGGCTAAGCAAGTACAATGGAAAGAAGCTGGAATATACTCACCATCCGAAGGTGTGGTTGGCAGTTCGGCTGAGGCTTTAAGGCAATTATTTATCCTTTCTTTTTTTTTTTTTTTTTAAGTATTATTGCAAAAGACGTAGATCTGACTTTAAGCAGCGAAAGTGTTTTGCTCTGACAACAGCATGCGAGGCACGGTTCCTCGTTTAAAAAAAAATAATCACAAAACAGGATTCTCTCCTCCCCCCCCCCCCAGTCCCTTACCACTGTCCCTTAAAAATACCTATTCAGTACAGCGCCCGCAGAAACCCTGATGCAGAAATCTTATAGTCCGGTCTAGGAGCGCCCAAGCCAATTAATTTTAAATCCTTAGGAATTAATCAGATTAAAATGTACAGAAGTTTCATTCTCGTATGCATACGTGAGCCAAAAGTCGTTTCCCTTTAAGAGATCCTTTTCTTTTAAAGTTGGATTTTAGGCAGATGAGGGACTTACACTAGGGGGCAGCCGGATACTGTACTTGCTCCAATCTTCAGCAATTTTTTTTCCTCTCTCCCAGCATATGCTCTGATTTAGCACTGTAAATTTTTCAGAGGACCCAACTCTGACAGCCCCTGGTGATTTTCAAAGTACCACAAGCCAGTGGTTAAAAATTGCATTGACTTGGAAGTTCAGAGGCACACAATAGGAGCCACTTTCCCTATTCATGGAACTTCAGTGTGGTGGAAGAGAAAAACACACACATACTACATTGAGGGAGAAGAGGAATTCATTGAATTCTGTTAGACGTAACTGCTTTCCACTGAGTTCAGAGCGAAACTCGGTATTTGTTCGATGCTGTATTCATATTGCGATTTAATCTAGAAAGAATTAGAGGACTGTTAGGCAGCTTTCTGCCAGGAAAGCAGCTTCCCCCTCCTTCCTCCTCTTTTTTTAAAACCTAAAGATTTACACGGGCTCTATCCCCAACTCTATTTTAGCAAAATAAATCCTTCCACTCCCTCTCATTAAAATAAATTTACATCTGCAGTAAAATGGCAGGAGGGATACATCTGTTTATTTGGAAAACCAATACGGTCTTACTTTTAAAACAGAGCATTCCTATTGTCATTAGGCTCGGGGAAGGACAGTTGAAAATATCCCCCTTCTTTGCGAGGCGCTCAGGTTTCCAGCATTATTTAGCGAAATTAGCTGCAGTTCATTTTTACATTCATCTGTTCTGCCTCAACCCACTCGCACGGGTGTTTTCAAATAAATAGCAAAGCATCTAATGGTGCTAATAGATGTTATATTGCTGCATCCCTCGAAGAGCAAATAGTTAATCTGGGGCATTCTTCATTAATGCTTGAGCAATCAGCGTATACGGCGGCTTTTAAGCGTATATCAATGGCTTTTCATTTTTACGATCGTACGTTCAAACTATTAATATTGCACGTCCTGTTAAAACCGCTTTCTCTTCTGATTTCTGCATTTGTTAAGACGGCATTAATGTTTTTTCATATGGTGAATTAATCTTGTTTACTTTGTCAGGTTCGAGACAGGAAAGGTTAGTGTTGGGTTGGTTTTGTTTTGCTGGGGGTTTTGGTCGGTTGTTTTTTTGGGGTTGTGGGGGTTTTGGTGGGGTCTTTGCCCCCTCAGGAAATTCAACATCAGCAGCAATCTATGACCGTTCTGCATTTTGAACCCCTACCTTCTCCCACCCTCCCCGAAAGGTGACCTGATCGGCTCTGGGTTATTTGGAAATCGGGAGGCAGTTGCCCACATTTTAACGGGGAAGGATTCCTTTCCCCCCTTCCGTCTTCCCAGTCCCTCCTGGTCCCTGGTTTCGGGGGAAGGTTATATTTGCTCCGTCAGGATCAATGGGAATGCCGCAGCCTTGTCTTTGAAATTGAGCCGCAGCACATCTTCGCTCGTGGGGTCTCCACACCCCGAGTTTCCAGGCAGGACACTGACAAGTCTGGGTGCTTTGTACAACTTTCCCATCACCTCAGCACCTGCGGCTTTAGCCACATATATTATTTCTGCGGCAGAAGGGGGTGTGCATGTGGCAACATGAAAAACTGTGTGTGAGGAGGTGAGGGGCAATTAATCCTCCGCAGAGTCGCGCACAGGTCTGTGTCCCCACGGCCCCGCTCGATGACCGGCTCGACCGTGAGCTGCACGCTGTGCTGGCGCAGGAGCACCGGCCGGGCGCCCCGCTGGCTCTTTAACGTGTTTTCCTTTGTATGTGTCCGTGCCCCCGCCTGCTCGGGTGTCCTTTGGCCATTTCACCGGGAGATGAACTCCAAGCCCCGGTGCCGCTGCCCGGTGGCTGTATTCAGCGGGAAATAAACAACTATCCCCGCGTACTTAGATCGGTTACCTATTCAGCGGTGCTCCCACTACAGCACTGAGGTTGTGTTACCGTGTCACGGTACGTGTGATCTAAAAAAAAAATAAAATAAAAACCCGAATCCCCAAAACAAAGTTACGGGGGCTGAGGTGAGCCGCGCCGGCGCGATGCCGCAGAGGCTGCGAGGGCAGAGACACGGGTGTCACGGTGCCGGCAGGCGTTGCGGGTCGGTTCCACGGCCGTGCCCGGGGGAAGGGGTAGACGGTGTCCGCTGTGAAGCTGCGGTGCGGGCGGCGGGAGAGGAGGCGCCGGCGCGGCGGGCGCAGGTCGGGAGGAGCGGCCGTGCCCCGCTGCCGCGCCAGGGCCGGGCGAGTGGCCGGTCCCGGGGCGCGGGGGGAAGCTCCGCACTCCGCGGAGCGCCCGGGGCGAGCACAGGTGCCGCGGCCCAACCGCCCCCTCCGCAGCGAGGCCGAGGGGGGTTCGGGCACCGCCGCCCCCGGCCGCAGCGCCCGGCGGGACCCCCCGTACTTGCGCAGCCCTGCCCCTCACGGGGAGACGGCGGCCACCCCCCTCCCCCAGGCGGCAGCGGTCGCTCGGGTTTGGTTTATTCAGTGGAGTTTTACCTCGGTTTAGCGTCAGTTTTCTGATTTTCACCCGCCGCCGCCCCCCTCACGACCCCCCGGGGCCGTGCCCCGGCAGGCGGCCCCCCAGGTGAGGCGGCGGCGCTGCGCTCCGCTCCGCTCGCCGGGATGGCCGTAACCCTTCGCCCCGGCGGGGTGGGGAGCGCGGCGAGGGGACGCGGGATGAGGAGCGGAGAGAGCGAGGAGCGCGGCGCGGGGTGCGCGGGGGGACGCCCCGGCCCCGGCCCCCGTGGCGGCGGCCAGCGGCGGGGCAGCGCCTGCCTCTAGGACCGCGCGGGCGGCGGCGGCGGCCATGGCAGGCCGCGCAGGGCGTCGCGGCCCAATGAGGGCCGAGGGGCGGGGCGCGAGCTTTTGACCAGTCAAACGCCGGTCGGGTTGCCTTATAAGGCGCGCGGTCGCCATGGCAACGTGCGCTAAGTTGCAGCAGTCGTGTCAAAGTTCACTCTCCCGCCAGCGGGGCGAGCGGCCGGCGGGGAGCGCGCTCGCCACTCGGCCCACACGCCGCCCGCCCGCGCCGCCGCGCCCCGCCCCGCCCCGCCCCTCCCGCCGCCGGGGGGCCGCTGCTTTTTTTTTTTTTTTTTTTTTTTTTGGGGGGGGGGGGGGAAGGGCTGGCGCTCTCCCCCCCGCTCTCCCCGCGGTGATTTTCCCCTCTCCCCCCGCGGCTGAGGAGCGATGCTGCGCGCTGGGTTATGATCCTTCCCTCTCTCCCTCCTCCTCCTCCTCCTCTCCTCCTCCTCCTCCTCCTCCTCCTCCTCCTCCTCCTCCTCCTCCTCCCGCTCCCCTCTTTTATCATCCTGGCTGGCTGGGCGCTGCGCTGGCGAGTTGACTCCTTCCCTCCCCCCCGCCCCGCGGCCCCCCTCCCCCCGCCCGCGCCGTGAGCACCGGCGGCGCGGAGGCGAGAGCCCACTTGCGAGGCGGCAGAAGCAGCATAAGGCAGCGCGGCGGCGGCGGCGGCGGCGGCGGCGGCGGCAGCACCCGAGCGGTGGCGGCGGCGGGAGCGGCGGCGGGAGCGGCGGCGGGGACACGGCGCGGCGGGAGCGGCGAACCGACTGAGCGGGGCAGAGCGGAGCGCAGCGCAGCGCAGCGCGGCGGGGACGGAGAGGAGGAACAAATAAACAATCATAATAATAACAATTAATAATAATAACAATAATAATAATAATTAAAAAAAAGCGAGGAGAGGAGGAGGAGGAGGAGGAGGAAAAAAACCCAACAGCCAGCCCCCCCACCCCCGAGCCCAAAAGAGGGAGAGAGAGAGAGAAAGAGAGCAGCGCCCGGGCGGAGCGGCGGAGAGGAAGAATTAAAGCGAGCGAAGGAGGGAGGAGAGACAGAGCAGAGAGAGAGAGAGGAGGAAAGAGGAGGAGGAAAAAAAAAAAAAAAAAAAAGCCCACAAAAACAAAGCGATCGCAGTTGATGTTGCTGCTGCAAGCTGGACTTCCAAAAACTACGGCGAGACCGTCCGCTCTCCGCGCCGAGAAAAGTCTCCTCAGCTGTGCGTGTTTTTTTCCTCTGTGTGTGTAATCTTTAACCTTTTATTCATTCTTATTTTGATGGCTTTCCTGAATGGCTGACTGCGAGCTTCCCTGGACCTGGCCCCCAGACACCCGCCTCTCCTCCTTCAACTACTCTGCTGCAGATCAGCTCTAAGAGAGAGAGAGGGAGATCTTTGAAGAGATTTTTTTTTTTTCCTCCTCTCTCTCTCTCTCTCTCCCCCTCTCTCCCCCACCCCCACCACCCCTTTACTTTGCTCTCCTGGAGCCCAGACAATCGACTCGCAACTCGCCCCCCCCGCACACACACCTCCATCGCCCCGTGCTTCTGCACCTTCGCCGGTACCGGGAGATCCCCCCCACCCCGACCCTCCTAAAAAAAAAAAAAGGGGGGGGGGGCAAAACAACAAAAGAGAGAGGGGGAAAGAGAGAGAGAGAGAGGGGAGGGGGGGGGAAAAAAGACTGCTGCAAAGCTGATCTGAAAAGCAAAGCAAACAAACTTTGAAAATAAAGGGGGAACAGGAAGTTTGGCAACGGTGTCCAATAGATATGGCAATGGTAGTCGGTGCGTGGCGAGACCCCCAGGACGATGTGCCCGGAGCTCAGGGAACGCAGCCTTCGCAAGCCCCGCCGGTGCAGGGACCCCCGGCCGGGGCCCCGCACACCCCACAGACCCCGGGGCCCGGGGGCCCTCCCAGTACGCCAGCCCAGACCAACCCGCCAAGCCAGCAGAACCAAGGAGACAAACAGCAGCAGCAGCAGCACATTGAATGTGTGGTTTGTGGGGACAAGTCTAGTGGCAAACATTATGGCCAGTTTACCTGCGAGGGTTGCAAGAGTTTCTTCAAGCGGAGTGTAAGGAGGAATCTCAGCTACACTTGTCGTGCCAACAGGAACTGTCCCATTGACCAGCACCACCGCAATCAGTGTCAGTACTGCCGCCTCAAAAAATGCCTCAAAGTTGGCATGAGACGGGAAGGTATTGGGATTTCATTTGTTTTGCAATTTTTTTCACTCGCTGCGTTTTGGGTTTTGGTTTGTTTTTTTTTGTTGTTGTTGTTGTTTTGTTGTTTGGGTTTTTTTTTTTATTCTTCTTTTTATTTTTCACCTCCCTCCCCAAACCCCAACCAGAACCTTTCCTCGCCCCCCTCCTCCCACCCCCGCCCCCGAATAAACAGACAGAAACTTTCTGGTAATGAAAGAAAGAGGTGTTGGAGAGGGTGGGCAGGGGAGGCAGGGGCTCTTGCATGCTTTCTCCTGCACTCGTAATTGATTTGTGTTTGTTTTGATTTTGCTGATGGAGGTTTATTGGAAGTGGATTTTTAGTTTCACGCTGCTTAGGAGCGAGATGATTATTCTGACGTGCGGTTACTTTTCCTTCATGTTTCCTCCTGCATGTTCAGCGTTAGCCCCCGTCCCCCGAGCAGCTCTGTCTCTGTGTGTGGTGTGTGTGTCCCTGTGCGTGTGTGTACACACACACGGAGCCTCACGAGATGCACACACACAGACAGACAGACAATATATATATATATATCCTCCAGCACCCTGCCTTAGATTGCAATTTTACACAGGCGGTTCAAATTACTATTACAATGGGACTCACCCTACCGAGGCTCTACAGCACTCCACTGTGGATTCCCAGCCGGATTTTTCCTCCTTTAAAAATATATATACATACACACATCTCCGCGCGTGTGCATCTCTAGCTACACGTTGCCGTGTGCCTGCCTTTCCTGATTGTTATTATCTCACTTTTCTCTTCTTCTTATTTTCGTGTCCCTCCGGGAGAGGCAGGAGGAGGTAGAAGGGACGGGTTGGGGGGGGGGAAGGAGCAGCCCAGAAGTAAGTGTGGGGTGCTCGGGTCTCTGCAAGTCGAGTCTTTGTGATATAAAATTAGACGAGAAATGTGAGCCTGCAGTTTTCCAGTGCATGCTCTGTGTCTGGACGCTGCTATGTAGGTTAAGGGTTAGGGGGCTTGGGACTCGCTGGGCTCCTCTCTTTGTGTTTCTGCAAGAGTAACTAACCTTGTAATACATGCGATAACAAATATAAATCAAGCACATTTTTAGGCGTTCTCCCTTCTCGCCGTCTCTCTGCCTCTGAGCCCTTTTTCTCGCTCCTTTTTCTCTCGCTGTCACCGTGTAAATTTATTAACAAAATGAAAGGCCCACTTTCCATGGGCAGCTGAGGAAGGTGCCTTTGGATAATGCCCCCAGCCTCACCAGGGGACCTGCTGGGGATGTTGTGGGGTGATCTCGCCTCCTTTGATATTTTTTAAGAAGGGGGGTGGGGGTGGGGTGGTATATAATAGTAGCAGCAACAATATATTCAGGGGGTGAGAAACGCGTGTGGGACCAGTGCCGGGGATTTTGAACTGAAGTGTTTCTTCCCTCTCCCCCCTCCCTCCCCATCCCGCTCCCCCAGCCTCGAATCAATAAGCTGTTTTAGGTGTAATGAAGAAAAATACTCGGGCACACAAAGACGTATCCTGCATCTATTGAAGGAGGGGTGGAGGTGGAGGGGGGAATAACTGAATTGTGGTGTGTTTTGGGAAGTGAGGATCTCGGGCTCCTTCAGGCAGTGCTGGCCGAGCGGACAGCATTGCTCAGCTTTTATTGTTGCTTTTACTTGACCCGGGAACTGTGGAGCCTTAAAACAGGGGTACGGGCTGAACTCTGACTGGAAAAATGCATGTTCCCCCTTAAGCTGACTTGGTACGGTGTCACACACGCACGCAGAAGCACACAAAGCAGGCTGTATTTGAACGGATGGTCGCAATTCAGATATTAATAGCTGTAGTTTCTTCTTTATTTACTGCAGCGGTCCAGAGGGGCAGAATGCCACCCACACAGCCAACTCATGGTCAGTTCGCCTTGACAAACGGGGACCCTCTCAACTGCCATTCCTACCTATCCGGATATATCTCCCTTCTTCTGAGAGCAGAGCCCTACCCCACCTCCCGCTTTGGCAGTCAGTGCATGCAACCCAACAACATCATGGGCATCGAGAACATTTGTGAACTGGCAGCTAGGATGCTCTTCAGCGCAGTGGAGTGGGCCAGGAATATCCCCTTCTTCCCAGACCTCCAGATCACAGACCAGGTGGCCCTCCTGAGGCTGACCTGGAGCGAGTTATTTGTCCTCAACGCTGCCCAGTGCTCCATGCCCCTCCACGTAGCTCCGCTCCTGGCAGCTGCTGGCCTCCACGCTTCGCCAATGTCTGCTGACCGAGTGGTCGCCTTTATGGACCACATACGAATCTTCCAAGAGCAAGTAGAAAAACTGAAAGCATTGCATGTCGACTCTGCAGAATATAGCTGTTTAAAGGCCATAGTCCTCTTCACCTCAGGTAGGCAGCATTTCTTTGCTCTTCCTTTTTCCTTCCCTGGGCCCCCTGCCCCTGCCTCCCCGAGAACTGTTTGCTCTTGCAAAGTGTTATTGCCTGCACCCCATCACTGCTCCCTAGCCCCCCTGAGAACCAGTGTGGTCTCTTTCCTTTTAGGAAACGGTGCCCTGTGGTCTCCCCTTCAGGGCCTCGGATCTGAGCATCCCATCTTCCAGGGAGTGCAAAACTAAAAAAAAAAAAAAAAAAAAAAAAAGGAAATAAAATACACACACACACAAAAAGGCAACCAAAAAACACCCCAACCCTAGCTGAACAATGCTGGGGATGGGGGAAGAGGGTGCTCGGGGAGAGGCACCCATTCGCCACGAGAGACTGCGCTTTTCCCATTGAAAATAATATTTTATTTAACAGTATAGCTCTGGGTTGTTGCATTTAATGACACGCATCCGAACAGCAGCAAAATCTGTTTGATGTTGTTAAATACAAGTCGTCCTATCAGTGAAACCACTTTAAAAAGAGGATCATTTTATGGGCAGCCAGGAAGGGAAAAAAGCCCTGCAGGATTAAAAATTGAATTAAAAAAAAAAAAGTTAAATGCGCAAAGCTGAGTTTAAAATATGTTCCCTGCCATCTCATAAAATAAAATAAATCAACTTTCCAAAGAGCTGTCTCTGATTTAAACAGAATGTGGCAGTGAGCAGTTCTGTGTCATTTAAGCTAAGGGGAAAAGTTTGCATTTGTACCCAGCAGGAACTGCATAGTCGAAAGCGAGTAGCGGGTGCGAAAAGATCATTACCATAAGTAGACAGGGATAGTATGAAAAAGTAAGAGGAGACTGAAGCTGCCGCTCTGCAGTGTAATTCCGGGGTGGCACAGCCATGCCTCTCCCGAGGAAAAGACCTCGAGGTGTTTCTTAGATAATCAAAGGGGGGTGGGGGGGGTGGGGGGGGATATGTGTCAACTTTTGCTGCCTAGAAATAGTGCATGAGTTATAAAGCAATAATTGAGTGCGTTGTGAAATCTAATTAGCTTGCACTAGAGTTTAACCTGGGTGAGTAATAATCCTGATATTAACTCTGGAGGCTAAATTTTTTTTTTTTTTTGAGGAAAAAAAAAATCTGCTTGCTAATTTGTGCAATACGTTATCTCAGATTGCTAACTTTAAGGCTGCATTGGCAAGGCAACGTGCTGGAGCCCTAGAAGTTTTGGGATTAAGTTTAAAAATACCTATATTTCTTCTATAACTCATTTGAAAGCTTGGGAAAGTGGCCACGCGATAAACATATGAATGGAAGCAGGACCTGTAAAATAATTACTCATCGGAGTTTTTTAAAGCCTGATATCAGGAAACAGGAAAAAAATGTAGTTTATGTGGGAAAAGAAGGGCTCACAATCCGTTCCTTGTTGTGTTAAAGGGGGTCTGGGGAACGAAGTCATTTTCTGGACTTTGTCCAGGTTCTGGGTCGTGACCTAAACTTCCTTTTATATATTATTGCTTTACACATAAAAAACTTCTCTTTTTTTTTTTTTTTCCTCCCCCCCAAATTACTCATGCTAAAGTCCTAAGGTGATCAATGAGCAGGGTGCATCTAGCCACAGGGAGACAGGGATCCCGAGTGGGAAGGGGTGTACTGGGGGTGCTTATTTTATTTTTCCATCGTTTTCTTAGGATGTATTTTCCTCTCCCTCGTTCAAACACTCGGTAAGGATCCCACACACGCTCACATCCCTCCCCAGCCCCTGGCCAGATCACACCCACACCGAGGAGTTTATTTCCAATCCTGCCTTTTCTCCCAAATCACTTTTTTATTATTATTTTTTTATTTTTTAGCCTTCTGAGAAAACAATCGTCCGATCCTGTCGTAACTGTTTAATTTATTACTATTTTCAAAATGTGAGGCCTGGCGTGTAAATTGCCTCCCAACTAGATAAACGTTTCTTGTTATCTGATTCAGGGGAAGATAGCCGCATGCAAAAGAAAAAAAAAAAAAAAAATAGGGTGATGCGTGCAGCTTCTGCAGCACCCCAATAACGCTCCCTGATGTAAAGCAGACGCACATAGATGCATATAATGTTTGCTGCAGCCTCTTTTAAGAGAAAAAAAAAATCTGGGTTCTAATGACTCGCAGAATATGCATGTGTTAGCCCTGTGCCTAGGAAAGCCACAGGGAGGTCAGGTCACAACCTGTGCTCTTTCAGCACAGACGTCTCTGATTTAAAGGGAACTTATTGTATTTTAGCGTATCAGGAAAAAAAAGGAAAAAAAAATGTCCAGACCCTATCAGGGAGTTTTCTTCTTGTAAGGGCCTTTAGGTTTAAAAAGAAGAAGAAGAGGAAAAAAAAGAGGGGGGAGTGGAGGGGGGGGAAGAAAGAAAGAGAAAAGAAAAGAGGGGGGAAAAGAAACAGCTCAAATGAACAGAGAGATCACAGTTTGCATGGCTGCCTCTGAATAGGCTAAACTGACAAGATCAGTTTTAAAGGGCCACTTAAATCAGTTTCAAAGACTGAAGAAAAACGCGTTGTCTTCTTTGGGGGAGAATCTGTTGCTGGATCCGGGGCGCCATTATCTTTGGCTGGGCCAGTTTTTTATTATTATTATGATTTCTATCGCTATTATTAGTGTTTCTTCTCATCACATGGTTAAGTTCTCCCCAATTATTTTCCAAGGGGGGGGGGGGGGGGGGAGGAGAAATAGTGGCTCCCTTTCCCCCCTTTCGAGTCAACCCTTCCCCGCCCCCCCAGCCTTTCCCCCTAAAAATATAGATATACAAAATTATGCTTGGCCAGCACCTCCTTGTCAGTCCCTCAGGTCTGTCGGGCCATTAGAAATCTCGACTCTGGGAGCTGTGCTCTGTCCTAAAGGAGACCCTTCAGAAAAGAGAGAGAAATACAAACACACACACATGCATAGAGAGAGATTGTCCCTTTTGGTAAAACCTACTTCAACTCTGGGGGGCGAGGTGATGGCGCACGATCTACACTTAATTCTAGCAATAAAAAAGATCAAATTAAAAATTTTAAAAAACCAACAACAACTTTTTAATCTGATGATTGTTTTCTTTTTTTCTTTTCTTTCTTTTTTCTTTTTTTTTTTTTTTTTTTAATACACTTTCTTCTAGATGCCTGTGGTCTCTCTGATGTAGCCCATGTTGAAAGTTTACAGGAGAAGTCACAGTGTGCTTTGGAAGAGTATGTTAGGAGCCAGTATCCCAACCAGCCAACACGATTCGGGAAGCTATTACTACGTCTCCCCTCCCTTCGCACTGTCTCCTCTTCTGTCATAGAGCAATTGTTTTTCGTCCGTTTGGTAGGTAAAACCCCCATAGAAACCCTAATCAGGGATATGTTACTGTCTGGCAGCAGTTTTAACTGGCCTTATATGTCCATTCAATAAAATATTCGAGAGAGAAAAAAAAATTAAAAATTTAAAATTGAAAAGGGAGATGAAAGAGAGTGAAAGGAAAGCAAATGACATTTGGGTTCTGGTTGTTTCTTAAATTTCCTTCTGCTAAGAAAGGATGTAAAAGGATGTTACAAGTTTGCTAAGAGAAGACAGGAAAAAATTAATGGACTGTGAATTAAAAAAAGAGACTGTCAAATGAACTTTTACAGAATGCATTAAAAACTCCCGTGTTGTTCAGAAAAAAAAACTTGCTACTTATCATTTTTTGTAAAAAATAAAAAAGAGAGAAAGAAAAAAGAAAGAAAGAAAGAAAAAAGAAAGAAGAAGAAAAGAAACGATAGTGGGCTTTTTCTTTTTTTCTTTTTTCTTCTTTTTTTTTCTTTTTTTGGGGTAAACTTTTTAAAAAAATCTCGCTTAAAGTGCATTTAAAGGAAATTTGGAGAAAATTAGCAGAACGGAAGAAAGTAAGTCTTTTTTTTCCAAATTATTAATTGTCCTATGTGTCTATGTACCTATAGCTGTTCTTTTTTGTATTTTTCTGGTTTCAAACCAGTTTATTCTGTGGTTCTATAATAATTTTTGATATAACCTTGGCTTCTTTAAAAAAAAAAACACAACTGTGTATCCTTAAAATATATGTTCTGAAAGAATTAAAACTGAGTCCACGAAAGTATCATAGGAAGAAAGGAAAAGAGAAAAAAAAACCTCAACAACACAATGATGGAAGCGCACTTAAGGTGGTGACCCAAAATCTAGCTTGAAGCTGAGAGAGCTATAATTATATAGACCCGAATGAACCACACGTGTCATATAACTACCCCCAAATCTAGGTTTTTTGATATTTTGGAGAGAAAATGAACTGTGGGGACTTATTATAGGTAGAAGGAATTTGTGTCCAAGACACACTACGGTTTTGATTTTAAAAACAAACAAACAAGCAAAGTGAACTTTTGTAATTTGAATTGGGTTCCACATAGTTCATCATGAATTGTTATTAAACTCCTCTATCTGTTTGTATATTTGCAAGCCCTTTGTATTATAATAATTGTTGATATTTTCCCTTTTTAAAAAATACCATTGAAATCAGCATGACAAAATAACACTGTTGGCACTTATAGATAACGTGATTGATTCAGTATCTTAGAGTTTACAGTTTTGTGTTTTAAAAAACTGAAGGTTTTTTTTTTTTAAGTGCAACATTTCTGTATACTGTAAAAGTTATAATAACTGAACTGTTTGGTCGAGTCTTTGTGTGTTATATTCCAAGGAAAATTGAAAGTATTCAGAAATTAAAATATTATTTGATATCTGAAACTTGTTTGGCTGTCATAAATGTCTTTCAGAAACCACATTACTTCTCTATAGTTTGCAGTCATTTAAGTCCATAGGCAATTGATTTGTTTACTTGTCACAGTAAGTTTGTAGCAGATGTATTGTAGTGTATTTACCTGTTTAATTCCGGGATGGGGGTGGAGGACTTAAGTTCGTGGTTTATCTCTGGTTTTAGGAAGTACTATGCTGAAATGGTAAACCATCAACCCCCATTCATCTAATCCTCCTGTTAATTAAAAATGGATTTTCTGGAAAAAAAAAGGCCCTTATTTTTGTCACACTTAAGTGCCTGCGTAGGAAAGGTATTGTTGTGAAAAAGTATTAGAAATCTGGAGATCAGTATCTATTTTATGATCAGAATGGGGCGAAAAATCTTTTGTAAATGTCTGACATACGCGCACAAGATCATTCAAGCAAGGTAATAGCAGTATTGTAAATATAGGTCAGTTGTTTGCAATGAGTTTTCTTTAAGTATGTGTGATTTTTTATAATACTCCGTAGTTGCCATCTATCGTTGTCATTGAGAGGTCTTCAAATGGAGTGGCTTTAGCTTCTAGCACTGAGGAGTCGGTTTTTAATGTATATATACTCTCAAGTGGTTTTTTTTTACCTTAGACTGTGAAAGCATGACCACAGGTCATCTCTATATTTTACATATGGGATATATGTCTGTATGTATACTTGCATACATACATGCGTAGGCGTCCATGCATCTCTCCCGTGTAGCTGCAGGGCCCTCTCCTGCAGCCCTCGCACCGGCACCGTTCCCACTGATGCGGCGGGGACCTGCCCGGGCGAGTGGCACAGGGTTGGACACACCATTTGTGAATTTAGTGCTATCCCGAGCAGGCAAAAAAAAAAAAAAAAAAAAAAAAAAAGCTAAAAAGAAAAAAGGGACACCCCCCCCAACAAAACAAAAAAACACCCCAAATCTGAAGAAGGCAAGATGATGTGGTTTTGCAAGGGGTTGATATTTTGTTTTGTGTGTGTGTGTGTGTCATTTATTTTTTCTCTCTCCCCCCCCACCCCCCCCACCCGCCCTCCCCTTGGTCTATAGCAGATGCTTAGTATGTGAAAGCTTGCAATTTTGTTCTTGTCTGAGGCTTCCCCCTCTCCCTTTTTACCACACGTAACTACACCATGTTGTGGTTTCACAAAAAGAGGGAGAGGGAGGGAGAGAGATCATTCTGCAAAGTCGATTAAACCCTGATCTTTAGTGTGTTCCAGTTAGACACATCTGTACTGGGGGCTGAGGGGCGTATGACTGTGAATTTGAGCAGAGTTTTACATCTGAATCGTGGCTCCTTTTCTATAAATATATAAATATATATAAATATATAAATATACTATTATTGCAGGGGATTGCTGACCTCTAGATTTAGCTTTTTCTATTGCAAGTGCTATCCATGTGAGTGTGTGTGTGAAGTTTTTATGCTTACTAAGAACACAGGATCCTGACTTGTTTGTTTTGTGTTAGTTTATTGTAAACAACCATTTGTTGTAAATTGTTATTGGCATTAAATTATAATTTATGATTTTCAAATCCAAAACATTCTCTGCTTTTTATGTTTTAAAGCCTGTAAGCTATCTCTGTATTTATAAGTTTCTTGCAGCGAGCTTTGGTTCACAGAGAATAATAGTAAACAGAAAATGCACCAGGGTTAAATAAAAACACACACACACACACACACACGCACACACACACACACACCAGCCCCATGTATATATGTTTGGAATGCTCAGAGGAGGATTTGTTTAGGGACTTCAGTTAGTTTTAAGTTTATAGCATTTAAAGAAAGTTTTTCTTTTCATGCTGAGTTAGAACAAAAGATCTATCCAAAGATTGAATTGGACAAAAGAGGAGGGTTGGGATCGAGAAGCTTGTTCTATGTGGAGTTGAGGAGATTTTTTTTTTAAGGGAAAAAAAAAAAAAAAAAAGCTGCTAAACATGGCGACTCTTTCCCTTTAAGTCTCTAATTTATTTTTTTTCCTTGCGGTTCCCCCCCTTCCCAACCCTCCCTTTTATTTGTTGGTTGTGGTTTGTTTTTTTTTTTTTTCTTCTCTCTAATCTGATCTTAGTTCGCCGTATCCTTCCCCACCGCCCCTGCCACCGGCGCGGGGACTGGCGGGGAAAGACCCAAAGGCGACCCGGAACGACAGCGCGAGCTGCAGAGCCGCCCGCGGTGCAAACCACATCTCGGGAAAGGTCTTCTTCACCCCCACCCCTTCCTCCTCCTCCTCTTCCCTCCCCGCCGCCGCTCGCCCGAAGCAGCCCCGACCCCGCCGGGAGCGCGGCGGCGGGGCCCGGGGGGGCCGCCCGCGCGGTGCGTGCGCGGGGCGCGGAGGGGGCGCGGAGGGGAGGCGGCTCCCCCAGGTTCAGACAAAAGCGGAGGGCTGGGGCGAGAGGAGGCGCTTGGCGGGCGGTGCCAGCCCGCGTGTGGGGCTGGCGGGGCCAGGCAGCGCCCGCAGCCCGCGGGGCTCGCCCGTGGGGCCGCGCCGCCGGCGGCCGGGGAAGGGGCGGGTGGGCGGGCGGGCGGCGGGGAGGGCCGGGCCGGGGGTGCGCGGAGCGCTGCGCGGCCGCGGGGGCAATGCGTGGGAAAGTCCGCCGCAGGGTCCGATGAGCTCAGCCAACATGGCGTCCCCGGCCCTGCTCGCTCCGCGCCGCGCGGAGCCGGGGCTGGGGGGGGGGGCGTTCCGCCCTCCGCGCAGCGGCCCGCGGGGGGAAGCGGCCGGGCCGGCCGGCGGGAAGAGTTGCCGGGCCGGCGGCCGCGGCTGGCGGTGTAGCTGCTTCCCCCGGAGCTCGTATCCCATCTGCATGTAAATGACCTGTGGAAGCATCTCCCCCGTGCGAGCGCGGCTCAATGGCCATTGAAGCGGAGTCGACCTACCCCGGGGTGTTATATTTAGGGTCTGCGCCTGCAGAGACAGCGGGATCCTCGGGAAGGTGCCTTAAAAAGGGGGGGGGAAGGGGAGTGGGGGAGAGAGAAGGCAAAGGGAAGGAGAAAGGGGGGATGTTTCGAGGCGCTCCGTAACCGCCGCCGCTGATAACGAGCGGGATGTGGAAATAGAGATGGATTTTATTTTTATTTCTTTTTTTTTTTTTAATTAAAACTTTAGTGGGTCCTGGGGATCGCGCTCGCTTCGCTTTGCTTTGTAGAATGGAAAGAGATACACGGAGAAACGCAGGCCTTGTCAGGATTTATTGAAGTTGGGTTTAAAAAACGTGCTTCAGATGATTTTTCCCATTTTCTCAGATTTCAAAGGCTCCCCGCAGTGCGGCTGCCTAATTAATGGTGAAATTCAACTAAATCTAATTATGCAGTAATTTTAAAGCAGTTAGTCCTGGGCGCTGCTTTGTAATAGGAACCCAGTTTTTAAAGTTTGCTTAATGTGTTGGTTTAGGGAGCTGGGGAGGCGAGGGGTGTAAAGCAGGGCTGTGGGGTGGGGTTTTTTTGGTCTCGTCTTCCCCCCACCCCCTTCCCCCCCCCACCCCCCTTTTGTAAAGCAAAAAAATGCAAAATATAAACCCAAAATACCCAGCAAACGGCAAGGAGAGGGGCTGTGTTATCCATCGTATGTGATACGGGTATTGAGTGAGAAGCACCAGCGAAAGTGTAAATAACACAGTAGTTAATAGGGACCATAAAGGTATTCCTGGCCTGTGGATTTCCAAGTGCCAAGCTGTTTTAGAGAGGATCTTGAATCCTGCGGTAATAAAGGGGCAACGGAGACCCACAGCGTCTCTTCTTGGAAAATAGAAACCAGATTTCTGCTATTGAACATCTATTGTCATTAAGAGGAGAGGCTTGTGCTCACGAAGTTATAAATCTTATCACCCTTTTGATAACACAGTTGTAATCAGTTAGCATCGCATTCAAACCCAATTGTAAAACTGCCTAATTTAATGTCATACATGTCATTAAAACTTTATTTTTCCCTCTTCTCTTTTTTTTTTTTTTTTCCTTCCCCTCTCTCTACCCATCCCATCCCCCCCTCTCCTACACCCCCCCCCCCCCCCCCCCCCCCCAAGTAAAATGTCAACAGATCTGGCGTGGTAACGTGCAGCAGGGAGAGCTCGGGGTGGCTGTGCGGCTCCGGGGGCGAGCCCGGTGCTGTGCTGAAGAGGGTTTGCCTTCTTCCCGTCTAGGTAATCGGAAGCGTTTATATCATCTGAGAAGAAGCTTAGGGAAAAAAATAATAAAAATAGAAAGGGGAGGTGGGAGACAAGGGAGAGGAAAACGCAATCCTTCTCCTTCCTTCACAATTGCAATCGCTCAATGAAGTTCTTTGAAAGAAACTTGTCTTATGATTAGCTAAGCAAACACATCTGCTTTCCTAGTTTGGGCTTAGCTAATTATCAAAACAAAGGGGCCGTTTCTTCTTCTACCTTGCTGCAAAGAAGATGTTGTTTCAAGAGTCCTGCCCCTCATCCACACACACGCAGCCCCTATCCCAGCCCTTCCCAGCGAAGCACCACGCTCGTTTTATTGGGATTACCGATGGGGAAATGAGTTTGCGCACTCCTCTTCCTTAATGTTAAGCTTTATCATTACCTTCCTTGGAACAATATTTTTCCAACCAAATGTCCCTGTGGCAGGGTGGAGGTGGGGTGGGAAGGGAGGAGGGGGAAGGTGGTTTTGAATTGCGGACCAACTTCGCAGCTATTTGAATCAAGCCTGCACTCGGTTGATTTTAGTTGACAGAGCGTGTGTTGAAGCTGAACTCTATAATTTGCACTTCTGTTCTTTTATTAGAGTTGGACAACGAACTAATGAGCTTTCCCCCAGCACAGTGTCACTTGTATTTATTTTCTTTTGGAAACTTTTAGATAGAAGAAGTGTTCTTGAGAAAGGGCAGAGGTGGGGAGAACGTTTTGCGTGGTTGGTTTGTGGTTTGGTGCGGTTTTTTTTCTTTCCCTTGAGGTGCGGGGATCAAGTCTGTGTTTGTGTGGATGTGCGCGTGTGTCCCTGTCCCCCGCGAAAGGCGACCCACGGGGTATTACAGGAGGTTAAGCTCCGAGCTTGGTGTGAAATCCGGGCGACACTGTCCTTGGCAGGACTCGGATGGTGGGAAGATAACGCAGAGGTGATCCTCGCAAGACACCCGAATCCCCCCCTCCCAAATAAATCCTTGCTCCTGCGGCGGAGGGTGCGCGGTGCGGGCGCGCTGCGGTGCGGAGCGGGGGCTGGATGAGCGGATTTGATCAGATCTCTGTGCAGGAGCGGGTTAACTTTATAAAAGCAAGAGGTGGCTTTAAACGTGTACCTGAGAGACAGTGGAAGAAGGGATTTTTAAAAAGCTAAATAGAAAGGTTTCTAAAAAGAAAGACAGAAGGAGAAAAAGCCCAAAGGAAGGATTTCCACACACACAGAAAGCAGGGCGAAATGTTTGTCACTACGTGCCCACCAACGCATGACACTGCGCACACTGCTCGGAGCCTGCTCCATCCGTCTGAGTCGCGAGATATTTTGAATTTTGATTCCAGTGTGTTTTCTTTGAACTGGGCCTTTCGGTTTATTAAGGCAGGAAGAGGAACTCAGCAATCCTCTTTGAAACACGCTTGGTTTAACTATTTTACACAAGTTTGCCCAGGTCCCTGGAGATTCTCCAGTTGAAGAAGATTGAAATTAGAGTTAAAAGCTGGCGGGGGGGTGGGGGGTGGCGGGGTAAGGGGGTGGAGGGCGAGTGTGAAAGAGGGTGATGAATCTATTGTAAATGCTCTCCTGTATTCTTATGTGTTAGTGAACGGAACAGAAATGCGCGTCGCCTTGTTTGATCCATACGCACGCATCTGCATGTATGAGGGTGTATGTCATATACCCTCTATATGTATACATGTACACACATATATAGGCCACGATTAATATTCTGAGAAATGCAGGAGAAAAAACTGGTATTTAGCGGCCATGCAGAACGGCGCACTCTGTCTCCCAGCAGCTTTACTCCCAAACTTTGCCTTTTCTTTTGTTTTCTTTTCTTTATTCTTTTTTTCCCCCCTTCTTGTAAATTGCTGTTAACGTGTGTCTTTATGTTCTATCTATAACTAGGATGTAATCAGGCGCCCCATGTCTCTCTCTGAAAGCATTTAATAAATGTCTATTAAAGCGCTACAAATGTAAGATAAATTTAGTGGCGCTGCTGTCTCCCTGTATCCAAACGGTAATGATGGATTTATCAACAGGGATTCGCCTTCAGCGCAGTGAGAGAGATTTACTCAACAAATAAGTCGGAAAAGCACCCACCCAAATACAATCATTTATACGGAAACTGATTTCTTTACAGCACCACAGATTCGAGGGAACATACCGCTTATCGCCTTCTTTTTTTTTCTCCTTCGCTTTTTCTCCCCCTCCCCCCCCCCCCCCCCCCTTTTATTTCCCCCCTTTTTAACATAATCAGAGGAGCTGGGAGCGTGTGTCTGTCTGGTTCGGGAGATTGCCAGTGGAAGCTCCCAGACTCGAACAAACCCGGATCAACGCCTAATTTCTCAACATCACCCTCTCTCTCTTCCCCCTCCCCACCCCCTTTACTTATTTCTTTTCCTTCAGCCCCAAAATGTCGACGATATGTGTATTCGCTATAAAAAGTCGTCGAGTTGCGGAGTCCAAGATGAGTGATTAAAGGGTGTGTGTGTGTGTGTGTGTGGTGAAATTGTCCCCGAATTATCTGTGTGTCGCTTCCTAAATGCCTGCGAGCGGCTCTTAAGAGTCACACCGCCCGGGAGAGATGCTGTCTACCTCTGCTGAAATTTCTCTCTCCTTTTTCTTAGCCCTTCCTTTGAACCCTACCCATTAGCCTGTATGCGAATAAAAGGAATGAACTCAGAAAGGACCACCATTCATTGTTGAATTCAAGCACTGTAAAAGAATTACTGAAATGCAGCCACATAGCATCCTTAAGATTATTTCCCTTTCCTAGAAAGTAGCTCCTAACCTCGGATTTCCCACACACACACACACCCTCCTTCCCTGGTCTTATTTCCCCCCTTGACCACATCTTTCTCCGATTCGCCTTGGGAGAAAAAAAGAAACACAAACCAAACAACAACAACAAAAAAATAAAACCGTGCTGATTTGATGGAGTCCTTTAAACAACAAGCATGCGAGAGCTGTATTCATTCTGAAACATTAACCCTATTTTCTGAATTTCCTTCCTTTCAAATAGCTGCTCGTATTTTACTATCCTGGATCCCCGATTTAAACATCCGCAGTTCTAGGAGCTTGTTAGATACATCTATATTTTAATCTAATTTAATTTAATTTCGGTATTGTACTTAAAATAACTATAAATAAACCCGAGAACTTGTATTTTCCTTTGCAGAGAGTTTTTTATTCTTCTCTAGAAATTTCATTGAGATGTCTCTGTACTTTGTTTGTCAGTTATCTTTGTTCCTTTTAAATAAAGGGCTTTTAAATGGACTTATTGCTCCCAGCGTGGGTTCTTCTCTCTAAATGTTAGAAAATTGTGCCATCTACCCGCTATTCTAAGTACTGTCACACTCAGAGACCTCCAAGGACCTTCCAGCCCCAACTTCAATACAGCTGTGTCAAAGGGTGCCTAGTAGCGAGAGGAGAAAGGTTTGCGCGGATTTTACAGATTTCCAGCCTGAATCGCTCTCTGAAGCGCCAAAATGATCTGCAAAGATGCAGTTGGCTTCCTTTGATGGCTGGCTCTCCGGCCCCAGCTCCAACCCAAGCCTTTGCAGGAACTAATGAAGCCTCCCTGCCTTAGCTACATGGCACTTTCTCTCCAGTGCATAGTTTTCCTGCTAATTTTAGACACGAAAAGTGTGGGTGTGCAGGGAAAGTGGGGGAGGGAGGGGGGAGGCAGTGACGACTCTGTCTTTTTTTTTTTTTTTTTTTTTTTTTTTTAAGAGAAATGGTCAGATATTTATAGCCATGGCCTCTAATGAGGAAAATATATTGTTGTTAATTGAAAAAAAAAAAAAAAGTTCACTTTTTGAGGTTGGTTATGCCTGATTAGCTAGGGATGCTGCTGGATGGGTTTCCAAATGAGGGATGAGGAAAACAGAAATCTATATAAACTTTACAGGCCTTTTTATTTCCACTCAAATACTTCGCACAGTAACCCAGTTCTACCCCCTTAACCGGGCTGGAACATTGGTGTTCAGGTTTAAGATTAGATTTCGAAATCTTTCTTGCTCATGGGTAAGTAGAAATAGTTGGAAGGGTGTCTTTAATTTTTTTTTGTTCTTTTTCCCCTAAAAAATAAAATCAGAAGTGCCTTCTAAATCAGTTAGCACGGATTAACAGTTTCCAAGTTTATGGTGTAGTTACATGTCTTCGAAATTATTTTTGCACCCCTTAGGAGTATTAGGAGGGAATTGCGAGTGTCGGCTGAGTATTTATGGGTGGGGGGAAAAAACAGTGATACGCTTTATGACTTTTATGACTTGTTTCACACTGTTCGAGAAATGGAGTTTTAAGCAACATACAATTAAAACTATATTGCTCTTTGGAGAAATTCCAAGAAACTCCAGAATCAATTAGTTTAGATCGTTGGATACTTGTGGCTAAAAAGAAAAAATATATATAATATCAAAGTGAAAAAAAGGCCAGCCAAGGACAGCTCTGCTCCAGATGTAATTTTTAAGTCCCTGCTATATAGACCAGACAGGCTGCGCAGACCCGCTTCTCCGATTTCTCATTCTCCATTTACTCTTGTCGGAATATCCAGGCACCACAGAATCATTTTTCTTTCCTTTTTCCCGTGCGTTGCCCTGTTCGTTCCCTTTCGGGCTTTTCGGGCAACTTCGCGATTTGCTTTTTTCCCCCACCCCCGTTTGATTCTTTACAGTGTCTTTTTAACTATTCCGGTGATTATTTCTGTTTGTCAGGTACTCGGGGTAAAACTTTGTCCTTCGCTACCCACAAACTCCCTCCTCGCAGGCGAAGCCAGATTCAGCCACTCTTTAATTCCCAGGTTTAAAAATAATCCTAATTTTAGAAAGCCTCTTCACCAGCCGCTCTCTTCCCTTGATCACAAAGTGTTCAGTCATCTTCAGTGCGATCTTCGCCCCTTCCCCATTTTTTTCTCGCCTTGCCCCAGATCCTTTTCCACGCCACATCTCTGGGAGCTGCGGTTCTCCCTGGGACCGGGGCTGCTCCCCACCGGCCGCAGCTGCAGCGCTGGGGCCGCAGCGGCTGGGACACGGGTCGGCTCCGGGCATCCCAAACCATCCCACCGCCCTCCATCTCTCCCGGGAAGATCATTGTCTTTCCCTATTCTTTGCAACGTTTATTTTTTTCTGGTCAGAAAGTCGTCCCCGGCCGTAGATGTCATGGAGTCCACTCGCAGGTTTTCCTTCCTACAGGATCTAATCTCAGCCAACAAGTTTCTCCCTTAACTCCTGCAACATTACTAATTAACGACCCCTGGAAATTAACTGTACGGTGACCTAAAATTTTATCTTCTCGGCTGACAGTTTCACTTAGCCTTAAAAAGAAACGGGGTGTGTGTGTAAGAAGGGGTGTCACTAAATAAATAATAATAGTAATAATAATAAACAACTCTGGGAGAAGCCTATGCGAAATATCTTGCGGGAAAAGCCTTAAAAGAGACATTTGACATCCAGAGTAGTTTTACATCGACTCTGAAGGAGGCTTAAAGGAGGAGGGAGAAGAAGGGCTACCATCCAGCAAAGTTTGCTGGACTTTATTCAGATGAAGCTCCATCTTTCCCTCTCTGAAGCCAACGGCGAACTTGTACAATAGGAGGCAGGTCAGAGCACATCACACTGCCCATATTGTCTCCTGTAACATGGGGAGAACCCTGCCACCTTCCTCAGCTGCCTTTAAAAAAAAAAAATACTTTTATTATGCTCCACGCCTGATAGACAACCCCTCCTCTTTCGTACTTAGTATTTCCTATTCCCTTTACAGAAGGATGATTCATTTTGCACTGTCACCATTTCCAATTTTGTGGGTTTACTGATGTCTTACTTAAAAAAAAAAAAAAAAAAAAAAAAGTACACTATTCCTACCCCAAAGGTCTCATTAGCCTCCGCTGGCTGCTTTTAAGACAGCAGCTTGCTCTCTCTCCTCCAGCTGAATTTGTCCAGCCCCTTCATCTTCTCATGTTTTATTTCGAGGTTTCACTGGGGAAAAAAAAAAAAAAATTAAACCCCAGAAAGGTCAGCTTCTCCCCGCTCCAGCATCTCCGCATCCCGCTCGCAGCCCGGGGGTGCCGTCCCCCCTCCCGCTGAGAGCGGGGCCGCCTCGCTCCCCCCGCGCCCCCCGCTCCCCGCCTGCCCGGCGCACCGGCCCCGCACCGGCCCCGCACCGCGCCAGCGCCGCGCAGCCGGGCGGCACCTTCCGCGCTTTATCTCCCGCACGCTCTGGTGAGGGGATTACTGTTATTGTTATTATTATTATTAAAGGCGATATTCAAATGGGTCCCTGTTTGTCTCCGCCACCGGCGTGTTTCAGAGCGATTATTTCATATCTCTCCTACAGAAGTAAGCCATCCCTCAGCCCTGGGTCAGGCATTGATCTCCCGGCAATGTAACAAACGGCCGGGTTAATTTTCCCTCATTACCATTTCCATAGCTCTGCCTGCACACGCAGGACGGAGCCCTCCAGCCCGCAGCCCCGGCTGCCGCCGTGTGCGGCTCCGGCCGGGCACACCCGCGGGGACACGCAAGTGGCGTGGCAGCACCCCAAAGCCTCGCACCCCTCTCCAGCACCCCCAGCAGCATGCGGCCGTCTCGCTGCTTTTCTCTTCCCCCGTCACCTTGCCTGACCCCCCCTCTTTGTACGTATTTGGGGGTTTCTTTGGGGTTCTATTATTTTTTAAAAGTTGTTCTGCTCGCTATAAATTAGAAGGATTTTTTTTTTTGCTCACCCCGTTTACTTCTTAATCTTTTTTTTTTTTTTCCCCTTGAGTCTTTTCATTCACTGGTTGCAAAAGAAAAGGGGGTTGGTCAACACCAAAATGGCAAAGTTCAGCTTGGAGAAAAAAAAAAAACCCACCCTCCAGCTACCTACAAAGGGGCTCAGGGCTTTGTAATGGCAGAAAGAAACAAAAATGAAAAGAAAATTGCAGTTGAGGCTAAAGTGTGAGAGTGTGTTTGTGTGTATGTATATCTGTGTGTATTTTTAAAGGTTTCTTTGAACTGCCTTTGTGCTGACTAGGCAAAGCTCCTTGCCAATGCTAGTCACGGTTTAAGGAACTTTGAGTTAACCTCTTATATCGAATGAATCTTTTCATTTGGAAACCAATAAATCTCAATCTCTAGCCACCTTTTGTAGAACGGGCTGGGGCTTACCAAGGCAAGGCTGAAGCTTATAATAAAGAAGAGATAAAGTTTGCCAAAGTTTGTTTGTTGGGTTTTTTTTTTCCCTTCCCCTTCTTCCTCCTCTTCTTCTCTCGTAAATAAAAGTTTTGAGATGGCAGCATTTGGAAGCAATCCGGAGAAGGACTTGGATCTATGCATTGTTTCACAGTAAGCCTATTTACTTAAATAGAGTCTTCAGGGATTCAAACACGAAAATGATTTATAGTTTTCCAACAAGTCATTATTTTGGTCAGTTGTTGAGGGTGGGGTTGTGGAAAAGGAGGGGGGTCCATACAGTCTAATAATCAATGTGTGTCTATGGAAAGTGAAAAGGGAGGGGTGGGGAGGGGAGGGTTCTGCAGATAAGTAGGGTTAACACTATAAACATTACAGACAATTGAGTTTTCCCATCTGAGAGGGAGTTGGGGAGAAAAGGGGTCTTCACATTTATCAGGCATTGGAGAGGGTGCGTGTGGGTGTGAATGGGAGAGGGGGGGAAATACATTTCTCAAATCAGTTTGGAGTCGCTCCTTTGGTTTCTGACTCGCACTTTTGCGTATAGGGTATCATTTCTTTGAAGTACTTTGAAATCTGGCGTTGCGTCTAATCTTTGGATGGGAGATGTGACCACGAGAATCAATGTTTTGATTTATTTTTCAGTACTTATCTCCTGTCTAGTCTCCCTCGCTCGCTCGCCCTCTCGCTGATTATGCCATATTTATACGTGTGTATACATTATATACATATTATATATATAATCCCCCTGTAGACATCTTTTTAAAAAATCATTTGCAATTTCTCTTTCACGGAGGCGCAGTTCACTTCTCAACCCCTCTCTTTATCCTGTTTTATTTCAAGACTCTGTCTTCTTGCCGTTACCAAATTGTTCCCATCCAGGAGTTATTAATTACTCTTACAAGGCGGGAGATTCTTAACTAATAACAAAGTTGTAAATTACCACCTTCCCTCAAATATTTCTCATTTGTCAACCCTGATTGATTTGATTAATATTCCACCGGCTGAGATCATTTCAAGTTGCACTATATAATCAGCAGCACCAGGCTGCTGTGTGGAGCTTCTGCTTTCGGAGGTTTCTCTCCAGCCCTTAAGCTGAAGTGTATTTTGCGATTGCTCTAGAGGAGGTAAACGCGGACCTATCGCTTAGAGGACTTTCAGGCGCAGAGGCTGAATACGGTGTCGGGAAATAAAATGAACCAAGCGTGTCTGTTTGGTTAAAAAAACCCAAAAAAAACCAAAACAAAACACAAAAAACCCCACCACCACCCAACCAAAACACACCAAAACAAAACTGGGGCGAAAAGAATCAGAAAAGAAAAAGAAACGAATGACAAGCCCTCATGTAAGCCTGGAAGAAAACACGGGTTTCAGCCCTGCTTGCGAGGCTGGTTCAGCCCTCGCTTGAACTCTCCCACAGTCCCTCCTTGCCTTGCCTCCAGACCGTCACATCGCCTGGAATAAGCACCCAGCACCTCGATTTATGTTTTGCTTGTGGCCTCAGACACACAGAAATAATAATAATAGCAATAGCGTGTAAATTACACCCTTCCCCCCCCCTCTTGAAACGATAGACAATAAACTTGGCTTCAGCCCCTCTTGCTCCACCGCGAGTGGCACTGGGGTTTCTGGTTCAAAACCATCACGTTGGCTTAATTATGTGACTGTAAATAACGGCGCGATCATCTTCCTCTGCTTTTAAGAAAAAAAAAAAAAAAAAAAAAAAAAAAAGAAGAAGAAAAAGAAAAGGTCATCTGGGGGAGCTTCCTGCCCAGTGCCGTAGCCGAACCTACGCGCACCGCTGCGCATATGCGTGCCCCACACCTACCAAGCTGTATATATGATATAACGTGGGAATCACTATATATAAAAGTGACCCCTGCCCGTCTGAGCTCGGGCATCAGATCCCGGCTGCTGCCCTTGCAAATCATCAATAGCCGCTCCCTCCGCCACCACTTGAGTTTTAATCTTAATTATATTAAGTGAAGTAGAGGGTTTGCCATGGAATTGAACATGATGCACGACGGCTGCCTGTTAAATGATCGATTGCGAATATCGCCTTTCTCCTCTCTATCGATATTCACAATACGCCTTATCTGCGGCCGGAGGGGTAGTAGCGCCGGGGCTGGTGGGTTTTGCTGGGTTGGGGTTTTGTGGTTGGGGTTTTTTTCTTTTCTTCTTCTTTTTTTTTTTTTTTTTTTTTTGTGGAAATGTAAAAATGAGAGACTAGAGTGAAATAACATTCCGCCCAGTCACCTGCAATTCAATATGCACACAAGAGACGCCGATGTATATGAGACGATTTTAATTATGATTAGAAGACACACTCTGAGCAAGAAAATAGATTTGGAGGGAGGGGAGGGGGGGGGGGAAGGGGGGGCCGGAGGAGCATTAATGAAATCTTTCCCCGCGATACTAAAAGAAACAAGTGGTTGATACAACGGAGGTGATTTGTCACCCAGCTCCAAAGGGGGGTGGGCGATCGGATCTATGAGCATCAGTCCTTTCTTCCCCCCACCCCACCCCACCCCACCGGCACCTCTTTGAAGCAAATGATATGCCATGATGCCTGCCTAACAGGCAGAGCCTCACACCACGCCTTTGCCGGGCTCTTCCACCCCGGAGCGCCCCCCGCCGCCCCCCCCCGCCCCCGGCTCACGGGCACTGAGCGGCGGCGAGCCCGGCCGCAGACATGCGGCATCAGCTCGGAGCAGCGCCGTGCTCAGGCCTTAAGTAGATTGATTGTATTTGTGCACATGAAACCTTTTGTCTCGGCCCGCGGATCACCGGCCTTTTCAAACGCAGCCGAGAAACAGTTCAGGGTCACTGGCAATTTCCAGCCCCGGTGGCGGGGGGGGGGGGGGGGCACAGGCAAAAGGTGACCCCGGCCAGCCGCCTCCCGGACTCGGGAGCCGGAGGGGAGGCGGTGGATGTGCGGAGCGGCTGGCGGAGCGGACAGGACCCCCCCCTCTCAGCCCAGGTCTGCCCTCCGCAGTCTCCTGCCGCTCCCCCGGGCCTGGGGGGCAGCCAGCCCCAGCCAGTCCCCCGCCCGCAGCCCCCCGCCCGCCCCGCGCCGGTGCTGTGCAGGAGCCGGCTATTTTTCTCAGGATGTGCCTTCCAAGTGGCATAATCTGTAGGAGTGTGAATCTGTTCTCGTTATGTTTGTCCCCTTCGGTATTTCTACAGGCTCTTTTTTTTTCTTTCCTTTCTTCCTCCCCCCCCCCCCCTTTTTTTTTTTTTCGGTATAAATTAACTCCGACTGAAACCACCAGATTGTTCCGAGGAGACTACCTCCCTAATGACTTCATCTCCAAAAGTTGACTGACACTCTAGCGAACTGCCAACACCTGTTTCCCAGCACCCAGACTCCAGAACCCACCAGACCTCGTAAATTTAGCTTCTCCCTTCTCCCCCCCCCCCCCCCCCAATAGATGACGTGAATATCTAAAGGGAAGGGGGAGGGGGAGATGGAACTAGGTCACATTTTAAACTTTTTATTTTTCATCTCTCCTGAGCGAAATCTGGAGATTAAAGGGCCGGACACCTCCTGCCGCTGCCCAGCCCCGCGGGGTGCCCGAGGCTGGTGGAAGCCCCGAGGTCAGGGTCGGGCTCCGGGGCTGGGGGCTGCCCGCGGGTCCTGCTTAGGCAGGATTTAGGTGCAAAGCTCAGCCCTGGCCGGCAGGTCCCCGGGGGTGTAACCACGACCCCAGCCCTTTCCTCCCCCGGTGCCTCGCCCCTGCCTTTTCCAGAGAACGCTCCAAATCTCGGGCGCTACCGTTCCCACCGGGGCTCCGCAGCGCCTCTGCCCCGCAGGTCCCTCCCCAGCCCCCGCCGGGCCCGATCCTGCCTCGCGGCAGGGATGGTGGCAGGCCGGGCCAAGGGACAGGGACCGCACCGGGAAATAGGCCACCCCGGAAAGAGGGGCCGAGCCCCGAGGGCGAGGAGGAGGATGGGCACGGCGGCGGGCAGCGCACCCGGGGCCCGGGGGGGGCTGGACCCGGCGCCAGCCCAGGAGCGCCGGGCAAAAGGAGGTGGTGATGCCCGGTTCCCCGGCACCCCCGTCGTTCCCCGCACGGTTTTCAGAGGGGAGGGGGAAGAAAGAAAAATGTCTTGTCAAAAGGGGAAAATCTTTTCCAGCTGCAGCTGCGACCTCGCCGGAGAGGCTGCGGGGAAACGGCTGGGAGCCGGCCGGGAGCGGGCACCCAGAGCCCGGCTGCCCCGCGGCCCCCGCTCCGCTCCGGGGCGGCCGCCCCCCTGGCCGGGGCTTAACCCGAACCCCTGCTCCCCGTGCAGAAGGGCTCTGTCCCCCCACTTTGTTCACATCCCTCCCTCCAAACCTCCCACGCTGTCCGGGGGGAGCCTTTACCACCGGGCCTAGAGCCCAGCGCAGGAGGAGGGCGAGGAAAGCCCCCAGTGCCCTCGGCATCTCTGCAGGATGCTCCTTAATCCCGGCAACATCTCCCTCTCCTACCTCCCTCCTCATTTCTCCAGTGGAGCTACACACCCCGAGAGGAGCCAGCCCGCTGTTGGGGGCACAGGTTTTGCGTGTCCTGGGGCGAGGGGAGAGATTTTGGGGGGTTACTGGGGCACGGTCACATTACAGCGGTCTCCATCCCGAGCGGAAACTCCAGGCTCCCAGAGCATCCCGCCCCACCCCGCCGCTACAAAGTTGGAAGTTGTTTTCTCTAGAAAAAAGCCTCCTGAAATTAATAGGCTGCAAACATAATTAATAGGTGGAATATGCAAAACGTTTGCGGTGTTTAAAAGGCTCATGGCAGATCCGCGTGCCTGTGCGAGATACTGAAATGTTGCAAGTGCTGGATATTAATGGGTAGGTTTTACGTAGCTTAAAAAAAAAAAAAAAAAAAAAGAACCAGGTTTTCTTTTTCTCACTTCTCGCTCTCCCTCTCTCTAATCCAGGAATCATTAGCAACCCCCTCTGGCTACATGTTTTGCATCAGTGAAACATTATGACATAGTTGTAATACAAACTCCGCTGACTTGCTCTGCATCTTGTGGTAGGAAGTGCAATAGCAATAAAAGCATTTTTAAAAAAAGACTCCGAGCATTAAGTCGTCTACCTGAAATACTCTTTTCTTAACCCCCTCCCCCGAAAAAAAAAAGGGGGGGGGGGGGGGGCAAGGGGGAACGAGGCAACTTTTCAGCCCGTGGGATCCACTGTCTGCACAGGGCAGGGGGAATTTCTTTGCAATCTTTTCTAACTCCTGGGGTTTTTTTCCCTTTTCGCATAATTCTGAGTATTTTTCATAATTTCTGGGTGTTGTTGCATCCCCCTGCGCTGCCCCTTCGCACCCCCTGGTCTTAACAAACCCGGACCAGGGACATTATCTCCCCGTAATATTAATTGTCAAAAGCAGCCTTTGCTCAATTATCTCTCTTCCACCTGTCGCAGCTGTTGGGTTATATTGTTCCCGGTAGAAATTCTCGCTGGAATTAAAAAATAGAGCGATTTTTCTCTTCTTTTCTGCTTTCTTTGAAATAATCCAATTGTGCTACCGCCGGCCGGGGGCCCGGCTGCTCCGCACCTCTATTTTCTCCATTACTCATTAACTAATATTCGCTACTTTCTGGTAAAGTCAAATGGCTCTTAATAGCTCTTTATATTCTCGGAATAACATGTGGAAGCTCTTAATCAATACTTAATAGCACGTTTCATGCTAAACAACTACCATGTGCGCTGGTGGGCAGGAATTCTCTGTAAACAGAAGGGCGAAGGGGAACCGGGGGACATTTGCCCTTCGTTGTCACTCAGAGCCAGCTCTGGGAGATGAGGACTCTCCTTTCCATCGCCCCTTTCCTCCCTGCCCGTGCCACTGCTCCCTCCTCAGCGGAGCCGAAAGGGACCCCCCAAACACCCCGTCCCCGCGCACCGCCTGACTGCTAGCCGGCCAGCGCAGAGATCCGCGGAGCGCTTTCAAACGGGCATGTGACACTGTCCCCATTGTGAGCCTGCAGGGGGGTCTTTCTCTTCCTTTTCTCTCTCTCTCTCTCTCTCTTTTTTTTTTTATAAATAATTTCCCAACAGAACCTTCCAAGTACTGAAACTATTTCGAGACCTTACGTTTTCATCTTCTTTACATTTACTTATTCACTGCTTATTATTCCCTTAAACGATGCGAGAATTTCGGACTGTGACAGCTGAGGCTGGTGTGGGGTTTTTTTCACCATGTACTTTTTTTTTTTTTTTTTTTTTCCTGGGGAAAACAAAGAGATTAAAAAATGTAAAGGGATCCCGAGAAATGTCATACTTGTACGTGCTCCATGTAGTTAAAGAAATTACTCTGCCTTTTACGTGCCATTTTGATAATCCAGAACAAAGTAGTTAAATGCCTTTTTTTTTCCCTTCCCGTGCAGAAATTACGGCAGGCGCTGCCTGTGCGCCCGTGCCATAGCTGGCGGGAAGTGATCCTTCGATTTTGCTCATTTTAACTGAATGTACAAGTCTGTCGTAGTTGTTTGTGCTACAGGACACTTGTGAGTTCAAACTCCCGGAGAGGTTAGGCACCAAAAAAAAAAACCAAAAAAACCCCAAAACACAAAGAAATAAAAAAAAAGGACCTTCCAGGGAGGCCGAGGAAAACTATCTGTTATGTTTTACAGCTTCCCTGAGACCTGGCAGCTTGCAGTACCCCGGGAAGCTGTGCCCTGCGGTTCTGCTGTGCCCCCGGCTCCGCACGCGCGGCCCCGCCGCGGGAGGGCCCGCAGGTGCGCGGGCGGCGGGGCCGGCTGCGCGGCGCCCCGCGCCCTGCAGTTGCGCCCTGCGCAGCAAGGTGGCGGTAGGGAGCGCGGCGCCCGCGGCCCGGCGCGACAGCGGCGCGGGGCCGGCTGCGCGGCGCCCCGTGGGTGCGCAGCGGGGAGCCAACCCCGCCAGAAAGAATCAGCGTAATAAATAAAACGTGTTTTTATAAAAACACGGTCCGGTCGGCGAGAGCTATCCGCGCTCGGAATTCCCCCCCTCCGGTGCTCGCTAGCCGGGGAGCACCCACTTTCCGCACCCGCGGACAGTCCGCGGTCCCTGCCCACCCCAACTTCACCCTGTCCCCGGGCCACCCCACCTCCCACCCCGCCGGCTTGCTTGGCCGCGGAGCTCCGCAGGGCCCCGGGAGCGCGGGGGCTAGCTTCCTCCCGGGGCGCCGTCGGGCACCTCTGCTCCGTTTTTACGGGGGGACACTATTATTTTAGCAGGCAAGCGATCACGCCCACGGCATTAAGTGAAAGCAAACGCAGGGCAACAACCTGTGTAGTTTGTTTAAAATAATTCCTCCTCTCCCACAGCTTTGCCCCCCGACAGCGAGTTGCTACCGTTGCACTTCGGGTGCGGATTTATTAATAACCGCCTGTTATTGGCAATAGTTTTATAGAGCAAAATACCCCACGGAAACCTGAAGGTGCAGGCAGGAAAACTGCTGCAAAGGTGAATTCCCAGCATGGCACGCAAACGCGGACTAGCCAGTTTTTACCTGGTCAGGGAAGTTCCTGAACGCTTTGACGACTGCTGTCATTTCGGATTGCTTTTCTGTGATTTAGATTTTTGTTTAGTGTTTTAAACATCTCTAAAAGACGGGGGTGGTGGTGGTGGTGGTGGTTGTGATGGTGGAAAAAGTCTTTTATGGCTCTATCTTTTCCCTACAATACCTGCAACCTTCTCCGAAATGATCGGTTGTAGATTAGAAAAAAAGAAAAAAATTAAGCCTAATAGCGTATGAAAAATATTCAGTGAGCTGAATTACTCAGAAATACCTTTTCCTTTTATTCCCCCCCCCCCCCCCTCCGTATTTTAAACAGCTGTGATAGAAGTGCGATGAAGAAACGGAGAGAATTATTTACTGCTACGCCAGTGCTAACTTCCACCTCTCTGGGCGTGGGCAGTACATGCATGATCATGCATGGTGCTTCTTCAGTGCGTGTGAAGCATCTCTGTTCTGCTCTTCCTCTGTCCCCTGCCACTTTCTCACCTTGTCTGTAACTTTCGGAGCCCGGAGTGTTTATTTTCTTTTTATTATTGTTTTTAATCCCCGCGTTAGGCACACAGGTTCCCCATGCAGGTCAGGTCATTAGGAATGTTAACGTCGAGACAAAGAATTATAAACACGATCTCCAAGTCTCTCTCAATTCATTTCTTCAACCATTTTATTCGGTTTAAGTGATGAAAAGTGACAGTTCTGAAATAGACAGCTTTTAAAAGTAATGAAGTCAGATGACGCTTTAACCTGTCGATTGCTATAAATCAACTTTGAAAAAGATGAATGAACAATATTATTTGCTGGCTTAACTAGGAGTTAATACAGTGTCGCATTAGGAGCGGCGGGGAGCTGCGGCGGCGTTGGGTGCTGCAGCCCTTCCCAAGCCTCTCCCCGCAGCGAAAAATAACCATGTTAAAGCAGCAAATATCCCACCTTGTACGGGACCCAGTGTCATTTTCACCGCTTTTATTATGGACCCTCGAAGGGAAAAAAGGGGTAATTAAACGATCCCCAACATCCAGCTGGGAAAGGGAGGCATCTGCTATTATCTTTCTTTTTTTCTTTTTTCTTTTTTTTTTTTTTTTTTTTCATTTTTAGAGGCCTTCTCAGCGCAACTCTCGCCGCTTTGCTGGTTTTTAAGGCCAAACTGGTCCGAGTCCTGAACCCACCACCTCCGCCGGGCAATGCATGCAGGAACGTGTTCAAAATAAATATGGGCCATTTCCTCTCTTTTTACCTGATTAATACCTGCGTGCTACCAGGCGCGGTGTGGGGAAGAAAAATTAAAAGAAAGAAAAGAAAAAAAGAAATTAGGAGGAATAATAGAGGAGGAAAAGGTCTATTCTTTTTTTTGGGGGGGAGACAATTTTCGCTGGCGAAGCTTTTTTCCCTTCCAAGTGCAGGCGTGGGCAGGACATCGCCGGTCCCTCCCGTCCCTTCCCGGGCTCGCCTGCAACCCGAAAAGTATTGCAAAGGAAGTAATTAACGCTCCTTTCTAATGAATTATTATGAATGAATTAATGACTGTGATTACATGTGCGGAGGGCTCGCTCCCGCAGGCTCCCCCCTCGCCCTCCCCAAATCCCGGCCTCGCTCTGCGGCGGCACAGGGCTCCCGTCCGACCCCGGGCCACCCGGCGTGGGCAGCGGGGGTCCCTTTGGTCTTGGAAAACAGGGTTGCTTCTCGGATTTTTCTACCCTTTTTTTTTTTTTTAGGTTGTAAAATGGTTTTAAAGCAAGTGGTAAATTGGAAAACAAACGACGGGGACCCCGTCTGTGATTTAGGGCAGAGGTAGACTTCTCACTGGCTTTGCTCCCCTTCTCTTTCTCTGCGGATCCGAGAGCTGCCCCTGCCCCGCCGCAGTTCGCCTGCCTCCGTGTTTCCAGCGCTCCTAATTTCCCGCCCGGGGTGGCGAGAGGCTCCGGGCGGTGGCAGCGGGTGCGGGGGGCGGTCACGGCCCCACCTCGGGACCAGCGACCACGAACGCTCCCTGGGCTGGGGCGGGGGACGGAAGGTGTTACCCCGGCGGCTCCTATACGGTGTTACCGATTTTAGCAAGTCTCGGCGCCCCCGGCCCCCCTCCCCGAGAACCGCAAGAGCGGAGAACTGGAGAGAGAACTTTCTCCGCTGCTGCGAAGGTGACCTTTGGGAAAGTTTCCGCACTTTCTCTTTCACCGCTCAAGGACTATTTGAAGTTTCTTGGCTGCCTACACTCTCTCCAAAGCTGAACCTGTCTTTTACATTGCTCTTCTCAAGTCTCTTTATCCTTGGAAAAGATTGAGGCGCAAATACATTTTTCTTCCCTTTTTTTTAAAAAAAACAATTGATCCCTCTGCGTGAAGCTCTCTCCTGAAAAAAACAATAACCTCTCTCTTTAGAGACGAGCTTGCGAGAAAGGTAAAACACTTCCATACCTGTTGCAAGTACCTGAGTGCAGATTCCCCCCCAATTCCCAGTGTCCTCCCAGTATGAAGCCTCAGCTGGTGGCTGCGGCCCCGGGCTGGGTCCGACGTGAGCCGGCTGATGGCGTTGCCGGAGGAATCCAGCGGTTCGCAGCGGGGGTGCGTGAGTGCCGCCCCCCGGTCGCCCGTGGCCATGGGGACCCTGCCCGCCCCGGCAGCACGGCCCGGCCCTGCCCGTGCCCCGGCGCTCTGCTGCGGGGGGGAGCGCTCCCCTCGCCCGCCACCACGCGTGTGTTTTCCAGGCGCTCCGGGGAGATGTCCCCGAGGTTTATTTGCACGGAAGATGCGGAAGCAGCTGCAGGCGAAGATTTGTTTTTACGGTAGGAGTTTGTGGGGACGACCTCGGCCCAGCTTCCCTTGCATCCCCCCGGGCCACCAACCCAGCGATGCCCTTGCCGCCGGCTGAGGCCAGAGCCGGCCCGAGCGAGTCCCCTGCCCCGGCCAGCCCCAAGGTGCCCGGCAGCGGGGAAAAAGGCCACGGAAAGAAACTTTCCCCTCTATGATTGTGTTACCTTTGGCTGAACGTGTAATGAAAATCCTCGGAAAATGTTACACAACACGAGGATGCCCTTTTGGAGCAAAGTTTCCAGAAAAGCCTGGCCGCTTCCCTGGGGGCGAGGGGCGATGCTGGGGCCGACGTTATCTCCCGGGAAGCACAAGCGCATCCTCCGCGGTCCAGCCACGGCTTCCCCCCTTCCCGACCCGGCACCCGCCGAAACGTGAGCCCGAAAATAATATAACCCGTCTGCGGCCGCAGACATATCTCTCGCCCTTACAGTGTTACAAAAAGCATTTAAATTAATCAGGGAGCTCCCCACGGCTACTAATTAGGTAGGGAGGGAAGGGAGGGCTGGCCGGGGCCGGCGGGCAGCGCGGCCGCGGGTTTTGCGCCGCGCCAGGAGGAGTCGGCGGTTGCGCCCCCCTCCCCGGGGCTGAGGGCTGGGGAGGGGCCAGGGGTCGGTGCTTTGCCCCCGGCGGGGCGGCACGTTGCGGTGCCGGTGCCGGCGGGCGCTGCTTGCAGGAGCGGAGGGATGCGGGGGGGCGGGACACGGGACACACCGCTTCCACCGAGCTGTCCCGGGGAACACGGGATTAGCGAGGACATTGCAGCCGGGGAGCTGCATCATCCCCCCTAAATCCAACTCCAAGACATGACGGGTGGGTTTATTTTATGTTATTTCATTTTATTTTATTTTAATTGCCCAGATCTCGCGATAAGGCAAACCTGGCGAGAGCTGCCTCTCCCCTCCCCCCGCCCCCCAAAGTTGTGATGAAAAAAGCAGAATAAATAAGTCTCCCCCTACCCCATCACCACCCGGTACCGTGGAGGCATCTTGCCCGGAGCGGGCCGGGGGCAGCGGGGCCGGGGGGAGGGGGGGGGGGGTGCGGGTGTCGTCCCTAACGCTGCAGGGAAAATCTCCTGGCCGGGTGGCATCTGCGGGCTGGGCAGGAGGGGGTGTGTACGATGCTGGAGAGAGGCGAGCAGCCCCCAGGAGACCCCTTCTCCCTGAGTCCCAAACTGGATATTGCAATGTTTGCAACCTCCCCACCCCCTTCCTCACTCCTGGTAGGAACCAGCTCTATTCCCAGCCAGCCGGGCACCACGCCCCTCGCAAATCCAGCCCGGGGATGCACCTTGTTTCTTGCTACTGCTGCCATTATTATTATTATTATTATTATTATTATTATTATTATTATTATTATTATTACAATGATGCCGTGGCTCCGGTGCTGCCCAGAGGCACAGGTGAAGGGCTGGGGCTGGGGGAGGTTGACCATGGCACAAGGAGGGGCTTTAGGGTGAGGCTGGAGGGGCTCAGGTGAAGCCGGGGCCGCAGCCCCGCTCCGCCCGCAGCTGCCGCCCGCTCCGCAGCGCCGGCGGCTCCGCGCTGCGCCGGGTGGGTGGGAAGCGGGGCGGGGGGGTGGGGGTGGGGGTGGGGGGAAGGCTTGGAAACCCGTCCAATTTTCCTGTGAAAGAAAAGAAAATAATCAGAGGGGAGAGGGACTGTGGTGAATTGGTGTGAAGGAAGTGGGATTATTGCCTTAATTTTGGACAATGATAAGCGAATGAGGTAAAAACAAAACTCGCTTCATTATATACAACAAAATGTAATTTATACCCAGGGATGCCTGTCCACTGAGATTTACATCATTTGCTGATAGCGATCACACTTATTACTTTTCTTCAAAGACTTTTTTTTCCCCCTTTAAAAAAAAAGAAGAAGAGGGCATTTGTGCTAAATTGCCCAATGCTAGTGTGATAACTGTCAAAAGTTTGACATCAAAGGGAACTAATATTATTCAGTTACCAGAGGAGCTGTCTGTCCAAATAAGAATATCTTAATTACTGAATCACAACGGTAGAAAAGGGAACAGATCTGAAAAGGAGAGGGGCTGTCGGGGGGGTGGGGTGGGGGGAGCTTTCAGTCTGTTCCTTTTTGATGAACCATCTATATTAGGCCACTGTGCGATTCTTAATCATGTTTAGTGGTTTATACCCTTTCTCTCTCCCCACCGATCCTCTGAACTTTATAACTATATGTAAACACGTTGTCAGTTTGAAAATAATCTTCTCTGGGTTCTTGTTAGAAGAAATTTCAATCTTCTTCAGTTCTAGATTAGGCAGTCTAGTTTTCTCTATCAGTGAATGGACTGGGGTTTCTTGGACAATAATGTGCCAATTGTTGATGGTTTGTGACCCATAAAATGTGAGGGTGACTATTCTGGCTTTGGTATGTAATTATGCAAAACACTTTCTATAAAGGCTTGCCATCTGATCTAATGACAGTCCCTGCGGTCTATTTCAAAAAGGGAGGGTCTCTATATACAGCTCCTGAGAGAAAGAAAAGTAACATTTTGTTTTAATACAAGTTTTATGGGAAAAAATGGGTAAATACAGAAACATCTGACCACATAGGCAAGCGTTTTCGGGACAACTTCAACTAATGACTAGATATTTTAATAAGTTAATCACAGCAACACCCCGGATCTATAGCATAGGGGTAGGGAGACATGATGTGAAACCCCTACTAAAAAAAAAAAAAAAAAAAAAATCTTCAACTCCTAAGCACCTTGGGCAGAGATGGGAGGTCGCCGCGGAGGAGTTGGGCTCCGGGGGTCCCGCACCCGCCTCCCACCTCTGCGGGCTTCCCGCAGCCCACTGGAGTCACTTCTCTCCCCGCTTTTTGAGCTGCAGAGCAAGCCGGGATCCCACCTTGGCAAACAGGTTGCAAATGAGCTGGGCACTTGGGACGACACCTATCATGCTGTTCAATGGACGGTTATTTCACCTGAGAAATTAACGCCAACAAAATAAAATAAAACAGCCAGGATGGGCGTGACCAGCTCCATCTCTCTCCAAAGAGTCTGGGGCGAGAGAGGATTCTTTTAACCAGGTGAACAGGAGGGCAGGAGGGAGACAGACACGTTCCCTTAAAGAAAAGGGAAAAAGTTAGAGGTGTTGGCGGTTTTGAAAAATTATTCACATTTTTTTCCTTGCCGCCCCCCCCCTCCCCCTTCTGTTTTCTTGAAAGGAGGGACCCTAAAGGGCTTCGGCTGCTTTGGTTGCTACCAAATGACATTGCTGCTACGTCACGGGACAAAACATAAACACTGCTGCCAATTTAAATTGATGTATAAAGATTAATGGGAGATGAAGCATACTAACAACCTGGATTATAATGGCAGGAATAGTTATTATTTCTCCAGAGCACATACATACATACAGGGAGCCATAGGGAGCGCACAGTCGTCGCTAGAATTTTCTCTCCACATAGGCATGATGTGTGTCCATCGTGACATGTTTAATTCCCCCGTGGACTAAACTAATACGATTAAAAAAGGAAAGAAAGCAAGAAAGGCTGATTAAAAGGGAGAATCAACAAAATATCAACATGCCACAGAGAGGAAGGAGGAATAGATAATTAGAAGCAAAAGAGGAGCAGGTAATTATGATCTGAAATTAAATACGATGTTTAAGATGTCTCCTTTGTACTGCAGTGAAGATTTCAGATTCATACACATAATAAACACTCAGGTTGTCATCTGGAGGTGCAAATCTGAAAGATATTCCAACAAATGAAGTGCTGGCAGAGAGAGGTATAAAGAGATCTCCGCCTGTCAGGGGTCAGACAGCCTGAGATTGCTTCTAGAGATCTTTTGAAAATTTCACACGATTGAAGGCTTAGGGGCTTTGCTGCGTTCGCATTTCAAACTCAGATCAGCGGGATCACAATCAAAAATAGAGGTCTGGAAAATTTTGATGCAAAGATGGCCACAGGCTTCACTGATTTTTTTTTTTTCTTCTTCTTCTTCTCCCAGACAGACACTCTGACATGACTATGATCCCTGGGATGACAGAGTTGTCAGAAAAGAAAGAGAAAATAGCATCTTGTCTTGTAACTTCCTATCAGTCAAAAGGAATTTAGGATCCTCTTTCCAATAAAAGAGAGGGAGAGGGAGCAAGAGGGGGAGTGGGGGAAGACGAGGCTTTCTTACCAGGCAAAGAAAAGTAAAGAGAGTTCTGTGTTTTATAATTAATATTCCACACCTAAACGTTTCTGATCCCTCCCGTTTACAGTCCTCCCACCCCATCACCTTCTTCTCCTCTACAATTTCAATTTTAGATCAATTCATGTCCTCCGAGACAGTGTGCATAAGTGATACAATCTTGGCTACATGTATATTCATGCCTAATATTGTATCATTCATCGTATATGCCTACTTGAAATATATTGCATGTTGTCCTCGAACTTAATGTAAAGAGATTATTTTTGCTACAAATAATCTCATGCCATTATTGTTTTGTCGAAAACATTAAATCGTTCTGAGAACATTTGTTTAAAGTCTAAAAAAGAAGTCGGAAAAACGGAAGGAAATAGAAAATTAAAAAGTGTCCTAAGAGCCGAGGAACAGCCAAAGACGGATTAAAGCAACGGGAATTGTGTTAAAACATATATTCACTATATTCTATTTATAACTCTTTTGGAAAGGTCAGACGCAATAGGAAGTGTTTTATCATCTCAGCTATTTCAAATTAATTGCTATTGATTTGTTGACCTGGAGGAAGAGTAGTTAACGCAGCTCAGGTCTAATTATTGTGGTTGCTAAAAGAAGCGGTGCCTGGTAACTTTCCGAAATAAACGAGCTGGATTTGGAAATAGGAACTTGCCGGGATGCTCTTTCCTAATTAGCTCCGAGGCGAGCGTTTGGGGACCTCGGATCACGGGAAAGTTTCCTCTTCTGCATTTTACTCCTAGGTATTCTGCAAGCCAAATCCTAAGAAATAGCAAAAATTCCCCCATATTTCACAACCTGCATGGCTTTTTATTTGAGATTATCTATCTATCTATCTATCTATCTATCTATCTATCTATCCATCTATCCATCTCTCTCTCTATATATATATATCTATATATTTTTTAATTTTATTTTCAGTTAACCTCTCTGGCGCCGAGTGCACTTCCTCAGGTAAAGATAGGGCAGGGAAGCAGAGAAAATGTGCTTTTGATAATTGACCTTATATATATCTATATATACCTTTATGAAAGAAAAAAATATTAACAAGGAAGATGAACATTTTTTTCCCCTTGGAAGGGATGCAAAAGGATTCAGACTCCACTGAGTAACTGGAGTTTCAAAATTTCTCTCGAAATAAAAAATAACTGCCCTGCCACGCTGGGAAGCAGAAAATAACCTCTGCAAAATGCCTGAAATGATGAGATTTGCATTGCTGAAGTTATGATAAGAAAACCTGTATTTAAACCCGCCAAAGTTTCCCGTCCCACCCCGTGTCGTCCCCCCCCCCCCCCCCCCGGATCTGACAGTGGTCACTCTGCTAAATGACGTCTCAATAATAGAAATAACATCCATTTTTTCCCCCCTTGCCATCTGAAGCTATCAGTTAATTAAGAAATACACCCCCCATTTTGCGCGGACCCACCTTTTCTAAATGATGGGTGAGAATTTTATGAAGAAAATTATCGAAGAACTTGAGGGTGTGAAGAAAAAAAACTTTGGAGAGCTGTGTTTGCGGTGTATTTTTTCTCTGCTGGGAATATTTCTGGGCTGTGTCACAAAAATGAACCTACGCGGTAGTGGAAGCAATTTCCTGAAGAAAATAAACAAGGCTAAAGAATTTTAAATAAAGTAATTTGAACATGCAGTGATGGGTCAGTTTAAAGGATGATCAAAAACATCTTCTGGGGGGCGATTTATTATTTTTTTTTCCCCTCCGGAAAAGATAAACTAGAATTAGGAGGATTCGGGGTATTGTACTTTTCTACCTGTGTCTGGATGGTGATGCGTTTGCGGTCCATGTTTTCGGGTGCAACTTTAGAAATAGAGAAATAAAGACAGGAAAATCTGAGAAAGACTTAGAAAGACGCAAGATTAAAGGTATTCGACGGACGGTGGGGGGAAACAGAAATAAGTGTAAGAGAATTTATAAGAACTACTTCCCTCCTTGGGGGAAATAACACAATTATTTTTGCACATGTATATCAGAAATTTCAGCTGCTGCCGAATTTCCCGCTTTGAGATGAAAAAACTGTATTCGGGGGAAAAAAGTAGAAAAAAATTGATGCAAGTCCTGACCATGCCTTTGTCATCGAGCTGCCCTGGAAACCAGCACGTTTGTGCTCGTATCGCGCTGATATTTTTTAATCTCTGAAAAGGTCCCGTCCCGCTGCGGGGAGTTCGTACCTGCTCGGGGGGCAGGGAGGGGAGGAGAAGCAGCAAACGAACTTGGCAGGACGGAATCGTTACCATCCTGGCAAGGACGCGGGGTAGGAGTTTAAGCCTCCAACTTTTACTTGGGGAGAGTCAAAAAATTAAATAGTAAAGAGCTGTCCTGCGAGAAGGGCGGTGGGCGCTGGGCTGAAGTGGTGATCTCCCCTCCTGCGGATTTTCGCTGAGGCTGAGGGAGGGGAGGTCGGGAATTTGTATTCCTTTCACCCTAGAGATGGACAAGATTGTCCTGACAACTGCAAAACGTGGGGGCTCAGACCTTTGTTCTGGGGCTGGCGAGTGCAATTTGGAGGTGGCGACTTACAATTTCTTCCTTTTTAAAGCAAAGCGGGACCGTCCGTGGCTGGAGAATTTTTGCTCAATAAAGTTTTCACAGATCGAGGGTGGGATTGGTTTTTTTTTCTTTTCTTTTTTTTTTTTTTTTACTTGTTTTGTTTTGAAGCGTGGCCAACAGCTTGCTAACAAACGTGGAAATTAATGGAAACGCTTCTGGTGACTCCAGCCCGCTTGGCGAGGGCGTCCCTAACCCGGGGCAGGAGCAGGCGAAGGGGCCCGATCCTGTCTCCCTTTCTCAGGGAAATCCACCTAGCTTTAATCCCAGTCTCTCTCTATTTCTTTTGGGGGGTGGGGGGTATGTGTATGTTATTTTTAATTCCCCAAATCGGGACCCCCCCTACCCCCCCACCTACAGCACCCAACCTCCCCCTCTCGCTGCCCACGACCACGCAGGACGAGCTCAGTTTCAGCAGCGGGATCAGCTCCTAGCTGGCTCTGGATGTGCCTCCCCGGGCCCGATCCTGCCCCCCGGCAGGGCACCCCCTCCCGTCCCACCCCGCCGCGCTGCGGGGCCCTCGGACGGGATCAGCCGGGTGCGGGCTGGGGGGGCACCGCGCTCCCCCGGCGAGGGGAAACAGCACCCACCGGGCTGAAAACACCCCCGCCGGTACATAGCACCCTTTCGTATACCCCCCAGTAGATGAAATCGTCCTTAAATCTTCTCAGTCACAACTGGAGACGGCAGCTCATATTACCATTAATTGAAATGAGAGCCGCGCTTGACAGATGGGGAATTTCACTCGGTTTTTTTACACGGGTGGTTCGGGGCTTCTCTGACCATGTATTTTTTTATCAGACCAGCGCTCTACGCACACCTTGCGGCCCTGCCCAGAAACACTCTCTACCTTCTTGCACGCCCAGCACCGGGCTGGAAGCGGGCGCTTAGCCGCAGCCGTATGGCCTGTGATGTCTCTATTGCTCGGTGCACGCCTGCCGTGGAAGCGGGGTTTGCTGGAAGGACCGTGTACGCGAGCCTCAGTGCGTGGCGCATCCACCCCCGGGCGCGGGTGGGTGCGCTCCCCGCACACCCCCACGGGGGATGAGCACCCACGCGTGGGCACCCGAGTGTGCCCTGGGGTGTCTGCGGAGGGCTCGGTGCCTCCGCTGGGCTGGGGGGTCGGGGCTGTGGCGGGCGGCTGTCTGAGGGGGACCGCCAGAATTATTCCCAGGCACCAAATACTGCTGTGGAGATTTCACATGATCTTCCTAATTCCACGTTTTATATTTTATGATTTCTTGCCAGCATCTCAGTGTGTTTCTGTTTAGATATACTAAGCTCCTTGAAATTAATTAACCTGTGGTCAGCAACAAAAAAAGTAATACTGGTTAAGCTATATTCCTTTACAACGTTTGGTCACAGTTAGTTACAGAATTTTCCAGCTGTGAAGATGATGTACACTATTTACTGTAATTGAATTGCTGTTATAACACCTTTCAAGAGGAAAAGTGATACATGACAAAAGTTGAGCCGACGCAGAGCCCCCCTTCCCGCCCCGCCGCTTATCTGGAAGGAAAACTTCGCTGCAGAGAGCCCCCACGCGTGTCTGCCCCGGGGGTGGGCGAGGACCCAGCCCCCGCGCAGGGGCACGGCAACCCCTCCGCACCCGCGCTGCACACCCGCAGCAAGCGGCTCTTGGGTTCCGCCGCGTCCCGCGCAAACTCCGCGCATCCCGCCGGGAATTCCTGGCTGAAACGGGTGGGACCCCCGGCGCTGCCCGGTCCCACGGCGGCTGCGGAGGGGCGGGGGGGCTGCTCCTGCATCGCTCCAAGCGCCGGGAACAGCCGTTCTCCTGTTCGGGGAGGCAATTGGATTTATTTCCTTCCAACTCGTAATAGATTCTCTAGAGCATCAGAGAGATTAGTTTATAAAGTAAATTCAAAGCAGGCTGTTCATTAGATCCCATTATTATGAAAAGGGGACGATCAGTTGGAAAATATCTATCTAATTTGGAGGAAAAAAAACACACATTTTAAATAATTTCTGTAACTTTTACTACCTTTGGCGTTTTTGGCAAGAGAACAAATAAAAACCCGGAGGAGTTAGAAGTGCTTTTTCCCCCTCTCCTTTCCCTCCCCGCCCCCCCCCCTCCCTTTCTCAGTGCCACATAACAGCCTTTCCTCCTTCAACTTCAAAGAGGACTGAAAGGACAAACATTCTGATACAGCTAATAATACACGGAGAGAAAGAATTTGCATTCCTTAGCAAATATAAGTGCTCATTAATAGAATCATGTATTTGGCTAAGAACATCTTGCCAGCACCGCTGGGAGATAGAGAGTGTTCGTGTGGGGAGGGCTTGAGGAAGAGTTTTGATTGACGGTGTAGGAGCCGCATCTTCCCCCTTTCCCCCAGCCATATATATTAGGTCAACGATTAGTATAAAAAAAAGAAAAAAAGAAGTGAAGTAATAATCATAAAGGAACAGATGGGGACAGAGTGCCCTGCGACTTCTGAAAGGCACAGCAAGGACTCGCTGCCTATAAATTCATCAAGATAATACTAATTGCACTCTTAGGCCGTGTCGCAGCTCCCAGCCGGCCGCCCTGCCAGGGGGTCTCGCATCCGCGCCCGCCGCCCTCCCACCCCCGCTCGCCCCTCGAGGGTCCCCGCTTGCACCCCCGCTCCCCTCCGCCGCTGAGCCCGGGGGTTTACAGGGCAAGCGCTCGTCCTGGGGACGGGGCTCCGGCCGCGCAGGGCCGCGCAGGGCAGGGCAGGGCATGCTCGGCGGGGCCGGCGGGCGCCGCCCGCTCCCTGCAGCCCCCCGCCCGCTGCCCCGCCGGGCTCCAGCGGGCCGCTGCCCGCTACTCTGTGCGTACCCCCTATAGGTGCCCGGCTATAGGCGCGGCTCGAGCTGTCCATACAGCCCCCGCAAGGACGCGTTCACAGGGCACGGGTGCTCGCCGCTAGGCTGGGGTGCAGTGCACCATCACAGCATCTCTCTGGGACTTGTCACCAGGAGCTCTCTCCACCTGGTACTTTCTTAGGCTCTTAAATGAGACGATTCCACCTAACAGGGGTGGTGGGAAATGCTAAACAGAATTAAAGTCTCTTTCTGATTGAAACTTTGTTAATTTGGCTCAGCTGAAGACAATTCCAGCAATTATCCAAAGCTTATTTTACCCTCCTGAGAACTCTGATTTTGTTCTCATTTACTGTGATGTAAATCTGGATATACTCTTCCCTTGCAGAAGTCTTCTTCAAAAGGGAATAAATCAGCTTGATGTGGACCCCAGGAAAGTTTACTGACACAGGTAGGCAAATCTTTCCTGTTTTCACCACAATAAATTACATAAAAAAGATAAAATATTAGAGAAATTAAAAGGCAGCTTTGTCTTTTAAGGTGATTAGCTGTGATTCCCTCCTGCTCTCTTGACTTATGCCTATAGTTGCTGCTTGACATCTTGCTCCAAAGAAAGAATATAAAAATATCCAGGCAGTGTAGACTGAGTACGTGTGTCTGCGAGGTGACTTGCAGAGAGCAGACGGCGGATCAGAACTGCAGCTAGACATAGGGATTATAATTTGATCCCTGAGTTTCTAGCATCTAGTTTTAAAAGTACCGTAATAAACAGCATTTTAAAGGTGAACAATATATCTTGAACTGTTATGTTGAAGGACCTGGTGAGTTTATCATCACTTCAGTCTGTAACAGCAGGTTTGGATAGCTTTCTAGAAGCTAACCCTTAACTCAGCCACAGGGTTGAGAGCCTAGTGTAAACACTGGTCTAGGATACGGCCCACCACTGAGAGTTTTACTACATCAAACTTTGTCGCTAACAGTTCCTTTCTGGCTTTCAGTCTTTCAGGCTTATTTAAGAAGTTACAATTGCTTGGAAGTTTCTTACGTGAGTGTATTTGTATTATTCAAACACAGCTGAATGTAATTTGCCTGTGATTTTAGTGGGACCATATTTCATCGGAGATGCACAGAAACACCAGAGGAATAGCGCTAGGAAAGCATCACATGTGGTTCTATGGGATGGTTTGTGTATGGCAAGAGCAGAAACATGCGTCGGCTTCAAAGAAGTCCTGTATTTTATTAGCATAATGTGTAGAAATTGTCAGTCAGGGGCTTGCTGTTGGTTTAGGCTCAGCAGTCATTGGTCTAATAACCTTCTGACTGAGTTTGGGATTAAAAAGTCAAAAGTTTTTCGTTCATTCAGCAAGCAGGACCCTCTGTCTGAGCACGCTGATGTCTGCGTTGACTCTTTGTTCTGCCCCAGTGGTCCCCGGCCCGCGCTGGCCCTGGGAGCCCTGGGATAACAATATCAAGCAAGGAATGCCCTGGCGTCTTTTTTTTTTTTTTTTTTTTTTTTTTTTTTTTTCTCCCCTGTCCCCATCCTTTTTAATTCCTGTGGCTGTGAGCAGCCTCGGAGGGTCCATAAGGTTAACAAATTGGGAATTTCAAACCCCTTTGTTTCAGCCTCCCCTGAAACATGCCTGTTGGCTTTGCTACGGGGCCGTGCAGGAATCCTTCCTGACCGACGGCCCCAAGTCCCTGAGCTCACAGGGTCCTGAGCTCCGGTGCCAGCCTCAGCAGGGGGCTGCGCCAGGGTGAGGAGCGTGGATCTTCTGGGATGAAATAAAATGTTTCAGATACAATGAATTGGACATCTGTTTCATCAGAGAAAAAAAAGAAAAAAATTCATCAGCTCTAATGAGAGATGCTAAGATATTTTAGTATGTTGATAGACTGCCTCCTGCTCCTCACAGCTGGAACAAACACGCTACCTAATCTGTTGGCCCCTAGGAATGATTTTTTTCTCCCCGGATAATACCTTTTCTTCACATCAGAGCACTGGAGTATCAGTAGCATGCACTCAATGCTTTTCCATGCGCTCTTCAGCGGTTTTGGGTCATTGCCAGCCTTCAATTTACCTGCAAGCTCCCTTATCTCTAGGCTGTGGATCCATTCTGTGCTGGATTTCTTAAATACGATGATGTTCTCCTGTGCAAGCTATTGTTTTTTAAGTCAGTAGCAATACCAGTGCTAAAAGTCTGTTTTGTTTCTCTGTTAACATGCTTGGGAGATCTGTTTTTATCCTGAGCTTGTCCTGTAGGGTTCACCTCCAAATGCTTCCCTACCCTTTAAGTGTGCTGGGCCAGGCATGCAGGACTTGTTCTTTCTCACACTGAGAACATCTCAGCGTCACCCATCATCTGCAGCAGTCTTGCTCAGTGCTGGGTGACACTCCTGTGTGCTGGTTGCTTTATCAAGAGCCGTTAACCTTTCATTCATGTGGTTTTTATTAGCAGCTGTGTGTGGCCTCTGAATGGTTTTAGGGTATGTTCCTGGACCTGATCACATTCTCCCCTTTGGTTATAAGTTGGGTTTGTGCACAGATTCAGTTCTTGCAAGCTGAACTCTTCAGTTCTTTGTGCAAACTTATTTTTCCTGTAAATACAATATTGTTTCTGGATTTTTCTGGGAAAGAATTCCTATTTACTCCATTCTTGGGTACTATGTTTTTTTCTAGGTGCAGCTCTCTCTTGCCTTTATTTGTACTTTCCTCCTTACAAGACGTGTCAGGAGGCTGAGCTCCACCCAACCCATCCTACATACCACAGCCTGAAATGTGCCATGAAAGATGGTTCTGCTTCTAACACGAAACATGTGCTTTTCATTTGAAAAGCAGTGACCAGAGATGGTGTGAGTATAGTTGGGACTTTAGCCAGGCACTTGCAGACCAACTTCATAGCATTGCCTACGAGAAGTCCATTGCCTCAGAGTAGATAACTGCCTTTTCCTGGACAATCCCTTACAGCTGCCCCAGCAGTGGCCTGTTTCCAAAGTGCTGTCACCCATGTTTATTCAATACTTGTCATAGTACAGTCTCTTCTGGAAGCAGGACCCTGTCTGAAGCTACTGATAACAGCTTGTTGTGCTGTTGACATGGTTGCGGATCCCATGACTCCCCATATTTCTTTTTTTCAGATGTAGCATTCCAGGTCTCTTTTTTTTTTTTTTAAGCCTTCCTTTCATTAAATTGTGCTGATGCCACAGAAAATTGTCAGCTGTCCATTCTTTCCCTAGACAGGGAATATATCTTTATGTATATATATGTATATATGTATGTATAATCACAGCAAGGGGAGGAAAGGGTCAGGTGTTGCTATGGAAAGAGACTATTAATCTGTGACAGAACTGGTACTAGGGGAGGTGAGAGCCTTCCCCTGCACAAAATAAGCCTTTAAAAGGATGCTCACGGAGAGCCCAGCCTTTCTCCAGGAGATGCCTGCACCAAGTTCGGTAATTTGGTAATTTGTTCCTCTTATTCCTTGCCTTTGATGATGGCTCTTCAACCAGATTTTCACTGATCTAAATGTAGCCCAGTCTCAACTACTCTGGATTAAATTAGAAAGAAGATTGGTATGAGGTACCAACTTGAATGCTTTACAAAGAGCGTGACAGCTAGGTCCCAAAGATTGTTGTAAGTTTCTCAAAAATCTTGTGATGGTTTTTGCCAGCCAAGCATCTACTTATATGCATAAAAAATCTTTCACTTTTAATAGATGTATCCAAAAGGAAAAAAGGGGAAGTTGAAAGCGACGGGGGAGATTATCCCTTTTCTCATTTGTGTTAAAATCATGCCTCTTGCAGACCCCAGCTGCATGTCATTCTCTGGTCCATCATGGTCACGGGTTTCATCAGGGACTATCACATTAACCAGCCTGTAGCAAATGAAACTAGCTCTGCTCTTATTAACTCCATCACTGACCAGCACAAGGGAGGGGAGGGGAATCCTCTGGTGCCTTTGCAGAACTGGTTTCTCTTTACTCCATGTGTGCCTGTCCAGATACACGCAAATGGCTTCAGCTTCCTGAGGCTCCCGGTGAGGATGGGATTGAAGCAGCCGCGCCTGACCCACCAACTGGTCTTTACCTGTACACCCCATAAAACACAGAAGATTATGTTATTAACTGTGGCATCTTGACTGCATTTAAAATTAAAAGGGTAAAAGGTAGACTTGCAGCTGAATTTCTCACCTATAAAACTTAGGTTGTGCTCTGGGTGTTTTTACATCATCATCATAATTATCTCTCTGGGTGTATTTTTTAGCAGCCTGTCTGATGGCTTCATCCTGGTCTGGCTTAGTGATGGAGCTAGAAGTAAAGAGTTAAATTAATTTCTTCCCATAAGGCAGGATTTTTCAATCCATTTCAGTGTTCTAGCCTCTGCCATTTTTCTTGCTGACCGCAGACCTGCCAGTTGGTGTTACCTCTCCCGGTCACTTGGAGGTTGCCTCATGGACCACAAGGTCTCTCCTGGCCAAAGGCTGAAAACTACTGCTTGGAGGAATGTGAATGAGCAGAACAAGCCTCTTGCAGGGTCATTGGCCTGGCACAATACTCACACACACCAAGTAATGTGCCACAAGCAACATTTTATTTTTGCTCTGCCTGCCAGTCTCAATTTCAACTTTTTAAAAATTTTCTTTTGCTACAGGAAACATCAGAGGACTGTGGATTGGGGACCACTGTCCTATATAGAATAAGAAGAGTTGGCTTAGATATTAAAGTATTAACATTTCCTTGGGCCTCCCTTATCTCTAGCATGTTTACATTTTCTTTGGAAGTAGTTTGATTAATTCTGATATTTTTGTTTTGCTCTGGACCCTTAAATCCTGGTAAGAAATCAGCATGTCTGGCTTTTAAACCTTTGCAATTGGAACAAGTCACCTTCTTGCAGGCACATGTGTCTGTGTGCATACACACAGAGACATGTGTCAATATACAGAGAAACAGAAAGAGGGGTTTATGTGCTTCTCAGGAGATCAAACCTGGGAAAAGGAGGGTGACTTTTTCCTCTACAGCATTTAGAAATATCCCATGACCCCTCTCTGCATTTTGCAGAGCAGATTTAGCTGCAGATCCAGCACTCCAAGCAGGGCTGCGGCCCCAGCCACTGCGTTAGTGTCATTTCTCCTTCCTGCCTACTTCAGCAATTATGTTTTCAGCCAAGAGCAGTGAACACAGAGAGGCAAACAGTAGAAAACTTGCAAATATTTGAAGGGTTTTTACTGATCAGGGTTCAGAGCTCCAGTTAGTTATTATTTCATAGTGTAGAAGAAATACAGGCTTTGTCTTCTGTAAGTGACAGACAGGGTAACCATCAGAGCAGCTCCGGTGAGCTTCCCGATATCAAGACAGCTAAAGTTCTGTTCAGAAGCTGGTTGGCAAAGCAAACTGAGCTGCCCATCAGCCGGTGCATGGTACTGGCAACACAGAATGATGAGAGCAAAAAATAAAAACAATGGAGTGGCCTATTCTAAACTTTGGGATAAGGGTCAAGATGCCTGATGTGATTATAGGTGGTCACTGGAGACAGGATGACTGGTGAGAAGGGGAGGGAGGTGGTTAGCAAGAGCTTGTGGTGTGCCTGGGGCAGACAAAAGAAGAGTCGGGAAGCAACAGTTGTATTTTCCAGAGCAAAGAGATTAATTAGCGAGAAGGGCTGGTTTTGTGGCACAGAGCAGGTTTTCTTCACAAATGGGCATGAATAGTACCATGAGAGAGATGGGGCTCTATTTCCTCTCTTGGGAATCCATGGATTGTTTGCTAGTGAGGGAAGAGGGATGCAATCTCCTTAGTCCTACTAGTAAACCTATCCCCAATAAAAGCAGATCTTAGTAAATAGGGAAGGCTGGGGTTTTTTTTACTTGCTTGGGTGGTCCTTTTTGCATGATAACATGTGCCATATCAAATGGTGTCCACATCACTGCAAATGCTCCTTGGAGTCTGAAGTGTTTACAAGATAAATTTCAAATGGTGCAGGAAAGGGTGCATCACCATCACCTTACACAGTTGTTACATACTTTGCATCCAGTGTCCATTTTAAATTAAATGACAACATATGAGAGAGATTGCCTGATACGTTTGACCTATTTGTTATGACTTTGATAATTTTTTTAAAGATCCTACCTCGGGAAGATTTCTTAAGTGATAAGAGAGAACAACTATTGGCTACTCATGCTAAAGGAGTGCCATGAAGGGAGGACAGGGGGAATGGAGGAAGAAAGGCAGTTGTATAAGATGTGGGTAAACAGATGATCCAAGCTGGCATCACTGGGGGAAAAAGAAACTGAGATATGGTAAGAAAGAAATATATATAAAAAAGAAAGCATATGGGCATCTGGGAAGTGAGGTTAAGAAGTATGACCTTGCTGTAGGATGGAAAAACTGAGTGTAAAGGATGTCTGGAAGATAGGCACAGGATGCTGAGAAAAGTGATTTGTCACTTGGGTTTTTGGGATGGGTGACAGATGGGAGGCTGTGGTGAGGAAGGAGACACAGAAAGGAGGAGAAAGGGGCACACAGCAGACCAGGCTGGACCTCAGAAGGGTGGTGGAGGGAAGGTGACAGGCGGTGCAGGTCAGGGGGAGCCAGGGATGGCTGCCAAGCCCGCATGGTGATGGGGTGGCATTGTCAGTGACGATATTGTCAGGGATGGCAGACAACGGGAGTAGGATATGGGGGATGTGGGAGAAGAAAGTGCTTTCAGCCGCCACCGCTGACGTGGGAGGGGTAAGTTCAGTGTTGATCTCTCAGTGCAGTTCCTCAAAATCTGGGGCCATCTGGACACAGTCCTGTCCCTCATACAAGCTGTCAGCGGCATCGAGGGATTGCTCTGGCAGCCAGGACTTGCTGGCACATCCAAGAGCCTCCGTGCTCATGGCCAGGAGGGCAGATGGCACCAGATCCACTACAGTGGCTTTGCACCACCTGGTGCCCCCTCTTTGGGGGAGTCCTGCAGAGCCAGGTGAGCCTGGCTTCAGGCACTGCTGTGTCACTCAGCCGGATGGTGTAGAGCTACCCTGCCACACCACAATGAGTAGACACCTAAAGACCTTCAAGGATATGAGCCGTGGTGCAAACGTTCAGGATGTCCACATTCATTTTTGGCTGGCTGTATTATGTCAGGCGTCACCAAAACAACAGCCTGACATGGGTGACGAAGAACTCTGCTCACAAAATGTCTGCAAAGGAACAGATATTTACAGCGATCAATCTCTTCAACCTCATTTTCTCCGCACTTCCTTTGCTCAGCACAGATCTGATGCATAAATTAAAATTTGGGCTGGTGTTTTGAGTTGCTCCAGCAATGGGATGAATAGGAGTCTTTAAAAATGTTGGCCATTCCTGCTCACGCACAGCTATACATCACGGATTATTTTATTCAAGAAATGTCATTGGCTTTCAACCATCCTATTAACAATACTAGTTTGTTATAGCATATCTGATAATGAGGATCTGAACAGTAAATGCTTTGGGGTAAGAAACTGATGGTATGTGTATATTACCGATCTTAGAGCTGCGGAAAATAATGCCAATGATTGCAGGCCTTCCATGAAAAAAAAAAAAAAAAAAGGCGGTGCCAGCAAGGACAGTATAAAGTTGTGTATCAGAGGAGATGACATGGGAAGCAAACAGTGACTGTGAATTGATTAAAGTGTCAGTTTCCCCTGGCTGAGGAGCACTGGCCATTTCTCTTCTCACCTTGGGCACTACCTCCTCGCAGATGCCATCCCTGGGGGAGGGAAGAGGTTGTAGTCAGTTCATCCAACCCACAGCCCTAACAAACTCTTCTGCCAGAAGAGACCCTGAGACATTTTACCTTGAATCCCATATGTGCATGTATTTCTTCCACTGGAAAATATAAATGTTTAAAAATAAATTACATCCATTTCAGTTAAACTTTAAGACTTCTCAAATCTAGGTATGACTTTCTGGTCAAAACCTCTGAGGCAGAGATGCTCATATAAAAATAACAAATGGACCCACAGTGAAGATATTCACAGAGTGAAATAGAAAGACAAATAGAAGATTTGAACACATTTCCTCTGCATCATAAATGGGCTCCCTAAGCACTAATTTATTAGTAATTTGGTAAAGGGAAGAGAGGAGAGAAAGAAGAGAAGAAAAAAGATTCCAGTTGATAAATTTGCAACCGTTTTCGTTGTATTTTATCACATAACATGAAAATACATGTAATGGATTCATACGCAAGCAAATGATGAAATACATATAAACTCATGAATAACTGCATACCCATATTAGACTAATAGAAAGCAGAGACCAGTCTTAAAAATTTACCTTGAACTATGCTAGACTGTACAGCTATGTCACTTTACCCCAGAAGAGCATCTCATCTAGCATCTGCTGTATGATTATACACTCTGCTTTGGGACTGCACTAATGTGACAATTTAGGAAGTACACTTAAATGGATGATCTGAAGTGTACGGTACAAGTACCTGTAATGGACCATCCCAAACTCCTCTTTTAGATAGGGAGAAAAGATGAAAACCTTTGACACAGTAGCCTTGACACAGGTACTTGAACGAATGCTGTAAGTATGGTGAATGTGGTTCAGGGAAGGGACATACTAACTGCAAATATTATTAAAGCAGCTACTGATTTACAAATGCATGAACTGTAGAAGAAAGGGAGCCATGACAAAACCTGTTAATGATAAAATTGGAAAGAGAAACATTGCTTACCTAACTGGTTAAATCATGATGGAGAATAAAATCAATTTTAAAAGAAACAGCAGATTTAGAAGCACACTCAATACGTCTGCCAGCCTAAAATAGCTGGTGCCGCTAAGGAAGAGAAGTCTATAACCACAGCGAAACTGTCCGATTCTGTTCAGTCCTGTGCAGATCTGTACACTACAGCCTCTCAGCCACCTCCACTGATGCTGCAGGCAAGAGTTACCCAGCTCTACCTTTGCTCTCCCTACTGACAGAGAGGACTGAACTTAACCTCTCAGAACAGATCCATCTTAATCATAGAATCATAGTTTGGGTTGGAAAGGACCTTAAAGCTCACCTCGTTCCAACCCCCCGCCATGGGCAGGGACACCTCCCGCTGGCCCAGGCTGCTCCCAGCCCCATCCAGCCTGGCGCTGAGCACTGCCAGGGACGGGGCACCCGCAGCTGCTCTGGGCAGCCTGTGCCAGCGCATTGCCACCCTCACAGAAAAGAATTTCTTACTAATAGCTAAGGCAAATCTACTCTCTTTCAGTTTAAAACCGTTGCCCCTCATCCTATCACTACATTCCCTGACATCTTGGACATCTATATGTCCTCAAAAGACCTAGAGACAGATTTACAATCATTAACAGAATAAATTTCAGGGGTATGAAATTAATACCTACTGGGTGACTTCAGTGCTCAACATTCATTGATTTTAAAACAGCAGAAGCTTTTAAAACTTCTTTTTTTTTTTTTTTTTCTGATTAGGTCCTATAAACATAACTTCTGGGTGTCTAAGCTCTCATGAAAAATCAAAGGAAGCCTGCATGCAAAGCAGAAGTAATTTGTCTCACTTTAGTTTACTCTTGTTTGTCCCGGAAAATGAAAAGAGGCTTTTCTCAATGCACGTGTGCACTACAGTTGTGTTTGGAGTTAAACTTCTTATTGTAATGTTGGAAACCCAAACTGTGCATGCAAATCCCCTGATGGCTTAGTACCGGATTTCGGAGTATCATTGCAGAGACATCTTTGAAAATTTGGCCCCATTTTGTAGTGATAATGTGACAAATTTCTCCTGTATGGCAATTCTGGTAAGCAGTGTGCCTGGAGGTTTGGCTAGTTTGCGAGGATTAAAGTCTTGGTTTTAAAGACAGTAGCTTATTTTTCCTCCAAAACAATAATGAAAATAGAGATATCTGCTTTTAGAGAAAAACAGATCCACAAGATAGAAAATTACAGTTACCTCATCTGAGTGGTGTTTGAAAGCTCCCAACGAAGCCTGTGCTCCCCTTGTTAAGTTCCTCTGCCAGGACCTGGGCCTGATTTTTTTGATTCTTCATTGCTTTGAGCATGCAGGATTTCTAAAGAAGCTCACTTTCACCCTGTTTACTTCAGAAATTCAGCTCAGTTTCTGTCTCTTATGGATCCTGAGCATACACCTGACATGAGTCCTCATGTTGGGCTCCAGTTGAAGGACCCAGTGTCGGGTGTGATGGCTTTCTTTCCCTCATCCCAAGCCCGTGTTCTGTCACACAAAAGGGCATCCTTATGCCAGGATCAAGTCCACTAGCTCCTTCACTTGTTCAAAGGTATCCTTTTATGCCTTTTATGATAGACATTTTTCTTAAGCCCTTGCCAATTAAATTCAGTTTAATAACTCTGTCCATTTATGTGACACATTTCATCTTGGAAGACCTAATAAAAACACTAATTACTGTTCAGAGTGCTCCCAAGAGGTGAATTATCATTATCACATCTTCATTCTGTTGATAGGGAAACTGAGGCAACGTGATCTGCGTAGGACAACAGACCAGAATCCTTGCCAAACCACCCAGGTGGGTTCAGTGCTGTATGTTTTTCCATGTGGGGCAAAATCTACTTCTTCTGGGTGTAAATGGAAGAATACCTTGCTATCTCAAGTCTTTCTTCCAGAATTCAACAAAGGAAACAGCTGAGAGCATGGAGCTATCAAGTCTTGGAGCCTCTGCTTCCTCCTCATGTTTTGATTAAACTTCCTGCTGTTGCATCAACACTCTTGGCAGAAGCAAAGGTCGCTCTCAAAGGCAGCAAGGTCCTTTGGGTACAAAAGCGATACAGCCGTCACCCGGCAACATCCAGGGGCTTTTTCAGTTGGGGCTGAGTGAGTTCACCCCAGGATATATGCCCAGATGACCTTGCAATCATGACCATGCTGCTATACCAGACCTGTGCGACTGTCACCAGCACTCGGGGCATTTGAAGGATGATGCAAAGGTGAATGAAGGGAGCCAGGCCATGAAAATGATGTCTCTGCATCTTTCTGTTCTCTGCTGGGCATCTAACTTATAATGCCAGCAACGCTTTTCTCCCTTGGTCTCAAGAGGAAAGCTGTATTTGGAGTAGGGCAACATGCCTTCATTTGAGATATTTAATGCCTTCGAAGCACCACCAAAGCTCAATTAGCAAATAGAAAAAAAACCCACCAGAAGTCAAAGCAGGAGACCTATGTATGTAGTTCCAACATCAAAGGAATATTACCTGCGCTTTCATCTCCCTTTCCTCTTGTGAGTCAAAGGTAGAACACATTACTGCATATTTTAAGCATTTTCTATTTTGAAAGCTTAAATGTCAGTGTAATTCCCCCAATGGTAATTTCTGTTGTGCCGTTCCAGGCGGGTACTTCAACAGAATGTCTCCCAGTTTTCACATGATTATCTCCATCTCCTCCTTTGATAGGTTTGCTTCCAATTGCTTCAAGTATTCACTCTGGATTTGAACTGGTTCATATTCCTTGACAATTTGCTTTGAACACTGTCAGATGAGGTGTGGTACTGCCTTTTATGGGGCATTTTTGATGTCGTACTTTCCCCTGGCTCCCCCATCCTCTTCTCTCAAATGCAGGATCATCTGGTTGCACCTAGACTTACTTGCTGTTCAGAGCAATCTATAATATAACCACCTGGAAAAGAACATAACTTCTTTTTCTTTTTCTTTTTCCATGTTTCTTTCTTTAGAATGAACTTTGCATTTGAGGATTATTGACAAATCTGTTTGAAAAAGACATGTGAAGAAAAAACCTTTATGGTCCATCTTGTGGTAAAAAGCGGGTATTTCTTTGCTCATTTGAATGTCGGTGGATTATTTATGCTGGTGCAATGTTTTGAAGAGATAAAATACTCCCCACTGTGCTACATGCAAATCTCTGCAACGTAAACATAAATAGTTGTTGCACATGCATAATCAAAGACATTTTTTATAATTATTGTTGGATAGTTCAGTCCTCTAATAGCATCATCTGGTGTAAATCAGTGTAGCTCTACTGAAGCCTGCAAAGCCCCTACCGATTTGTACCAGATGGGACTCAAACTCTTCGCTCTAAGTTTAGTCCTTCTGAAAAAAAAGAAAAGAAAGGGAAAAAAAAGGCAAAAGCCTGATAGTCCTTGAAAATGAACTTCTTGTTAATTCATGGAAAGCTTGTAGAGCAAGAGTGGCAGGGACTTTTCTTGATCCATATGTATGCCTCAGTCCTTATCTAGAGAGAACATTTCTGCGATGAGGGAAGGCGTGGGTTTCTGTGCCAAGTTAGTTCTTGGCCCCTCTGCTCAGACTATTGCAAAGATTTGCCAGATAATGTCATTTATAATGTGAACTCCTTTCTGCCGAGATTTGGACTAAGACAACCAGCTCTTTAGCATAGGCCAGCATACCGCTGCCAGATGCTAAGAATTTTCAGTCGTTCACAACCTGTGCTGAATTTTTAGATACCTGAAGGTGAAGGGCTCAAAATCTGCTTTTCTGTCCCCAGAGCCATCTTGTTTCACTGTCATTCAGCATTAACTTTTCTCCAACATTGTACACAGCACAAAGAACTTTTTAAAGCTACTTTGACACCTGATTCTACCCCAGCTGAAGTCTCACCCTTCTGGTGTTCTGCAGATAAACTTTGCTTGGAGTTAGTATAAAATACAATGCTCAGCAGCATTTATTTTCACAAATTCATTTAGACTACATCATCCAAATAGCTGCTAGTGGAGACTGCCCAGGCATATTTCAATGCCATAAACATACATTTATTTCCAAATCATCAGTGTTAGTAACCGGCATACAGAGTGTTTTGTCCAACAGAAATGAAGGTAACTTAGTGTAAAAAGAGGTGGAAAATTAGAGGATTGTTCCCTTTTGAATGTTGACAGCAAAAATATCCCCTAAATACTGAATTATCGCTTACTATAAGATAATAGAATGTTCACCTAAATTTCATGGAGGTGTAAGTTTTTACGGTATTGAAGAGTACACACATATGCATGCACTATAAATGTATCCAGCTTTCAACCAACTGAAATTTTGCATTACTATGATCTGCTCTTTCAGGTTTGCCTGCCTGTGATATTTTTTTCCTGTTTTCTGCATTTTCAACAAGATCCTCCCAAAGAGTTGTTATTCTTGTATAAGCTTGATGTGGACACAAACTTTTTTGCAAGAAGTCTGAGCTACTGTTAGCAGCTACTGAAGAGCTCTAAGTCTGATGCGGGTTTAATTTGTGATGAGTGCCATGGCAGAACAGTCTAACAATATAAGTCTGTTGGACATGTCGTCTGGGCTGTCACGTTCAATTTGCACATGACCTCCTGGCCAAAAAATGGGAAAGAAGTGGTAGAATGTGGGACTGAAAGCTTATATTATTGCTTTGACAGCTTCACTCATCTAGAAGTAATGCAAAATGCAATTTATATTTATACTCTCTGACCTTCTGTACAGAGAGGGAAACTATCTAATGATGGGCCATGGTAGCAGAGAAAGAAACAGATCTCAATACAGCTGGAATTTGTCTACATTTTTTGCTTTTCAACCATTCAATTACAGTCAAAAGATAAATGAAACATGAAGAGTGCCTTGGTTAGGTAGTGACACAATTATTTTATAGTGAGTAGGTTCTGTCTTTGAGCCTTGGCAAAGGTTGCCATGCACGCCTTGTTTCACTAGATACAGATAATCTGCCTGCTCCCACTGGACAAATCCCCTCTGTTTGGAGGTGTGTCATTATGCCCATCACAGGAGGAGAAGAAAGACACCAGCAACTCAGTACCACTTTTCCCGTGCATTTGAATATTCTTGAGAGAGGCTGACACTCTAATCCTATTAACTACGATAAATCAAGTCAGGCCTAATTGTAAATGGGACATTATTCATTTTTGTGGAAAACAGGCAGATAGGAAGAACGCACCACATTCTTCTCATCCGAGGAGCAGCACGTGGGTTTGTATCTTCTCAGGGAAAAAATAATGCATAAATCAGCCTTTGATTCTGACAGAACTGCCGAAGTAAATACCGGGTAACACCTGAAGATCCTTAACAACGTGTCTCAGAGCAGGTATCATACTGCCATAGCTCAGCAGCCTTCAGAGGCCTTCACTGCAGCCACGACTGTTTACAACAGCATGATTTGGCTCAAAAATTCAGCCTCCAGCTGCATCTGTTTCTCTCTTTTCATCTAAAAGAGATGCAGCATTTGAAGGAAAAGTTATTTGCAGGAATGAGCATTAAGGGAAGACAACAGGCACATAAAACAGAAAGTACAGGTTTTATGCGTGCCAGTGTATTTTGGACAACTACATCAGCCTGAATTTGTCTCTTCATGCCATTGATCTGTTCTGCCTTAAATAGGAGCTGATCCAAAGGCCATTGGCCTCAATAGCGAGACTTTCATAAATGGTTGTAGGCTGTGAAACAAGCCTAGGGGTAGCCTGTTTTCTGTCTTAATTGTTTTATTCTGGATTGCCGCGTTTCAATGGGTGTTTTTTTACTCTTGTAGCTTGAATGATTAAAACCCCACATTATCAGAAAAAAAATTTAACTGATATCCAACTTTCTTCATGGAATTCCTTTTTTAAAAGTTATATGATGGCAATAATAAACAACTAAACCAATGGTCACTATACCGTTAATATGTCAGAAAAGAATAAAAATATACACACAAAGGCTATGGGAAGGTCATGTTTCATAAATAAATGCAATAAGATGAAACAACTAAGACAAAATAGTGCAATGATGAGAGGCTGAGTGAATATTAAAATGCAATTTATCTTTCTTTTGGTTTGTTTGCCAGTGAGAAAAAGTACTTTGTCCAAACTATTAGTTATCCTACAGGTTAAAAACTTCTTACCTCTGCACCTTTTGGAGCAGAATATAATTATATTTTTTAAATTATAAGAAACCTTGGAATCTAGTTGATTTATGTAGCTTCTTTCTCTGGTCCCTGCAGGCTGGTGGAAACTCCTGGCTTTCCAGCGTGTAATGTTACAGTACATGGGTTTAAGTGATGGGCCACACATGAGGACTGAGATCTCTGGGGTGACTCCTCGGAGGCGAGGGGCATGGCTGAGTGTGAGCATGGCTGTGTGAGGGGCACTTTGCAGTGTGAACCTCGCAGTTGGTGCACATGGTTAAATCAATACCCACCTCCCTCAGGGCTCCTCCAGCCAAAGAGCACCGAAGCTCAACCAGGGAGTGATCTAACCGGGAGGTCTGCTTCCTTTTCTTTCTTCTTTTTTTTTTTTTTCCCCCAAGTGGACAGCTAGAATAGAAAGAAGTTAAAACAACCACAACCCCTCCCCAACATACCTGTCTAGGTCCGAAAACTTGTCTAGGTCTGACTCCTGCTGGTGTCACCACAGGCTTTGCCCTTGGCAGCAGGAGGAAAGGCATGAGGCCTTTGATTTGGATGGGAGGGAGAGGAACGCCCTCGGGTAATTGCGAGGTTGCTTTTACAACCTCTTGCCCAGCAGCTGGTACAGTAAGCGGTGTCTCCTCTCGCACATTTTGCAGACCTTTTCCAGCTGAGTCATTAAATCTGGAAAAAAATGGAGCAGTTGAGCTGGTATTTTGGAGGATTGATTTGGAAGTGGGAGGAGGAAAAAATCCCCCTCCTTTGTCTGCACCCTTTTTTTTTCCACCAAGCTGCTGGAGTGAAGCAGTTAATAGTGATTTTTTTCCCCCATCATTTTTAATCCACAACCTTGCCCTGTACCTGCCCTTATAATCCCCTAGCATGTGCTGGTGACATCACATGGCCATCAGCTCCCAGCTCCATCCCTGTGACTGTCATTAACTGTTGCAAGCAAATGAAAAATGACTGGGAGACTCGGTGGCTCCCACCAGTGACCTTGGGTATTATTAGAATGACCTCGCTTTGGCTTGACCATAAAAAAAAGAAAAACCTTTCTTGATATCATCACAGGGGCTGGGGCTGAACTGAGGCTGTTTGCAGCGAGGAGCGGGAGAGGAGTCGAGGAAACCATTAAAGAAAGCAAAGTAAATGTTATGCAAAGATGCAGTGGCCATAAATACTTGATCAGAGGCGCAGCCCCGTCACAAGCCCGCAGCCTGACCCCTTGCCAGGACACGCCGGGCAGCACTGGGGTTACAAAGCACCTTGCTGGTCCTAATTTCAACCCAGCTCCTGTTTGTTATTTGTTTGCTTGATCTTTAAAAAAATAGAAAATCACATGTAGCCACTTAAAGGCTCATTGGCCTCACACACCTTATATTCTGGCGTACTTTTGCAGTCCTACACACACCTCTGTACACGGAACAGGCAACAGGCTGGGCAGGACACACACTGCTTCGTGTAGTGTAACACGGAAAACCTGTCTTTCTGTATCTGTGTACATACACCTACTCTGCGTGCAAACACACATGCACATATATATACAGTATGGTTATACATGCGCATATGTATATACATACACGTACAGCACATATTTATAAATGTTCATATTTATTGTTGTGCATTATTCTCAATGCATATGAATATGGACATAAAAAGAGCACATATTCATCACATCTGATGTTGCCTTCTATATAATGCATAATGGTATGTGTAGCACATAGCAGTTGCATTTCTTCCAGTGTACTCTAATGATATTAGTAATAGCAGTAATAGTAATAATAATAATAATAATAATAATAACAACAACAACACCACATAGCTGGGCTGGGCCAAGGAGATATGAGGATGCCCTGCTGTTTAATGCTCTCCCTGGCAGGGATCTGCGGGCTTTGCCAGGGCAGGGGCTGCCCAGGATCCCTAGCCCTAGCCCCAGTGTGATGCTGGGGGACCACGACAGGCTGCAATGCACTGCCCGGGGGGACTGGTGGGGGGACACAGCCCGGACACTGAGGTCCGGCTGCCCTCGAGGAGCCTCGCAGTGAAATGGTTAAAGCCCTGGAGGCAGACAGAAAGCGATCCTGCCGCCGCTGTCCTGCCTCGCTTCTCTGCTGTCAGCTGGAAATGGATCTGATGCCCTCTGGACTTCAACTCCTGACGAAAAGGGCATTTTATTACAGGTTATGACAAGTTGCAGAGAGACTTGGAGAACTCAGTAAGAAGAAACTGCAAGTGGAATCAAGGCGGGGTGGGGGGGATGCTCTAGATGTTTGGAAGACAGAGCGAAGATGACCGCAGGTGGTCGGTGCGAGCAGAAGCCCTGGTGCGATCGCATTCTCCGCCGGCCGCTGCGCGGAGCGGGGCGGCTGCTGCCCCGGCAGAGCCAGCGCGCCCGGGTACCAATGCCAGCTCCTCCTGGGAAACTAGGAGCGGAAAGCACCAGACCTCCTCCTCTTGGGAAACTAGGAGCAGAAAGCACCAGACGTCCTGTTTTCGCTACTAAACCGGGGCTGTCTGAATGTCTAGAGAGCTTCCCTCCCTCCTTGCGCCGCGCAGGGCAGGCTGTGCGTGAGGCAGGAGGAACCAGCTGCAGTCGGGTTCCCCTCCCAAGTCCTCCATCTCTTTCCTCTTTGGGGGCGGAAGGGCAGGGACCGCCGCCCGCGGGGGGGGGCTGACAGCCTGCCCGTGCCCGGCGGAGCGGGTGGGGAAAGGCTCTGCGCGGGGCCGCGCTCGCAGCTCCGCTCCCGCCTCTGAGTCCTTGGACCTGCCACGTCGTTAGGAGGATGCCAAGGACTTTCTGGAGTCTGTCAAGTACTCAGGGCTTCTGTCTGTAGTGGCATCCTCATAGACAAACTTCGCAGGTGTTAAAAAAAATACGCCGAATAATAATAATAATAATAATAATAATAATAATAATAAACAACCCAACAAGCTTAACAGCTGCTCAGGGACACTGTAAACCATCTGATTTTGCAGGATAAGGCTACTATCCTAATTCTCCCTGGCAGCTTTTCAAGCGCGTTTCATTGCTGATTGCCAATGGAGGAGGCTCAGTCTCTCCCTTCGAGCCCCGCTCGGCGCCTGCCGGGTGTCTCTGGGAGCGGTTTGGCACCGGGAAAATAAACTCACATCTCGGGAGCCGGGGGGGAGTGGGGGGCTAGGGGGGTGGGGGGAGGAAGAGTGCTTGTGTCTGGAAAAATAAAAAAGTTTTGAAGTGCCAGAGTTTCAGCCGGGGTAACGTTATGCCTTATGGCAGGTGAGCACCGCCCGGGGAGCCCCTCATCCTCCTCTGGACGGGAGAAACGAGACAATCGCAAAGACAATATGAGGACACGCGTGTATTTTAGGAGCCCCAGGATGACCTCTGTGCCAGCCTGCCACCCCTGTGCAAGCCGTGAGCCACACAAGCTTCCATCGGAAGAGCCAAGGGCAGAAGCACTGGGCACAAACCGCAGCGCACAGCACCTCCGCGCCTCTTTGCCCCCCCAGATGATGCTCCCGCCGGCCCCCTCTAGCCTGCCGGCCAGGTCACTGTCACTGTCTGACGCCTGGCATTTCTCTTTGGCTTATGGGTCTTATTCTGGGTTTATATTTATTTTTGAAGGTTGACCCCCCAGTAACATCAGGGGTTTCCTCCGAAGGAAAAATAAACCCCAACAAAATCCCAGAGCAATCGGCACAGCGAACCGGAGCTGCCTGGTTCTGGAAACGACGCTCGCAGAAAGGGTGAAAGTCATGAGGCTCTAACCAAAAATGTAACAAACCCCGGCCAGTATCACAAGGGCAAAGTTCCCATGGGCCTCAGGGTTTGCTCTTATCCTTACTTACACTGATAAGTCCTTTTGCTAAATCCCCCAAAGTTGCTTGCTCTTCCGTTTCATGTATAAAGTTACCGAAATCTGACAGATAAGACAGATTTACTGTTTCTGGATAAGACTTAGAGCCAGACTTAAGAGACTACACTGCAAAAGATCAGTTAAAATGTGTTGCTGCTTCAATGAAAGACTGTTGAAAAAAAGTGTTTTACTTTAAACCGTAGCATGAGGAAAATCGTAATATAGTAAGAGGACGAAAAAGGCAGCTCCCAGAAGAATAAAGGCATTCTCCGCTCTGCTGTCACTCGCGTTTTCACCTGTGCCTGAGCCTTCGAGAGCAGGCGGAGTGGCTCAGGGAGCCGCTTCTCGTCTCCTTTTCTTCTATTTTATTTCAAAACGCAGCCGACACCTTCACAGGTATATGACATTATTCCGCACCCACGCTAGAAGATAGGTTTAGGGGGAATGTGGTGGAAGTGTGCATTAAGGATAGGGCAAGCCAGTGAAAAACTGGAAAATCCTGGAAGTTTTTCTAAAAGCGGTATGAAAAGACAAATTAGCGGGGACTCCTGGGATTATAATGTATCAATTATATACTCTTTTTGGGGACCTGTGTCACGTAAGGAAGGCTGACAGATTTCGAAAGAGCCAACTGTTTGCATCTTTCACTTCAGCGACAAATTTTTGCTGGCGTTTGCAGCGGCTGGTGTTTGACTGCACTGGTGCTTTGGAGGAAGGCAGCCCAGCCCTGGCTTCCTCACCCCACCGATAACCCCAGCTCCCCTCTGGTTAGCCGCAACTGTTTGGATTGGAGCTAGCGAGCCCCGAAACTCTTACAAACACGAACAGAGAAATATTCCATGCGAAAGGATATTATAACTCAGGAAGACACATCACCTTGCATTGGGTAAAAAAAAAAAAAAAAAAAAGTATGGGCTTTCGCTCAGGTGTATTTGTAAGTTGTCTTTTTTTTTTTTTTTTATGGTGGTAAAAGAAGGAAAGGACGATTAAAATCTTTAAAGGTAAAACAGGAGAGGAGAATGAGCGATCCTAGGATGAGGAAAGCCAGGCAGGAGTGCGTCTGATGGAGAACAAGGGTTTCTTTGAGAAGTCGCTGGAAGATGGGCGAGCAGATGGCAACCCGGGAGCCAGACAGCAGGATTTGCCCCTCTTCTAGAGGAAGAGAGGGCATCGCCCTTCCCTGGGTCCCCCCAGCCCTCGGATAATAAACTCAAGTGTCTGCCTACCTCAGCCCTGCCCATCTTCTTTAGCCAACTTGACAAAGTGGAAGAAATATGACATGTGAATTATTAAAGAGGAGGCAGTTGACTCCTAACCTCTGTTGCTTTTTCTCAGAACCCATTACCTGAGAATTTATCTTGCAGGAATTACAGTGTCTGAAAGCTTCGGGAGGAGCAGCGAGCAGGGAGGGAGGCGTTTGAATAAGAGTTTTGAAGAACTAGCGCTGAAAAGCACCAGGTTTCACCTTAGCATTTGCACCACTCAAGAGGTGGATAACGTGTTAGAGAAAACAAGCCATTCCTCTTTAGAAGTGGATCAGTTCGCCACAGGGAGCCGGGGAATAAAATCCGGACTGAATTTAAAACGACTATCACCACTTAAATACCTTTAAAAAGTAGGAAGGGGTAAATGGAGAGCTTTTCCGCGATTAAAGTTTGTTCTTTAGCCCCGTTCTTAAAGTTACTGAGGACACTTTATAAATAACCTCCCTGCCCGGCGTGAAGCAGGGCTCAGCAGTGGGTCGTGCTCAGCCCCTCGACACCCAGAGACAAGATTTATCTCTGCCAGGGATGCGGAGCCCGAAGTCCTGGCGGGGGAAAGGGCACAAACTCTCCGTACAGGCTTCAAAGTTTAGAGGCTCCTCCATCACCTTCCCTACAAAAGTTTCACAGGGACTGTGTAACTGCCCGGCAACTCTCAGGCCAAGCAATGCGGTGGCTGATTTTTTCCAGGAACTTGTAGCAGAGGGGCACATTGAATGGCACAGATATTTCGTTTTTTAATTTTTTTTAGAAAGGGGAAAAGCCCACTCTGGGAGAGAGGGGTGTGCTCTTTCCGGTCCTTTGGGCATAGATTTGTATCTTCCGCTGCCAAGCTGAAGGTAATAATTGAATCTCTCCCAAATCTTGGTGATAGAGCAGTCAGAAATGACTCCATCTGACAGCAGAGCCATGAGGCAAGTGATGGATACTATTGTCCAAGCCTGACCCTCCATTAACACCACCTATCAGCATCTGTATTCTGTCACCAATTCCCATGCCGGAGCCAAGAGGGGTGACTCTAATATTCTGAGCACATTGAAGGCTTCCATGCTGAGTTCAACCCTGCATCAACTAAATGGGTGGAGAGGATGACCTAAACCTTGCTCTCTCTATCTCCACTCGCCTTATTACCCCTCTCCAATCCCATTGTTTTGCAGGTGCCTGCAATTTGCTCCTTATCTCCTCACTGTTTATGAGGGCTCCTTTTTATTAATACAAAGGGAGAAATGTTATTAATATTAATTAACAAAATAAAAAATGAAGCAGTTTTGGGAATCCACCAAATGAATAATCTCATCCCCTAATTGGAGATGAAGTTGGGGGGGGGGGGAAGGAGGTGTAAGAGAAACAGATGACCTACTGGGTGACAGGCACAGGTTGGAAGGGTGACATTTTATTGTAAGCCTCCTTATGAAAGGAAGAAAAGGAAAGGACCAGTCAATTTAATGCAGGGACCAAGAGTGCAAGAGTGTTGCTAAGAGACAGAGATGCTGCTAAAGTTCTGTGAGAAGCTGTACCCTGACCTTATGCAAATGGAGGCTTCCAACTCTTTGTGGAAAGGCTGCAAATTCCACCCACTGTGTCACCAATACCTGGCATCGAGCCTTTTATTCAAATGTTCTCTAAAAACACACACGCAGAAGATGTGACAAAGCATGACACATTTAGGGCTGGAAGGGGGGGACGCAGAGGGGGGAGCGGGGAGAGGGAAAGGACGGATCTCATGGTGGAAATGTCACCCATCCATACCTCCTAGAGCCTGTCATCTTTCCCAAGCTGAGAGACGAACCTATGGATTCCTGAATTACCTTAATCCAGATCTATTAATTCCTTGTGCGTGGGGGAAGCTTTGGGAAAAGAGAGGAGCCACCACGATATGCTCGCTAACAGATACATCTATACCCACATCTGCCAGCACCTATAGCTGGCCAGGGACTTCCTTCCGGCTCCGATTACTCCCCCCCCCCCCCCCCCGTCAAAATACGGCAGGGAAAAACCAGCCCTAGGCACAGCTTAGCCAGGGCCCAGACCTATAGGAAACTGTTAAATCCGGCAGTGCAGGGAGGTGAAACACTCCCAGCGAAGTTCAAACACAACCTTCACCAAAGATTCAAGGTGGAGAAAGTGACTACAGCGGCTTTTACTTACTGCAATCAGCAGAAAGTAAATACCCGTGTAGATAAATACAGCCCAGCTCCTGACAGAAAACAAGCAAGCTAGTTTGTTATTGTTGTGTTTGGTGGTGTTTTTTTTTGGTTTTTTTGTTTGTTTGTTTGTTTGTTTGTTTGTTTTTTTTTTTTTTTTTTTTTTTAAGGAGTCTGAGTTGCAGACGGGCATCAGTTTATTAAAGAGTTATCTCGAGGGAAAAAAATCCTAGAAAAATCCCGGGCTACGTCAACTGTCTTCCTAGTATTTTCTGCACCTGCGAATGCTAAATGTGGGGCTGCCTGGAGCTCCCAGGCTGGGTGAGGAGCCGGGAGCCGGCGCTGCAGCCTGGCTGCTCCCGGACTCGCTCGTTTCCTTCCCTGCACCTTGCTCCCACGCAAGTGACGAATTTATATTTTCCCAAGAACGTGCAGAGTTGCGACGCATCGAAAGAAAGGGCTGTTTGTGCTCGGAATAATAATAATAATAAAAAAAGAGCAGGATAATCCTGGGTAGCTCTCTAAAATGAAAGCACAATAAAGTGCTCCAAGAGAGGGTCGTGCTGTTGGGCTAAGTTTGCACCGGTTAAATTCAATACTGCTCTGTTTTCCACGCGATCTGGAAATTATCGGTTTACTTTCATTTCAGTTGATCCTCGGGGCACTTTTGGGACTCGCGGCCAATTTTCTTTTCACAGGAGATAGGATTTCTCTGGCCGCCCTGAGCAGCAACTGAGAAGTGACTCAGCTGCAGCCTGCGAAGTAAGTTGATGCCCGATTACTCATCCTTCAGACGCACAGGGTTTGCCGGTGCTTGGAGCCAGATCGAAAAGTCGAGCTGGGGGAAGCAGCCAAAAACTTACAGCCCCTCCGCCCCCCCAGTGCTCACCTGCCCCGCCTCCCGGCCCCCCCCCCCGGCCCCAGCCCTTTGCAGGGAAAAGCCGCGCTGGGCATCTCCCGTCCCCAGGATACCCCAGACCAGATGGAAAACGTGACCCTTCCAAAGCAAACGACCCAGCCTCCTGGGTGGAGATGGCAGTGCCAGGGGCAGACTGCTTCCCGCGGTGCCACCCGCCTCCGGGGCTGCTCCCAGTGCGGTCCCGCTCTGCCCCCGCGCTCCGCCGCGCAACTCCCGCGCCGCGGGTCCCCTGGTCCGGCTGGTCACGGTAAATGAATTTACCCGTGCAAATTGCCCAGTAGATATATATATATATATTTAATAGTAAGACTTTTCATAATGTGCACAATACTATTAATATTTCATATTAGCAGTGTGTGTATGGTGAACTTTGTAATGGGAAATTCAATCGTCGCTGTAAATATTAATGGAATATGAAATGAAGCCACAGCTTCCATGTAGCACTGACAGTAAAACGGAGTGAACATGTGGTGGCCCTGGGGCAAGATAGGCCTTTCCTCTTGTCTCTCTCGCTTTATTACATTAGCCCGAGCCTCTCCTTACAGTTCTGGGCTCAGAAGCTGAAGTTCACAGGTCAGCCATGACAAATGTCCCTACGTCTAGCCAAACAAGACCCCCTGGCCTTGCCATTACATCTGCCCAACAAGCCCCTGGAGAGTGCTTAAGGGTGTCTGTTGCAGGTAAAGAGCTCTTTAGCGCAACTTTCCAAACAGATTAGAGGACCGGAGGCTCCCGCGGCTCCTTCGGGGCTGGCTGCGGGGACCCTGCCGCCTGCACCCGCCCCCGGGGGGCACCGCGCCCAGGCCCCCTCCCGTGCTCCGTGTCCACGCGTGGGTTGCCCCTGCCCCGGAACAGGGCTCTCCCCCCGCCCCGCGGTGGCTCAGGACAACCCTGCGCCCCCCACTCGCGCCGGGGTTGACCCACGGCCCGCGGCAGGGCGGCCGCGCAGCGCGGGTGTTCCGCGGCGGCCAGGGATGCGTTGGCAGCCGCGCCTCGGAGGGCACTGGACGTCAAACGCCTTTCTGGCTCATCGGCCGCGGGTTTCCACGCTTGGGATGACACCAGCCCGGGCTGGCAGCCTCCCGGGCTTCCCCCCCGCCCCCCCCCCCCCCCCCCCGCCTTTCCCCTATTTCCAGGATTTCTCTTGTACAAACACCACTTCCAACCGCTTCCTTTTTCTAGCGGACATTAATCTTCATTTGTTAGGGGAAGCCTTGTCAGAATTTCCTCCTGCCTTTCGCCTTGGAGGTTTGGCTGCCCAGTGATTTATGCCTTATCTCCCCGAGGCTTGGTGCTGACTTTTCGCGTGCCTTCAGGACCCGCAGGTAGCGGGAGAGGGGCTCGGTGACCGGGGGAGGTGTTTAACCCGCACTGCTGCCGGCAGCCCCGCAACCGTGCCGGGGGTCCCGCAGCCGGCGGGGGAGAGCCGGGCAGGATCGGGGCCTGCCACGGGGTGCAAGTGCCACCTGGCACCGTCACGGTCATTCAAGAAAAGGCTCATTTAAGTAAGTGGAAAGCGGGAAGATAACGAATGGGCAAGAATCCCAAAACGTACTTGGGCGACAGCCCTTTATATCTCGGTAGGCAAAACTTCTTCCACTCTCCCTTACCTGGGGTGGGGAAAACTCATTGCACCCCGACCGCCCCACTCCCTCACACTGGCCGCGAAAAAGAAAAATCCAACCCCAAAGCCCCACGATAAGCCACTACCAACAACTTTTTGTTTCAACAAATACCCGAGAGAACTGATTTCTTTTAGGAAACTCCAATATTTAGTTATTTCTCTGACACATTCTATTTTTAAAAAAATAAATATCTGTGTCTGTCTTGCTTCTTCAGCCGCTCAAACTGTCCAGCAGCCGCGATGAAATGCTGAGCTGGGGGGCAAGAGCCCCCGGTCGCTTCTTCTTTGGAGGTGCTCGTCCCTAATTGCATGGCAAGAAGAAACAGTTCTCGGGAGCCTTTCAGCCACCCTGCCTGTGAAATCATGAATGAAAAGGAAACACACCCTAAAGCGCAGCCTGGAATCGACTCCGGCCGCTTCTACATTAACTTGTTCTTTTAACAGCTTCTGTATTTTTCTAGCGTCGTGGCTCACGTACTTTGTACAGTGTCTGTGGCTTCATTAAAAGCTTTCTATTATATCCCCCAGGAAAATGCAACTGTCACCTCTCCTTGCCTTTTAAGAAGAGTTGCACTTTCAAAGAATATTTTTCTCCCCTTTTACTAGAAGAAACAGCACTGGATTCAGGTTTTGTAAGTGTTAAATAACTTTCCCAGCGTGTATTAAAGGAAGATTGTATTTTATCAACAGCTGATTGATGCGGCCATGTGATCCTCTCGGTTTGTCTATAGTATCATATTTATTTAACCTGCTGGGGGACTGTGTTCAGGGGCCGCTTGCTCCCGCTGGCAAGAGCACACACATTACACACTACCCCAGGTATTCTGATTGATTGTTCCCACCCCACAGCCTTTGGATCATAATTTAACACAGCAGGTCCTACAGCACAGACGAGGTTTTCGGGAAATACAGTGAGGGGTTTCTATGAACTAGTGCCGCACAGCTACCAGGCTTTTCTGAACTAAAAATTTTATATACGGGGAGAGGTGCCGGAGTGCTTACACAATCATGATGTGAACGGTCGCACAACAAATGCCTTTAGCCTCTTCATCTAATCCAAGCCCTTTATTTTTAACAAGTTCTTCCTGCAAATGAGCTTTTTCTGGACTTTCAAAGCACCCGAGTACAGCACCATCAGCCACGTCAAATGCTTAATAGCAGCGGTAGCTCCATTATATTCAAGCATATTTAAAATTAGGAGGGAGTCAGACGTTGGTTTTCTCCTCACTTTCCCCAGATTTAACAGTTTAGATTTTTGGCTCCCAGCTACTGTTTGCCCCCTGAGAGGAGCTAAAAACTAAACACCCCCCACAGCCCAAAAGCACACACACACACCCCGGCCCCCAAAACAACCCCAGTCCACAACATTCCCACCCTGCAAATTGGTTAACAAGGTCTGGGATGAATTAATTTGCTCAAGGAGGTCTGGTTCCCGGCGGCGGTTCCCCGGGCAGCCCGGGAGCGGCGGTGCCGGAGAGGGGCGTCCCCGGCCGGGTCCGGGTCCGGGCTGCCGCCCTGCGCAGCCCCGTTGCGGGGGTATCTGCGGCAGGTTTGGTTAAGGTACTACTTGCTTGGTTTTTTTTTGTTTGTTTGTTTGTGTTTTTTGTTTGTTTCTCCTGCGTGCAGCCACGGTTTACTACGGGAAGTAACGTTTTTCAAATGCTCTTTATTTTTTTTTTTAATTATTTTTGTTTCCCCCAACTTCCCCCTGCAGAGTCAGGGATGCGCTCCGGAGCAAGTCCTCGCCCCCCGCTGCCGACTCTCCATGCCTGCGAGTGATTCTTTCCCCCCCTGCCCTGCCTGTGCGCCTCGGAGAGGGGGGGAGCTCACACTCTTGCTCTCCTAGCCCCGCAGGATCCCCCAGCCCCAGCCCGAGAGCCCGCGCCTTGGCCGCGGGGCAGGGAGGCTGGCCTGGCCCCGGGAGCCCCGGGGCCGGTACCCGGGCGCAGCCTGGCACCCGGCGGTGTTTACCCATGACTCAGGGCCAGGCGAGGGATGCAGCGCCTTAGCAAGGTGAGGGAGATGGCAAAGGAGGTGCCAGGTAATAGATCGGCTCCAGTCCCGCGGGGCAAAGGCGTATTGACAGCTCACGTTAATCAGTAATTCTTTTTTTTTTTTGTGTTTCTTCTGGTGGATGTCGGTGACAAATAGCTCCAGTCGTCGGGCTTGTAACCCCTTCGTGGCCGAGGCCCTCTCCCTGCCCACCCTCCCGGCACCCGTGTAAACTCACCCCTTGGGAAGCTCACCCAGGGGAGCCTGGCTTGATTGCTCGGGCATTTCCAGGGCATTTCTCCTTTCCAGGTTATTTTTGGTCCGGGGAAATCCTGTCGCTTAGGACCACCTGTACTGGGACCTCGTCAGCTGGCCAGAAAAAGGTTTTATGGTCCAAATCCTCTTCGGGCGGAGAGGATGGTGAGTGCTTTTACGGCAGGGATTTCCCACGTTACCTGTTCTGTTGACAAAGAAAGTAAATCCCACTTAAAAGTGGGAAGGAAGGAAATCTCACTTAAAAACATGATTCCTAGGCTCTGTGAGAATGAAGCATATATGTTTTTAGGGCTTGTTAGTGCCAGGTGATATTGACCGATTCCTGAATAGTTGCCATTGTGCCGCGCTTGCAAAAGAAACCCGAGCAAACATGGCCCGGGAAAGGCTTGTGTATTTCTTACACATGCCGGCTGCAGCCTCGCACCCCACCCTGCCGCTTGCAGCCAGCCTCTCCCTCCTCTTCCTAATCTCTGCCTTTTAAATTTGTTTAGAAAAGGAAGAGAGAAAGAAAAAATCCTGGGAAGGTGGGGAGGGCGAGCGGATCAAACGGCAAGCGGGGGTCGGTACCCCTCCTGCCTAGGCAGCCCCGGGGCGAGCATCCCCTTGCCATCAGCAAGCGGGATGGAGCGCGGCCGGGTTTCCCCGCCGCTGTGCTGGCGGAGGGGGGTTTCCAGGCGCCCCGCTGGCGCTGCGGGGCTGGGTGCGGGTTTTGCCTGCGGCGAGGTGCCGGGCGGGCTGCCGGCGCCCTGCCCGCCCTGCGCTGCGGGAGCGCCCGGGGCCGGCCCCGCCGAGCGCCCGCTCCCTCCCCTCCCCGCCGGGCTGTGGGAGGAAAACAACAACGTTTGTTCATTCCAAGCCTGGGCAAACAGCTGAACTAGTTTACACAGTTGGTTTTGACGAACGAATAAATTGTTTTCTTTAGGTGCACCGTCCTAAGCAAGCACACACTCTAACTAGTTTTCCTATGAGGCAGCTTTTTACTAGATTGCTTTTTCATTGCGTGGCTATCGAAATGAGATAATGACCAAAGAGGTGGAACCTAATCAGCCTTTTAGTTGAGTTTAAAGAGTCTAGAGGTAGTTTAAAGGTAGCTTTGGTCATGTTTGCTGGCCAGCTGCGATGTTTGCACTACCACGTTATGATGGGGAGAGTAATGTGTTTGATAGATAAGGGAAAGAGGCTAGCCAAAAAGCAAGGTCAGGTGTGATAAGGCTTGACACTTTTACTCATTTTTCACATACATAAAAGGAAACTTTAAAATATGAAGCAAAAAGAAGAAGGAAAGACTCGACTTGCTAACATCCATCTATCATAAAACCTGTACATTAACAAACTTTCCTTCTTATTTAATTAGACCAAAACCTTATCATAGTTTGGAACGTGTCATAAAGAAAAAAAGAAAAAGTTCTTCTCTTTTGTTAGCAACTAGGTATGTTCTAAAAATAAAACCTCACTGTTCATGGGATAATCACACAATTCCCTTTTTCCTTTTTCATGTTTTATCTTTAATTTTTAGGTAGTGAACAAAATAAATTATAAGATGAAGATAAGAGTCTGTTAGTGTAATCGATAGTGAAGGGAGGGCATAAGGTTTTAATAGGGGACAGAAATCCTGGAGAAAGAAAAGAATTGTCACTCTGGAGTTAAAATCTGTGCAAAATAAAAACATCAGGTACCAATGAAGAAATATAAAGTGAAATGTAACCAAACAATCAATGGCAAAACTCTCATTAACTTAAATAAGACCTGCCGTGACTTGAATGGTATTTTAGAAATACTGGTGTCCAGGAGCACAGATACCTATTATTGATCCTATGTTCTATGAAAATGAATTGATTTCTGCTATATATGCAAGAATTCTAAACCAGAACTTATTATATTTTTCTTTCAGGAAACATTTCTGCCATCTTCAGTTGAAATCTAAGCTACGCATTGAAGATCAATCTCTTGTCAACACACACCTTCCACAAGCAAATGATTTCAGTCCCCATTCAACAAAGTAATAGTAAGATAATATTTGCAGAGACATCTAAAATCAATTTTCAAAGGCAACTTAGGCTAGCTGTACAAAGGCACTTATGCACCTCTGTCCAAAATGTGGCTTCTCAGAATGCCTGTGCAGCTGCTGGTCAAAATAAATCCGGATTTTGTAGGCACTGCAGCTTTTCTCCTTGAAGCCTGGCAAGTGCCTAGAATTTGCCTCTGGGCAGGTCTAGAGTTCTCCGTCCCTTGACAGTGCTGAACAGCTTGGTGTTTTCCGGTTTTGCTCTGAGCCCTTCACAAATGAGGCCTCTGCGCTTGCCCAAGGGCTCTCATCAGAAGGAATTCTCAGGGCTTTAAAACAGAAAATGAACTGGGTGAAGAAAGAGGACTGACCTGCTGTCTTTTTCCTCCTGGAAGGTGTGTTTTCTCTGCACTTCCACAAGCCCTCAAGGGTCAGATTAGTCCCAGAGGGATGGTGATCTATGCTCAAGGTCCTACTCCATCTGAGGGGACCCTGCCCTATCTCTGTTGGAAGATGAAGGAAAGAAATGGGCCACATTTCCATTAATTCCTCCTGAAATGGTTCTGCTTTGCAGAAAAATTGGACCAGAGAGAACATGCCAGTATGAGCATGGATCTGTATCCAGTGGCGAGAGAAGGGGAAGCAGAGGAGGAAACTTAGCTTTTGGGTGAACCTGGTAAGTCTGGTGTCCCCTGTGGTGGCAGGCACCTAAAGCATTGCTGCTGCAAATCCCAGCCCTGAAACTCCCCAATTCCTCAGGTTGTTTCAGCTCTTAAGGGAAGGAGACTGGATGTTGAATGGTCCCTTGATTCCCACTCCATGTTGGGCACCAGGGCAGATCCCTGATGATGGACTGGAAATTCACCTGGAGGAGCCTGATCTTGGCTTAACTTCCCTGCAGAGCTCAGCACAGTGCTGGGTTAAAGAGGTCCCTGAGTAAACAAGATCTCATGTCCCATGGTTGATACCATCATGCTAGCATGGCCCTGTGCCAGCAAACAACTCCTAATCAGGTGGGGCTCAAATACCTGCATTGTTCCCAGAGCAAACGCATTTGATGTGCACTCACACATACAAGCATAGGACACACTTGAATGCACATGTAAGACTTTCTACATTTCAGTGCCTAAACACTTAAAATACTTTGGAAGATGTCTGACACACCTGAGTCACTCAGGCATTTTATTATAATGCTACTCTTAAACACCTGCTTAACTGATGCCAGGTAAGGAACTCATAGACTCCACTGACACATCCTGCGTCTATAATAAAATGTGAGATTAAGGGCTTTGCTGAACAGGGATAACATCAGTCGCCCACTTAGAGATCACATGATATCTTAACATGCTACTGAACTATGGCCAAGGTACAAAAATCACGCATGGGATGAAGAAGGTAAAAACAGGTTCTCAAGCTTAGGAATAGTCCTGAAAATAGTACAGCCCAGTATCCTGTGCCAACCCCATCACTTCACTTCCAGCAAGGACTAAGAACAACTAGGGCTTTTTCACATCACCATTGCATGGGACAGGTTTTTATCCCTGGTGTACCTTTCTGCTCCAAAATGCCACAGACAAATGACTGGTGGCGCAAACTGTCCTTAGAGTAACAGGCAGTCAACTGCAGCTCCAGCTGGATTACATTTTCCATAAAAAAAAAAAAGGAAACCTAGGTCTTCAGTAATGATTTTCTTCCTATAGGGGCCACCTTGTACACTTTTTTTTGGTCTCATTTTAATAATCTATATCAGTGTTGTTTTTTAGCTGATTTTAATGTCAACTAGGGATTAATGTGCATTAATTAAATTGACTGTATTTTCTTTAATGAGCACAAAAGGATTTTATGTTAATGCTGATGATCTTAATAAGGATTCTGTCTACTTATCTGTATTTTCTCAACATCCTGAAATATTTTATTAGGAAACAAATTAATTTAGTTACTATCACAGGGTAAGAACAAAAGCTATCAGGTGACTGCTAACTGGGTCTGGTATTAGCAAGCTATATGATGATTAAACTGTAAGAACTGCACATAGTTGCAGAACTGTTTGTTGCAATGCATTATTTTAAACTTAATTTATGCCTTTTTTATTTCTTGTTTGGCAGTGACTGACTCTTTTCTGGATTGAAAGCTGCTATTAAATGAGTACCTGAGTAGCCTTAAAAGAGATGCTGGAAGTGAAATCTGGGTTAGGGCACATACCCCTTGGAGCGAGCTGTAGGAAACAGAGGATTAGCTGTGACCAGATGCTACAGAGTGATTACAAACAGGTAGACAGGTATTAATGTATAACCCCCTTTCACCTGTTCAGGTTGATAATGCAAATTAGTTTCTAACTTGTTAAAAACCTATAATAACAATCATTCACAACAAATGAAAGAAGTACATTATTTGCATGCATGAATATATCTGTGTCAGTACATTTTTATACATTCACAGCTGTTCTGAGCTTGAAAGACACTTGACTTGCTGAGCAAGCATTTAATAAAAAGCCCATGGAAATGTTAATTAATGGTATTTGGTACTAAATGCTCACTTTGATGCTAAAATGTTATGCTGCACAGATTTAAAATTCATTCGGCATTTTTTGCCCTTGTTACCATCTGCAAATTTCTACGCCACACCCCATTCTCACATCAGGTTGCTGAAATAATTTGATAGTATTATAGCATATGCCAGTAATGAACACTAGGGATGGCTTCTGATCCCACTACACCTGTTTAACATCATGGCTTTCAATTGCATGGGTTTTGTCAGTTGTTTGCCTCGTTCATTGTGGTGTAGATGACTATCCCAACTCAAAACACCCTTGGTCCTGCACAAGCACGTAGGAAGAGGCAACGTGCCTCAAAGAACTCTCAAGAACTTCAGCAGCTGTCAGCTACTAAATGAATAACAGTGATTCCAGTCAATTCAGAAAAAAAAAATAATTCTGCTGCACAAAGTTACTCAGGCATAAAATAGCCTGCGAGATCCAGCAGCAAGTAGAGATGTAAGAAACCTGACAGCGGCTCTAAGATGCGCTGGGAGAATGGGGATCTGAAGGCTTCCAGGGGCTAAAAGTCCTCTTTGCCCACCCTGAGCATGGAAAGGACCTTTGAGAATGATCTGTGAATCCTGCCAAAGGTAATTCTTGTTTCCTAAGCCCTATGGTACTGGGAAATTCAGCCAAGAATGTGGTAAATACACCTCTTAGGGCTGATAATAAAGCAAATTGCAAAATCTTTGACAATATATATAATTTAAAGAAAAATTTGCTTACATTTCAAAGACTAATTTTAAATTGTGCTTACAAAAATGTTACTGGTGATTACAGAACTACTTATCTTTTAATTTACACTTGTCCTCAGCAAGAACTGCTTTCCATGTAAATGAAATCACAATAATAATTTAACCATAATTAAAAATAATTCCTTTAGCTACAATATTGCAAAAAGGAATGATGTTCTCCAAGAGACTGGAAAATTAATATTTTTAGATTAAAATTCCCACTGAAACAAAAATAAAAATTGAAGTTGTCTCATTTGTAAGGAGAGAAAAAGACCTATAAGAAGTCCAACTATTTTATGAACTTGCAGTAGATGTATAGATGTGTATACATAGATGTTTAGGCACTTAGTTCTTTATGCTTATTTTAGTTTTTTTATGCTTAGTTCAAGTTTTGAATTGAATGTTTATATGGGGTTTTAATAAGATTTCTGTTTACCTTGTGTCTTTCTTGACAAATTAACCTTTTCCAACAGTAACTATGAATTAAATAATCATATTACAGCATTAATTAATTAAAGATATTAGTAGATAATCTATAATTAATATAAAATAATGACATAAATTATTGTTAGTTTCGACAATCTGGAGCCGAAACTCTATTTGTAACATCTCATGCCAGTAGTCCCTGGAGTCATTACAGTGTGTGTTACAGTAAAATATCCCACTATCGTTTTAACGGTATGTATAAGAGAATTAATTTTTATGCCCGATACCTCCAGCACATCCAGGCATTGGCTTCTACAAAATGGACTGGGGACCTAATTGTGAGCAACACATTTTGTGTAGCCCACTAAAGAGCTGCAAACCATCCAAATATAATTGACATCTTCCACCACATGGCAGTTTCCCACTAAATCCAGCTGAAGAATAGGGTCGTGGCTCATCTCTCAACGCCTTTGCGATTATAGCGTTCACAAGTGGTAAGTGAGGCTGTGAGATTGCTACATACACTCAAATGAAAAAAGCGTATAAAACGCAGCTATCTTGTGTGTTTGAATGAAAGCCATGTAAAATACAACATCAGACAAAAATGATCTGCCATGTGTTGTTACAAAAAATGGTTTTTGGAAAATGATTTTTAGAAAATGAAAATTTCATTGCCTCTTCGGATACTTTAAAAATCCTGAATGTGCTGAAATGTATTATAAACAGTATTATTTTCTCTTTTTAATCTGAAGTAATTTTAAAATTAAACCGCACTAAAGCCAATGAATGCAAAATAATTTAATTTTCTTTTTTCCCCAAAATAAATCCATCAGTTTCAGTTTACACCACTGGTGGACATTTTGAAAGGGAAAAATTAATAAAAAATGATCCAATCTACTATTTATGACATTACAATTTGATGAATGAAAGAAAACATTTTACTTTCTAGGTGAAAAAATACCTTCCTTAGCTCTCATTTCATAGTAAGTATGGGACAGCACTTTCTATGTAGTCATATAGATGTGCTATTTTTATAGGAAAAGTATCTTCCAGGGAAATATTTCTGGAGCAGGTGCTCCAGTCCTATGGTGAGAGTCAGGGAGACAGAGAAGCATACACTTATACCTGTTAGGACAGCTGAAGTAGTGGGTGAAATGGTGAGGCTGTGCTGCACCTAGTGTGGCACTGTTCAAAGGTTAGGATGGCTCCTGAGGTTCACACCAGCTATTTCCCAAAGCCAAGGGAAAGTAATCCATTTTTAGAACATTCCTCCGCTCCAAAGCAATTTTTTTTGTTTATTGCTGTTGTCCATGCAGGCAGCTATTCTTTGAACACTATGTGATTTGTGCTGGCATGTGATTGTTGTCCTCTAAGTCCTCTCATTTCTGTTCTACCTGGCAGCTTCTGCCATATCCATCTGTGTCCTTTGGAAGCATCTCGAATATAGTAGAACTAAATGTCTAACTTTGCCTAAGGAAATCCAACTGTAACTTGACAAATTGGCCAAAAATTGTCCAAGGGGTTAATTCTGATTTTTAGAAGTGTTTCGTGAGGCAGTTAATGACCTATCCTAGCCTATTTAACAACTGGACATGGAAGGTAAGAATGCACCAGATGTAGACTTGAGGGGCCCTGTTTGTGCCTCCACTCTGGACACTTTCTGTACATGACAACTAGACCACAAACTGATCAAAGTCCATCTTCCTTAAATTATTCTTCTAATGGTTTTCTATATCTCTTTTTTTCCTGTATATTATTCCCCATTTAATAAAATTCATAACTCAATATACTGAACTGGAGCCTTGGCTTGCTCTGTCTCCAGACACTGCCTAGAAACAAGGTAAAACCTTTCTAACAAAAAGAGAAAGGCAGCCTTCCAACTCCAAACTGTGGTCCCTCCCCTTCCTTAATGAATTGAGAGAGTCATTCACCCCACAGTTTGAAGGTAAACTTTTCCATATTAGACTTCCACAAGAAGTAGACTCATTTGCAAATATTTAGCAGGTCTCTGTAGCCCTCCCTAGGGGCACCTTGGGCAGAAATGTCAGCCTGAGAACCGTAGGACTTTCAAGAGAGTAAAACCACAAAGCTCTGATCTGACTATAAATGTTACATCGCATTTCATTATTGGTTTGGCACATGCTATAACAGATGAATATAGATGGCTTCATCTGTATGTCTGAATCTCTGTACACATATCTGTCATGAGTGATATTTTTAAGGTTGCTGCCTTGGTTAGATGAAGACAATAACCTTTATTTGTGCAGGGATTGCACTAAATATTGGCATGTGCATAAACGGAGGTTGTAGTCAGAAAATACAATCTATAAAGATTTAGGGGATGTCATTCAAAGCACACAAATCTATGCCTTGTTCACATGCATATATAAATACCTGCACAAGAAAATCGAGGCATCAGTGTCCGGTCTAGATCATGGCCTTATAAAAGCAGCTCCTGTGCACGAATCCACTTTACAACTTCCTCTGCTTTAACCACCTCCTTTCATTGCAAACTTAATGAGTGCTTTCAAGTATGCAACAGAAACGAGATGGGAGAGTTTGGGGAAACCTCCTTTTCAGGGAAAACCAACACCTTGAATTAAAGGTGTCAAATATTTGAGAGACTGCAGTCAAAGCTGTGTTTTCAGGATGTAAAACTAATAACATGCATCAAACTACTGAAATACTATAAAATAAAGGAGAAAAGTCTGGTAAAAACTGAAAAATCCCTAAAACTGCAAAGAGATGCTTGCTTTTGATCTGCAGGAGTCTCTGCTTCTCTATATCGTGTAGGAAGAACCACTCAGCTTAACCTGTGGGTGCTGCCTACAGCAATATTTTAACAATTTGATATTTTAAAAAAAACAACTCTACTGTTTCTTGGGACTCTTATCATTCACTTTTCCCTGTATTATTTTTGTGTGTGTTATTAAACCAAAGAACAATGTATTTTTTTCCTCCTCTTGTTTTGTCCATAAATTGATTTATGTTACAATGTAGTTGCATTACACACCCTTGTGTAAAACATGCCGAACGCTATAGAACAACTGGCTATCTACCACTTGAAGATTAATCTTCTCTCTGAGTATCTGAGACTACAGGGCACTCACAGCTGGTGTAGTATTTATTTATCACCATCATCACCAGATAATTAATTGTAATTCTACTGTATGTTTAATCCAAAAAACTCAGAGTTCTTTACATGCATTAATTATCCCAACCAACTCATGCAACATGTAAATGATGCACAAGGATAATTTAACAACTACTAAAAGGAGCTAACTGTGAGGTAGCTCTACAGAGGTTGTAAATTAGTTGTACAGGCTATTTGAATGAGTTGGTTGTAGCCCAGGAGAGCTGAAAGGTCTGCTACCCAACCAAAGGTGCAGTGTGGCATTAGCAGGCAGAGTATAATTATGATTTGGCCAAGTAATAGGATCAAATAATCACACAGTGGCGAGATTCACACTCAGATCTGTAAGAGTGCTCTGTCAGTGCTATGTGTGCTGGCATCTTTGTGTTTCAGTTCATTAGGGGTGATGTGCATTGATGCAGTCTACAGAATAAAAATAATTTTTATTTAGGCAGGCCAAACTTGTGAATTTTGCCCCAAAATTCAAGGAATAGAGAGGAGTTTTTGTGTTGTTGTTTTATTTTATTTTCCTCAAAGAAAATGAAACCATTCCTCATAAATCGCATTTACAAGGCTGTTAGTTCTCAGTCACATCCCAAAAATATCTTGAACAGCACAGGGAATGCCACTGCTCTGCTGGAATACAGGTCACTAAACCAGACTAGGAATGCCAGTACTGAACTATCATCTGGTGAAATGTGACAGGATCACACAATGAAGCAGTAAGGCTGAATGCATATATAGGTGCAAATATTTCTTTTATACCAATAGAGCAGCTAGAGGAGATGTTTCCTGCATTACCAGACTCTTGGTATGCTCCTCATCTTCAAATGGAAGGAACTTATAACTCGTATTTCTAATGTTTTATAGCAAATTTAATCAAGAAACAGAGTTCATCTTAGTCTTGAAAGGAATGCTGCTATTCTTAAATTTTACTGAAGCTATAGTTTATGGAATATTCATGATTTAAAAACACATTTGCGAAAACAATGTTAATTTTCCTCCTTTTCCCATGATTTATTAAAAGGTAATTGGCCATTACTACTTCCCATCAGCTGCTCACCTCAAAACAGTTGCTGTCACTGGCATCAGTCAGCTGTTGCCATGGGAAAGATTAAGTTGTCTTAATTGCACATGTTGTCAGTTAAAAACATCAGAGAAAAAAAAAGCAACAACCCAACACCACAACCAAAAGCTGAGACCAGAGAATATCTAGATGTGCTTGTAACAAAGGCTAGAACAAATCCACAAGCAATGGAAACTGTTGCTCGCCTTAAGGTCAGCACGTTCAGTTTCCAAATAACAGTGCTGAAAGTGAGGTTTAGGGATGCTTCTCAGCTCATCTCAGCTACTGCAACTTGCATCTCCTTATTTCAGGGAAAAGACACAGGCTTTTGCCAGCTGAGGATGTGGTCTCAGCATCTCACTCATGCCACATGAGTGCCTCTGTCCCTGGGCTTTGAAGAGATGTGGAGTGGTAACCCATACACACATGTGGGTGTCCTAGCAAAAGGTTTGTCAACAGGATTCAAGGTCAATATATATATATATAAAAATGAGGTCTGGCTAATTTACTTTCATTCATGCACTTGGAGTTAAGCAGCCAAGAAGGGGTTAACCATAAAGTATTTCACCTTGAACCTTGCACTCTCTTTATCTAGCACACCATAATAAAAGATCAAGAGTTCCTGCTTATTATCTTATTTTTCCTCCTTGTTCCACTAGGCTAGGGCCCAGACTAGTTATGGATTAACACCATGATCAATAGTAAGCTTGCTGTCTCACTCTCGGCAGGGGAAAATGAACTCAAAATGCAGTCAAACTCTTATTGATCAAGGATATAGGTCTCACTTTCATTACCTCTGTCTCCTGATAACCCACATATAATGTGATGAGTTGCTAATCTCTCTGATTTTCAATGGACCCTTCACCCCTCCTGTCTGCACAGTAGAGCTTTTATTTTTGCCTCTTCTGTGTAATGCTTGTAGCATTAACTCTCACTCTATTACCATCAGACCTGGTCAATCAGGACTCATAAAATGACTTTTAAATAGAATTGGGCCAACTGTGTTAAGATGATATTTGGGTATCTCCAAGCAAGGGAGTTATCCTTCAATAATAAACAAATTGGATAGGTAGAGGAGAAGACTGCTTCACCTACAGCCCTGACAAAGATCAGGTAATTCTAACTACTCAAACCCATCTCAGAGGAAGATATTTATGTGGATGCTTGCGTTAAAAACATATGCTGTGCCATAGTGCATTTATAGCTTTCAATTTCATTCTTTTGTCCATTGTGGGTAAAGACCTATTTCATGACCATCTCTCTTACCTGCAATTTTGGATACCTGCAAAGAAATACTTATTAGTTCCTTAGAATAAACTTTGTTGGGTGTACACAGGTAAGTTCATTTTATATGCAAAGATAACATTTCCTCATATGCCCTGAAAAAAAGAGCTCAGCATAAAAAAAGAGGCAGAAAAGCAGTTCATTGAGAGTGATACTGGTAGCCAGAGAAATGCTATTTGGTCATCTTTTGCAAATTTTTAGCAAGCTCAGATACCACCTTCTGTTTACAATTTTCAAATGGAAAACACTTTGTATTGATTTCTTAATTGGATTTTTAACCCCAAATTATAAAAAATATGTTGTTTTGATGAAATCTAAGATTTCTTTATTTATTTGCCATTGATATTAACAGTTGTAATGGTAAAAATGAATGGAAAGTAAATTCTAGTGACAAGCTTGAAATAAAAAAAGAAGTTCCTAAAATAATGAAATTTGAGGGGCTTATCATCTGATTTGGAGAAAAACAAGTTTTGAAATGCTGGAATTCCCTGCAAGATTAGATTCCCATTGTCAGATAACCCCACTATCTTGAAAACAGATAATTTGCTGGTGAGCTAAGTCACTGGATTAAAGTAATCAGAACTGTGTTAGAATGTGTTAATCAATGTCCCCAAGCAGTGCTTTTCCCAGTTTGTCTCAAACAAATAGTCTGTGTACTTCTATCAGGTAATTGAACTAGGTCCCCTCACATACAGTGTCACAGGAATTCAAACGACACTTCTTGTAGATCCAGTCCTTGTAGATCCTACAAAGAGAGCCATTATTAGCATAATTATTTGTGTGATCTTCAATCAAGGATGTCATCACATTTTCTTAAACATTATATAGATTAAAAATAAGATGTTATTGATTGGTTCTGAAAGAGAAAGGTCTCAAGCTTCACGTGTAGTGTTTGCCTTCAGTGGTAGATTTCTTTATACATTAGATAACACTCATAACCTTGTAGCCATTGTGAAAGCTGAGCTTTCTTTTGAAGCTTACATCAATCATATAATTAAGACATCTTAGTACTACTTTCGCAATCTAGCCAGATTGCGATCTGTGCTCCCTGGGCCTGTTTCTGAAACTTCAATTCATGTTCTTTCTTTTTTGTATGTGTGCATGTGTCACGTAATTACCGCTCTTCTTTCTTTATGCTTCTTCCAGGTACTCTTTGCGGTTGGTCCAAATTTCTTTAGATTAGCCTTCCTGTTAGCTCTAAGTCTTTCCATTTTATTACAAAGAAAAATTAATTGGGTTCTAATAATGAAGTAGGCATGCGGGGCACTTACCAATGAAATACAATTGTTTGTGCATAATAGAATCTCTATGGTGGCATCTGCTTGAACAGCTAAATCAAAGACCAACCAAAATCACTGGTTAGAGATAATTATCTTTGCTGTAAAAGATGCTCAGATCTATATGGTAAGACAAAAGCTCACCCATGATATCACTAACCAATACGTTTTTTTTTTTTTTGGGGGGGAGACACTAATGCATTAGTTAAGAAAGCAAAAAAAGCAAAACCAGACATCATCTCAGATCAAAATATTCACATGCTCCAACATTAAGCAGCTGATATTTCATTTTATCATCTTAAGAAAGAGGTCTGAGCTTCAAAGGGGTTATTGACATTTCATGCTACCCTTACTGCTATCTCTTTTTTTTGTTTCTTCTCAGATATGTCTTTTGATACCCAACAGTCTCTGCTAAATGTGACATATCATCAATTTGTGTATTAGAGTTGAAGTTTCTTAAAAATTGCTCATTTAAAGGCGTTGGACCTCCCCATATGATTTTCTTCACTACTTCAGTTCTGCATTGAATAGGCATGAATAGAGAATGAAAAAGACAGATGTGAGGAGGAAAAGATATTTTATAGTGGAAAATATTTTAATAGAAATGACAGCAGCCTCCATCATAAGGAAGAAAAGTGAGCTGAATTTTTGATGTATAAATCTGAGATACAGTCCTGCATGTGTCAAATGGGTATGTCAGAAAAAGTGACAGTGGTATTTTTTCACTTTATGACCCAATCTGATTCTTACCAGTCAGATCTGGCCCATAAGGATCATGGACATCAGCTACTCGATAGACCTAATAAGGCAGGTTTAGTCTTCCAGTCTCAAATGCATATTATCATAGAAGATCTAAAGCACATTTAAAGTTTTGCATATGAAATAATGTAAGCCCAGGGTACAATTTGATAAGACATGCTAATGCTGGCAAGATCCCCAACATGCAGACAGTTTATCTTTAGCAGATACATTCACAATGCATACGTCTGGTGGAACAGGTATAGTGCTAAGACAAAACCATTTAACCTTTAAATACAGAGAAGGCTTGGGTTTGGTATCATATTTGTGTTACTTTTTCACTCAACTCTAGGCCCAGGTTTTAAATTTAGTTATTATTCCCTCTTTCTCCAGAGAGACAAACAGGGGCAGGCCATCACCGTGTGAATTAATGAACTGCTGGCAATAATTACAATTATAGTTGACAGTCACACTGCAGTGCTCTACGTACTCGTCATGACACTATGAACAATACCCGAGACGAAGAATTGAATTCTCCAGAAAGGAAAGAATGGGTTAAAAAGGCATATTTACACTAGGGATAATTTAAAGCAACTGCTAAGATTAAAAAAAAAAAAGTATAATCACAAAATGTCCACCAATTAAGCCTCAAGAAAATATCCTTTTTTTTTTTTTTACTTTCGTGTTTCGAGATACAGAGTTCACCCTAGAGCGCTGAATTTCCATTCATGAGCATAGTACATACATAATTAATGCAATCTGCTGTCTGTTATGACTAGAGATGACAGAAATTTATGTGACAGCTACCAAATATGTATATATTTGGTTGTTGTGTATATGGCTGTTAATAGGTTTGACTGTATCTGGCATTGATAATATGCCACCAATGTGGTGTAGTTAAACCTATCCCACGTCTTTCAGGCCTGGTGTGTGGTAGGGCTATCCAATTTGAATAGCTCCTTTATGTTCTTTTTTAAACCAAACGTTTTTATTTTTGTCAATAAACTGTGTCATTTATTATAGTTAAGAAAACTCATGTTGTTTGAGGTCTTTATCAGAGTTCCTACAAATCAGGTTAATTGGTGATCAACAGAGCTTTTCTGCCTTTAATGAGGCCTGGTAGCCCAAGGCAAGGCCCAGCTCTTGATAAGGGACTTTCCCTTTCCTTATTCAGGACTCTTTGATCACTTTTTTTTTACTGGGAGAACAACCGCCGGGAATGTCATTGTTTTTTAATTGCCTGATTACCAAATGTTGGAGATAAAAGATAGATGTTCTCAATTAATAACATTTACATAGATTAGCATCACTAACAAGCCTCATTAGTAGCTGCTGACTTTTGTTTAGACTGTGTCCCATGTCAGTTGTGCTCTGATAGTGCACTGGCAAGTACGTTCTCCATATGAAAATACATTTCTTTCTAAACTATTTCCATTAATCAAGCTATATATATGACATTTTAAAGCACAAACAGGCTTTCATTAAGGCTAACTCTTACTTCTTAGAGCATTCAGTGCAAAGTTGGGTGCATTAGGAGGCTTTGCATCAAAAAAGCCTGGCCTTCAGGAACATTTGTCAGTCCTGAGGTACTAACGTTAATGTGTTTAGCATAACAAAAAAGCCACCAGAGCCAGTTGCTTAGAGTTCCTCTGCAACATATGTTGCTGATTTAGTTATTAATTTTGAGGCATCAGACCATTTGGTTTTGCTGTGCCTCAGTTTACTCATGTATGGGCTGTGTATAGTGATACACATTTTCCTTAAAAGTGCTTGGAATGTGAGGGCAGAAAATACACTGGTGGCACTCACAATATATTTAATAAATATCTTTACTGTGGAAATAGATCTCTTTTAAACTGTTCTGTTGGTGCAAGTGTTATTCTTGAAATCAGACCTTCTGCTGAGGCTGCTCCTCAGCAAAGCACCTTGTCCTAATGATTAAATCATAGGAGATGTCAAGAGCCTTCAGGTTTGCACTCTGGGGAGAGGAAAGGGGAGTCAGGAGTTTTCCTGGTCCTCACCCTGGGACTGACTTTTCTGTTGGCCAATGCACTTGCAAGTGCTGTTGGGGTAGCAGGAGAAACCTCCCTCTCCCCTTCAAGCAAACCCTCACCAAGGTGGCTGTGCTGTAAACACATTTGGTTTTTGGCAATAAAAATCTATTTGGTAACTTGTGCTTTTCTGCTTCAGGAACAAAACAAAACATGTATCAAGCAAAAGAAAGAAAACAGCACAAGAGCACTGTTAAAAAAACAGGCTTAACGTGTGTAGCTTGCCACAAGGGAAGGGAAAATGGTATTCTGACTGAACTGTCGATGAAATCAGGCTAAAAGCTGAAAGCTATATAGAATGCCAAATACTTCAGGAGATAGAGATACACTTCTGCATGTCTTTGTATGTGTGTGTACAATTGGAGATACAAACATGTATGGACTTGTGCAGATTAAAAAATGCTTCTGTCTATTATTTTGATCAATGGTCTTCTTTTTTATATTTTCAACACCTACTGCACCGATACACACAAAACCAATATATTTTACTCCATCTGCTTGAAAATCTCTAGTGTCATGGCCTTTGCTTCAATGTTGAAGCTGATTTCAGGGTTGCATAAAAAACCTAAGCTCTATAGTTCAGTCAAGCGTCAACAGTAAAGTGCTAAAGCAGAAGCTTTCGTGCTATCAGTGGATGGATTAAATAAATAAATCAATCAATAGTGGATGTAAACTTTTTTTAATCTCTCTTTTCAGTAGAAAAACTAAGGTATAGATTCTACCCTTAGTCTTTAAGACAGAAATAGCTTTGTTGACTTCCACTAGAATCTGTAGTGTAAGGTATTTCTCCCTCGTCAGCAAGGGGTATCAGAATGTAAAATTAAATAGAGCTCAGATGGGATAACACATTTTTATTTGTCACATTTTTCATCCTTTTGGTCATGTATGTTTCATTTTCATGTTTTTTACAAAGGGAGAAAATAACCCCCAATCTTCATTTTATTAATGCTTTTATTTCATAGGGCAATACATAGCATGGAGCAGAAAACAAAGGCAAGAAAGGTGTGGGAATTGGATATTCCATTTGTGGCTTTGCAGCATCAGATGACAGAACTGTGATTACAGGTATGTGCACGTATTTATTTTTTAATTAAGTATCTGTTTTAGAGGAGAAAAGGTAGCACTAAAATTCTTCGTGTGCACAGTACCAAGACTGCTAAGCACTATCATGCATGGTGTCAGAGCCCTAACATGACAGATGGGTTCAGAGAGTGAAATTCATCTTTGTTTATAGGGCCAGTGCGGAGCCTGTGAACCACTTAAACACTGTTATGAGGTAGAGGCACGGACCAGAAACCCAGTGCACTTGGGCCCTTGGACAGCCTGGGGATGGCCATGGCTTCAGATTCTGGCTGGGTTCAAGCTCTTTTCCCAAGGGAAATGCTTCTGTGCCGTTATCTGTCTCCTGGACCATCTACTCCACAAATGCAAGTTGTAATTATTTATATTTTAGTTCTTTCCCTTTTTTCCTTTTTAAACTTTCACCTTTTGTGACCAACAGAAAATATAAATAAGTCAAGAGAAAGATGAGTCTAAATAAGCAAGCTGGGTTCTTTTCTATACTTACTTTCCGAGTCCAGGTAATTCCAGCATTCTGGTCCTCCAAATTCTTTGATTCATGTTCAGCCAACCAGAATATTTTCCCTCTTGACAAGGTATAATTTCAATGGAGCTGTGTTTTGTCTCTGTATGATGCACTTCATATTTTTCATGATTTTGCATCCCTCATACAACACTCTGTCAATTAAAATGATAGCTACTTATGTGGGACAATAAGTGACTATGAGGGAAGGGATTTGTGGAGGCAATTTACAACCTCTAATTCAGCTCCAGGGATGTGCTCCAGCACAGCTACCCTGCAATGGCTGTGCCAGGTAATTTGCTGGAACGCTCCACTGAGGCATCAGCCTGTTGATTGCCTGATGTGTAAGAGGCCTCAGACTGGGTCATATTCAGTTTTAGCAAAAAAATCAGTAATATTTCTTTCAACGTTTGTTTCAAAATAGATTACCTGCTTTCATATTGCAAGGTTTAAAACATGCAGAAAGAGGGAAACTTAAATAAAATACTAATGAAATTAAATCACTGCTTTGGTTGGAACAAAACATTGCAGATTAACCTAAGATCATTTTGTTTGTCACACTGCAATAAACTTTTACATCTATACTTAAGTACTGACGCAAATATTATTTAGAACTTTATGTTCAGCTGCAGAACAAAAAACCCCAAACAACTATATATCACCTAGATCTAATCTTGACCACATTTTCTTCTTAGCTAGTAGAATATTCTAAGAAACAGATGGTTTTAACCATCTTTCCAGTACCAAAATATAAAACTGGTTTAATTAGTGTGTAAGCTGTCATGGCCATGCACTACATGTGCAGCTCCCCGCAGCATATCTTCTCCCCTCTGTCGGTGAAGCACTGATGAAATTCTCCCATTCCCATTACTCCTGTAAACCTTTAGGCCAGATCTTCAATTGATATAAATCAAAGCAGCTCCACTGATGTGGATGGAGTTGTGACAATTTGTGGAAGTTGAGGTTCTGTGTTCATGTCTTAATTTTTGTTTGTTTTTTTTCCCCTTCAAAATGTATTAAGAAAATAGGGGAATACAGGGGAAATTCCAAATGCTGTTGTAGCATTCATTCATGGTTTGTCCCTTTCAACAGATGTAAATACAACAGAATGTGGTTTTTTTTTTTTCTGAACACTGCTCTTGTATATACATATTTAAATACAACAGGAGATTTGCTAGTGAAACGATGCAATTAGAAGTGTATCCTTACAGAATCTACCCAAAGGAAAACAGCAAAGAAGATAAATTTAAACAAAACAGCTTTTCCACTGCATAGAAAACAATTTTTGTAATTGTATTTTTTTTTTTAGTGTTTTGTACCATTCTGATTCCTAGGGAAACTATGATTTTTGACAAAACCTAGCCATTCCTATTTAAACCACATGCCGATTCAGGGCAGCTTAGTGGATAAGGCAGCCAGAGTTCACCTACAGGACCTCTGTTTGAACTAACTTCAGGTTATAACCTAATTGGCTTCTTCGTCTCAGCTCAGTGTATCCAGGTCAGGCTATGGATCACTGCCAAGGCATTAGGGAAACTTGCAGCAGAATTGCATGGCCTGAAGATAGACAACTTCAGTTACAAGCTCTGCCTGTCCTGACCCTGATCTTTCACTTGCACGAATATCCTCTGCCTGTTTAAAAGAAGAAAGAAAATCCCCGGTCTCTCCAGATCTAAGCCGTTATTTGTCTTTGCCTTGCAAGGCAACCAGACAAGGAAAAGGAATAAAAAGATGGTTTTATTTGTTTGCTTTTAATTTGAATAAGGATCAGAACTCTGGGAAAAAGTCATAGAAGCTAAATGAAATTGGTGGAAAAAAATATGTTTATGATGTAGTGGCTTTGAAGCAATTGGACCCATGTGATCAAAGACTAATGTTTTCTAGAAAAGAAATAAAGAGGCAGGTCTAAGAAGTGGAAAAGATCCAGAGCCATCCCATTATCACAGCTGGAGGAGATTATTCTTATTTAGTCAAAACAAACAAAAAGGAAGTTAATGTTTCAGCTTAAATTTTACTTTGGTTGGACTAGATCCATGATGGAACTGGTTTTGGTGGAGCATAAAATCCCTACCTTAACACCACAGTATTGCAGTGAGGAGACAAGAAAATGGTGTCAGGAGAGAGGGACCTACACTACACAATGTTTTTTTGAAGAAAACAGAATTTTTTAATTAAGTTCCCTGAAGAATCTCTCTTGCTTTATTCATTGTTTCTCCTAGCTGAATGAGATCTTTTCATGTTTCTTCATGGAAAGGCTCTCTTTTAATAATCTTCCATTGTTTTTGACTGCTGTATATTAAATAAGTATATTATTTTCTCCAGCAAATCTACTGGTAGGTAATTTAAGCCTGATTACATTTTGGATTTATTAGATCTGTTTGATTTTTTTTTTTTTTTTTGCCTCAAAATATCTGGCAAGAAGTATTTTTAATAAAATATATGTGCTTATGAGTGAATAGGTTGGCAGCAACAAAATAACTTATTTTCTATAGGAGTGTAAAATATAACTACAAAGCAATCACTTGAAGTTGAAATTTTAAAATTCTAGTCTCAAAGACTGATCTTTTTAAGGAGATTTTTGAGTTTTAAATTTCGGTGGGAAAAAAGTGCAAAAGAATGTTAGTGATTTATTGTTCCTTCTTTTTTACGTTTTTTTCAACTTTTCTTTAGTTGCTTTAGAATTTTAAACTATTTTCTGGCTTTTTGAAAGTGGCCAGAGGAAAGAAGACGCTGTCATTTAGTCAAAATTTTTTCTAAACTGGAGGAAGATGTTAAAGTTCATGGAGTGGACAAATAGAGAGGAATAAGAAAGCAATTAAGTGCAGCCACCTCTGTCCCTGCAAATAAACAAATCCAAACCCACCAAATAAAAGCAAACCAAAAAGCCAAACCACAAGTCATGTTGTTTCAAATGCATTAAAAAACAAACAAATGTCAAAATGAGGAGGAGACATTTTGGGGGGTATTTTTACAGTAATAAAATTTGGGACTCCAAGTGAATTACAGTGCCAGGTATTTTGGAAAAGAAATTAAAATTGAACTATGAGCAGTGTTTCCATTTCACACTTCTCATAAATACTCTTTTCCTCCCCTCCAGCATTCTTTCCTTGCACCTCTTTTTTTGTACTGCTTCTAATGACAGTAATGTTTAGTTTTACAGGGTCAGATGTACCTCAATTTAACCATTTTAAACCGGCATGTGAGCAGGACTCCAGCGTCTCATGCCCTGGGGCAGCCCCTATCACAGAGCACTTTCCGGGAGAGCATCAGGATGGGTGAGAGGCAGGAGATGGAGCGGCTGGAAGTAGGTCCAGTTGTCACCCACATCCCCAAAATTGGCGCATCTGGAAATGAACACCAATAATAATTTTTAGCAGCCTCAGTATCACATGGAAGTCATATTTGCTAGATCTCAGCACTGATCTTTGTACCAGCTGAGAGGTAAGTTAGGCCCTATAAATTCCCTGCATTTTCTAGAAACCAAAAATTGGAGAAAATTCTTGGAATGGTGATCATGAGTGAGGAATGACTGCTGTGACTCTGTTTTCTGAGAATTCTCATGGAAGCCACCAACAGGAGGATTCAAGTCAAAACTTGACTAAGAGATAGCGGGTGCCTCTTACAGCCCTTAATCCCATTGTCGGGCAGGTTTGGCAGGGAAGGAGAACTTGCCATCTCAGCCCTGCGCCCTTGATGTGGGCACACCGAGACAGAATTGCCAGGTACATGTGCCACAGGCTGAGATTCATGTGCCATCGATTCCCCTGCAATGACTGAAATTACTTTTTGTTACATTTTTAACATGCCATTTATTAAAGTCAGTCGTGCCTCTGGGCTGGGAATTTCCTGTGTTCTTGTTAGGAATATTTTTTTTGAGTCATTTTGTATCATTTGCAATTTCTGATGCGTTCAAATACTACATTAGGTCCCCAGAGCAAAACCTCCCTGTCAATGGACCTCATCTGACAATGATCTCGGGACAGAGCTTTAAAACTGAAGCGCTAGTTCTGAATGCTGGAAAAAGCAGCCCTAGAGATAAGAAAAGAGACGATAATGGGTAGTTCTCTTAAAAGTGTTTCATGTCACCCTGAGATTCTCTTGAATATCTTATAAAAGAAAAAAAAATCATAGCAGGAATCAATTCAAATTAAATGCTATAGAAAACACTTTCTAGAGAAATTAAAATGCCTCATATAAATTTGAGCTGTACACCTGAAATGAATTTTTCCATTGTGTGTTTTTCACTATATGAGTGAGTATAAAATGCTCCATAGATACTCCTGTCACCTTTCCCTATCACATTGCAAATATGTTTATGCTTGAGACTTACTGCCTTTTCCTAGAGTAAAAACAAATGGCGAATGTTCTTTTCTACTCACCATGTTATGTGTTTTAGAAACTTCCAGAAATAAGTCAGAACAGCAATATTTATATAGTTAGGCCTGGCATATTTGTGTATATTAGGTAAACATGGTTATTTGGAACCAAGCTGTGCCTGTATGGTTTCTTCATGCTGTTTTGTTGTCTAGAGGCACAACGAGGCCAATTTTTTAGAAGAAAAATGTGCCATATAATTGCCACTTTGTGATGCATTCAGCTAAAATTATGGAAAAAAAGAATCTTGGTTCCCCCTTTGATGCATTGTGCTGTTGTTCCACTGTAGCTTTTACGAGATTTCCAATGCAACCGTCCTGCTCAGTAAGAGAAAATACCTGAATTACATACACAAGTGCACACACGTACACACACACGCATACTGATAAGGTTTGTCTAACCCCTGACTTGAGCACACATTTCAAAAATTGCTATAGAGAAAAGGATATTTTTGTTTGAAGGGGAAGAAAAGCAACACTGTTAAGAAAGGTGCGAGCTGACATGGGAAATAAAAGCAACACAAGTGAAGGCACAATTGGAGCAGGAAATAGTTGGGAGATGTGATTCAGCACTTAGGCTGGGAGATTATGTGTAACATGAAGAATGGAAAACGTAATCCTCCTGCTGCATATTCATTCTAATAAGTCAAATGGAAAAATGAGGGACCTAGCTCATTTCAGACCAATGCTGCAAAGGAAAATACTGTGTAGTTCCAAGTTTTCAGGTATTGCCATTAAAACTGTGTGAAAACGAAAGGGCAGTATTCTTGGTGCAGCAAATCACTCAATAGATCCACACAATGTTCTGTGGCACTGGGACGATATTTTAAAAAGGATGCAATTACGTTTTCTGTACGGATTTTTGTCAGGATAAAGATGGCCCTTTGGAAAACACCTAGCATCGTTTTCTTTTCTATATTCTCACAACATAAATGCAGTAAGAAGTACCTCTTTCCACTGCCTGTAGACAGTTTATTTATGCAAGAATAAGAGTAATGCTAGGATATTTATGTTTAACATCAAAGAACAGCCTGGTTCAGGCCAGCACATAGGAAAAACTGCTGCAAATCTGTTCATCACAGAGAGGTTAGCTCTGTAATGTTGCCAAAAGCAGTAAAACATCATGTTACCTGTGATGTGATTGCCATCTGAGTGAAGGGATGGAGTTACCTTGCTCACGCCAGTATTTCTGTAAAAACAGTTTGTGCATTTGTGGTGGTTTTGCCTTCTCACTTTTTCTGGCTTCTTCACCACGCTCCCTTGCAGATCAGATACTGGGAAATGCATCCAAGGTATCTACAGTCTTCCCCAAAATGGCATTGGAGTTCCAATACACGCATTTTGTTTCTGCAGGATGTTCAGAGTTCGAGGACAACCCGTACCTATAGACTAAAAATTAAAGAAATGTGTGTAAACCTGGAATTTAAATTCCATTCAGCTTTTGACATTTTGTTTTTTCCTGCTTTAGGGTGGAAATACAGAATTTCAAATATTTTGAAAAAATTGATGCCTTGAAAATATTTAGCTTTGAAGGCATCAACATAACAAATTTACAAGAAATGCTGAAAAAGACCTTTCTCTACCAAAAGCATTATTTACATGTTTTGTGTTTGAGAACGGAATATTCTTTTAATTCAATACATTTGAAAATTCTTTGTTGAAAATGTATAATTTCTGTTTCACTATTTAAAAAAAATTTCCTACAGATATATTGATACAGCATCATCTCATTACATGGTTAAAGGAAATCTCTGCACGTGGCAGCACATGCCAGTGGATATGTAATTTAAACCCGAAATATTAACATTTAATCAGAACAGTGAAGTCAATCTGAAGCAAGAAAACCTGATGGATGATACTTAAATAAGAATAAAATGAAGTTAGACTCCATTTTATAACCAGTCATCAGCACTGCAGTCAGAGCTGGTAAAACTTACGAGCTGTTTCAAGCTGAAATGAAATCACATTCTTCACGTGATTTTTTTCTGAAATTTTGCAATACGTTATAATAATTTAATTTCATATGAAAATGAAATTCCCAAGTCCAGAATCCAGCTCAAAGCACATACTCATCTCTCGTCACAAGACGTCTAACTTACAAATCATGTAGACATGAAGGACCATCAGTCTAGTTTCAACAACTGGAAATTTCTCCTGATGGCTGGACTCTGACCAAAAAAAATTATATCAATATACCTTTCTAATGAAAGAATCAATCTCTAATAAGCAAAGACTTTTTTCCTTCTCTAATTACCTGCAATTCTCCAAATGTGGGAAATGAGAACATCCTCTATTCATTTCCATTGGGCAGAAGCGGTAGACATGTTTTAATTTTGTAGGGAGGGTGGGTTGAGCTGCCTGCCGATAGTTTCACAACCCACTTTACATCAGCTGGATCAAGGAAAACTTATGTTCAAATTATATTTCATATTTCAAGGGACAAGGTTTATGATGCCTCTTGTTCACAGGTGGTCAGTTCAAGGACTCATTAAAAGTTATACAAGCTTCCTATTGATAAATATGTGGAAATTATAGTCAACTGTCTTAAGAAGTCACAACCATTAAAGAACTTGTGCAGCATTAAAGGGAAATAACAAATTATTATTTAATGAGATGACTAGTCTTGGTATTGTTGCTTTATTTTCAAGTAATGCTGAAATGGGCTCCCTGGTGTTTGTAGTTTCTGGCTATTTTTTTTTTCTCCTCATTATTAATTCTTTTTTTCTCCATGCTAATCAGCCAAAGTGCTATGTGTTTAGAAGACTGATTTTTATACTTCATTCCCTTTGGATTTAAGGGTTACTTACAGGCCTAGCCAAAGACTCCAGCAGTAGGTAATGTCAAGGGCAGTCATCATGACCACTGTAGCACACACTCACATGCAGAGTTTATGTGACGGCTACACCTCCAGGTTAAAGTTCATCGAGGATTTCCATAAATCCAATGGGTAATGTGCCAAATAAGATTAGAAAAGACTTCGCATTATTGCACAATCCAATGAAAATATCATCTGCTAAGCTCCTTCTGGTGGTAACTGGAAGTAGGTAGCTAATATTAGCAGGTGTTTGTCTCAGAGGCTAAGAGTAGGCAGGAGCACCTGCTTATGCCCGTGCAGAAAGTGGGAGCAGCTACTGTAACTTCACCTGTGGCAATGTCTTCAATAAAAATGGAATTTTTAAGAGCTGAAATTCTGATCATTGTCCTCTTGTGACATATTCTTTTCTCTGCCTTTGATTACATTATGTTTAATCTTGCCCTGTTTTATATTCCCAAATGTATCTTTAGTCAAAATTCTGTTTAAATTTATCTAGCTGTACTTTCATATGTTACCTAATTCTTGACATTATATTTTCACATGCAGAATCGCATGAATAAATGGAGCAGGTGGATTTTTACATCTGATCTGTGCCTGTTTTATTTATACACATATTTTTCTTTCAAACTTTGACCTGCAAGGAAACAAGAAGGAAGAGTGAATTTTGATATCTACATCCTGGCACTTACACAATAATCATTCAATATGTTTGTTTTTGAGAATGAAGCAAAATGAATTTTTTTTTGTTCCAAGAGGCAACAGTAGAAGAAGCCTTAAAGATGCAGGTGTAGTTGCATTCGGTATTTGTCTCCTTCATAAACATGGTTAACTAATTGCCTCTCCTTTCATCAGTTCTCAAGCCTTTGTTCCTGACCACAAGAAGAATCAGATTCTGATACCATCACTGAAGTTGATGAGCACCTGACTCCATTGCTCATCCTCTGAACTCAATGGTGCAGATTCTCAAATGGTATAAATCAGCGTAGCCCACCCCCATAATCAAAAGAAGATAACCTAAGGAGATGATTTGTGGGATAAAGTCCTATATGGCGGGAATAAGGAAATCTGATTCATAAAGTTCTAAACTTTTATGAAACACCCCTAACCATAAAGCCTTAAAAAATTAAATTGGGAATAAATACTTTTGGAACAATTAGCTGTTCTTAGATAACATGGTTTGATGCAATGTGATCTGTAGCTCTGCTCACGGTAGAAATAAATATATATATAATACACAGAAGTTTATGCAATTACTTTAAAACATTTAACCTGTTTAAAGACTGCACTTTCTTCAATGTGGCCATTATTCACAATTATTGGATAACAAACATAATCCTTGCTGTTGCTTGGGAGTAACCCTAAATGTTACTCGGAATCTGTGAATTGTGAATATTTCATAGTGATGCTCCTGTAGCTGAGATGTATGACCAATGCAAATAAATGGTACTGTACAGCACCCTGTCTAGGTGGACCATACCTTTATAAATTGCTATGTTTGCATAAAAAAAGGTTTTGCTTCATTGAAGAAGAAACCTGACCTCACGCTGCCCACTGGCTGATAGCTTGTAACAGTCCCAGAAATACGGCGGCTGTAATGTTTAAAAAAAGTTGAATGGAGCAGGCTGAATACAAGATCCTGTCTAGAAGTGACCAAAAGAAAAATGTTGGAGTCACAATAAAGGAGCAGTGCCCATGTCTTAATCCTCTGATGTCAACATGGAGGAATGATGAATTTTCACATTTGGCATGCAAAAGTGGTGTCCCCAACCACAGCCTTGGCAATCAGTCAGACCTCAGAACAAATTAATGCAGTCTACAGCTGTTCTAAATTTTGCCAAAAAAAAAAACCCATTAAAAAAAAAAAAAAAAAAGAAAAAGCTGTATCCCATTTCTGGTGTGATTCTCATTTGCTTGTTCTCCTCCTGGCTTACTGCCATTTGCCTTCCAGTGACTCTGTTACAACAAGGAGGCACGGTAAACATCTCTCATCTCTACTTCTTTCAGACCTTTAATAGCACAGTGTTTGGGGAACATGTGCAGAAAGTGAGAGATTGGATTTTAGTCTCTGCAGGCTGAGGAAGAGACAGACTTCAGATCTCCTTTATGAAGTGTCCAGAATTTGGCTGCTGTCACTGGGGCCATACCAGCAGTCTTCGGCTCATACATAGGGTATGGAGCTTCTGGGCAAGCAGCAAAAACTTGGTAGTGTTCGCTCAAGTTACAGTTACGTGTCCCTGTGGCAGGGAGTCCATCCCTGAGTGTTTATCGCTTACATAGTACACTACTCAATTCAGCTTTGTTGACTTCTCTGGAAACACAGTTAATCCAGTACTGAGTGTTTGTAAAAGACCAATCTGATGCACAGTGAGGAAATGCTACAAAAATAGAGTTCTGCTTTTTGCAGCTGCTTCCAAAAGTGCCATCCTATTAGTGAAAGTGGGAAAGGTCTGCTAAGGTAATACATCCCACACCGGCCAGAGATGTAGGTTCATGAGGGATAGGATGAACTTTATAAAACACTTTTAATCTTTGGCCTTTAAGCAGCATAGCCAACAACAGGTTCACATCAGGATAGTGGCATTAGCCAAGACAAGTTTACAAATCCCTGAGTGTGCTTCCATCATCCTGAGCCCGAGATATCTGTCAGTCCATAGCAGATGCTGCTGTTGCCGTGCATGTGTCATGTTACTGAAACCCCTAGATAATGATTACGACCGATTATACAAGATGCCATGTTCCTTAATCATATCACTTACATTTCTGCTGAACGGCAGTGACAAGGTTTTGAAAGGAGAAGATCACAGCTGTCCAATAAAAAAAAATCAGATAAAACAGACAGTGTTTGCAGACAGAAGATTATGCTAACCTGAAAAGTAGCTTTAGTACTGTTGATTTTTGCACTCTTTCTAACTGAGCTGAACCCTCATTCATCCTCTCTGTTTGGCATCGCATCTGAAATGGAGGTGATTGATGCATGAGCAAGTATATTTCTGATTTTTTTTTTTTTTAACATGTCTTATTTACAATTTTCTGTTCTCCAAGTGAGCATTTGAGTGTTTGGGTTCCCCCGCCTCCCCCCCCCCCCCCCCCAAGATTACAGGTCTCAGAGTACCAGAAACTGAATGCCAGTTCTGATGCAGACAGCTGGAGTGAGAAAATCCCCTCCTTGCCCTAGTGGTAACCCCAGCTCTAAGCTGAAGACATTCCCCTTCTTTATATGCTGGCTCATTTTGGAGTCTCTCTTGTGCAGAGACTGCCAACTGTCCTGAATTAAATGCAATGCATTTTGATATGAGTTACGGCCTACTAATGACTGAGCAAAACCAGTGTATTCATTTAAGTAAGGAGTTCAAGCTGGGTTCCAGGAACGAACAGCCGTGTGCCCTACTAACAAAGCTATCTAGTTCAGTGCACAATCTGAACTATGCAAAAGAAAGAACCTTATACTTTTGAGCAGTTATAATGCAGTACTACACCACTTAGAGTTTTCAGTGGAAAAGTCAGATGTAATTACTGTTTGACACAAAGGGATTTTTTTTCCCTAGCTCTGCCGACCTTCTATTTTAAATAATTAAAAGTATAATTTAAAACTTAAATTGATCGTTTCAATAGACCTGATCCTGTTCTCAGAGGGAGCTACTTGTGTCGTTGTTAAACTGTTGATCAGCCCAGTGTCACTGTTTCTCCTTCATCAGAACATGTACCATCAGATCTAGAATTCTTTTTCGCTTAAGATGGCAGAGCTCCAACATGGGTGTAGTCTGACCCAGGTTAAGCAGATTTAGCTAAATGCATAAATTGTTCACATTCTGTCATGTGAGAGATATAGGCCTTGAGCCAATGTTGGGAATACAACTGATAACCCACCCAGTGAAGAAAGTAATGTATTTATGCAAATTTTCACAGATTCATGTGTCTGGACAATACTGTCTTTGACTCCCAATTGTCCAAAGGAGGTACGTGGGTTACAATGGTATCTCTGGTTTTTATGAAAGTTTAGATAATTGTGTATTCTGGTATTAACATTCATAGAAAGCAGATCTGAAGGCTATACAACTCACTGAAAGTGTGCTTTCAATTTTCTTTCGGTTTTTCTGGCCCATTTCCATCAATAAAATCACATGAAGAATAAGCCCATAAGCCAACTAATACATCAAATGGTTTTGATGGTGTAAACCACAGACCTAACAGGGTGCCAAAGAACCTCGGATGCAAGGTCCATTCCCCTGGAATTCTTGTGCCATTATATGGAATCTGGTTTCCAGTGCATTCCTGTCCACTGGCAGCTTTGGTGGAGCTGTGCTGTCAGAGATGTGCTCCAATACTTGTACTGTCTTTTCAGACCAGTTTTCCTTGGTATAGAAGGGAATATTTATTGACATGGCAAAAGTTTAAGAAAACAGAACTGAACTCTGAAGGTATCATGAATTTGTGTCTTAAACTATCATTTTAAAATATTAGTTGTTGAACTAATTGTTCGGTGAGTTTCAGTCTCCAGATTTTCCATTCTGTATCAGTTATTAAAGAAACTGCTTCAGGAAATGTCCAAGTCATAATGTAAACATCTAATTTAAAAAATAAACTTATGTTTAACCTGGTGATAAGCATTAAAATAATGCCTGTCATAATCAATGTTCCACGTAACAGAGGTTTGCTCCTTTTCCCTTCAAAATACTCTCCACTCTGGATACTGGACTTCACTAAAAATCAGGAATATGTATGGAAATTAAGATATATAGCCCTATAATTGCTGCTAAGGTAAGTTATATCCTCCTAAATAAAGTAAGATGGTTGCCTAGGGTTTGTCTAAACCCTCTAAGATGACATCTATGGCCCATATGTGATCATGTGGTATAAAAAAAATAGAAGTATAAAAGAGAAAGAGATAAACATATAATTAAAAACAGCATAACAATCACTTGTGCTCATTCATTTTAATGACTGTATGCTCCAGTTTATGGAGCAGTTGCAGATCCATGCTGTAATAGCTGTGTTGACCACATGCCATAAAATACATCAGTGTAGGCTGGGTCCAAATTATTCAATACTTGTAACAAATCCATCCCATTAACTGGATAAATATGCACAAGCAACAACTCTGGTGATAATGCTAGAAAGTGGCATGTTGATATTTAGCGGCAATGCTAGCTAGCGGGACCTGATAAATAGTAATACTACCGCCTTTTTTAAGAAACAAACAAACAAAAAAAAGATTAGTTTAGCTTTTAAGATCTCATAACTATGTCTTTCCTTCTGTTATCTGTAATTTGAACTGAAAAAGAGATTGTGGCCTTGAAAGCTTCAAGTCTGATTACTTTTTTGTAAGCCTAATAAAAGGCATCAGTCATACCATTTATTTGTGAAAATGAAATCTTCATATATTGAAGGTCAATTTTAGTTGAACTAATATAATCAGTAAAAGTCAAGGTTCCTTTACCATTAAAATTGTCCGTGCTCTGAGTCTTTTGATATTCTATGCTTAACCTTGAATCATGCTGTGTATGTTGTATGAAGGGAGGATAGTGAATTCACGTTACAGTATAATGACTGAGTCATCTTGGCCTTGATTTTCAGCTGGGTAAAGCAGATATCCAACAAATATAAGATGTCTTTAAAATTATTTGAAATTAATACACTCCTGAAGTACTTCCTCTTACCTCGGAATAAGCAGCAGGTCACCTAAAGTCTACAAACAGCTTTTAGTTACACTTTTATGAAATATTTATTATCATTCCTGAATATATTTCTTAAAGTTGAAAGATGGTTACATATAACCAGAGCGAGTATTGATATTGAGAAACGCTTTGAGGTTTGCACAGAAGAAATCACACAATAATTAAATATTTACTGCAGTCTGCAATCAAAATGCTCCCACCACTGCAGGCTGGCTGGCTCTTCCAGGCGTAAAACCCTGCGTTACCGTGCTGAAAGCTGTCATGCTGGGCCAGCCATGAGGAGGATTTGTGTAAGCAGCTCGCTACTTGCAGTTTGAGTACAAGAAGTGGCACTCGGAGTGCCCTGCTTCTGCCATCTCAGCTGAGAGGAGGGCGGACCCAGGGTATGTGGGCTGCTTTGCAAGAGGACTAGCAGGACAAAGCTTGTCAGAAGATACGCTGGCTAAGGAGCTTACAGATGACGCCTTTGAAGGTTCATTCCCCCAGGAAAAGGGAGTGGAATAGTATTAGGCAAAAAGTTGTATTCTTCTGTAAAGATGCAAGACATTTGGCTGGGACTTGGGTGTTGTGGTTGCAAGCTAGAGTCCCCTTTGGATAGAGCATGCCTAAATTTGAGCTTAATTTTATTTAATGTCTGAACTGATTAAATGCACACATCTGCAAGCACATACTTCATCACCTCTGGAATACTGTGAAAAAGAATGAGGTTGTCCCATTGTTTGTGTTCTTTCCTTACAGTGCAGAAAAGTCACGCACAACCCTCTGTCCCATCCCAACCTACAAAGCTTTGAGGGAAACATGGAGCAGAAAAGATGGTGAGAAGCTGTTCCCTGAAAAATGATGTTGCATGCAGCAGGTGGCTAAGAGATACTGCACTCATCTGTGACCTGAAGACAATCCACAAGCTAAAAACATGCTGGCTTCAATTATAAAAGACTCTCAGACCTGTACTTAGTAAACTAACCATAGTACCAACATAATTACTTATGGAAAAAACACATTTTTGAGATATTTTAATATTCAGGTGAATCAGTAACAAAATAATTTCTTTAGCTAGTGGTGGTACCTGGAGGGTTAGGTACCCGAAAGATAGTCGAGACGTTTCACATTCATAAAGTGCTCTGCTAAGTGGATAGCTGAGGACATGAATGCAGAGACTGGACTTTCTAGAACCAGTTCTGGCAATGAAGATGGCAGAGCAGCTTTAGGATCATTTTGCAGCTCCAGAAGATGTAAATATGAGTCCTCTCCTTGATTTGTTCCAAAAGCTTTCCCCCTTTCTACCTCTTCCCTTTTCAGTGCAACTATAAAATAGGAATTTGGTCATTTGCACTGAGGAATGAAAAGGCAAATCACTGTGACACTGCCACCGTCAGAGCAGGGCAGGGTCGGGCTGGATGGAGGCTGTGCGTGGAGGACATCGACCCGAAAGTGCCGGCAGGGCAGAGCTCTTTACAAACACCAGTACCGCCTCATTTTTAAAACAGAGGTTTAATTAAAGAACACATGCAAATTGGTTGGCTCAGAGAGGTGTTAAAAGCATCGCATACAAAATTGCCAAAAGTAAGAAGCAGTGCAGGCTTACCACAGTGTCACACTGCTTACTGCCATGGAATGAGTTCTGATTTTGATCTGTGTAAATGAGATTAGACCGAGGCCTGTGTCTTATCTCTCTGGAACTGGATATCTGGGGTTGACTTAAAAATATCTATTCTGTGTTTCTAAAGCAGTCCTGCACTGAAATAGAGTTTGAGGGATTTATTTGCTGAAAGACCTAGAGAAAAGGTGTATAATGGGAAGCAAAAACTAGATATAAAAATAATCAAGGATGTACAGGCTGGAAGCATCTTTCTATTCATGATCATTCTGTCCCAGAAAAAGTAATTTTTAACCTGTGGGTTCCTTAAATATTTTTTTTTCAAAAGCCATATCTGTTCCTCCTGAGAAAATTATTAACTAGAAGTAAAGGATATGTTGATTTTAGCATTGATTATCCAGTTCTGAATTTTAACTTTCTTTTCAACATGTCAAGTTTAATGGCAGGTTAGAAGAATTCTTAATTGCAAATCCCATGCCAGCAAACAAAAGTTTCTGATGCAGGATTGAGGGCTGGTCCTGGACGCATAAAAAGAACTTCTTAAAACCTTGTTTCAAAACGGTTCAAACTGATTTTTTTTGTCTTTTCCAGAATATCTGCACTAAAGAAGAGGCAGTGTCAAGCAGTCCATAAACAGAACAGTACAGTATGAACTTTTGAACTGTGAAATCTGGGGGATGTAATCTTCCTGCTAAACAGAGGCTTACAGCAGATATTAAATGCTCTGATAGGAGCTTTGCCAGTGTTTGAACTGTCTATTAGAGGAAGGGAAATTGTGACTTGTTGTTAGCACTGTGTGCCGGTGTGGTAGCGTTCAGGTTGTTTCAGAATCGCTCATCCTAGCTGAGTAAGTTGGCTTGGCCATTTTTCTGTGTGTGTGTTTGTGCATGAACGTGCTGCTGCCAAATGGCTTACCGGCATTAGATGCCTAAAAAAAAGTCTTTGGATCTAGAACAATTAATTTAGCAGACATTTAGATGTTATGACACACTCCTTAAGCAATGGATTGTTGGAAGAATCAGCCTATATTACTGTTTGCATCACATTTAGTGGAGCAATGCTGATTTTCACCAGCTGAGGGTCTGTCCATGAGAAGCACCACCCGTAAGAGTTTACAGCAGTTCCCCTGGTGCTGTTGCCTTCCTGTCCGTCACACTCTGAGCAGGCACAAGGACAGTGCCCCCTTTTACACAAGAAATTAGAGGGAGAGGGGTTTTTTACAAGGGCATGTAGTGACAGGACAAGGGGGGTGGCGCTGAGCTGAAAGAGGGCAGGTTTAGGTTAGATATCAGGAGGAAATTCTTTTCTGAGGGCGGCGAGGCGCTGGCACAGGCTGCCCAGAGCAGCTGTGGGTGCCCCGTCCCTGGCAGTGCTCAGCGCCAGGCTGGATGGAGCTGGGAGCAGCCTGGGCCAGCGGGAGATGTCCCTGCCCGGGGCCCAGGGGCTGGAATGAGGTGAGCTTTAGGGTCCCTTCCAACCCAAACCATTCTGTGATTCTAAGTAGCTGAAAAGCAACATCACTTCCCAATATAACTCTTATGCTATAAATTCACATTCACGTCATGGATTCTATGATTCTAAACCTTCATAGCAGTTGTGCTGTATGGAGAAACTGCTTTTCAGAGATGTGGGTGTGTAGCCTGGGCAGTTTGTGGCGAGCAGGAATGGCAACCATTCAGCCCATGCTGGGCTCTAGGCACTTATGAAATGGACAGACACATGTAACAGTTTTTTTCGAGTAGCACCATGTGTGTTTGGAGTGTTTCAGCCATCAGCAAACATCACAGCCACAAACTGGACTAGAAATGCATAAACCCCCTGACTCCAGGAGCTGGGGTTCTAAGAAAAACTGTCAGCATCATACGGATATCCAGGAAAATCACATCAGCAGGTAGTTTTTCAGGGGCTGGAATGTGAGGGATGCTGCACCGAACAGGAGAGGAATGCTCACAACAAGGTGCCACAGTGGAGTGGAGGTCCCACCAAAGAGGGCTAACCACCAAGTAGGAGCACCCCTGCCTGCTTCCACAGATGTCACTTGGGTGGGTGTGGGGCTTTTAGCCATGGCCCCACCCTGCCCTACCAGAAAAGAGTGGGAAGGAAGAACATGGGGTTTGGCAGCTGGAGGGGTGGGTTGTTGTGGTGCTCCCTCATGAGTGCAGTCAGCTGTGGAGCTTCACCAGGGCCTTGTTAGAGCTGGGCTGCTTTCTCCTCCCACCAGACTCCAACATGAGGATCTACAAACATTTCAGAGAAGGAGACCTTCCCACAAGGCTTGTTCCTGTCTGTGGAGCGATGCTAATATCTGAGGGCAGCAGACATGTGAGTAACTTGAAGGCTGTTAAGACCTTTGTTCTCTCTTGGTTGTGTGAGGTGTTCAGCGTGCCTGTTGCTGGGGGCTCTGGGCAGGATAGACTGGGCTGCTGAGGGCTTTCCCAGAGCCAGCAGCAGCTCTGAGTACTCCCTTCCTCAAGACACCCATTTTTGGTTGTGGGAATTGCTCTTAGTGTGTGGTGGGGAGGGTTTAAACTCTGATGGTTGGCACCCAGCTGGCTGGATATGGGGTCAGTGGTGGTCTTGGAGGCCCCTGGTATGGTAGAGACAACACACCTCTGTGGTTTCAAGCTGGCTGTGTCTTAATTCCGTTGTGTGATTTCTTTGCCTTATACAAGTGTTTGTGTTGTGTTTTCTGTTGGACTCTGAGCTTGGTGCTATGGGTCATGGTGATGTTTGCAGCAGCCCTGTGGTATGGACGTGTGTGGCCCTGGTGGTGAGTACATCTGCCACCCACGTGGGTTGTTGGTTATAATCTTTATGAGCATCTTGGAAGAGGGGTTTGTTGGTGCAGCTTCTTGAGTTCTTCCTTTGCCTCTGTGAACTGGGGCTTCTTGATGAAAGTCAGAGTGAGTAAGGATCTTCAACTCATTGTATAGGTGGACCAGGCAGGGACTTCTGCCTGCTACAGTGGTGTCTTTTGGGTGATGAGTTTGTCTGGTGGATTACAAGTAGAAAACAAGCCAGATGTGACACCAGCATGCCTAAATTTAAGCTTTGGAAATTAGTATGGGCTCCACAGACCTCTGAAATACGGTTCTGGGAACCAAATGCTGCTCTCCTTGGTGAATTTGTCATGTAAATTGCTAGAGACGAGGATTTCACTTACTTTACTTCTGTAGATAGACTAATGTATTGATTTTTTTGCCATCTTTCTTTTTAAACCCGAAGGAAAAATTCAAATAAAACCTAATTATGTCTCTCTGTTTCTGAACAGTTTTGGAAATTGCAGAGCAATCAATATTAAGTACACTTTACACCAATTTAGAGACTTATTCTGTTCAGACATGTGCTTTATAGGGCTCTGATTTTTGTATAATTTAGGCTGAAAAGTAGGGTAATGTGGATTTTTCCGATTAGCTTATGTTAAGTCAGTATTCTTCCACCTGAATATTTTTAATACTTGGTTTTTAAAAGCATGGGTGTATATGTCCAAAGGAGGCGAATAAAAAGGAACATAATCTTTTTCAGAAGGATGAAAGACAAGTAGATTAATACAGAGTTTGAGATTTTTGTGAGAAACTCAGGCTAGTGCTGCAGGGAGAGCGTCTACTTGTGAAACTGTCACTTGTTAATTAACTTAATGTCTGTGGTGCTCTGAAAATGTAAAGCACTATGTAAGTGCTAAGTATTATTATTAATGATGCCAATTTTGACAGGTTTACTGGAATAGGCTTTGCAGTACAATATAAGCTAATGTTCTAACACTTTACTCATTTACAATGAAACTGTTAAAAATAAGAAAGTGGGAATAGAAGGCCAGCAAAGGCCAACAGACTAGACAGAGTCTGGTGTTCTCTGCAAGCGCTGCCCGGGAATAAGGTTAAATCAAAGAAAACATGGAGCTGTCTCGTCACCTTCTAGAACTCTTCAGGGAAAACCTCAGGTGTACGATGGGCTGCACCAGCTTATTGTGACTTTCAGTTGTCCTGTTAGGAGATCCATTGGCCCTCAATAACAGTAACACAAAGCGTCGTAGCCATATGGCCAGTGTGTCCCGCCTGTCGCCTATGGACTCATTCCTGTCACAGACTACAAAAGGGGAGTGGGGTAAGATGTCAGCCCTGTGTACCCCAAGAGTGCTTTCTCCTCGAAGGGAAATCCCCACTGGCCAATTAAACTGGCTTGTGGCCCTTGCCTGCCTCGCCCTATGGGGGTTGCAAAAGGAGAGACATGTTTCTGGTGTGGACTGTATCGGTATTAGTGCCTGAATAGGTGTGGGGAGCTGGTCAGTAATATATATAAAAGCACATTCAAAAAGTGAATAAATTATCTTTCACAGTTCATCGGGTCCTAGTAGTCTGCATGTCATTCGGATACAGAAGCATAGCTGCATGCAGGTATCTGACCCAGTAAATGGAATAGTTTCCTCAATGTCTTGGGCACATTTCCTTTAATAACAGTTGGCAATGCTTTTTCTCCGAGCAAAGCTATGAAATCTGACCTGTAAAGGGGACAGCCTAATCATCAGATGTTTTTCGTAGATGCTCTTTAAATTATTTTTTCATTACCAGGCTTAATTCTCTCCTGTCTCAATGGCTTCTAACCAGTGTAAAGCATTGCAAAGTACAGAACAAGGCCTGCTGAATTCAAAACTTGGATGCTTTTATGTAGATGCCTTTCGATGTGTGCCCTTTCAAACTTAAAGTAATTTCCTGAAAAGTCAAGTCCAGTAGATGTCCTGCTGGCATAGTCAGAGCAAGGGTCTCTTTACCTTAATTGCTGCAACGAAAATTTATGGATTCTTTTGCAGTTTGGCTTAGTTCTGCTAATGTGTCGAGAGTACACGTGCACACACACCTACACTCAACAGTTCCAGCCATATGAGACCAGCCACTCCACTGCTAATTAAATTCATTTACTGGCTGGCAGACACTCCACCTCTCAGTGCCATGTGGATCCTAGTTGTGCTGGGAGAACTTCAGGGCCAGTTGTTTTGTTGTGTTAAGAGACCGAGTTGTTGTATCCTCATTTAATATGAACTTTGGTAATGTGATGCATTAGTCAAACACTGCAAGCAATATTGGAAGTGGGATGATGTGGTTACTTTGTGTGTGTGTGTGCTGGGAGATTATCTCTTTCAAAAATAACAGCAGCAAGAAATGTGGACCGATAAAATTATTTCCTTGCCTTTTACTATGTTTTTAGTCGGTTACCTTACTTGACCAAAGGCTGCTGGGAACCAGCCAGGAGTCAGTCCTCCTCATGCAACCAGAAAAGTGAAAAGTACTGGTTTTTTTTCTTTCTTATTATTGGACAATGATGTAGTGTTATGAGAATATTGCACTTTTCACAAGATGAATTGGTGATTTGGGTAGGAATGGCTGTCTCGAATCCATGTTTTCATCTGTCAAAGCATCTAGAAAAATTGCTGCTGTCTTCTGCAGGCAGGTAACAAGGAATGGTACCTTGGGTAGAAAGGTCTATCAGTTCACTGAATTTTCTTGCCCATCAGCCACCAGTCAGGTTTTAGTCACTGGGTAAAGTAGTCTTGAAGTATCTTAGGGGGCAGCTTTGAACCCCTGCTATTCAGGCTGCAATAAGGGGTTTCTGCCCTGGCCTCATCTGAGCTGGCTCATCTCTTGTTATCCAGATGCCTCCTGAGTTGGTTGGTTTCCTATTTACCCAGTAGCTGTGCTGGGATTTGTAAACAAAGTAGGTTCACATTATCAAGACTTCGCAGCCTATTCCCCATACAGAAAAGAGAGCAAAGCAAAACAACAGAAATAATAGATTCCAGCAGTTGCTGGCATTCTAATACAGTATGGGGAGATCTAAAAATCTAGGGTCAATGAATGGATGTTGATACTGAAACTATATTAAATATAAGTTGCATTGAGTTCTGAGCCTTTCAAGGCACAACCTTAAAAGTTACAACCTTAAAAATAAAGAAAAGGGCAAGCTTCTTGCCCTTTTCTAAAGTGCATTAATAGGCTGTAATTCTAAAACAGGTATATGGACATATGCTTTGGACGCTGTATTTACTGAATACAATGCAGCTAGTACATCGACCCTGTCATGAAAGCGCAAATAGTCAGAATAGAGTCCTTAAGGCATTGCTGTCTATTATAAATCAGTTAGAATAATTCATGGTATAGATTTCCCAATGCTGAAAAGCCTCTTATTCAGCAGGGTATAAACATATATCACATCTTATGGATTTTTCCCCCCCTTCTTGGTATGAGTAAGACTTAAAGAATTCTGCAAGAGAAGAACAATGCACTGTACAGACAATTTGCTAAAAACCTTCATAAATATGAGATGGAATGGAAAAATATTTAGCTCCAGGATAGTTTTAACAGCTCTAGTCACACCTTTGTTATTAAGTTTGGAGCATGTTGTGCAAGAGCCAACAGTAAGCCTGTATGTAGAGCATACAGGGGCTGTGTCTGGAATCAGGCTGAAAATGCAAATAGGGCTTTCTTTTCTGGTTTGGTTTCTCAACACAAGTTAGAGCAGCTTGCACCAACTGGTAAAGGCTGTAAAGGGCCATTTTGCCAGCTGGGAGGTGCAAGGGTGTAATAATGCTGCTGGCTCCTTGCCTGTGCCAGCCACAGGGAGGAGAGTGGCAGAGAAGCCAATGTATGTCTCAGTGCCACTGAAAAGGAGAGATTTTTCCACAAACCAGGCTTAAAGACAGCTTGTACCACTTGGGAGTGGGGCATCATGGATCTAAAGTACCCAAAGCACTGCCATGAAATATTTACGCTGTGACTCCCTGTTTACTTCATATCACTTTTAAATTTCTAAAATTTCCAAACCCCTACATTAAATCCAACTGATTTAAGTCACAAAGAGCTGGCTAATGCACAGTTCTCTAGGTCCTGATAAATGGCCTTGGGAGTGAAGGAGTTAACTGACCATCATCAATTACAGCATCAGAGGGGGTGATTAGGACTGAAATTGCAGGGAGGTTTTTAATTTAGCCGAGTAGAGGAGACGCCCCCAGCTTAGCCAAGCTCATCAGATCATATACTTCTTACCGCTTCATCCGCTTACCATGCACTGCCACTCAGAGCTATTGTGCGTGGAGAGGGCACCGAGCAGACATGGTGATACAATATTATTCGTTTGTCCAGGAATCCACCTGACACTCACTGTCACTTTGCCTGCTGCCGAAGTGCATATTGTACAAAATTCTCGTGAAGACCCCAAATCAGGAATCAAGCAGCAAATTATGTAAAAGAAGAAATGGCACAGTTTTTAAAGCTTAGCATGAACTCATTTACCTGCCTGATTTTCTTTTCCCCTTCCTCAGCAGAGTCCCTGTGAAGCAGCTGGGATTACTCCTAGGAGTAAAGATGCATACAGGCTTATGTGTTAGGATCAGGGATGAATCAGTCAGATACTTGTATTTTGCCTGGTTCTGTATGTATTCAACAGAAGTGGGGTGTATGGAGTGCAATATATAGACAGCTTTAACTTCTCCAGTGTGTTTTCCTGGTAAAATTGGTTAGCTAGATCACTTTGGGCATTGCTTCTGGAGAAGGGCAGCAAACTTCAGCCTGTGAAGAGCTGTTTGAGGGAGTGGAAAGGGCCGTTAGCCCTGGCAGAAAGCTTTTGGAGGAGCTGCAGTCATGGGCACCCAGGGAGTAGCTGGGTGGGGGCCGTTCTGCTGCCTAGGGCTATTTTGCCCCCTGTGGCTGCAGTGCCCTAGTCTGCAGGCTCAGTACATGTGGCTTGTCAAGGCTGTGAAATGCAGGAGGGGAGGGAAAGAAAGACAAAACCATCCCTTACACGCCCCTGACCCCCTGTTTTTCATCTACTCTTGTATTTCTGGTAGAATTCCTTGAGTGTTTTGCTTCTGGATTTTAGAATTACGTGGTGTTTGTAGGCGAAATTGCAAGTGGGCACTGTTTATAGAGTTAGCCTTCGTGTTCTGTCTGGGGAAGGGAGAAAAGGGGAAAGGAGCACAGCAGTAATCCTACCAGAAAATGTTCAGGATGGGCCTGATCTGAAATTTAGAGGTAGTTGGTGCTTTGGTGATGTGAAGATCCCTGTGTTTGCAGGCTGCTTTGCATTCCAAGGTCTTGAAACAAACACCTCTCCTCTATTGGGAACTCGAGAATAACAAGAATTGAGATCAGGTGCATATTGGTATGGTGTCAGTGTGAGAAGGCAGTGGGAAGTTACGGCAGCCCTGTGTGCTCCTTCCCTTGGGTTTTGTTGCCTGTAATGTTGTGGAGCTCCTGCCACTGAGGCTGAAGTTTTGTATATGATCATGTAATTAAAGATTGACTCGTAGTGTGCAGGCATATGGAGGCTAAAACAGTTGCCCATGAAGCATTCAGCAGTGTTTTGTGTGGTGTTTGACAAACCATTTTTATTTTAATTTTTGTTAATATGGCACTTTGTGCAATCACGGAGACGCTTAGCATACAACATCAGTCACCTGTGTAATCCTAATGAACTCATGTAAATGGAAATAAGAGGCTTCTGAAGAGTATTAACAATGAGCTGCCATTTTTCAGTGTGCTGTGATGCTGGAGGAGACTTAGCAGCCCTATCAGACCCCCCTTGATTTTTAAAATGTGAGAGCATAGCTTCTTCCATTGCTGGAGAAGAATAATCAGAGCCAGTCCTTGAAAAGGTCTGTAGTGAAGCAATAGATATTTTAACTTCAGGGTTATCACAGAATGAACCCTACCTCCTTACCAAGCAAATTCCCATTGATTTCAGGGGAGTTATGCCTAGATACAGAGAAGAACAGGGCTCAAGTAGGCCTTGGTGGGACCTAATGCTGATGTGTTTCTTCTCTAGCCCACAGTGGTTGTGAATTGTTGTGTTATTAATATAAAATATCGGACATATTGATTACTAAAGCCATTTTACAACTCTCAGTTCCTCCTGTGCGGTAAAATCCATATTATTCATATGATACAAACTGGAAAGGAAAATCTACCATTCAAACCTGAAAGCAGCCTGTGGAGCCACATTGCTTTGCTTTCAGCGTGCTCTGAGCAGTGTCTCCATATGGTTGCTTCCCTCCACAGTGCCCTTTGCAAAGGTGAAAAGGGAGTCTTTTATTGAGCAGGTAGAATTTGGGGCTCTTCAAGCACTTTTCCTGAGGTCTGAGTGATCCATTGTAGGATCTGCTCTGGGAAATTTTATAGCTAAAGGATTTGGGAGTGTTTTCCGTATCAGAGGTGAAGCCTGAATTTGCTGGGAATGGCTATAAAACTAGGGCTTAATGCAAAGGGTTTGCAAGTTGTTAAAGGATCTTGAGTGGAAATTAGAGATGTGCAGTGTTTCCTGGAGAGCTGGGCCTTTTCTTCTTTCCTCTTGCATGTAAACTTGTATTTTATAAGGAAACATGATTGTTTTGTTCCACTGTGCTATTGGAGATCTTGTTGTGGGTCCTCTGCACTACCTAATGCTTGCCTGAGGTTTTGTAGAGCCTAGTACAGATGCCACATTTGCCAGGACCTATGAAAGAGCCTCAGCAAGTGGATCTTTGACAGGTCCATGCCAAAAGTTGCTACCGGCTGTTTTTCAGCTGTCTGCTTTTATTGTAGTCTGTCTTGCTGACCTGTGAGTTTATTACGTGTCATGGCTGCAACTTGATGTGTGCAGCAGCTGCTTGTCCCGAGCAATCATACGTTGTATTTCAGGCTGCAACTATTTCTGTGCTGCTGAGTCGGTGGGAGTTGCACTGTGGGCTAAAGCCAGCGGGGAGATCTCTGTACAGATGGTTACTTATTGTGCACTTTGGGAAAACTCCCTGGTCTAAGCAGACACCAATTTTTAACTGCAGAGGGAAAAGAAAGAAGCCGTGGTGTGCCCCAAACTACTCTAAAGGGTGTTTCTGTAAGAGCAGCCTCCCAGAGATTTCTTCCCACAGAGCCTTAATATACAATGAAAAGTAGCACTCTTAGCTCTAGGAACAGACACATCTTCTCATGCTGTTTAATTTCAGTTCTGTTCAGGCAATAATATAAAGAGCTAATATTATTATTAATCCAAAAATAGGTTATAAAAGAAAAAAAAATAAAGCTTCAAGTACAATTGGCAGAAAGTCAAGCTGCAGTAGTTCTTTAATTTGATAATAGCTCAAATCAAGAGGAAAGAAATTCTGTGAGCCTGTTAAGGGTTCTGGTCTAAGCCCTACTGAATTCAGGGAGAATGTTACAAAGATTTTGATCAGATTGCAGGATTGAGGCCTAATTAATTTTTTTTTTTTTGGAAATGAAAAGATTTGGATTTTTGAGCCTTGAAGTTTGCTGAAGTGATTAATACCTGCATTTTCTGTCAGCTTATTTAATATCGTACACATTTTTCATCTTCTCTAATTTATCTTATTAGGAAAAATGGGCAAATAACAAACATGTAAATATATAATGTTATACTTTAATATAAGCTGTATGCTGCTTTCAATAATGAATGTTGTGGACTATAGTAATTAAGTATGATTCCAGCTCCAAACAGTTATTTACTTGTCAATATTAGTGAATTTAGTTCATCTACTGCAGGCAGTTTTCTGTTTACTATATAAACAGTAATTGCCTGTTTAAGTATTTGCTAAAATATTGTTTAAGACTAAAATCAAGATCACAAGTGGATTTCAATAACCTACTTAATTTACTTTAATTTTGGAATTCTTTCTCTGCATGGGAAGAGAAATATGAAGAGTAATTTCATCTTCCTATAGTTGATTTAATTGTATGTACTTTTGATGGATTAAGTTTCCAGTTAATTGTGGAAAGTGGAACAACAATATTATAAAAAGAGGTTTGAAATAAAACAATTGCCATCTATGCATGCTATTTTAAAAAAAATGTTTAATGTTATTAATTTTACAATGGTAATTTATAAATATTAGTTACATCTTCCCACTTCCACCCCCCCCAAGTAGATGGTTTTAATCATACTTATTGATATTATCTATGTAATTATTTTTCATTATGCAAATGTCTCAATTGCTGTGTAATAATAATATGGAAACATTTTTTCAGTGCTTTAAAACACATGCTTAACTAAATCCAGGAGACAACGGAAAACTGGTGTGAAAACCAGATAAAAAAAACCAGGAAAAGCTTTTTGGAAAAGCAACAGAAGCTTTAGATCTGTAACATTTAATACTGAATGTTCAGGTGATTTCAAAGTATACTATGAAATAATGAATGAGCAATTCTATGTACATGGACATTTTAAGTTTTTTAAATAATCATTTTTAGTCATATTACTTTCTCTCCTTAGTTAAAATTGACACTAGATTAAAATATAATTGATTTATAGTAAACCACGTTTGTTAGTCTTCACATATGTGTAAAAGATGTAAATAACCAGCTTCTAATTCACGTGCATTTCTTAAAACATTCTGAGAGTGCCTTCTTCCAGGGAGAAGCAATAAACAATGTTAGAGGATTCTGAAAAGTTTATTTGAAAGTATAATTAACAGAGCATACTCAAATAAAAACAGGCATTCAAATATGGAGAGGTTTCATATTAATGCTTCTTTCCTATTTGTAATTTAAAGATTGAGAGAAGAACTGCGATGATGGGGATTGCTCAGGACAGGATGACAGCGTTAGATCTAAGTTTTCTGACTTGTTTTTAGTGTCATTGTGGGATTACTAGCTTAAAATAATGTAGGTGATGCTCATTTTTGTCAGAATAAAGTATTATGATTTCTAGCCGTTGATAACTTGCAATTTGTTCTTGTTTCTTTTGTGTTGATAGTTAAATAAGAAAATGAAGACAGCTTTGTGTTGTATAAGGATTCTAATGAATCTAGTAGGGTTCTAGTTTTAAAACAAAGTAAATTGTTGTTATTCTCAGTGACAAAAATCAGGGTTGTCTGAAATAATTTATTGCGTATATGTTATCTGTGGCTTTGCCTTGTAAAAAGTTGCTGTAGTGCTTTATCATAAAGAAATTTTTATGCGTATGTAAAACCCCCAAGTGAAAGTGTTGCTTCAGCCTTTACTGCAGCAGCACTGTCTGCAGCTACAATTTCAGCCCTAAGCTTAACTTTTTTGCAAAAAAGTATGTGGTTTTCATTAAACCTGTAATTAGTATAATTAATAATTATTCACTAATTGAAACGCAGGTTAACAAACTTCCATATGTAAAAGTAAAGGGGGAAAAATGTCATTCATTCACACTAGGCTTTATAAGCCTATAAAACTCTTCAAAGGACTTCAAGATATCAAGCAATCTTTTATTCAGCTAAACCTACCCCCCACCTTCACTCTTATACACGCTTAAATACGCAGTATGCTCACAGCTTGGAAAAAAGCAAGAAAAGCCTTAATGGATCACTGATTTTAACCAAAGAGGTAGGTATGTATTCCATATAAATGGTTTCAAAACAATTTTTGTGTTAGTATTAATAATTTTCATCAAATGAAAACAAGCATCTTAACACTATAGAAAACAAAGCTTTCAACTGTGCACTTATTAACATATCTTTTATTTCAAGCTTAAAACATCTAAAACAATTAAACTGGAGCAACTGTGTAATTTGCTCCTTTACCATACAGGTATAGTCTTGTAGACAGAGGCTAATAAAGATTTAAGGGTAAAGTGGAGAGCTGAGGTCCAAATTTTGTTCATCTTTACACCCATGAGTAATTAACCCATTTGAATAGATTATGAGACAAATAACATAAGGAAAGGTATTCACATGTGCATAGGTTGCAATACCCAGTTCTACTTAGATGCTTTACAACTGATGTAATAAAGAATAGCATAATTATTTCTCAATTTACCATGACACGGATATCTTGTCATCACCCTGGTTATATGTACCTTTAAGAAGTAGTGAATGTTAAAGATCTATTTAATCACATCAGCGAAACAGAGCTAACAAAGCAGGAAATATTACTTTGTCTTTATTTTTTTAAATATAAAATATTTTCTCAGGTTATTTGCTCCTAATAGAAACCAAATATTGTTCATCTGGAACCGAAGATCAGAATTTTATACTTAAGACGTGACTATTTGTTCTTAAATGGTTGCATATTAAAATAATTTAAAATATGTTGTTGTTGAGGATGTCTTATTTTTTTCAAAGAAGCCCTAGAAAAGTCCTGTGTTTAGTTATGCGCTTCAGGGGCTGTGCTGTTATCTGAAATGTTTTTTTGCAGTTTAACAATAGATTTTTTTTTGTGGAATTTGCACAAAATATTTGTTATTTAGATCAGATAAGCATGAAGTGAAGATATACCCTCGATGTGTGCTTTTTCTGCAGCAGTTTGGAACTGATGGAGTTTATTCAGAAATATTTATTCAATAATTTTTGTCCACATTTAAGAGCGTAACACTGAGCTAAAATTGAATGCTATACTAAGCTAAACACTGAAGTGTTCCCTTAATATCAAACTTTAAAATATAATTGAGGTAGTAACAAGTCATGGATAAATTACTGCTGTGCAGTCCAGCGGTAGGCGCTGAAATATTATAGCCGTCAGTTTCATAATGCTGCCTTTCAAAATCTGTTATCAGTACTTATCTTAAAATTTGAGTGCTTTCTAGAGCACATGATTTAAAGTTTCTCAGGAGAATATACTATTTCAATCAGATAATTTTATAGAGTATACATTAACAAAAATCCTTACAATTCCCTGTTATCTTTGTCCTTTTTTAAATGTAGAGAAAATGCAGAGGAGAATGACTTATGCTTGGATGCAGTTCAATGTATTTTGTGTGCTTTATTCATAAATATACACACATACACATATAAACACATGCATAGGTATGTGCTTATTTGTTACTATGTTAAACAAAAGCTGTTAAGAGTTCCCTCACCAAGATTTAGCAAGTTTGTCCTACTTGTGCAGTAAATTTGAAATCCAGCTCAAATAGTAATCACATGTTTAGGATGGCTGAAACAGCATCTTTTCTTGGCTTACAGGTAAGGATGTAGGGAAAAAAAATAAACGGAAGACCTCGCTGTTACCTTCAGCTTCCCTGCTGACACCTTTAAAACAATTCTTTAAGCTAGGTTTAGGAAGGGGGGGAGGGAGAGTAAAAGAAGCTGTTTTCACTTATGGATTATCAGTGAGATCTGTGGCATGATGGTCAAGCTTCTCTTAACTCCTAAGTGTGTCCTTCGTAGCTCACAAATGTGTTCAAACACTCAAATGTATTTGAGACTCATGCTGCTGGTGGTGGTGTCACATCTCTGTATTGAAGTTTTTCAGAGTTTCTGACAGGTGATACCCGCTCCTGTAACTGAACTCATACACCACGTTAAAAATTTGGGACCAGAATGTGTATTTATCTCATCTACAGGAACCTATTGCAGTGGCTAAACAGCAGCAGTTGCTTCTGATTTTATTTCCTGGGCTTACTAGCAAAGTTTGTAGTCTCTGCTTGTTATGAACTTGAAACTGGATTCACAGGATGGAAATACCTCATAACTAGAAAATTGGTAATATAGTGTATGCATACCACTTAGAAATGTGTGCTCTCTAAAAATCAATATGTTAAACTTGCTGCTTGTTCATTATCTCACTAGTAAAGTGTTCTGTCTGAACAACATTTCATCTACACTGGGTAGATCACCCAAGAGAGTAAGAGACCTGTTATTTAACTACTAGATTTTGCTTTGATTGTTAATTTGTGAGTAATAATAAAATATCCTTAATTATTTGCTTTCTCATATGAAAGTAGCCCAAATACATTTGAATGCATCTCTTGCATAGTTTTTTTTTCTCACCTGAACTGTAGAGATTTTATTTTTAATTTAAGGCTATTTTGAGGTAATACAGATTTATCTATTACTTATTTGTAGATGCAAACATTCCAACAGTGACAAAATCTCTGAATATCCAGAATACTGTGCTTTTCTGTCCTTCTATTTCAAGTCTTCTGATTCAGTTTCCCTAATTTATTTGAATAGACTAAGTCAGTCTGACAAAAGTATTTTACAGAGTAATTTACACACGTTTATGTGGCAGTATGGAGATCTCATAAAGGGCTGAATCTTCAAGCATTTTTCCTTGTAAAGAAATTAAGGTCATATATGTGTGAATTCACTCTTGTGCCTGAGTGGGAATGCATAGCTAGTATACATATACATATTTTTCAGGTACTGGAAAATAAATCAATATAAAATAGTGATTATTTGAGGCATAGTCTTGGCATATATCTAGGCAGCATTTAGTATTTTGTGGGCATTATCATAGCAAAGTAGTAGTATTAGAAATTAAGTCAGATTAATTTGTCTTGTAAAGCTGGCTTTTGAGTATAAAATATGTGTTTGAGCCCTAAATCTGTATTTTCCAGTATACAGTGCCAAATTTTCACCTCGTATGCGCAGACAAAACGTTTCTGCTTTAGTTGGCAAAGCACTCATTTATACAAGATGAAGATGTAGCCTACATCAAAAACCTCATTCTGATACACGACAGCTTTTAACACTCAGCACATCTCTAAGCATGTACTAGAAAACTACTTGGGAGGAGATGTATGTACATGCATCTTACCCCAAAACACCCTAGAAACTGATTAATCTGTTTTGTTAATCAAAGATTTCATCTTCACATTATAGTACAGCCAGATTAGTAAAGATGTGATGGTGGGACACATGATCATTTGCTAAGTAAAGTCAAAATTAATGACAAATAAAATCAGTTTCCCTTTGTGGTTATTTCCAGCCAGCTGCATCCGAATATAAAAGAACTATCAAAGGGAGATACCCATTAATTATTAACTCAGAACAACTTCAGAAAGCACTTCTTAAACCTCCATTGACATCATTCTGACAGGCTCCTAATCTCGGAAAGTTGTTGGTAAGAGTTGCATTAGACTCAGCATGTCACCAATTCTGACTCGAACAACTGCAACTCAAGATGCACTGCAGCATAGATATGAACACATGGGACAAACTACCGTCTCTTAAGACATCTGTGAGTAACATTTACAGCATAACGTGCTGTATAATTCCCTGTGTAGCTCTACCTCTGCTGTCAGCATAATAGAGTTGTCAGCAGTCTAATTGCAAGATGCAATATGTAGGGGGGTCATCCAAAAAAGAAATCTCAGTGGAAAGTAACACGAATCAGCTGTCATTATTAAAAAGCTGGACCAACCTTTGGCTAAACCATTTAAACCTCCAGATTAATCCCTAGATTTATCTATATAGATTGGATCAAACTCAAAGTTTGACTGCAGATGAAAGAGAAACTTCAAAACGAAGTCTGTCATTTATGCCCATTAGACAATGCATTCAGTTAATGATCTGCAACTTACATTAGCCTGGAAACAGCATTTTTAAGACTTAACTGTTGCATCTTTTTTCTTTTAATGTTATACTTTGACCTTTGTTTTCAGATTTTTTTCTTCTTAAAACATTTTGGTCGGAAGGTGAAAATATTCCTTTTTTTTTTTTAACAGAAGATAGTTCTAGTTTCTGCCTTTCCCGTTCCGCCAACTTATGTGATTAAATATCTACTTTAGTCTAATAGTTAACTTGTAAAGAGCTTATTTGACTATGTGGCATCAGTAGAACCTAGATTTATTTACTATAAGATCTCTTCATTTCAAAATCTATATGCTGAATCAAGCTGTTAAACTCCTTTGAATATTTTTGTAGGATTCTATGCCACTGATAAAATAATTAAAACCAACCAGTGTTGGAAAAACAGTAACACAGTGGAAAAAAAAACAGGTTGGGTTTTACAGCCATCATCTGAAACTACTAATTCTATTCTTATGTATATTAAAAACTTGAGATCATGAGACTTCTAACTCTGCTGTTTCTTTTTTGTTTTTAAAAAACCCAAGCAAACTCAGACAAAGCTATCCATCCCCCTCCCCCCTGCTGAACAGGATGGGCTAGTAGTTTTTATTCTTTAAAAAAAATCCTGATACTAGCCATTCTTTCATCTCGTGGGGAGATGTTTAAATTTAGAATAATTACAAGATAACAATAAGCAGCACTGAGCATCAATGACAAAATGCAGCTCAACTTGAAAGTTTTAATGCAGTTTTTCCCCTCTCATCAATGATATTAACCCTTCTGACTACTTCACTGAAGGTTCTTCCCAGATCATGATGTGAATGATAGATTATCAGAATATTAACAGTTTCTAGACGTTGATGAATGAACAATGAGTTCAAGTAGATATTTTTCATATACTAACGCAAACTTCAAGACTGTATTTCTTGCTGTATAGGATATAGGCCTTATGAGGAGCTAGGCAACTGATCTGTTAGAATAGCTACTAGCTGGTTGTAAAAAGAAAAGAAAGGTTACTGGCTTATCTCAGTCAAAATAATTAGACTTCCAAGTAAACTAGAATCAATATAATTTCCTCTTTTAAAAAGTTGTTTCCTACCTTTGCTGGCCTGTTTCATCTGTTTCATTAAAGATGCAACTTTTACTGATGCTTCTGCTCATCCTATGTTTTCATCAGTGTGAAACCTAAAATGCTCTTTGCCTAAAGTGTAGGTTAATATAATAGCTACTTGAAGCAGAAAACCTCTGCAATGTGCCTATAGTTGTCTTTATTTGGGCCTGTGCAGCATTTTGTTTGTCCTCTAGCCTTTTACGGCAGCTGGACCCTGACCTTCAAGTTCTTAAAAAGAGGAGGGGGAAAAAAAGTATTCTTTTCAGATTCCAAGTTCCTCCCTTTTTACCCTCCCACTGACACTGTCCCATTCAATACTAGAGATAACTTTATTCATCTATACATCATTGTATCAAATTCAATAGGCAAACTGCTTCAACATGCTTCAGAGCTGGACAGGGCAGTAATGTCTTCATTTTTCCTTAATGCAATGAGTTTCTTATCGCAGTCCTTTCAAGCACAAAACAAACACTGTAACAAAAAATGATCTCCAAGTTTTTCCCACCCTGCTATTTCATCATGGGCTTATTTCTTTGTTTGATCTGTTAGTGGACAGCTACAGATATAAAGCTGTAAAATTGATTACATGCATACCTACATAACATGAGTTAAAAAGGAAATTTGGGGGGATCATTTATGATTACATACTGTATTGAGAAGATTTACTTTGGGCTCATACTAAGAGTGTGGAAGTAATTTGTTCTTGAATTGGCTATCATCCTTTAAAAAGGATACCAAAATTCAGTCGCATCTAGAAAAGCTAGTAGAAATGTCACGTTAACTGCAAATCTAGCTGATCACTATCTGGAAAAGATAGATCTTTTCCCCAACTATGTCACTGTGAATTTGATACACCCAATGTTACAAAACTTCCAGTATGTCATTAATTGCCAGTCTTGACTTAAAGCTAATGCCACCAGCTCCATGGATGTTTGTACAGCTCTAGCAGCAAGGAGTCCAGCTTTCCCTAGTCCGTCTACTCTGAGTCCTGCTCACCTGCAGATGAGTTTAAGTGAAAGAACTGAATGCTTGTCCCAAGTGTTCATGATGTAGTGTGGTTTAAGCTCGCTAGCTGAGCTCCAGAAAAATGCTATGATCACACTGGTAAGGGGGATAGATCAGTATTTTAATGAATCACTTCAAAGGTTTTGTAGTGCCTTTTTATTGTAGCATGAAATATTACATATTAAGATACCCAAGTCAAGCTCATGTCTCATTGACATCTTTGTCTTTTAAATGGAAAGTAAAGCTGGAGGGGAAGAAGTTGGTTAAAATACAGAACTTCTGAAGTGCTTAAACCAGCTAATGGTACTAGATCGCTTTAGATTCTGAGGATGAAAAAGAAAAATAAAAAAAAATCAGACTTACATCCCTGGCTGGGTGTTTTCCACTATAGGCCCTACATGTTTATGTAGAGGGTATTGCGAACGTTTGGAGGGATTTGGGAGTTTCAAAAGGAAGAAGTTTATACATTAGTGCTGCAAGTTGCAAAACACTGTTGATATTCAAATGTTTATTGTGCAAAATCTGGGATAAGCTTCAGCATGAGAGCTCCTTTAAGTGCCTACAACTATTGCTAATTCCCCTCAGCATTGAGGCTTGCACAAAGGCCTTAATCCAATTCCACTTTTTTTTTTTTTTTCAGAAAGCCTATGCTATTTTCTCTCACATAAACTAACAACACTATCCCATCACACTGCAGAATGGGTCAAAGAAAAAGGGCTCTGTGTTTATACTTCACCAACACTTTGTGTTTCTTGGCCAAGTATGGCAAGAAACTTTAAGTGGGTCCCCCAGGCCCCACGCCATCTTTAGAAAGAAAAATAAGCCTTCAGAGATTGAAAACAGACTATTTTAGGCACTAAAAAACCTATGAAATGTCAACTGTTCTTTCAGTCACTATCCCTGAAAAGAAATTGATCACTCAAGCCTCATTCTTCCAGTTCTGATTTAAATTATGAAACACAGGAATTGCTTTGATACAATAGTGTATTCTACCTTGCTTATAACAACATCCTTGGAGATATTCTTTTTCAGAGTGTCCTCAGATACTAATATTTGTGTGTGCATATTTTATTCTACTACCACATGAGAACTTACTCATCATAACAGCTTAAAGCAATAAGTTCCATCAGGGAAAATAAATTTTATAAGGTCTCTAGATTTACTTTTATGAACTGCAAAAGAAACTGCCTTCCTTTACAAAGTGTATTTGTAAGCTTCATCCATAATCTGCCTTGTACAGGAGATCCCAGTCCAGCTCTAAGTGGCCAGGTATTCTCTGTATATAAACCTTCACTTATTTCTGATGATCCCAGCAGTGTTGTCAAGGTTTAAACCACAACAAAGACTGAGCTGCTTTGAGGATTGACCTTCCACTAGCAGGAGGGGAGAAGCTGGTCTGGTTTCCATCTGATCATGTATGAAATGCTGCAACAAAAGTTCTGCTGTAACTAGTGGGGATGCTAAAATGCCAGAGCATAAACCTGCCTTTAAAAAAAATACTTTTTTTTTTTTTAGTTCCAAACACGGATTAAAACTCCTTTTATCAAGGCTCCTTAATTTTTACTGTGAGAACCCAGCTGACATCCTATAGTGCCAGTTGTGCTAATTCAGACAGCATTGATTCCAGTCTGCAGAATAAGCTCATAGTTATATTGCCCCAGAAGGAGTCAGAAGAATTCAGCCTGGAAGGGAATCACTTACTGAAGCCTTCGACAAGCTGGAAGTTATTCTCCCTTCATGCTAACTTTGCTTTTGAAATGTGTGTTAGTGGCTGAGCCAATTTTTTGCTCCTCTGGGGTTACATTTATACAGCAGCTACAGGACTGGCTGCGGTACACTCAAATGAGGTTTGAACACTTTGTCAGGAATTATATGAAATAAGCTAACTTTTCCTGCGGGTTTCCCTCCCCTGAAGAGTTTTACTGTGTTGCAGGAGCCTGTTTTCCCCCCAGCTCTGCGAGGGGTGGCCACCCGCCGGGGGCGGTGGGGAGGCAGGGGAAGGGACCCGCTGCCCCCGGTGGCCTTGCACTGCCACCTACAGCTGAGCGCTGCCCAGCCCTGCTCTCGCTTCCCTCGGGGCTGCTGGGAGCAGAACAGTAGAAGATTCCCACGTGTGGGATGAGCAGAGTCTCTAAAATTTGCTAGGGCCCACGTCCCGCATAGGAAGGATGCTGGAGCAGAGTATCTCAGCTTACGCGCAGGGTCCTCGCTGACTTACGTGACCGTAACCCGCTGCATCAGCAGAAATGCACACTCCCGTGGTGGAGGGTGATGGTGGCTTCTTTGAGACACTTTTCTCATCAAATACTGAAAAAGCATGTTTTCATGTTTTTGAGGAAAGCTTATTTCCTACAGCACTGTTTCTGAAGTAGTTCGTGTATTTGCACGGGCTCTTCCCCACTGACAGGCTTTTAGCCTTTTGGATCGTATCATTCCTGTTACCGCTGATGGATTAACTGAGTGCTGAAATCACATTTTGAGGGTTTGGCTTGTTTTAAATGGCTTAAAAAACTATAGCTCAACACAAATAAGTGGGTTTTATATGTTTGGCTTAAAATTATATAACTAATACAAGGCTTAAGTGTTGCTTAAGTCCTGTTTAGTTTGACCTTTATGGCAGGGCACAGCCAAATTTTGTCCAATGGAACTTGTCCATAAAAGGCATCTTTCTGGAGCATTCTTTTTATTTTTCATGAAGGATAAAACAAAAGAAATACCTGTACAAAAATACTAATGTTCTCCTGCGAAAGACATGCATTAAAATCCCAAATATTTCAAAAGAGGTACCAAAATTCTTCTTGAGATTTTTATTTTACTATACTACAGATGTTAAATGCATACACTTTATGTTCATAAACACATGGAGAAAAGTTCATCTTGCCCCATGAAAAAGAAATTCTGGGATGTTTTTTTAATAGGATCATCAAATGACTGAATCTTTTATAGTGAGAGATTAATTTCTTCTGCATTGTGCTGTGTGCAGTACTTATTGTGGAGAATTTGTAAGAGTTGATATTTTAGTTGACTGACAAGTCTTTCGATGTATTTAACAACTTTAATTATACTTGTCATTTTCAAAATGAGTGAAAAAATGTACAAAACCAACAGAAATATGTCAGTTGGTTATTAGTTACAGCGAAGTCTCTCTTTTATCTCTCTTCTCTCGGGTGGAAATCATCCTTTCTATTAAATGGGGAGCCAGTTCAAAAACTTGAGGCCCATCACTGTCTTCAGGGTTTTTAATTACGCCTCTGCCTTTTTCTCTTTCTTTTGGATTGTCTCTGTGTTAGATGACTTCTGAGTTTTTAGATTTCCTCCTTGCCTTGCTGTCAGCACGTAGCGTCTTTCCTTTATCATGTCATACAATTCAGATCTCTGTTTGATTGTCTTGTTTTGGTGCCATACTCACTTGGCAAACGCAGCCCTTCTTTGTGAGGGGAAATGCGCCTTGTCATCATGAGAAAAGGAAGGGAGAAATGAGCAGTGGTACTGGGAGCAAGGAAGCAAACTGGAGAAAGTGTGCAGGAATTGGTGGGTGGGTTATTTGCTAGCTAAAAAATGAACCGCGGGCCCCTCTAGAACTTGTTAAAGTGAACATATTGCTATTTCATAAATTAACTTACTTTGAAAGCTGCATTTTCCTTTTCCCTCTATTTTTCTCCTGGTCTTTCTTGCATGTGCAGGTCCTTTCTATCATCAGTCCACTTAAAGGTTTCCTGGAAATGTAGATGTCTTAAAGGGTTTCCTTTTGGCTTGGTGTGGTGCTTGGAGGTTCCTTCTGTGAGCACTGGAGGTTTAGATCTAATATCAAAGGGTTTAAAGCTAATGATTTTAAGTATGGTTGAATTTTATTGCTCCTCTGGTGGGCTAAAACCTTCAGCAACTCTTTGACCTCTTCCCAGTCAATCCAATTCCATCTAATACTCTGTGACTAATATGGTGGATATTTAATCTACTTTGCTGCTGAAATTGCTTTTAGAGCCACTTTTTTTCCTTAAATCTTCCTCTTTAGAGAAATTGCTGATCATAAGCTCTAAATATGTTGCACACTACCACATAGGTTTTTAAAGAAAAAGCTTTTCTTTTCATAAAAAGAAAATTAAAAGATGTAATTTCTTTTTATAACATAAATGAAATGAGGGGATATAATTATGTTATGAAAGTAAAAGCCAGGTTAAAATGAAAAATTGACAGAAACCTCTCTGATCATGCTGTTAATATAGATATAATGATGAATAGCCACACCTTAGCCAAATATTTCCTGTAATATAATTAAACTTCGAAGAAAAAAATTAAAGGAAGCTCCTAAAGACAGTATTTCTACCATCTAGGCAGTGTTTACTGAGTTAAAATTTTGAACATGGATCTTTTCCTACAAGTAGTACCAGGAAACTGTATTGAGTTTTGTTTGTACCATATTTTTTTCTTAAAAAGTGACCAAACTGAATAGTTGAGACCATAGTTACAAATTGCCATAGTGCCTGAGATAGTTGGCTGCTTTTCCCTGTTTTCATCTCTTAAGTCATCCAGCTTGCAAGGATTCTGCACTCTGCAAACATGAGCAGAAGGGATTTGCTTATCTGATTTGTGTGAGGACCCACCAAATTGGGTCATGGATAATGATCTCTACATCCACAATCCTGTGCCTTATAATTTAGTCATGGGCATAGGCACATTGAATTCAATGGGCTTGAGTAATTTGAATTTAATGGACTTATTTATACGCCTGAAATTAAGCATTTAGGCAAATTTTTGCAGGATTGTGGCATTAACCTTTTCCATATGTAACCTCTTTAAGCGTGCCATCTAGCATTGTATCAACATGAAGACCAAGAGTTTAAGTCTAACTTTCTGTCTGAATCTAGAGCAGGCTGATGTGATAGCAAGGGTGATATGAAATGACATTTCTGGTCATAGTCTAACTACCAAGAAAGATGTACTTACTATACCAGTGAAAGCTGAAGGTTCCAGTGCAACGAGTGAAAGGGAAGAAGAATGTGAATTCCTTTCTTTATGGTGTTATGGACAGACATCATTGGTGCAATAACATGAGGCTAGATGAAGGGTGGAAGCGAGAACAAATCTAACTGTTTGAAAAGTGAGTCTCAAAGCAACCTGAGAGTTAGGAGCGATGGTGGAAACAGAGAAGATGAGCCCCCAGGCCAGGTAGTTTTAGCTGTGGTTTGATTAGTCTGTGAAAAGGAATGTGTGGTCTGCAGGGGCTAGAAATTAGACTTCATGATTTAGCTCAGTTTTCCCATCTTTCTAAAAAACTTACGTCAAGGGATGAGATGCATTAAAGTAACAGTAATGGAAAGGATTCTGCTCCGCTACTCTTGCAAGTAAGCAAAGGACTTCAGTCTTCAGAGCTGTCCATATGGCAAATTTCACATGCACTAAAATTAAGAGAGGGGTGAGGTGACCCAACCCACATGTAATAAACATCCATCCTGTTTTGGATGGAAGTGTGTGTTGAGGGAGTTGGCGGAGAACCTGGGGCGTTCTGTGATACAGCCTTTCTTAAACAGGGACCCTGGCTTACAGGAGCCGGAGGCAGGCTTGTGATGTCTTTAGGGCATATTCTGTATTGAGAATACCTGGGCTCTGTTCTGAGATCCATGGATTTCTTTGAGAAAAACTCCAAGTGACGGCATTTAGCTGCTGACATGAGTACTAGCTGCTACTGGAGACCATGCAGGTGTAACACAATCTTACTGTACAGGCCAAGAGGTAATGGTTGAAGTTGAGATGAAGACCATGAGATTATTGTGTGGGTCTTACTAGAAGACAAGCTACCCTATAGACGGCTAAAGCCACAGCTCTGCTCTTCTGTCTGTAAAATGAGACTAATCATACATAATCATGACATCACTTTTTGATGCTTAATACATTGCTATTCTAAGGGCATTTAGCGCTTCAGGGATGCAGTAGAAGTACAGGGTTACTTTACCACCCTTTTTATATATGGTTGATGCCCTGGGCATAAATTGCATACAAAAATGCAAAAATACGTAGGTATGTTTATACCCCTCCTCTTTTTGTCTGCTGAATAGTACTGTAATTGATGGAACACAAATGATGTATTAAATTTCTTGAACACATGGATAAAATAAGCCAATACGAAAACCACCATGTGCAGTTAATTTATAGACAAATATATTTGGAGCAGGTACAAACAAAGGTGTAAAGTACTATGTTTTAACAGATTTTCACGCCATATGCATTTGCTTTTACTGCCTGGAAAAAAAAATGATTGCACTAGATATCTTTTTTTAAAAAAGTATGTTAAAATACCTTTTGAAAATTGTCTTTTTTTAATTACAGGAATGCTACTCTTCATGGGTTATTAGTATGTTTAACTGTTTTAACTATTTTTAGATTATTTTAATATAGTAATTCTTTTTGCCACTTAATTTCATTTAAGAAAGCAAATTCAGAACAAAACCCCCTGAACTTTGACATCCTTTCTTGTATTTATTGCATATCTTTGGAAATGACCTAATTTTAGCAATTCATATGAAAACAGTGGTCAGATCTCATCATTTCAAATTAAGTCTGACAGCTCAGAAGTTAAACCAGTTTAGCTTGTTTTAACAGCTACACTTCAGTGATTCTGGGTTATTAAACTCTTTGGGAAACCTTCCATAGTTTACTAGGGAAAGGAAATTTATACAGTGGAAAGAAGAAAAACATATGTAATTGCCAACATATACATAGTGACTCTGGTAATAACATCAGTTCATATCGATTGTTAGCATCCAGTTCAAAACTGTATATATATATATGCTTTTGTGTGAAGGAAAGATACGTTGGCGTGACGAACATCTTCCCCTAAAACTCTCATCAAGACAAACGTGAGTGGCTGTTCTGTAACTCATTTGGGAAGCTAAATTCAGTAAAGTGAGTTTTACCCACAGCACTACTTCTTCAGACAGAGCTCTGTACTTGCACATGTATATTAAATCTGGTCAACTTGTGATTAAATTTGAACATTAAGTTTGTCCACCCCTTGGATCCCATGGTAAACCTGTGGAGGAAGATTCAGAGTGAAGGTTCATCCTACCTCCTGCCTCAGCTCCTATCTCATGCTATCTCCTTTGAATAGGCCATAGACATGTTCATTCAGTAGGATGTGATTTAGTTGTCAGGCTCATGACTGTTCAGAGAACAGAAAAGTGTCTTACTCACCAGGTAGAAACTATCAGATATCGCATCCACTTGGGCATAGCTACAAGCCAGCTCAAATCTCAAGCTGAAGCCCTTACGGGCAGGGTACAGAAGGAAGCAGCCCGCAGGCATGGTGGACTCAGAAAATAATTGTTTCTGAAACTGAAATCCTAGGAGGCTGGGATGAGGAAGGCAGAGCCTGAAATCAGATTTAATGTTTCATTAGGCTATAAAGACACTAATTCACTGAGCCCTTAGGATGGTGAGCTGAACAAGCAGTGGTGGTTCCACTGGCTTGACTTGCCATAGAGGGTCTAGACCTGCGGTGTGGAACAGCATGAAGCGGTTTGAAGTTTCTGTTGTAGCAACCGTCTTGTGCTGGGTACAGTGAGACATGCCTTGTTGCCACCCCATAGCTGACTCTTCTGTTTAGATTCAGGAAGCAACTCAACATGGCTTAAAGGCCCAGTCTGATATCTTCCTACAGCAATGTTTCTACACCAGGGTCAGGCTAACAAATCTTCTGTATGATCTATTTAGAATAAGGGCATTTTAGATGTCTTGCTACACAGCAGGTTTTCAAAACTTTGACTATTTCTTTTAAATCTTTTTGGAAACTATCTTAATTTTCCATATCAAGTAATTTGGTAATGACTAAATATCACTGCTACATATATTGCTAGTTCTCTCTCCTTACCTTTCCTTCTAACCTTGTTTACACATCCAAGAATTAAGAGCAAATTTTAGTCACAGCTGGTGATCTGCCATGCCTCTTACCTACTCTTGAAAATTTCTGAATGTAGTTCTGTTCTGTTCCCTTCTGTTTTGTTGATGTGTGTACTCTGCAGTAGTGGATCAAGACAGACTGAGTAAGGCACTTCTTCACAGAAATGCTGTTGACTGATTTCCTATTAACAACATGTTGAGAGCCATCACCCAGCTTTTAATCCCTTTAACATATGCACAATTGGTTTGAATAAAAATATCATGTAGTACTGATTGTGTCTGTGCATTATCAACAAAATGTGCAGCCTAAAATATCTGTGTCAAAACTGTTTGCCAAGGCTTATTTTCAGTATGTTCACTGGCTAGCATAAGGCCAGCATCCTTGCCCTGAAGGAGGTGTTTTAAGGGCTGGAAAAATATTTAGAAGTGACAATAACTGATAATATTGGCTGGTAGAAGATTAAGTAGGAACATATTTTGCTGAGCTTCACAGTCTAAGTCAATACCAGGGTTTCAAACAGATGCTTAGTTGTCTTTTCATTATCCCTCATGAGCTACTACTCTGTGTAAGACACTAATGCAGAGCAGTGACTTAGGTGCTGATAAGTAACTTCTGGTGAGGCTTGCTGTAATGGTGTAAAGAGTTGCTGTCCACTTGGTTCCTCTACCAGAAATTACTGACTGTGTAGTAAAGTCTGAGGACTGCAATGAATGCCTGATAATTAACTGATTTAGCACAAAATCCCCTGCTTGCTTGAAAACTGCCTTCATTGACATAAATAATGAAGCTAGTAGACTCAGTGAAAAGCAGTGCAGATACAAACGTGTTTTCTCTTCTGCCTTTCTCTTGGTGCAGCTCTGGCGGAGACAGTTGCTTCCACACCCACTGCAGCTGGATTTGCTAGGGCTGTGAACACCTTTATGCTATGAACAGGCAACTAAGCATGTTCATGGGCTAAGCATGTTCAGAAAGCCCAAGGTCATGCATGACCCCTGTTGCACAGCACCAAATGATGCTTGCTCTCTTGTTCAGTCAAGGTAATCTAGGAACTAAATGACAGTAATTTCCATTAAAAAGCCCCCTAGAAGAAAAGCAGGAGTGTGTGTGAGCACGTGCTTTGAAAACTTTGCTTGATGGTACATTTTCTTTCTTTCTTTGATCTATCTGAAATAAATGGAATGCATTAGTGTTATTTAACTTTGCCTTGAACTGTCAAAAAATGGAACAAAGCTGACTGTAGTGTTTATTTTCAAAATCCTACTGCCAAGATTTTTTCTTCAAGGGAGAAGAACGAAGGAAGAACAAATCTCTTCTTTGCTGCCATGGTCATTATCATTTCAGTAAAATAATACTGTCCCAGTATTTGAAACTTTCTGTACAGGTGGGCAGTGTGAGTCTGATTACAAGAGATCATTCCAAGCAGTAGGAATATGTATAGGCTAATTATTAAGACAAGAGAGAAGAAAGGCAGTTTTAATGTACTTGCATATCAAGGGCTAGTGTTATTATGAAAGCTGCCTGGAAAACCACATATCATGATGATGAGCTTGGTTTTAATACTTAGGCAGATGTTGAGAACGTAGTGTAATCAAAGGGTGAATGCAGATAATTTCTAGGCTGTTTTGGGATTTAGATTGGCGAGGATAACTGGAGTAACGTTTTTAATTCCTAGTTAGCAAAAGGAGTAGCAGAAGGCTGTTGGCGAAAAGCTATGGAGAGGTACAGAGATACCAGTAGACCATGACATCCACTGTGGAATGATGTTTGCTCTGCAGAGGGTAAAATTCCAAGATTATATTGAATTCATTTGGAGAAAAGGAAGATAAGCATGTGGGAAAGACTGTGGCCTACAAAGAGATAAAGTGAAGCAGTCAGAATGTTTGTTGCATATATATCTGTATATGGAAATGTAACAAAGTAATGAAACTGCTTTACCTTAGAAACATTTTTACAAGCCCTGTGTTTGGTTTAAAAAGTGAAGGATCAAGTTTGTGAAAACACGATCAATCATTTTTCCTGTTTAGCCTATGAGAGGACAATTTTCAAACTTACAAACCTCCAGGAGTCATCTTTCTATTTGTGGGAGTTTCTCTTTTACAGCAGTATAAACTGATTGCCTGAGAAAAGTTAATGTGACTAGGCTCACAGTGTACTTCCAGGTTTAACATAGACCTTTTGCTTAGAAAAAAAAGTTGACACAGATTTCCTTTTCTCAGGCTTCAAATCCAGATATATCTATTGCAGCTGATATCACTCTGTTCTCTTCTCCATTTGTGCATCCAGTACAGATTTAGATGGCATCTTTATTAAGGAAGTGGTGATTTTCTAATCCTTGTGGATAATCTCTTCCTCTGATTAAGGATAAAGTGGCAGAATCTTGTGAGGAAGTTGATGTGTCATATTTGTTTGCATATACGTACTTTTATCTGGGACTGACTAGTTGGCATCTGCTAGCCCCAAACTGACACAAGTGTCTTTGATATGTCTCTGTCTGTGGGTTTAGGTAGATACAAGGGTACGTGTGTAACAATATATGCATGGTCTCAGTGTACCACTGGATAAAAAGTATGTTTCAAAGGGATATAGTCATCCTATGCAACTGCACTTTGGCACACATCAGTCTGAGTTGGGAAACTGATTTTACAAAATTAAGTATACTTGAAATATATGTAAGAAAATATTGGAATTACCTGTCATTCAAACAAAAGGACTAGGCGTTTTTTTTTTTTTTTTTTTTTTTCCAATGACTATACTGTTAGGCTGGGAAAGGCTTTAAAAGAAAGTAATACCAGCAAGTCAGTGGGAAATGCTAATCTCTTCCAACACAGAAGCTAGTGCACTAGATAAAAACACAGGGATATAATCAAGGCACTATAACAGCATCATGATTATTTTCTTTGATAACACGATGGGTCTTTGCATGTAAATGTAAGCCCAAAATTGGACTATGCTAGTGAGACAGAGATAATGGCAATTAGAAAAAAAGGAGGTAAAGTGGTTTTGAGTGCCAAATTATGCACTCTTGAGTCTGATCAAATGCCCAGTGTAACCAGTGCAGACATCCATTGGCTTTGGTAGGTACTGGAACAGGCTCTGTAATTCAGATTTTTTCCTGTTGGTTTGTGCTGTTTCTTTTATCAGACTACTGCCAGAATGACCTTGGAATAACCTAAAGTAAAAGTCAAATTATACTTCTGCCTTTTCTCCTGTTTTGTTTTTGGGTAAGATAAGGAAATGTGAAGGTTTAACTCACAAATCAGTAATAAGCAGGGGCAGAAGAAACCACACAAAATAGTCTTCTCCCAAAATGGGTAAAGAAAGAACACTTTTAAGAATCAAAAGCACAGTAAAACAAGATGTTTTCCCAGGAGCCGGAATCTGTACTCCTTTACACAGATCTAAATCAGAAATGGCATGTTGAACGATTTTGGTTCATACCTGTAGGAATGATGTAACAGTACTGAAGTCACCTTTGCATGGTGTGAAGCCCACATGATTCTCCATCGCTTTTTTGAACACGTTTTGTCCCAGAATTTTTCACCAAGGCAGACTTGGATGCTAGTGAGACCTCGTTTAAGAGTCCATAATACATTCCAAGTGGCTGATACCCCACTGTCCAGCAATATTGAGAAAAATACTGATCTTGAGTCCTTCCCTTCCTCAGATTCATACCTGTGGAGTGGAATTCGGCTTCTTGCCTTGTAGATTGATGGACTAGAATGAGTTTTATGTGATAAGCGATGTGGAATATGTAAGATCTCTGTGTGGGAAACTGGACCATACAGTTGTCTATATTGTAGTAGTAGCTACGTAGTAGTGGTACATGTACTAACTAAAACTGCAATGGTGAGATTAAATGTCAAGTCTGCTGAAGAGCCTCCACAATCTGGGCAATCTGTTAAAGGACTGTACATAATGAATGTTGTCCCTCTTTGTAGCTGAACGCTTAAATCTCATTTTCACTCTCTGTTCTCTCAAACTGAGGTTGTCAAATTGGTGCCAAGTAAGACAAGTTTATAATATATATTATGTACCTTGGAAGTTGGTGGATGCTAGTTCCACTCAATTTAACTGTGTTGCTTTTGAGGACAATTTGTTCTGACCTGGAATATGAAGCCTGTATATGAATCAGCTGTTTTAAATATGTCAACAAAAGAACTTATATGAATTATTTTCTCTATTAATTCAAACAACTCCAAGGAGGTGGGTGGGAGAACATGGTTACACAAAACCAGTTAATGAGAATGTGTTCACCTACTGGTCGATTTCCCTTTGCCAGCTCGGCTGAAGAAATATCTTATGTTTAAATTACATGGCTTGGACCCAGGAGAGGTGGGATCCATTCTTGTGGTTCTTTTTCAGCCTTTCTAAAAGACTTTGGACAGATCACCTCTCTTTTCTGAGTCTTACCCCCATTTTACACATCAGAAAAAACCCTGTAAGCATCTATTGATTATTAAGTTATTTTTTCAAAGTATTGGACCTGCAGGCTCAAGAAAGTGTGAAGTATTAATAAAGCAGAATGAGATAATCATGCTGAATAACACATCTGAGAAAAATGTAGCCTTCTGTATCAAAGATGTGCTTTGATTTGTCATAATTTTGTCTATGCATGTGTATCCAGCACTTTTAATTTTAACTGTACAAATTACCTATGTAGATTTTATTGATAAGAGTTCTGAAACACATGTGGCCACGCAATTCTTATAACATTCTTGTTCCTGACTGGATAAGCTAACTCTAAGTTTGAAGGAAATATGTTCTAATTTTCCTGGAAGAAGTAGAAGATTAGGAGAACTTTAAACTGTTACAGTTCTTCTTTTTGAGTAGATTTTCTAGGAAAATTGCTCATAAGTTAATGAGTAAGGCGGCATTCATTTAATTTCTTTTGTACAAAGCAATTCTATATCATTTTATTTGACAGCTGTGAGGTTGTATACTACTTTGTTTTATCTGAAAGCTTTGGAGCTCTGGTAAAGTATTTAAATACTTAATTCAGAGTATGGACCAGAGAACTGTACTGGCAGGCAAGGGAGGCGAGCCCATATTCTATACTTCAATTTGGGCGTGGGGAGTGTTTTATAAATGAATATGTTATGTTCACTAAGACACCATCCTCATAGAAATAATGATTAAAATGAGAAGCCTAACTTGTGTGAATTTACTACGCAAGATCTACCTGGGAAGTGCTTGGTATACCCTGCTATTAGAGAGGAAACATCCCATCCATCTTAAAGCAAGAAAACAATAAAAAGTCATTAGTTGTGTTTTGTAACCTCTCAGGCATAATTAGAAGTTGTCTGAGAGTCACCTGTGCAGTATCATAAGCAGGTATGTTGCAGAGAATACAAATAAAAACCACACAGCCTGGTCATGAATAGTTATGCCAATTCTGATTGTACTACAGTTTTCTGTTACATATCCTCTAAGGTACAGCAAAAAGTCTGCCATTTTAATGAATGTTTCTGGTGCGTAGAGAAAGATGATATAGTCAAGCATAGGTCATCTATAGCCCTTAGTATCAGCTGTAGCATACATGCCATTATATCATAATACCGTTTTATCCCTCATGATCTTTGATCAGTGCTAATGATCAAAGTTTGCATAGCAGCCAAGAGAATCATGAGACAGTAGATATTTATAGCTTATGGCCAAATTCTGATTACTCTATAGCAGCTTTCCCAGTGTTCTGTAGTTCGATTGATGTCATTGGCATGCTTCAGCATTCAGAATATATCAAATAAATTTGCTATGCTTTGAACATGAAAGGGAAGTAAAACACTGATAATTTAAGAAACCAGAAAAGTGGAGGAGATAGGAGATGCACATTGCTGCATGTCCTTTGGCAACTAACACCATACAACGCTTAGCAATACAGTGCATGCATGCAAATTGCTAAGCAGCCTCTTTAATGCAAGGCTTTACTTCCACTGTAAGAGTGCTGCTATTCAAAGGGGCTGATAAATGAAATCTGAACTGCATATGCTGCAGTGGAGAGGAGGACAGGAGCAAGAGACAGCTGTTTGGGGTGACTGCTTTACAAGCAGAAGCCTTTCAGTTCTATCAATCAGACAATGTGAAAGGCCCAAATCCAAAGACACCAGCATCCCACCCCCTTTGATCCCCATCGCAATAGTGTGCCAGTCACCGATGGAAACGCATTACAGAGTGAGAATGGTCCATTTTCTTCCTTCCCTTTTTGAGAGTCTGTATTTATCAGATTTAACTAGTTAATGATTCTACTCTTCTGCGCGCCATGAGGAATCCCTCTGCAGAGGTGACAATTGTTTATAGTCAATGGGCAGTCAAAGTGTAAGCAATCTATGGGATCTGTAGAAGCCGTTTTGCAGGGCTGAGAGTCCTGCAAAGGGTTAAGCATTGACTCATTTCAAAATCAATGGCAAAATTATACGTACGTTTTCCTCATCAAGACAGTATTTGGTTGAGACCTGCGAGGCCGTGCCGTGGATATGCGGACAGCATATTGATTCTAGTGAAAGCGAACATTGTGGTGGCCTCATGCTGAGGCTGTGACTGGGTTTAGGAAACGTGTGTTCTGTGCCTATCCCTACTGCAGCCTTTGTGTCTCTGTCAGCACCTTCTGCCAATAACAAGCCCGAGGCTGCCTACCAAATGAGGTTTCCCTACCTGTGAGTTTGCAAGCACAGTTGCGGCATGCCTTTGAGCTCACACGGCACCTTGTCTGCCGAAATATGTAGTCATGTCACCACGTATGAAATACCTGTCAAGATGCTTAGGTGGACGGACTGTGAAGGGAGGTAAAGCATGCCATGCTCACGGGTATGCCAGAAGATGCTCGGAATGGTATAAACTATATGGTCTTAGGCCCCTTAGATTTTTGTGGTCTAAGCTTCCCATCTACAAAATGGGTGTTGCAAAATATTCCTTTTTCTGTTATGCCTATGTAAGCTTTTTTTGGATACCTGTATACACCTAGTAACTAGCCCAAGGGCTGTCATTCCAAGCTCTACAAAAATGAAAATAATCCTTCTGTGTGGAGAAGTGCTCATGAGACCCATCTGTCCGTCTGTAAAAGCCACTGTTTCATTTTTTTGAGTGTGTAACGTCTTATTATCAGGCTTTCTTACTGATTTGCAAACGTGAATGTTTGTAGGATAATAAAGAAATGGGCAGCACACTTGGGTGATCTCTTTTGCTTTTTTCTTTAAAAGCAATTTTCATGGCAGTGAGTACGATAACTATAGAGTTAAGCTATGTCATTAATTTCCATAGATGGTAGATGGAGAAGTTAAATTCTAGGCACCTGAGTGGATCATCAAACTCTTCTACCACATAATGACTCTAAATAATCATATTCATCATAATTAGTACCGTTAATAATGTTAAAAATAAACACTTGTACCTCAGACCATTAGTAATAGTAATCTTGCCATCGTCCATGAAAATTACTAGACCTGGTTATTTTTCACAGTGGGGCACATATCAGATAGATAATTAAAATATTAATTACATATATGATAGAGCTTTGACTATCTTTATTATATTACCATTGGCCTTATTATTATACTTCCAATATGTTACCTTGTATATATTGTGTTTAATAAAGTGTTAAAAAATGGCTTTGGGTTTCTGAGATCAATATATGTTAGAAAGAAAAATGTATATGAATCCAGAGGTAGGGAAGAAATGGGATTCAAACTGTGGTTAAATGAATTTCTGTCATTCAACCCTGTGCTAAGAGGTGACACAAAGCTGACACAAAGCTAATCCTAGTCATAAATCCCCAAAATAGAATTTAAGTGATACTTAGGTGATATTTAATGGTTATTTTTACCTTAGTAGATTAAATGAGAAGAATACTAGTTAGCTGAATGGGAGAGATGAGCTTTAGGAAAGAACAGTGTCTTCTAAAGTGTTTTGCTTTATTAGGTACAAGTTTTTTCCGTTAACTTAAACAGTAGCTCTTCTGAGGTACCAGGGGCTAGTAGTGCTATTGCATGCCAAACTGAATTAATATAAGCAATGGGCAGGTGTAATGCGAGGATAAATAATGGTGACACAGCACACTTTATTAAAAATGATGGTGCCTTTAAGATTGAAAAATCTTTTGTCAGGAGTTTATTTTTCAGTGGTGGTTAATTGTCCATTTATTCCTTACCTGTCTAATAGTTTTGCAAGATTTTTTGCCATTATTCGCAAATTGTGTTGTAATTTTTCTGTGATAAGCTTATGTTTCAGTTTTTTTCAGATAAGGACATAGTTACTCTAAAAGTAAATGCTTCAGAAGTAAAACACACATCCCAGTATGATGTTTGTATCTTTAACCTTCAAGGATTTTGAGAAGTTCTCCAAGATGCTGGTTATGCTGTCTGCCTCTGTTGCCTTACTTTGCAACATTCAGTGGATTTCTTGGTATCTTTTGGGGAAACTTTCAGGAACAGAAAATCTCTGGAGCCGAGGATAGTCATTGCCTCCCTTTCACTAGAGGAAAGGACAAGAACGCACTTTTCCTATTTTTAAAGGTGTTTTTGCAAAATTTTCGGTATTTTTTTACCGTTGCATTACTATGTTTTACAATTTACATTTATTAATACTTTAATATGTATTAATATACATTGTGGCAAGAATAGTTTTTAGAAGTGACAGCAGTAGATACCCCCCCCCCCCAGTATTTTCTTAAGGAACCTTTAATGTACATTTATCCCAGAACACCTCCACACCTTCTGAAGCTTAAAGGATAATTAAGTAATGAAGTTACTAAACTTCAGTTTAGAAAAGAAATAAACCCTCCGCCCCCACCAACTCCCAAACCAGGTTATATCTCTGAAGAAGGGGGAAGATATTTTCTAAATATAAAACTAGATTGGATGGATAGCAGAGTTCTCTACAATTCCTATTAGTGTTGAGAAGCTTGTTTCACCAGTGTGGTATGAGTGAAAATATTTGCCTGGGAGCAACTGATGGCTGAACAATCTGGGCATTTTCATTTGCTTAATTCATAAATTGGAATTAAGGGAAAAACGAGGATCCCAGGCTTGCCTTCAACCCTGTGTGTGCATGCCTGCCACCCTAGCATTGATTCCAGGTTAAACTTCTCATATCCTGGTGACTGAGCAAAAAACAGGGGGGATGTGATCCCATTCTTGCTATGCTGCAGGGCACTGAGGCACCCCCACTCGAAAGCGCAGTGTTTATTTTCCGATGGAGATGGCATTCAGGCAGCCAGCTTTCACCACCTGCCCATTAACATCTCTAATGTTCTAATATAGTGGAACTTCTTGTCCTCTGTCTCCTGAACAGTCAGATTCCCTACTCAGCCTGAGTCTCCTCTAATGTATAGCTTTGCACACATGGAAAGTAATTTCTTTCAGAAGTAGGCAGCAATAATAAAATCTTATCATCTGCTTCACACCAGATATTATGAGTGTGGTTGTAAATAAAACCTTATCACCTGCTTTAAACCTGATAGCATAAGCAGTGGTCGCACTAGGATTTCTTTTTGGTTCAACCCACTTTACTGGCTTTATTTAGCGAGACAGGCTATGGCTACTTTCGCCCTTAATACATCTGATATTTTACAAGGTTTTGGGGGAAGGATGCTTTGAATTCTAAATGCCTGTAGAGCACTTTTATTAGTGTGGGATATCTCCTCTGGTAAACCATTAACTGAGTCATAGTCAACGTAGTCAATGTAGGGTAGTCAAATGAGGAAAGTCAATATAAGTCCAAGTGCCTGACTGTCCAGAAAGTAATAAAACTCTTTTAACAGATTGGGAAAACAGCTGACTAATAAATTTTGCCAAAATGCTATTTTGGATGTTTCCTGTGCTATAGATTATTCTCAGACTAAAAATGCCTCGTGGATTTTTTCAGTACTATTACTAAGGCTTTTTACAATTTTTACATTTACCCAAGGCTACTCAGGTATGACATCCAGTGGCAGGGTTTCAAAGTTTAAGACATGAACAAGTTTTGTCATCAAATGGAATTTTCCTTGTAGAAATGAGATGTTCTCACTAAGTAGAAGATAATCTCTTCCAGATTTCAGAGCTGGCATGAATGAAGGCCTGGACTTTCCAGGAGGCGGCTGAACCTAATAAAACCTCTATGAAAAATTCAACTCTTCATTAGATCCTCCTTGTCACTAAGGCTTATTATAGCCGCTTACTTGGGATTAGCACAGACAGAATGTGTTTAATATGTTATTAAACTAGTTAGACTTACATTAATTTTGTCCCTATTTGTGTTAGTGTATTGGAGAAAAACCTGAGATGTTCTATATGTACATGATTTTGTTTTGCTTAAATAAGTTTGGTAGCAGATTTTTGTTATGATGTCGAAGGCATAATTTGGGATTTTAAAATTTAATGTAAAGATTATTACATAATTCCCATCTTCCCTGAAAAAAAGGAAACTTAATTTTACTGCATCCCTTGATACTCTGAGGTATAGCTGCTTAATACGGGAGTTTACTTGGATCATTTATTGATTCCTCACAAATGGTATTGTGGTAATGTGTAAGAATAGCAACAGCATATATTAAAACATCTTTATAATCAGAATAATAATGAAGAGCCTGTAGATATGAGAATCCCAAAGTTTTCCCAGTGCTTTAATAAGTACTGAGCTACCGTTACAATTCCTGAATTATTCAGAGCTATAATTTGGAGTCACAAGGCTTTAGTATGCTGTAGATGTAGCATTGAGGCTTCCCGGGTCATGGTAGATATTAAAAATTGTTATGGAGAGATCTAGATTGCTAATCACACAATGGCAGGAATGTTGTGTAGTGCCCTAGAATGACAAATAATTTAACAGAATCCAGCCAGTGCTAAGTCTCCTCTCTCCCATTCCCCAAAACACAGGATGTACAACAGTGCTTCTGTGAGAATAAAGGAGTGCAAAATGTCCTCAAGTGTAAGTCTCAGGAATCCTATAAGCAATGGAATAAGAGGAGCAGAACATACATGGGAAAAAGAAAAAGTCTCCTCTTGGACTGGAATAACAGTAACTAACCACTACACTGAGGTTATAATTATAATTTAGTCACGAGAGTAGAGAAGTCAAGGTTTCAGAAGGAAAAAAAAATCTATTTACAGAAAAATATTATGCTTTTCATTTGATAGAAAAAGTAATTATTGCAAAGGGACCCATGGAAGATCTTGAAGACAGTCACCCTCCTTTTAATAAGTGCTTGTGGCAGCTAAGTGGGGATCAGGAGTATTCTTTATCAGGTTTGCATTCAAGTAGTACTAAATATATGCAGGTAGGAATTAAATAGTATCTGAGTTTAATTAAAATTATAAAAAAAAAAGGGGAGAAGAATGGTTGGTAGACTGCTCGACTGCATTTTAACCAGTAACCTCAGACCCTAATTAGAAATGCTTTTCATATCTCCTCCATGCAAGGGCTTAATCCGACGTGAGTCTGTGAGCGAGGGCTTGGGGGACCAGTGTTAATTCTGCATTCGATCTTGGTTTGTATGGAGGCAGGCAATGCTGATTGACCGAGTTGCAGCACAGATCCCATGACCTTGCTGGGATTTTCATGTGAGGTGTTAATTGAGAGGGTGGGTTAATCTTTGAGCATCATTGTCCCCACGCTGAGGACAAAGTTTGTGCTCTCTGTTTCCTTACTCAACAGTATATTTGATCTCTACCTCCTCCCCTTTATGACAGTTTAGCAAGCCTGCAGAAAATTTGCTCTTGATAAATTTATTGGTAGAGGATTATCTCTTGCTGGTTTTGTTTGATTTTTATGGTCTTGTTTGGGAGAAAGAGTGGTTAACTGGGATGAAAACCAAAATATCCTTCTCCCTGTTGTCCCCCCGTTTCAGTCCACTCCAATGAGACTATCATATCGGGTGGGGGGAGCAACATCTTGAGATTAATTATACTAAAGAAAACTACAAGGCATGATTTCAAAGTTATTTCATCTGAGTGCTGGAAAAATATAAGCTCTTTTTATTGCTCCTGAGTGGAAAGCTGAAAATAATTAGAAAACCAAGGAGATGATATGGGGGACAGAGCTTTTATAATATACAGGTTAGAGTTTTCATACTGGATTTGTGTAATGCAAGAGAAGGCAGCCCTGTAGTTTTGCTTTTTGTAAATCATGAATGGTGCTTTTCTTCATGTGTTGCTTTACAGGCCTGTCATTTCCAGTGTAAGAAGTAAATTTTTACTCTGGGCAGGATTAATATATACTGGCTGACCTTAAATATGACTCCCAAGTGAGCAGGATGGTAGTTAAAAGCAGCAGAAGCAGTGGAGCTCACACAGGGAACACTGTGAACCAACAGTGATAAAAAAGCACAAATGATAGCTGCCCTTGACATGCAAAGAATTTCTCTTACTTGTTTTATTGCACCAGCTGTAATGAGTTTAATTACAATGCTTCAAAACCAAAATTCCTTTTTGAGCATTTTTATAAAGTCCAGGCAACTTTTGCCCAGCCCTCTGCCAGACCCACTGCCTGCGGAGCGGGAAGGAGACTGTCCTGCCTGCGATGCAGCGGGAGATGGTGGGATGGCTTTGGTCTGTCAAGGAGAGAATGGTGTGTGGGTCTGGTTGGATGGCTGTGAAATATATCCAGTAAAAAAGGGTTGCCATGGTTTTTACATGCCTGACTTGGTGGTTGTGTGACCTTTATGAAGGTGTTTCCACCTGAGTGCTGATTTTTGCCTATGCCAGAATCATTCCAGAGAAGGTCTATGGCAGGGTGAGATGTTTCTGTGTGGTGCCTTGATGCCACCGAGTTGTGATTCAATGCAGACCTGGCCTCATGGCTTCAAAGTTTTCTTAAATAGTTCTGTAGCAAAATCACAATCCATAGGAAATTGCCCCTTGTAGGGACATTGGGTGATTATTTATTTTTTTGCAGGAAATGGTGCTATGTTACTGGAGAGTAACTTAAATCAGCAAGAATTTAATAGCTTCCTTGGCTGGGTGGAAAGTTACAGGTCAGCTCTTGGATTTATATCCTTATATAGGTTCCAGTTGTAGAGTTTCTCGTAGCAGTAGTCAGCAGTCTTCTAAGGCTGTTGCACCAGATTGTATTTTTCTTTTTTAAAGTTTAAGAATATTGATAGAAACTCAGTGGGAGCTAGGAAATGCTGGCGTTCATTTCGGCATCTATATCTTTCTTCGAAGCGAGGCACTGGAGCCCAGCCTGCCTGAGCTTGGGATTCACTGAGAGACAAGAGCTGGGAGAGCTGGTGCTTCCCACAGTCTTCCCTCAAGATGCTCAGACTCTGTGATCCTGGCCTTGCCCCTACCATGCTAATGCTATTAAAATCCTCCACGTGTTATCTGTAATTGCTGACCACTATCTTAAGCCAACCACCCTGCAGTCTTCGAGGAAAATTAAATTTGGAGTTGTGAAAAAGACAGAAATTTTGTTTTGCAAAGGATTTTGAGAGTTCGAAATCTGGCTTCTGTTCATACTGGAATAAAATGTGACATTTTCAAATTCTTGGCAGAGGAAAATTCTCAAAAAAGCTGCCTTTCAGATTGATCGAAATGGTTCATTCTAGGTTGGACTTGCTTGATTTCATAATCTACCAGAAAAAAACTGAAATAAAAGTAATTTCAAAATGAAAAATCAAAAAGGTCAAAACAAATCCCCCCTCTCCAAAAACTCAAGGCAAGTTGGCATGATTCATAAACCCACTTTAGTTTTATGAATCCACATTTTCTAATTCAAAGGGTGGCTACTGATGCTTCGGTTTTGTTGTTTTGGGGTGGGTTTTTTTTGTTTGTTTGGTTTTGTTTTGGGTTTTTTTTGTTTTGTTTTTTCCCCACAAACACCCCTAGGTCATTCCTCAGTTCTTTATGAAGGGAACACAGAAATGAAGCTAGCTTCTTGGGATCTATATTGATTTCCAGGATTTGATGAATTTCAGTAAAATGTATGTTTATGGCCTGATTCCTCTGCATTTGAGAGGTGAGAATTACTTCTGATGTCTGTAGCAAAAGCAACTTATATGGGCTACAGAAATGCACTCTGCTGTTTGTATTGATCATAGACAGTTATTGAAAGGCTATCCTTGATCATTGGGGTGATATTAATATTTTAAAGGTTTGATAGTAGTAATAGTAATTTTTAATTCTGAGTAACTTCTGCCTAAATGTAACCTCATTATTTTTAATAGTTTTGGCTTGGTATAAAATAATATGTAAACAACAGTTTCTTAACTAAGTTTGGTGAAACTATGAGATTCTTGATGACTAAGATGTTTCCCTAGGTAAGACTCAAGGCTTGTGCCCCCTTTTGTTAGGAAAAAGGAAAAGTTTGTACCTGCCCTTACTGGTGGCTACTGAAACACCCTGTTTATGCTTTGGGATAATTAAGTGCATTTTTGAAGTTGATAGAAGGAAGAATGAGGACAGTTAGGAACAGTGTGTAAGGTATTTTCCCTTTTCAAGCCACAAAGGCATTAATGGAGGAAACCAACAGCCTGATGGGGTGTGCTCAGGCACAAGAAGGTACAGGAAAACCCAAGGGCATGCAAGTCCTCAAAGCATGAGGAAGAGTAGCAGCAAGGGCGAGAATGGGTACGTGCCCCAAGAGAAGAGCCACTTGGGTCTCCAGGCTCTGTGTAGGTCCTGATGATCTCTTGTATCCTTTCGTGTGAGGAACAATTCTGCTCAGAAGGTTTTTCTGTGGATGCTGTGTCCCTGTAAGAGTGTTTGGGTTTGGCTCTTCATGTAATCAAAGATAAGAGAGATGTTCATCAACATCTTCTTTATGGACTTACTGTAACTCTGTATTAGGCAACTAGTGAATGTTCCCCTATGTAATTTCGGACAAAGTATGAAATTACTTGTGTAGAAGATGGATTATCGGTTTCATCTTTAGGGCATTAGGCCTAATGGACTTATGGTGCTTGTTTGTTGTTTTCTGTCACTACCTTTAATCTGGTTTTTAAAAATTCCACTGGTTCTGTATTTATAGAGACCGCTTCACCTCATTGCTGTAGATTATCTTACCAGTTAAAATGTCTGGCCCAGTGTAAGGAAGCAGTCTTATGGCATGTTACATCTGTGTGATATACTTTTTCTCTAAGCAATAACAAAAGGCTTCATTAGAGAGCTAATCAACTCCCTAACCTTTGAGACCTAAAGTAATCATGTATTTGAGATGCACATCTATAAGAATGAGGCTGGTAATCATGTATAGGAGAAACTGTCTTTAAGTGAAGCCAGGCAAAGGCGGCAGGTGGTGTAGCCGGCTTCCTCCTGTACAGGGTTTGCCTCTTAATCCTGAGCCCCTCTTTCAATAAAGTTTTACTTTGGCTTCTTGCAGGAAAAAGGTTTCAGAAGCTGGGTAAACAGAGCCTGAGCCTGCACGAAAGGGATTAAGGAGGAGAGGCAAGAGTGGAAGGGAAAATGAGGATATGACAGAGGCCATAGTGAGTTCAAACAAAATTTGGCCTGCAGAACGCAGAAGAAATCCCACTGGTGACAGGTGCCATCTTGTGGGTCATTCTGCCACTCTGCCTCCTGCCACTTTTTATAACGAGAAGAGATAAAGGAGGACTGGGTTTAGAGGCTTCGAATTGGAAAAGTAATTCAAAGGGATGTGAACATGGTTGGCTTCGGGGTTTGCATGATACTGTAAACATCAATACTCTGCTTGTCAGCACTCTATGCTATTTAAGAACGTTAAAAGTCCGCTATAAATAGAGGCTATGTGCGTGTCTAGAAACATGTAATCATAAATAGTACGAATGATAATCAAATTATTTTTACTTTATAGTAATGCAAATAAAATATTCATGCGTCATGTAGGCCTAGGAAAGGTTACAGCCTGCAAACTGTGCTAATTAAAATATAATAGCACCGAGGAGTATATGTAAGAGTTACTAATGTCCATATTTTCCCTCTTTCCTTTAAGATCTTATCTTTAATGAATACATAACAATGCAATGGTTAGCTGGTAGTTTAGCTCTGTGTTTTTTTTCCAGGAAATTTATTTTGAAGGACTGTGCAAAAATAATCACAGCATCTACTAAGCCAAAATCAAATATCCTATGATAAAGTATATAGAATTCTTAAAAAGGAAAAGATAGTATTTCAGGCATGAGCCTGAATACCATCAGAAAATTATAACATCATTAATTCTTAAAGGTGTCATGGTTTAAAAGAAAAAAATTAAAACAATATTTATGTCAAACATAGTGGCATATTTCAGTATTTTTTTTTTTACACCAAATCTGAGGGTCAAATATTTCAGGAATAGAACTTGGATTTACAAATTATTAATTTTAAGTACTGTCTGGCAAACAAGGAAAACTTGGAATTAGCATTAATTTCCTTTCCCCATGTTCATACTTGTGTCCAAAATGTTGCCCTTTCATGGACACTTATGAAAGAAAATTGCAGTAGGATGAATGAGCAGTAAGGAAAGCAAGCTTTATGCTGATGCATACAAATTTCTAAAAAGGCTGTGTAGTTTTTATGTAGTATTTATGCCAGAAGTCAAATAAGGAATATAATCTTATCTGGGTAGGGAGCAGCAGCAGTGCCATCTGAGAGCGCCCATCACAGCTATAGGTGAGCTCTGTTAAGAATATGTAAGGAGAAAGCAAATCTATGAAAATGTCAAGTAAATTTGACTGATTAATGCATTTGAAAAGAATTCTTATTCCTTTGCAAGCATTCCGTCATTATGAGGAATATGAAGATCATCGAATGCATTTTTCTGTCCCCATGATTCGCTTATCCCTGGTTGTAAATCAGTGCATGAGACTTGACTGTGAATGGCTGGAGTCAATGGCCGTATTGTGCATGGGCATAATTTGTGGTGATGGAAAGTGAGCTCAGACTTAATATTATTTGGTCACCTAAACTTAGGAAGTTGCATAAATGTGGCCGTGCTTGAAGCTTGCTCTGTGCAACTCTCCTCTGCATGTAAAAAAAAAAATAAAAATATGTATTCAGATGTTAAGGGCAGTGAAAAACTTTTGGATGTGCATTTCACTCAGTTATTCGTGAAATTAAAAAAATATTTGTAATAAAACTTCTCAGTGGTTAATTATGACATTTTAATGGGGAAAGCTTGAATTCTTGCACAGGGTTATGAAAACAAATTAATGTTAAATATGACATTTTCGTTTGGATTTATGACACATCCCCTGGCCCCTCCCTCACCCCACACAACGCGTACAAAAGGAGGTATTAACAGAAAAACAGAGATGTTGTGTGTTCTGTTATGAACAAGCTTTGTGATCTCATCCCAAGGTTTTATCCAAGCTTGAACCATCTGGCTTTGAGCTGGGGAAAAGCATGTCAGCTCTCCCCCAGAATTTCAGTGTCAGGGAGAAGGGGCAGAGTGCCTGCGCTTAATGCCAGGCCCCCTTTCCTCCCCTCCACAACCCAGCTAGAAAGACAGGAGTCAGGCACTGAAAAGCATACCAGGCATTTTTAAACACAACCCTGACATTTCCTCAGCATTTCCATAGCTAAGGCTTTCCTCCTCCCCATCCCCCTACCCGCTCTTTCAATCAAATAAGGCACCCGCTCTCTCATGCCTAGTGCAAAGAAGGGGGGGGGGGGGGGAAGTTGGCAATTTAATTCAAACAAAAGAAGCTTGAAATCTATAAGCACAGCAACTCCGAGGCTTCTGGCAAATAGCATTCTAATTAGTATGCTGCTATTTTTCTTTTAGACAGATGAGGGATGCCCCCTATTGACTCTAGCAGGCAGGCTGGTTAAAAAAAAAAAAAAAGGAAAAAAAAAAAAAAGAGGAAAAAAAAAAAAGAGGGGGGCAGGTGGGGGCTAGCCAGCAAACACTGCAGATTGCAAATTATATCGCAAACCCTGCCAAGTCCCAGCTCTTGGCATCAGATTTTTAATGACACCCTGGAAAAGGGAAAAAGAAGCCCTCAGCTAAGGGATAAAAATGAGGGGTTTTACACTGTGATAAGTCTTTGCTTAAAACCCAAATGGCCAAGCACACATTAGGGTTTTAAAATATTCATAGATAGAAGTGAAAATGAGGATATGAGGATGTACATTTGTTGCTTGGTCAATTGACAACTCATTCTGCATATTAATAAAAGGGATGATCTAATTTTAAAGGGACAGTCTGTCTTTTTTAACCATGACTTTTTGAGTATTATGAAGCTGAGGGCAAAACATCACAGAGGAGGCCAGCAATGACACAGAATGTTGTTTTCTTTTGATGTAGACCTGGTACTAACTACTACTTTGCTCAGGAATTCTGGGGTCTCTAAAAATACGATACCCTTCTTGTATAGTCTCTCTGATGTATGGCTGCTGAACACTTTGATTCTCCCTCCCCCTTTTTTTTTTTTTTTTTTTTTTTTTTTTTTTGCAGTGCATGAGGCCCTTCACAGTTGTAGGATTTTATCCACAAACAGTCAGACCATCACAGAGATGGAAGCCACTTCTTTAATAATTAGGCCACCTTCTGTTCCAGAGAACTGCTTTTGGCATGCTTACCTCGAAATAATGTTTTGGTTTTTTTGAATATCTCCTCCCCTCCCAATACTATACAGTAAGTGTTCTCAACAGCGTGGATTTGTATTAATATTACATATGCTGCCTTAGTTCAACTAACAGAAATCTCTTTGACCAAAGCTTTAAAAAATAAATCTAAGCCCATGCAGCTCAAGCACTTCTGTTCAAGATTCACTTGGGGGTTAATTTTTAAAAAATCCACTTTGATTCTTTTTTTTTTTTACACCCAAAATTCCTAGTCACAATTAATGCCACACATATGTGTGTCTGCCCTGAGTCATGGTTAGGTAGTTAAATACCAAAGGAACTCTGCATGTTAATAATTAAAAATGCAAAACTAAACTCAAAATTATTTGCATTTGCAAAACTGTAGGCACTACAAAGGGAGACTGTGTTGATTCCAGTCTCAAAAGTCACAGCTAATATTAATTATCTTTAAATACACACCCATATACAAATGAAGTATTAACTCAGGACATGCAGCTAGCATTTCTAACACAGGGTTTTAGGCTTCTCACAGATTTTTATGGCATCCTTTAGGCTGCGTACCTACAAAAACGAAGCTTAAATGTTCATTTGCTTTACCTGTCAGGCCCTTCCTAGTGGTGTTGCTTTTTTCAACTGAATTTGACAGAAGGGCAGAAGTGTCAGTGATAATTAAGTTCTTACAAGTTTGGTGAAAACTGGTAGAGGAGGGAAACCCAGATGAGTGCCCCTGCCAAGGGGAAGGTGGGCAGGACTCAACCCTTCCACGCTGGCTTTGGGAACAGCTGGCGGGCTGCACCATCTCCTCATACTTCCTGAACAAAGCGTATGGTGAGGATACAGGTGAAGAGCAAGGGCTAAAGGACAGACATCTGTAGGAAACCAGGCTAGTAGAATTTAGATGCATGGTTTTTAGGAACAGCAGCTAGCTTCTGTTTTCTGACATTTAGCCTTTCTTCAAAGCAGTAACTGTGTTGGCTTTGTAAGGAAAAATTGATGCTGTAATTAAAAGAATCTGCTAATCACCATTTTAAAAAAGATTATTATCCTTATAACAAGATTATAGTGTTACTAAATGTGTCATCGAAGTTTATATTTAAAGACATAAAGGAATTAAGTTTCCAAAGTGGGGTGTTCCATTATGTGGATCCCATTAAAATTAGCAAGTTCATGGGATTTGAGAAGTACTGTAGTGTGAATGACACAAAGAAACCTGTGGTAGTTTAACTCTACCTGTGTTCTCCTACTGAACAGGTTTTAAAGAATGAGAACTGAAGTGCAAGGTATCGAAGGGAAAGGGTGCAGTAGGACGGACCAGAGTGATGTCTCTTTGAACACTGATGAATTAGTCTTGGTGCAGAAGACAAGTGGCCAGACAGTGACACTGTTTGCATTTATTCCTGGAAGGGGGAAGAAAACCAGTGCATAAAGCTCCCATTGATTTATCAGAAACTTCCCAGGGTGACCTCTTGGCAGGAGGTAACCACAATACCTCTCTGGTAGTTGTGGCTATAAGTCAGTGGGAACCATTATTGATGTTAGGAGAGCATATGGTATAATCTATATAGGGTAACATATAATCTAAAAACATAGGTCTAAAGTAAAAATACTGTGGGGTCTAGCTGATTGAATTGGAATGCCACTGACTTCAAGGCAGCAGGATCAAGCCCTTCATATAACTCTTATAAGACTTGCATGATGCTTTGTTTGCATGGCAGTTTGAGAAGGAAGCTTGAGAGATCTTCAGAAATTATAACCTATGTTTCTGGTATGTTGTTGACACACAGAAACAGAACTTGTTAAAAAAACCTTAAGATTTTGGCTTAATTGTATGTACTGGTATTGAGTTCCACAGGCAAATTAGGTATGGTTAAAGAGGGGGAGTGGGAGAAAGAAATGTTTTCCTTCTTTCTTTTGGCAGTTGCTCCAGTATTAACTGTACATACCTACTTAGCAGAGTTACACAGTCAAAGCACTAAGCTCAAGTGTAAACTTGAACGGCATTTGTTGAACACTAGGTATCCAATTAATAGATAAATTAGATTACAGAAAAATGATCCATACAAAAGGAAGAGTTGAAATGGCTGTCACTCATTTTGTCTTTAATCATCCAGCCCTGTGGGAAGAAAAGCTAAAATTTGAAGCCATCAGGTGAGCTCCAGATGACACTACCAAGTATTGCTCTTAAGTGGTTCAGAACTGTTTTAGGAAGAGTCAATACTCTATCAATTGGTAACACTTGCAATTACCTCTTTCAGTAAATGTTTCTGGTGGAAAAGAATTTTCTCCTCTTCTCATGGACCAGTTATTCAGTTTGCAGGTGAAGGAAGATGACAAGTAATTTTAGCACCCAGTGGCTTAAAGGGGTTCAAATGACCACTAAAGTAATATTAACTTGTCAAATTGACCAGTATTTTCTGCCACTGAAACAGTAGAATGGATGGCTGGAGACAATAAAATTGTTTCAATTATACTGCATTAAGCATCTTCATGAAGAAGTGTAAATGCAGAAAGCAAAGAAGAAAGGGTCTAGGAGATGTGCTCAACAATGACAAGAATTTCACTGGGACTTATTTGAGTGAATATCCCAGCGGAGAGATATATTGGAAGAAATATCTACAGAAGGTACAGGCAGCTAATTTGTACTTAGTATCATGGAATTGTGTAGGTTGGAAAAGACCTTTAAGATCAAGTCCAGCCGTTAACCCAGAACTGCCAAGTCCACCACTACACCATGTCCCCAACCACGTCACATCTGCACACCTTTTAAATATCTCCAGAGATGGTGGCTCAACCATTTCCCTCAACAGCCTGTTGCAATGCTTGACCAACTCTTTCCATGAAGACATTTTTCCTCATATCCAATCTAAACCTCCCCTGGCGCAACTTGATGCTGTTTCCTCTTGTCCTATTGCTTGTTACTTGGGAGAAGAGACCCACCCCCACCTCGCTGCAACCTCCTTGCAGGCAGTTGTAGAGAGCGATAAGTTGTCCCCTTTTTTCCAGGCTGAACAACCCCAGTTCCCTCAGCTTCTTCTCTTTAGACTTGTGCTCCAGACCCTTCACCAGCTCCACTGCCCTTCTCCGCACACGCTCAAGCACCTCAACGTCCCTCCTGCAGTGAGTGGCCCAAAACTAAACACAGTATTCAAGATGTGGTCTCACCAGTGCTGAGTACAGGGGGATGATCACTGCCCTGGTCCTGCTGGCCACAATATTTTGGATACAAGAGAGGATGCCATTGGTCTCCTTTGCCACTTGGCACACTGCTGGCTCGTGTTCAACTGGCCATCAGCCAGCACCCCCAGGCCCTTTCTCACAGGGCAACTTTCCAGCTGCTCCTCCCCAAGCCTGTAGTGTTGCGTGGGGCTGGTGTGACCCACAGGCAGGACCAGGCACTGAGCCTGGTTGAACCTCACACAACTGGCCTCAGCCTGTGGGTCCAGCCTGCCCAGACCCCGCTGCAGAGCCTCCTGCCCCCCAGCAGATCAACACTCCCACCCAACTTGGTGCCATCTGCAATGTACTGAGGGTGCACTCCATCCCCTCATCCAGATCTTTGATAAAGATATGAACCAGAGCCAGCCCCAGCGCTGAGCCCTGGGGACACTCCGTGTGCCCGGCACCAGCGGGATGTGACTCCATCCCCACTGCTCTCTGGGCTTGGCCGGCCGGCCAGCCTTTAACCCTGGGCAGAGCACCCCTGGCCCGGCCACGAGCAGCCCGTGTCTGCAGGAGATGCTGTGGGAGATGGTGTCAAAGGCTTTACTAAAGTCTAGGTAGAAAGCATCTACAACCTTTCCCTCAGCCACTAAGAGGGTCACTTTGTCACAGGAGATTCACACACCTGTATGTGCTGTGTGATGGCACTCAAGGTGATCTGCTCCATAACCCTCCTAGCACCAAGGTCAGGCTGACAGGCCTGTAGTTCCCCAGATGCTCCTGGCCCTTCTTGTAGATGGGTATCACATTTTCTAACTTCCAGTCAACTGAGACCTCCCTGGTTAGCCATGGCTGCTGATAAGTGATGGAAAGCTGGAAAGCAGCTTGGTAAGCACTTGTATCAGCTCCCTCGGTACCCTGGCGTGGATCCCACCTGGCCCCATAGACTTGTGCGTGTCTAAGTGGTGTAGCAGGTCACTGACCATTTCCCTTTGGATTTATGGGGGCTTCATTCTGTTCCCCGTCCCTGCCTTCCAGCTCAGGGGGCTGAGGACACAGAGAACAACTGGTCTTACTATGAAAGACTGAGGCAAAGAGGACATTAATACCTCAGCCTTTTCCTCACCCTTTCTCACTATGTTTCCCCCTACATCCAATAAAGGATGGAGATTCTCCTTAGCCCTCTTTTTGTTGCTAATGTATTTATAGAAACATTTTTTTATTGTCTTTTGGCAGTAGCCAAATTAAGTTCTAGTTGGGCTTTGGCCCTTCTAATTTTCTCCCTGCATAACCTCATGGCATCCTTGTAGTCCTCCTGAGTGGCCTGCCCTTTCTTCCAAAGGTCATAAACTCTCCTCTCCCCCCGCCCTGAGTTCCAGCCAAAGCTCTCTATTCAGCCAAGCTGCTCATCTTCCCCTCTGGCTCATCTTTTGGCACATGGGGACAGCTTGCTCACGCATCTTGACAATTTCTTTCTTGAAGAATGTCCAGCCTTCTTGGACTCCTTTGCCCTTCAGGACTGCCTCCCAAGGGAACTCTGTCAACCAGGCTTCTAAACAGGCCACAGCTGGCCCTCTGAAAGTCCAAGGCAGCAGTTCTACTGACACCTCTCCTTATTTTCCAAGAGTCAAACCCTCCATCATTTTATGATCACTGTGCCCAAGACAGTTTCTGACCACTACATCACCCACAAGTCCTTCTCTGTTCACAAATTACATGAACACCCCAAATCTACAGCAGCAAGCTCTTACTTTTAAAGATTAATGGCAGTGTAGAAAAGGAAGAGCCAATATTCTGAAAAATATTATAAGGACCTTGATTGTGTCACTAGTCGTTAACAGGGGACAAAAGAAATGGTTGCACTGTCTGAGAGTTGCCAGGCTGAGCATTTTGTAGGGTTTCCTACTTGGGAGAGGTGTTCTGCTCCCAACATGTACAGATAAAAACTTCACTGGCCAGCAAATATGAGAACCCGTTATAACTCTCAGCTGCATACAGTAAACCTCTGATGCCCTCTAAGAGCCTTAGTAAATGAGGTTTTCAGTTTTTATCTAATGTAGGAGCTGGTAGACAGCCATGCTTTTTTCTGTATGTTCATATAATCATGTGGAATGAGCAAGACCAACCACTTGGGCAGCTGTGTAAGACTGCATTAAATTCACAGTGAAAAATACCAGTACTAAAAATCAGTTGTCCATTTGTAAAGCTGTTGCAGGGTGTGATACTATGTCATTAAGACACAGCTGATTTTTAAAAGAAATCCTCTGCTCAAAACCAGCTGTGATGCTTGCTTTAAATTAGGAAAGAACTATTGCTGAGAGGTGGCTTAGTTACAGAAAGTGGGGAGATACAGGTGTAGGAGAGGCTAGAACTGAGGGGTGGAATAGTTTTTTTTCCAATGAAACTCTTGTGCTAAAGATTTAAGATACTTCATTAATGAATAGGTATGCAGCCTTCCTTTACTGCTCTATCCTTATACAAATATTTCCATTGATTTCATCCAAAGAGATAGTTTTCTTCAAGGTGGTGAATTTAATCCTAAATGTGAGTCAGAAATACATGGGATCACATTCTGCCATCCTCCTCACAGTAAGCATTTCTATAGCTTGCATGTTATGGGTATAATCTCAGTGGGAACAGGGCATGAAGGGAGGATTCACTGACTGTAGAGGCTGGTGAATCTAGGGCTGAAGGGGTAAAGCCACCCCTTTTTTGTACGCTGTGATGAATGACAGTATTAAAAATAAAAAAAAAAAAAGCAGGAGCTCTAACTCTTGAAAACTGAATACCTAAAGCCAAGCTCCAAAGAAAAGTCATATGGGAATCAATTCATCTGCCCAGAAAAAAGTGCTTGAGTAAAACCCCCAGACTAGCGTTAGCGCTTGAGTATTTGTCAGCTAGAAGAAAAGTGTCTCCTTTGTGTTCCAGTGTATATGACTTTTCTTTACTCACTGGAATGCATTAGAACATCATGGAAAAAGTTTCAATTGGCAAAAATGAACATGAAATATATATTTTCAGAGGATAAAAATATTATGAGCATCTACAAACAACTGGCAGAGGGTTTGATATGGTAAGAAAATGGCCACCTATGACCTTACTTAGATTCAGTCTGACTTTTCACTTACTTAAAACAAGATTTCTTTTTATATGCCAGGCTATATATTTTACTCAGTAAAATGTTTGGTTTATTTAAAAAATATAAAAGTGTAGCCAGTCTCTCCATCCAATTTTTTTTAGAGCACCCACTCCAGTCAGTGTGCTCCTCTGCAACCAATAAATCCAGCAGTAAATTATGTATGATTTAAACACACACACACACAGATTTATATTTATGCTTACAATGTCAGTATAATTTTACAGTCAAGACACAGTACATATACTCTGCTGTAAGTACTAGCTTGATATAGTAAACTCAAAAGAGCACATTGGGGGTTAGCAGTTAGAGCTGAAAGTGAAAATCAAGAAACAGCAGTAGTACTGCTTTTGTCTTCAGCATGCTCTTCAAGATGTGAGATGCTCCAGTGGGTGGGAGACCTATGCGCCACCCCCCCAATTCTGGGGATAACCCCAGCAGATACGCTTTACAATTACCTTTTCTTAAAATGCCAATTAACCCTTTCAGGGTTTTGTGGCATACTGTGAGCAAGCAGGAGAGGGGCACTCATTTATCCCTTATATTGAACATCATAACCAATTATAAGGGGATGGGGTCGGGAGGAACGGGTCTTATGGTACAGTAGTTGTATCTGGAGTGCTTTCTGGGTTTATCCTTGTGGTTTTTAACATTTAGGAGGGTCTGTGGTTTTGTTTAAAAATAAGAATACACCGAAAGCACAAAAATAAAAATAAATGAAGTAAAAACCTATAGATAAAGATACCACTTTATTGAAAGAAATATAAAAATGTTTTACATTTCTTTAGCAATTTTGTTCACACTTGTTAATTTTTACCATCTCACAAGGCAGTTACAGTTTTAATTTTATAAAAATGTTCTAGTGTTTATGCTCACAAAAAGTAACCACTAGTGTAAATCAAGCCTTAACTCTATCAAAGTAATTAATACTAGGCCACTGGGAGACTGAAATTTCATAATAAAAATAACCCAAAATATTAAGGTTCTTATGGGAAATGGAGTAGTACTAGGATGAACTAGAATGAAATATTGCTAGAATAAATCTTGAATGGCATTAATTAACCTGAAGATTAACTTAGCCCATTTAAATATGTTTTGCTACTTGGACTCTGATCCTTCAAATCTCACATGGAGATTGACTTTTCCATGGGGTCCCATTTGTGTAAGTGTTATTCAACATGAGTAAAGGTTAGAGAAATAGTCATGTCAGTTAGTAGCTGGTCACATCTTGCCCGTGTACCCAGTGGGGTTTTTTTGGATGCATTTGATCGGATCTTTGATTTGTAAGCTGTTGGGCTACTTTGTGAAATCAAGTTAGTTATCTTGTTGTTTACATGAGAAAGGTGAGAAAGAAAAGGTAAAGGTGCTAAATTTGCTAAGTGGGTTTTTGGTACGTAAGCAGATACCATTTTTATGGATTAATGGGAGCTACCAGAAATTTTATACGTAACCTTTCTACATCCCATACCTTCAGAGGCCAGAGAAAAGGGGAATACCCTGATGTTTCTGTTCACAAACACTTCTGTCTTCTGAATCAGGGTAAAAGGCTTTACAGAAGCTCTGTGATTGCCAGTAACTGAATTCAGGCTGCTTGTTTACCAAGGAAGAGTTGATGCATACAGAACTATGAGACTAGCTGCAAGCTGTTGAGGTAGAACAGAAAGATGTAGACTACAGTAGATGTAGACTGGTGGATCTGTACATTGGCAGCCTCACCTGCTTGAAACAATGATTCCCAGGCCTCCCATCAAGACAGGATGGGTATCACCCTTACCAGAGGATGCAGCTGTGCTTCAGTCTGTTATTTTTCCACACATTCGCCTCCAAGCAGGGGGAATTTGGCTGAAGTAGATGAAATTACATAAGGTATGAATTGGACTTGGACCAGTGAAAGGAAGATGACAAGTTGATTTTTGAGCAAAATACTTAATTCAGCTCAATCTCATTCAGAATATTGGCTGTCTTTGTAGAGGGGCAGTGTTCAGTCTGTCTTTGGTCAAGTCCTCAAATGAGGTAAGGATACGTTTTCCTTCTGTTCTCAGAAGGCTCAAGGTTGAGCACTTCCAAACAAATAATGCGAAAGCAATGCTCTTTTCTACACTAAACATCTTAACCAATGTTAAGTTTTCAAGGTAGATTCCTAAATTATTCATTCTGCAAGTGCAAACTGGTGACGCACTGAAAGGAAAATTTCCATTATAAAGTTTTTGCAATCAGCAATCATCAGGTACTTGTCAATGAATGAGAACCAACATTTGCTTTGTGAGACTTTGAACATACTGAAAAGGTAAAATGATTATGCCACCTTCCCCATTATTAAATGCATCTCCTGTTTAGAGTATACAACAAAATAGCCATGATAAAATGCATGTTCCACAAAGACAGCCTTTGGTTTTAAGAAGCATAGCACCTACTGAGTTGGAGATTTGCAAGCATTTAGCCATTTTAAAAAGATTATATGTCTGCCTATATATACACATACATTTATATATATATATATATATATCTGGTGGGGCAGGTAGATTTATATAAACATAGGTATGCCAATCTTGAACTGCGTGTGAAGTGTTTACAGCACACATTAGACACATAGCTTTAAAATAAAATGTATCTTTTGGAATCAGGACAAAAGTAAGTACCTTTGCTTTATCCAAGTCCCTACCTTTACCTGCAGTGCAGTGCAAGAGAGTGAAAGAAAACTGTATGGATTTCATGCAGAAAAGAGAAAGTGCTGTTAAAGTTCTGACAAAAGGAAGGAAGCAGTGTCTATCACTGTTTTAACTGCCTTCTAGATGTCTATATGTAGCGCAGCATCAGAACTGTGGGTGATCATACATGCTACCTATGGTGCAATAGTGAGGTATTCCAGGGTAAATGAAGTATAGTTTTAGTAGTCCCTGACAGTGTAGGTAGAGAAATAGGGGTCTATTATAATGATTTCCCACGGAGACGTGTGCCAATCAAGGAGAGAAAAGAACCTCTGAAGGTCATCACCAAGGAAAATTACATACTATACTTTTTCTGGCATCCAAGTTCGATCACAATGCTCAAGAAAACAGTAGGAAGATATATGTACTGTGCACAGGCACATACACATATATGCATTGGTTTGCTGAGTACTACATAATAATACCTGTTTTTTTCAACACCTGGGGTTATAATGGATTCTCTTTGGACAGGCAGAGCAGAGGAAGATGAGATGTTTGGGTCATGTCTTGCAGAGAGAGGGTGAGAGCCTGGAGATGGTGATTCTGCAAGATTGAATAACACAGACATAACTACAGGGTGGGAGGGCTGCTGTAGCATGCTGAAACATTACTGACGGGCATACTTGCAGGTTAACCAGACAATGAAGAGAGTTAGGCAACACGTACCATCATGACATTAGCGGTGTTACACCATCTAATCGATACCTTTATTTACATTGTGTTAGCTTCTGCTTCAAAATTTTTAGCTAGTTTTTCATCTGTATTTTTATTTTCTAGTTCCATAAAATATTATTCAGAGACTACATTTTGTATTTTTTACATAATGCTTTTGTGTGGATACTGAGCTGGAAATTTTATTATTTCCAAATTATTTGGCATTTTAATCTGATTGTGTTTAATTGCCTTAATTGTTCTCTAAATTATTGTGCACCATACAGAGAGGTCTACATAAAAAAAATGAATAGGATCACCCTTAACTCCTAAAATATAAAAAAAAGCACTAGGCTGTAGCACTGACCATGTCATAAATTCTCTGTCTGTTTAGGCTGCCTATATCTTCTGTAATGATTCCAAATTTTAAACAGTTAGCAAAATACAATTATCTCCTTGTTAAAATAAACAGCCTTCAGTGGGAGGAAACATAAAAGGGCTACTGAATTCATACATATTTTAAAAACATAAACCATGTGTATTAATAAAGCCACTTTAAAGAGAATACATCAAGATATTATATACATTATTTTCTCACTCTCTGCATCCTCTCTCCGCTATCATGATATTGGTCATAGGTAGTAACTAATCTGGGAGGAAAAGTTGAAGAGAACAGAGGGGAAGAGAAAGGTACAGTTTTCCTTCTTGGCTTGAAAAAGCTTTGTACAGTGTTAATGAAAGACTGCTTCTTCTGGGGAAGAAATGCTAATGTGAAATTTTCTCTTTCTCTCAGCACAGTCATATGTTAGAGATATTTGTAGCAGTGGAGATGCAGACTGCAATAGGTGGATGGATATTTACCCAAGAAAATTTGAGCCATGCCCTTTCATTTTCAGAGAGCCACTACCTAATCTCAGTGTAGCATCAAGACAAAGGACACCTCATTCCGTTTGTGCCTGCCCTGCAAAAAAAAAAAAAAAAAAAAAAAAAAAGCTGGGGGGGGTGTGGGGGGAGAGAAGAGAAAACCCACAACCCTTTGTGAATGCTATTAGAATAATGGTCTGGGGGAAAAAAAGATAAAATACAAATTTCACTCCGATCTGGGTTGGATTACTTCCCCGTGCCCCTGCCTTTATTGGGCGATTTGGAGTTTCATTAGAATTCAGAATTCCTGCAGAAAGAAAAAACACAGTGGCATGGACTTCTCTTTCAAGGGGATTGCAGGCTGACCCATCAAAATGAAAAGGCTCAATGTTTTGCTGACAGGTCCCTGAGCAGGCCTGAGTGACAGCTTCATTTCAGCACTTCTCAGATGAGATTTGAATTGGGGGGTGGAGGAGGTAGTAGGAGAGAGACTTTGTTCCCTAAAAAGTGTCAGTGTCAAACTCTGCAGTTCAAGTTCTAGTGTCTGAGGTACAAAACCAAGTCAGAAATCATCTTAGACTTGCCTGCTTCCCAATTTATTATTAATGTCTCTCTAATATTAGCACGCATGAAGCTTCATTTAAATCTTAGAGTTCATGTCGAGTGTACATTGTTCCTTTTATTGGAAATAAAAAAAAGTAGAAGGAGATGGATTAAAGTACGGTGAACTGCTGCGTAACGTCTGCATGAAAGATTTCTTAGTGGCATTTTTTCTCTTGTGATAATCAAAACATCAGTGAGGGCCTGATCCTGCATCTTCTGTAGTCTGTGGGAATAGGAGCAAATTTCTTCTTATAAATGGAACTAGGTCTTTCTGCCTAAAAATAAATGTGGATAAGGAAACACTTGAAGGTGTTCTCAGTTTGGTCTGAAGTTCAAAAAGCAGCTTTGTGTATACTTTATGCTATCCCAAATGAACAACTTTTTATTGTTTGTCTCAATAGAAAAAATGGCGAAAATTTGTAAACCTGTCCCTACCATACAGGCAAGCAGAACCAGAGAAGCATCTTAACCTGTGAAGGGAAGTAAAACACATTCACTTCCTACTTGTTCTGTTACTAAAGGTTGATTGGATATGTGCAGGTAAGTTAGTAATTTTTTTTCCTAAAAGTGTATTTCATTTTCCAGGTATCAGTTACTGGTATTCACAGCTTCTATCAATTATCTTTCTTTTCCTCCTTTCTTGTGGACATTAATATGTTCTTTAGTGTGAATACAAAATCCAACTGGTTCAGCTTGCTTTTAGGAGCCGTCACAAATAGAGAGACAGGAAAGAAGTTAACCTAATTTTTAAGATGAATATTAGAAAAATAGGCCTGAAAATACAGATCTTCAAAGTAACATTTGTCCTTATAACTTATAATGTCACCCTGTCAGTAACTGTCACAAAACAAGATATAATTCCATAGCAAAAATCTGTTCTTGGCATTCAGATCCTTTTCCTATCCTATATATGGAGAATTTTCAAAAAGAAAAAATTAAAGTAGAAGTTTGAACAAAACCCCAGCACGTTCCCATAAGGTAGGTGAAGAAATGCAGACAACTCCGTGCACTTTTGGCACAGTTAAATATGACTTTAAGTTGTATTTTATGTATTGCATTCACTTAGGAATAAATTCTACTCTAATTTATATTGATGGAAAGCTCTAATCAGCAAAGCTATAGGTGTTACCATGTAGATAGAAAAGGAATTTTGAGCTCTCTGAGAGAAGTATATTAAGCTTTAATTCTTATGTGAATGTGATGAACAGCGCTGTGTTACTGTGGTTGTACTATAAGTGTTTCTATTGAATGAAACAGCCAATAGTGACATAAAATCCATGTAAATGGTCAAAGTGCATGTTAGGACCATCCTGAGGAAGCTTCATCTTGTAAACTTTCACTAATTGTTCATGGTTTGCCTTTCTTTGAAGAAGTGCATGCATTTGGAAAGTGGAGAGTGAAGACACTAAAACTGAAAAGCCTCCTAAAGCTTCTTTTACATCTTGTCCCTCCTTCTACATTTTAAGAAATCTTACTATTTTTAGGTTCTATGGATTATTAAGCACAGGGTAAAAAAAACTTATTTTGCTCAAAGCCGCCTTGTATAAAAGGTACGCGTCTTTTATGGAGCAGGAAATACTTCCCTTTGATCCTAGGGAAGCCCTATGTTATATTATTTATACTTTTGCAATGTACTTTTACAGTCAAGCTTTTGTATCTTGTGAAGATCCAGGGCCAATTTCAGGTCTGAAGCCAAAAGGCCTAGTAGCCTCTACATTTACTTATCCCAGGTAAGAATTTGGCTCCTAATAAGACATTTAAAAGGATCAATGTAGCAACAGCATGGTTTTGAGATTAAATATGCAATAAAAAATTGTTCCAACATAGAGGCCAAGATTTCTTCTATTGAAATCGTTAGGTGAATTCAACTGACTTTGTAATAGCAGTAGCAGATGGGGATGAGAAAGGTCTCATTAAAAAAATTACCTACAATATAAAATTATGTATTCCAGTTTTTGAGTATCTGAGTATCCAACATACTTCTCAAGCACTGAGAGTAGGAGCAGGATACTAAGAACAGTAAGGTGAATACTTAGGGAAACACACAGTTAGTAGAGGAATATACTGTACTGAAATTTAAGACAAATAGATTGAGTCCAGGTAGGGTGGAGTATGTATGCTTAATGGATAAATGTGGTATTTGGATCTTGTAAAGTCAAAATGGACAAAATATTAGTAAATTGCACTAGGAAAAAATCCTTTCTGATTTAATTGTTTGACTTTCATGTTCTTTGCACAACTTCAATAAAAGTACCAGAATCGTGCACGAGCAGCCACAGAAATTAAGCCTGAGCCTATGGGTCAGTTTGACCCCAAGTTTCAACCCAAGCAGTGGGTTGAACCTGCTGCCAGCCCAAGATGCTGTCAAAAATTGCTGCTTGTTCAAACTTTGTACTGAGCAACTTGTGTTCTGTTGACTTTTCCTTGCTCCCTGTACTGACAAAAGCTGGGAAGTGCTGCTGGAAGTTGTGTGCTGCGTTTTTTGAGTACCTGCCTGAGCTAATGAGACAGAGAGGGCATGAGAGGACTTGACAGTGCATGTCCCGTGCCTAAACATCTCCCCCTTCTTTTTTTCACTCTCCCCTCCAAACTCGCCCTCCCCCCCAGCTTCCACAAGCTCATCAAAACTGGTTTGGGTAAATCTTACGTGCTACAATAGAGTTTGGGGCATCAAGGTGGGCAAAGTTGAAGGAGATAACCTGCAAGCTGTGCTCCCGGCTCATCCTCTTCATTAATATCAGGTCACAGAGGTAGCTGCAGTGAGACAACAGATCGGTCCCGTGTTTGAGCCAGGCTAGATCTGTTCTGCTTTACTTCTTTATGTAGTCTCCCCAGTTTCAACAGGAATGCCCTTCTGAGGAAGGTAAGTCAGACAGGCTTAAAAATGTGTGCTGTAATGCCATTGTAATGTATTAGCTGGTTTATTTTTAGATCAAGCTAGCTGTACAGCGGCAAGAGAATGTGCTGCTTTTTTGTGTTGTTATTGCTTCCTCATTTTCCTGGTATCAAATCCTATATTTTTCCCCAAATCCAATTTGTTTTTTGAATTCTAAATTTTACATGCTGTGCTTTTACCAGTGAGATTGTAGATAGGAAATCTGTCAGAGGAAAGGTGGGTCTTTTGTGGGATTTTTGAGGGTTGGAGATACTTAATCAGCTCAGGTATTACAAATATTGCATGAAGAGCTTCCAGAAGAGAGTAGAAAGGAGGAAAGGCAGTTGTAGAGCAGTTGCTCAACTGGTTTCCTTAGAGAAAGATACTTTTATAATTATGAAAGTTAAAACCAGCAGCATGTTGTTAACTTGCATAAAAATATTTACCTGGACGCTGATTCTTCATATGAATAAGCTGTGCAGGCATTTAGGCCCCAACATCAGCTCAACATACAAGCAGGCACGCATTATTTTAAGCATGGGCTTAAGCACTTTGTTGAACACAGATACTTTCCTCCAACAGAGCTATTAAAAGTATTGAACTCGTAAGCTCTCGTGCAACTGCCTTTGTCTGACATCCTGACCCATCTCATGCCTTCCCTGCAGCACTTTCAGCAAGCTGGCTAGGAACCATCATCTCATGTTGGCATCTTTGGGTGTGATGTAATCCAAGAACAAAAATCTAGATCCAATTTTACTATGTCATCGATTTTGCTGGCACTTCATTGTTCATAGAGCACCAAAATGTAACTCTTGCTTTCAAACTCTTTTGCTGAGTTCAATGTGTTAATGAATGTGAAGGGTTTGCATGGAGGAGGCAAAACTTTTTTTCTTTTTTCTCCCCCCCATTTTTTTTCTCCAGGTTCACACCAGATAGGCATTTTTTACAGCCTGAAAGGGGATGTTTTCTTTTGTTAATAGCTTACAATCAGATGAAAGGACTCATCACTCTATTTTAGTGCTCCACCACATGGCGTGTATCTTTTATAAATTACAGGCTGGCGTTGTGTGCACTGGGGGAGAGAAAGGTTGGTTTTCTTGCTGTGAGCCATCCTGCCTAATTGTCGTATGCAAATAAAAGCAATTATAAGGCTTTTAGGGTGAAGGGATGACAGCTGAGTTTGGCAGTTGAGGAGGCCTCACCCACCTTGTTGTCATAGCAACAGGGAGGAAAAGGACAAAATGGTGTGTATACAGTGGAAACATTTATTTTGGTTAAAGAATTAAAAATACATATACTGCTGTTATCATGAAACATCAATATGTGTAATGAATGGGTTTGTTTAAAACATTACAGAAATTAAACTGTATTTATTCCTTGGCCCTTTAAATGATCCTTGTCATCTAACTACCATTTACAAACCATCACTTGTGTTTTTATCTGCTACTTTTAAAGTTATGAGCAGATCATAACAATCCATTCAATAATTAGGAGATTACAAGTTTCTGTGGTTTAGCACATCTATTTTTCAATGTTACTAGACCCAGAGCTGCATGAAGGAGAGGGACATTGTGGTGTGTCCGTGAAGGGGAAACAGTGAAAAATAATAACCTATTAGCAGTCCATAAAGTTCAATATAAAATATGTTTGTGCTAAAGTGTTAAACAAGTAGAACAAATAGCGTGCTAGTAGCATACAAAATTAAAATGAGTCACAAATGGATATTTTCTATGGCAATTTATTTCACAATTACTCTTGTGGAAGCTTTCATGAATTAAATATGAGTTCTATCTTGAAATTAGGTGTTATAAGGCTAAATTACAAGAGGCAGCCAGTAATTGAGGTGGCTGAAACACGGGGTCTAGTGAACTAATCTCTTGCTGTATCACGTGGCTGTCCTCTCGCCAATGGGAAACCTCCCCATCACAAAAACAGAGGCAGCTGAGAAAAATTGATTTCTCATCTGAGCCATATTTGATAGCTTTTGAAATCGAAAATTGAAATTAACTAACCTAAGCCCTGTTGTAACAAAAGAGCAAATTAAATATGCAACATGGCTTCCTATTGGCAGCAAGAGGGCCTGCCAAGGTAAATTTGTAAATAGAGTTTAAGATGCAATCCTCCCCCCCGCCCCCCTTTTTCCTTTTTCTCGGTGTAAAAGTATAAGTCTGCAATGGCTTTATAAATTATTTATTAAAAAAAAAAATATTCATCAGCTGCAAATGGCCGCTGCGGTTAAGGTCTTCGATGGAGAAAATCATTGCATTAGAAGAGCTCATTGAATGAAACAGAATTAAAATCATCCACAGTCATCCTTGAGCTTGGAATAAACTGCACATGAAGAGGCTGTATTTTCTAAAGAAAAGTTTTATGAATGGAAGTTTGCAAAAAAACCATCAACCCCCCCCCACCCCCCAAATCAGACTGGTCATTTAGACTTTACAGATAGCTAGGGCTCAAATACACATTTTTATTCTTTCTTTTCATTAACCCCAAACAATAATGGCATAATGGCTTTTTGAGCTTGGTGGAGTATCCACATGCTTGCCTTTTGTCTTGCTTTTACACATCCTAACACGTTACAAAGGATTCTGACAGCGAATGCTAATGATTCAAAAGGTGCTTCTGCAGAGCTGTGGATTTACAGTGGGATTCCCTGAAATGAAGGCAGCCAACAAAATCAGTGATGCCATGCTCTAAATACTGTTTTCTGTCCTTTTAAAAAGGAGGAGGGGGCGGGGGTGGGTGTGGGGGAGATAGAAACAAACACAGCCAAGACATCAGCCTACAGCATCTCTCTTTTACAGGGTTTCTGCTTTTCTCTGCCCAGATTTGCATGGGAAAACAAATGATTTCATTCCAATACTTGAGTAGAAACATGTATAAAGATATAGAGCCAGATCCCTGTCTGCATAAATCAGGATAGCTTCTTTAACTTCAGAGGACTTATGCTACTCTACATCATCTAAAGATCTATCTCATGAAATTGTTCCACTTTCCTGCAGAGGCTGTTCAGATCTGAACTGTATAAAATCTAGTGACAACTGTAATGGAGGATATTACACTTAGCCTGTCTGTCATCCCAGGGATCTTGTAAAATCATTTTCTGTTCTAATTTATTACTTTTAGTGTCAATCAGCTGCCGACAAGCTGAGTAACATCATTAGGCATTGAGTTCATCTACTCAGCACTTTTTAAATGCAGTTTAAGTAGTTGTCTCATTATGTGTAGTAGGACAGAAAGTCAAGGTTCAAGGAGTTTTCCTTTTTGGCGGAGATATTGTTGAAGTCTGTACTATTATCTTTGAAGGGAAAAACCCACAAGAAAATAGGTCTTTTTTAAGGATTTGAAAGAACGAAAAGGCAGCAGTAAAATGCAGTAAAACTCACTGTAGAAACTTTGGTTCTGATTTCCCACTGCTTTACTTTGTATTTACCTCAGATGCGTGAGTTGAAAGGTGTGAGGATGGAGAGAGGCAGTGATGAATCGGGGATTTTGTATAATGTGGAGCTGATGGCTTCCAGCCATGAACTAATAAGTGGTTGGGGTTCATCTCCTAACTGAGAGCCTGCTATTGCTGCGCAGAGAATATAATGGATGGAAATAAACCGTGCACCAATCCTGTAATAGAAAACATTGATTTCACCAGCCCCTGAATAGAGTATGATTTTATTTAACACTATTACACATCAGAAGTAAGTCCACAGCACTGGATGTGGCAAGGTAAGAGTGAAACTAATCCAAATTTTCTTGGAATCATTTTCAGGCTTGTTTTTAAAATAAAAAATGTGTGTATCATAAATGTCAAGGCAGACAACAAAAGCCCTCCAACTTTATTCTCTGCTGGAAACCTGAGGGCTTGATTCTGGACTAGATCGTGAAGAGGGGTCTCGTGGGTATCCCTTAGAAGCTCCCTCACCCCTCAGTCACTTTCCAGCAGTGGTTCATGTCAGAAGATAGCACTCCCATGTCAGTTTTCATGTTTCTGCTCCATTTGAATACAGTTCTTCTGACTGCGTCCAGATAACAAACCATTTGTCTTAGGAAGCCCCAAAGCTGCTGAGAAGTACTGATTCAAGGACAGCTAAGAGCAGCGGCTCTTTCTGGAAAGCCCCAGTTAATGTGTGTAGCAAGAAGGCAAAGAGGAAATACGGTGCTGGGCTGCATGTTGACAAGGTGATTTTCTTTCTGTAGCAGGCAGGATGTGGCCATTTTCATGCCCGTTTCTCATATAATTCTCTGATGTGTGATTACAGAGGCAAAGTAATCATCTTACTGTAGTGGAATGGATTTTACCAAAATTTGGGAGAGGCTAATTGCAGCCTGGAACAACTGCTTAAACTGGTGGAAGGGGAGGTCAGGACAAGACAACTTTTCTAGTGTGAATGACTATTTAGGATACTGTTACCAGATTTCCTTACATTCCAGGGGAAGAAGAGCAACTACAGTTATGTGATAGAGAAATAGCACAGAGAAATAATACCACGCGTTTTCTGGACAATGCTGAGGATATGCTAGTTTGATGGAGTAGTGGAAAATATAAGTGGTTTATCATATTCATGCTGAATTGATGATTTCATCAGAGAAGCTGAGACTTAGTTACGTTAGCTCTGTCTTAGTGTGGCTGAAGGTTCTTTTAAGTGCATTTATTTTATAAATAAAAATAAATATGAAAGTTTCTTACCAGTCCTATCTAAAACTTCTGGAACACAATAATTCCTAATTAATAATGATATAAAATGTGTGTGTGGCATAATATTCCTGTTAAACATAAGTGAAGAAGGTAATATGAAAAAGCAAATATGTTGATAAGCGTTCCCAGTTCACATAAAATTATTATTGGTTTAAAGTCCAGGCCCTCGCCCCTCAACAAACTGCTTTATATGACATTCTGTACATTTTAGATATAGTTACCAAAGCTAGCAGCTTTCATGGTATCCATCCAACAGGATATTGTAATCAGCGTGCCAGTAATTCTAGGAAGCATCAAAAAAATGTTTCAGAGGATGTTTAGTCAGAAGAAAATCACAGCAGAGGCAAATCTGAACCGTTCGAGCAAAAGGAAAATTTCCTGCAGAACTGTAGAACAAATTCTACAAATAATTGCACCTACTGGACAAGTTAGATAAGGATGCCATACACATTTTAAAATAGTAATCTTGAAACTGCATATGTAGCTGTAGAGTGCATATGGGTGCATCTTGCTGTAAGTAGTATCTTTGTATTACATGTGAATTGCTCATTTTGACTTTACCTTTAAAGATAATACTTTATTTCTTATTAGATCAATCATTAGAATTAAGAGAATATTAATATATGTCAACAGTTATGTTATGAAATAATATCGCTTTCTGCATCCGGAAATGTAATTCTCTTAATAGCCACAAATCCTACAGGCACCCCAAAATTCAGATTCCTCTAGATTGTATTATAAACTCCTAAATTAGACTTCAAACCAGAATATATTTAAACACATTAATGTGAGTAATTTGACTTATACATGTTATAGCAAAGTAAGCAAATGAGAATGGGTGTGTGTATATGTCTCAATTTTTCAACTCAGTTGCTTCAAATTGAGTCATAGCTTTGCGCTTTATATAGCATCAAGGCCCTGATTAAGCACTTAAGCATGTGCTTAAGGTTAAGCATGTGATTAAGTGCTTTGCTGACCTAGGGCTTAAGTACCCTGTAAAGCATTGGAAAAATGAATAAATCAAATTTAGGTCAAATCCAGCCCTGTGCTACATACCTATGGTAAGAGCAAAGCAGAAGGTAGGAAGCTTTGCATTCAGAGGCTTGGAACAGCAGGGCACGATTACAGCCTGACATGCTGGGGAGGGGGAGCAAGCGACTGTGACAGCCCCTGCTCTGGGAGGGCATGGTCTGCCAGCCGGAGGCCTCGGCCAGGTCCTCAGCTGGCTGTCACACACGCTTCAGCCCACAGCAAGCAGGAGGCTGTGGTGAGAGCTGCTGCTTTTCAAAGTGCAGAGTTTATACGGGTGCCCAGTGGTGCGGCTGCGTGGCCTGCCCTAATGGGATGGCCCTTGTCCTGCAGGAATGCTCAGTGCTGTTCCTCCTTCCTTCCGTTTTCCCCCTCCACCTTTTACCCTGGTAGGGAAACACTATAGGAGTTTTCCCTTAGGGATCAGCACCACGGACATCTTGCGTAGCCTCATGGGGAATTTGGATGCCCAGTTTAGATGTTGGGGCTGGGATCTCCTCTGTGTGGATCTCTGCCCATGGGACAGTCCCACCTGCTGCAGGGATGCATCAAACTAAGCTGCTTTTGTGTCTGCTTACAGCAAAGGTTGTGCTTAGATGGCTGATGGTGAGAAATAGGAACATGGGGAAACAGGAACTATAGTGATGGACAATGGACAGACGTTTAAAAAAAGGAAGGTATTTTCTGTGGATGAGTGTTCCCAGAAGTATTGAATATTGTTCTGCTGCTGCCTTGGCTTCTGTGATCTGGAAGCCGGCACTGAAAACTTTCATGAGAAAAAGATTTTTTTGTGCCTTTGTTATTTCCTTGGTCAAAACTAGCGACTGAAGAGATGTGCTTAAAAAAATTGTTGAATGCCCACAAAACCTGCTTTGGTAGTTATATCATTCAATGTGCTGGAGAAGGGTAAAGCAAAGAGTGAACTATAAAGGACTGCAAAGATAAGGATAAGGTGAAGTTTCAAGGGACATAGATCAAATATGCATCCTTAGAGGAAAAAAACATATCTAAAAAAATGCATAGGGTTCCTACTAAGAGTGATATTATACCACTTAAAACATTTTCATTCTCTTTCCTTTCTTAACCCCCTCTAAATCCTAGCTTCTCTCTGGAAAGGAAAAAAAAAAACCCTAGTCTTTCAAACTCATGAACTTCCACATACTGGAAAAGAGGAACACATCATGTGCTGTCACTGCAGACTTATCCTCTACAGTACCACCTACAGTGGAAGTCTAGCTGCAGGCTAGAGTTATACAATATCACAGAGAGAGATTAAGCATTACATTTATTGTGCTTGCTGGAAGGCGATATTATTGCTGTTTCAGTGAGGAGATTTATAGCAATACTTAATGAATGCTACTAGTTTTGTTATCGGTAACCATACACATGTTGTGCATGTGGAAATATTACATTAAGTCTTTATGAAAACCTTAGAAAAGTTGAATATTAGTGTTTGTGGCAAATTTGGCAGCATAACGAAACTACACTACTATAATGGCATGGTATTGTTAGGTTGGGCATATGCTGTTGGATAGAATACAGGCAAAATTAGCCTCATCGGTTTTAGGCATTTTCCAAATGAGAATTTCTTTGTAATCTACCCTTAGGAATGTGCAGATTCTTACAGTTATCAGTCTCATTCTATTTATGAAAATATCATAGGTCAGAAACAGTTCAGAAACTAAATGCAAATTAAAAAAAAATACAAAGCTTTTAATGATATTTTCCATTTTAGCTCTACTTGAATCATAGCTTTATGTGAGTCATCAGCAAAATAGGAACTATTAAGATGGATCAGAAAGATGTGAAACTTCAGAGTTCCTGGAAAAAAATTTTCAGATTTTGTTGTTATCATGCTGGTCTACTGGCATCTACTCCCAGTGTTTATGTAGTAGAGCCCTGATAAGAAATTGAAAGGCTGCAGTCAGTGCAGAGAACTGATTTTCCCTTCCCCAGAATGTTTTCTTAAAAGCATTAGAGATTGAGCATCCTAGAAAAACTGCAAGAAAAAACTTATCTAAATTCTTTTAGATAGAACACTTATTCTGTGCTCTGACTTGGTGCATTAATATTATATTATCGTGCATAGATAGCTGGTAAATATATATTTGTACATTGAGCTGAAGTGAAATTTTCAGTAACGCTGATCACAGGCAAATTATTAGGCTTAGATGCAGCTCTTTATGTCGCAGTACAACATATCTGAGTTCATGACTGGTATCAAGAGTCATTCAGTTGAACGCTTGTAGATGCAGCTTTTTTTCCTTCAGGAAGAGAGATTTATTACAAGATCCTGCTATTGAAACCTCAGTCAAGATTAGGTGTAAAGACAACAGAATACAGAATAGGTAAATAGTGTCTGTGGTACTCACCATCAAAGGATGCGATAGAGTATTCTCAGATGGAACAGACAGGTCTCATATTGCTTATTAGTGGAGTTAAAGTATATGAGGTATTGAAAATATTCATGCCTCTGCAATGATGGAGAGAAGGCAGAAGCTTTTGGCTTGGATGTATTAGATAATTAAGAGCAACAAAAGATTAGGTTAGAAACAGATTTGCTGCAGATAGTATATTCTTGCTAGAAAAATGGGATATCTAGTATAGTGGTTTGATGGCCCTTTTTCTTTTCTTTTTTAAAAGGAAAGAGCACTTCTATCTTCTAACTGCATTGGAGGATGCATAATCAGACTCATGGCAAGTAATGAAATTACTTTTCTTCCTCTAATAATATTCTGTTCCAGAATTTATCAGAATTTTTACAACAATACTTGCAGTCTGAGATAACTATTACATAGATATATTCTAAAATTTGGATAAAAGAAACCTACCATGTCATGGAATTATTAAAGAGAATTTGAGTATGTAAATTAATTTGATTAGTGTTCAATAAAAGCATCTCATTTTATTGAACTTCCATCACCTTTTTGAAAATGGTAGTGAAGTGGTAATTAAAAAGGGCTAATTATATATTATTTTAAAGTGTACATTCATTCTTAGTTTTCAATTTAATTTTCTGATGTGTGTGTGTTACTTTTTCTGTCTGCAGTTTACTGCATAAACTCTCTGCTCTGGCTGACCTTTGTAGGGTAGAAGACTGGGGCTAGATGATGGAGGCATCTGAGAATAGGGATTATAAAAACTACTTCCATAAATTTGTGACTTGCCTCTCTCACTGCATTTTATTTCCTTTCTTGGCAACTGTTCATAGTTAGGTCCCAGAGCAATGTTTCCAACGTGTGGTTTGTGGACCTTTATTGGTCTGTGGGGCAATGCTATGCAGTTATTGCACAAATAGTGAAGGTCCCCGAGAACATTGTGCTCTCATGGGGTGAAAGCACCAGTGCCTCTCTCCCGGTAGAGGACCCAGAGCACCAAAGACATCTGGTAGAATAGGAAAAGTCCTTCTTTTGCCAGAATCTCCATAGAATACTTCAAGAAATGTTGATGACTGGAAGCTACCCACTGGACAAAACCATGGAAACACAGTAGAGACTCGGAAACACAATGATCTTCTGTTTGCTTTGAAATATAACAGTGTAAATAAACTAAAATCCCAAACTAAAATTCTGCAGGGTCTCCTGCACCTATAGGTGACTGCAAAGTCTCTTACACCATAAGGAGCATAGCAGACTGCTGAAGGAGTAGTTTTACTCTGCTCTACACTCAAGCTAGTATAAGCTAAGGTGCTTCATAGGGGTCTGTGCAAGGTCTGCACACAGTCTGAATGATGAAGGCCGTGATATTATACACCTGCTGTAACTGTCATCACTCATAGCTACTCCACCTTGAACTATGTTGCAGACCTGCCCTTAGAGTTCATGTGAGTGGCCACTATTGAGCTATTAATGTAAGCATTGCCAAATGTTTTCCTGATAAAAATCTCAGAAAATGCCATCACTCACTCATACCTGTTTGAGACGTAGGCTAGGGTAAGGATATGCCAAGCTGACAGGACGAAAAGTTAGATGTAGTTAAGAATATGTAGCCTAGCTCTTAACATGATTAGCTGTTTGGGTAGACAGGAAGTTTTGATGTATTTTAGAAATAAATTGATACTGGACAATGCACTTTTAAACATTTTACACCATCTATACACAGTGAATGCAGAGACATCTTTTAGTGTTTAATTACTGAAGATGAAAATTGTTTGTCTAAATAATAAAATATTTAATGTTGGAATTCATTTTTTTAATTAAAGTTTTCCCAAGGCAAGTAAGATTACTGCAGCATGGAAAGATTTGCTGATACTTGTGTAATGTGTTTTTTATAATGCTGATGGTGACTGACAAAGTCAGTTATATGCCACTCTTGAGTTGTCTGCTATTAATATTTTTGTATCAGTGATGAGAAGAGTAGCAGTAACTATTGCAGTCGATGAGCCACAATAAATAGCAGCAAATGCATTCTAACCTCTGACTCTGTGACAAACAGCATGGGTACTGTCTGCAGCTCTGGTTTTAATTTCAATGGCATCAAAGGGAAACTCAAAAGCTTCAGAAAATAACTCTGGCACCATGGCTCAGATAAAATAAAATGCTTACCCACAGACATAAATTATCATGGGAATAAAAAGACTACACCAAAATTACATAGTTTCATAATGCTCTTAAATCAAAAAATAGAGGACAGTGAGCACAGCTCACAAATTGCAACAGTCACACTACTTGATGAGTGGCTTTTTTTGGCACTAACTAACCTAACAGGTTTCTTCAAGAAGTGGTACTTGATGGCATATACTCAGATTGTGTGGGGAAATTCAGCGGGACTACACTCCCATTTCATGAAAATTAATTCCCAGCGCACATTAGAAAATGTATTTTCACAGTTCTGATGGCAGCATTGCACTGGATGAACACGTGTTCCTGTAAACATGATAGTTTGTTGGACTTTCATTGCCACTGGACTCATTGAATTTGAAGCTGCATGTAATTACTTTGAGGCATAGTAAATCCCGCTCACCTTACTAGTGTTGGCACTCTAAGAGCTACAGTATTTGCAATCAAAGCAAAGAGAACATTGCAACAAACTGCAAAGTCCTGGGAAAGCATTTTGCAGGAGCAGGCACTCATTCTAGACCAATTCCAGTTTGAGTGTTTACTAGGTGTTGTAGACTAGATGACCACATAAATCCTGAACTCACCTATAGAAACTTTTTTCTTTTTTTAAAATTCTTCCCTAATCCCTGCCTATGTGTTCTTGCTGCAGCAGCATACATAATCTTCTTCGCTGGAGTTACTAATACTCTCATCTGTAAGTTCCTTACCCCTTATTCTCACCTCAATTTATGGGAGCTTTTTGTGTAGTCTAGAGGTCTTGGCAGGATGGGCTGGCTATAAATAAGAAATCCAGTTCTCACAGAATCTCAGAATGGTTGGGGTTGGAAAGAACCTCTGGAGATCAATTCTGTTTGAGTGATGGAGAAATAGGCTACACCACTGGAATTGTGAATAGTCTTCCATTACCTTCCCATGATTCTCCCTGTGCCTAGCAAGGCAGAGTTGTTCTACAGATCTCTGGGGGAAAAGATCCTAGAGACTTACTATACCTCTAAGAAGCAGCAGATGCATGCCCAGAAGTTCTGCTGATATGCATGAGAAGTCAGTGCAAGGACAGAGCCAGTAATTTGTTTATGCCCATAGTGTTTTCACTTCTGGGACTGAATATATATTGACATTCAGACCAAGCACTGATCATCTAGATGGTCACCACAGTTCAGACCATACATTTCCATGCGTTGAAGGAAAGAGGGAGAAAAAACCCACTTCTGACTATATTACCCTGCATTAATACATAATGATAGGTGTTAATGAACCATGTTGACCTCTAATGAAATCACTTCGTCATTACTGTAAAAGGAATCAAGCCACTTCCAGTCTGCTACATATCCCATTTGTGGTACCTACTGTCACATTTCAGTCTGGCTTCCCCTGAGAGTTTAAAATTTCAGCACAGTTCTTTATTATGTTTAAATCCCACTGACACACAAGTAAGCTGTTAGCCTATTGTTATTATTTGTAAGCTTGTTAATTACCCACTTAAGTTTTCAGTACATAATTCTGTAAACTTCCCTATAAAATTCCTCAATTGAAACAAGTTGGAGCTCATTGATGCTGCAGTCTCAAGTTGAGCTACTTGAGTTTCTGAGGATCCACTGGCTTAAAAGAGATTTTTATTACTGCGGTCAGAGGCAACTCTGTATCTCATAGTGGGCAAACTCTTACTAGGGGATTTTAAATGCCTAATAGTTATAGACTACTTACAAATTGGTTTTCTGAGTCATAAAAATAGTACTGGTTGCCAGATACACTTGAAAGGAAGTGATCAGTGAACCTGATTTTTCAGTCTTAGAAGGCTCTTTGGCAGGTTTTCAGTGCAACTTGCACAGACTGAGTCTTTACACAGAGGAACAAAAACCTCACGTATTTAAGTTCATCTTGTGGACTTCCTTTAAGAAGTAAGGAGTTCTGGTACCATTATTTTTTATCTCAAGAGGAAAAAAAAGTCTTTTGCTTGATATTTTTTTGCCTTCAAAAATGTGTTCAAAAGAAGAATAGGGAAGGACAAAAGAGGAAAAAAATAAACCTGGTGTTCTTTTCTTCAGTGAAAGAAGAGAACCCTGTTTTGACCACTGTACCTGAAACAAACTTCCTGATCAAAACACTGGAAAAAACGAACATTTACTTTTTTTTTTTGAACTATAGAAAAACTAGTTTCCACTGGAAAGTTGTGAAATACACAACTGGAAAAATACTTGTCAGAAAAGTCTGTAGGGGGGGAAAAATTCAACAGCCCATATCACTTCATATTTTTGGCTAGATCCTGAGTTAGAGGTGGTTTTTAGAAAGCACAGGTCAAGTGTGGGAGTATATGAAAGCCCACGTTTGCACTCCTGTAATCTTGAAAAATTCTCTTGTGCCAAACTGGAAGATGGCTCTAACTTCTACCAACATCAAGTAGCACCTGGACCATTCTGTCTATGCCTGCTGCTCCCCACAGGCCATCTGTGATTTGCATACCACCCTTCACAATTATTGATACAGTGAGTAATTACTTCTGATGTTAGATATAGCTCCAACTTTCCATTAAAAAGAAAAGACCACAGATGAGTTATCCTGTCTGGAATTCTTAGTGCCAGAAGTAACATCGTGGGTTAGAGGGTGTCCAGGTTGCCACATGCTGCGTTCAGTGAAGAGACTTTACTTGTCCTCACTTCAGGCTCAGGACACCTTTTGTAAGAATGCTTTTGGTCTAAAAGGGTGGTGAAAAGAACCTGGGTGATAGACATCCTCTGGTGTTTGTAACTTTGTGCTGTGCTAGTCAGCAGAATATAACCTTCCAGCAAATGAGGAAAAATCGTACCTTTGTCTTTCATAAGTAGGAATTGCTGGCTTCTTATTAATTTTCTTTCATAAACCTGATGCCTGTGTAGAAATGGTTTATGTAAGTACATTTTATTTGAATACACCTTATTTTACTCTGCCTGTTTTCCCTTGATTATATATAATGCTGACTATGCCTCTTTCTAGATACTGGAGCAGGTCTTTAAGCCAATGCTGAGCTCTTGCTCTATTGCGTGAGGCACTACAGAGAACTCCAGGCGTTATCTCCATCTAAATTATATGACTCACACTGTCCAGAGATTTTAAACTGAACAATTAATTTGTTTTCACAACAAATGAGTGCCACAGGATGGAGAACTTTTACTCCCAGTTCATATTTTAGAAGGTGAAGCCCAGAGGCTGTATTTACACTGCTGTACAACAGCAACCTGTAGAAAAGAGAAAGAAAAGTCTGTCTGAAGTTTCCTCAGAGCTCTCTATGGGACAGTCTCTGGCTTTTTGTGGCTGCACCACCGTTTTCCCTCTAGTTTGCATGTCGTACTATGGTGTTATGGTCAACAAAACCCACAAGGCTGTCATCATGAAGTTTCCCGACACAGTCTACCACAAAGATGTAATTACACTGCTTGTATGAAATCCAGTTGACATGCCAGAAGGGGAAAGCCTTGCCTGAAAGTGATATTAAACACGAGGTGGCAAAGCTCATGTCCAGCTTCAGCCTTGAGGTCCATCATCTCAGATTACAGAAGGTTTTGCCAAAGAGACCAAGTGATGCACAGGTACAGACTGAAGTTTGGCAGAAGAAAGCATTTGAGCCTCGGTTTCCCAAGCTTCAGGCTAGCACAAAAATATTTATACCCAGTAACACTTTGTTGAATCCTATGGATTTACACCAATATGAGCAGGGTAACAAAGAAACAAGTAGTCTATTTGATGAAGTCTGAGGCTAATCTGGTTTTTAAATGGTTGCAGAATATAGTTGCAGTTCTAAAGAAAAACTGTAGAACTGCAGATAGTAAAGAAAGTATGTAGTCATTTGGTCAGGATATGTTTTTGTTCCTTCTTGAGTTTGCTTAGGTCTTAGCACAAGGCTAACCTTAAGAAATCATCATACTTCTGTCACGTCAAATATTTAAGGAGAGGCTGGAATTCCTGCTGCTGTTGATTATCACTTGAGAGGATGGTTTCGTGCATTTTGTAAACGACTGGGAAGAACAGGTTCTGCTTCATCAATCTGGGCTCTTCCAGGACAAAATTCATTCTGTTCCTTAGCACCCAGAACCATGGGGTGGGAGGGGGTCATATAGTTTGAGTTTTAATCCTTTAATTAGCAATACAATCCATGCTGAGGACTAACCTGGGCGTAGTGTGTGTAACAAATGCATGTACAACAGTGATTACAGATTTGCAAGCTGATGGTGAAATTTTGAACATGTGATTAGTGATCTATAAATGTAAAATAATTACACATAGCCTTTTTTACTCTGCTACACACCTCATTTCTTGCTGTTATGCTGACTCCAAAGGCAAAATTCATTATCTGATTGGTCAAAGTGCTGCTCTGGGCCCATGGCTTACTTGGCAGAATAGATGTGAATTAAAAGGAGGATGAGGAGCTGTTTCTGTGTGGGTTGGGTTTTTATTATTTTAAAATTTAAATAAGAGTCTGAATCACTGTAATATAAAGAAACCAAAATCAAACAACCATGGTTCATTCCTGTGCTTTGATTTTTATACCCATGCATGTTTTTTTTTTTTAAAATAAAATAGAAAACCAAACATGTGTGCTGCCTTTTAATAAAGATCATATTAAAAATTCAATAAATAGCAATATCTCTGATCTCTTAACAAAAGCGTCTGGTGTACAGGAAATTAAATGAAAAAAAAAACTTGTTAATCCTTTTTGATTTCTGTACATGGTAGCTGGAAGCAGAATTCTTTAACTCACAGGATTCTCTTTTTGTCCTCCCTCTTTTACATTTCTTTTCCTTTTTCTTCTTCTTCTTTTTTTTTTTTTTTAATCTTCTCCAGCGTTGTCTGGGTAACCTCAGTGTAAATGCAGTCTGTTTCTCTGATACATTTTAAAATAAATAATAAAAGAATAATAATAATAATAGTAAAAAAAAAAAAAAGCTGTCGTGTCATTGTCTCATCCCTGTGGCCTTGCTGTGAGGGATCCGTCTCGAACCAGGTGATAACCTGATAGACTTTATCTTGTCTTTTCTGGGCCTCCCTGAAGCCTGCCAACACTTTGGCTGGCTGTTAGGCATTTTAAATATCCCCCATGAGCCCTAACCTTACCCCTTTTCTCTTCTTGTCATCTGGAATGTCTCAGAGCTGTCAGAGGCTTGTTGCTTATTGATGTTTCCGTGTGTTTTATGTCTTTTCTGAGATATGACAGCCCCTGACACAGTGCTGATTTCAATCAGCCGGCTTCTGGAGAGGCCTAAGATTTTGTCCTCGCACGGTCCCAGCCGCCAGCGTACTTCAGAGGCCTCCATCTAATGAAAATGTTTCAGTAGGCTGAATAAAGGCCCGCTGCTCAACAAACAACAGTTGATGAATTCACAAGACAAGAAAAAAAAAAAAAAAAAAAAAAGAGGAGGAGGAAACCCTCCCCCCCAACCCTCTGCCTTTGTTATAAGAAAAGCAAGAAGAGAGAGTGACCTCCTGAGCCAAAGGTTTTGACACTGAATCAAATCCCTTTAGGCTTGAACTGGCAGGCTGGGCCTGGCTTTAGATTACTTTATCACATCTTAGAGCGATGCTTGTATGTACCTCAGGATACCCTATGTGTAAAGAGTGGATATTTTACCCCCGTTGCTTATTAAGTCAAGTCTTGCTGTCTGGTAGAAAATGAAGGTCTGTCTCAGGGAGTGCTGAGAGGGGAGAGAACACATCCTGGCTAAAAACAGGGGGTGAATTTATTTGCATGGAGAAACCTCTTTGAAGGAAAATGGATTGTGGGCTTTGCTTGAAGCCACTGTGAGAGAAAAGATATTTTTGTCTGCGATCAGCTGAAAAAGAGAACATGCTCTTGGGCAATGTCAAGCATTTGATTTGTGGGTTTTGGTGGGGTCTTTTAATCAGCACCAGGCACTGGGGCTGGAGGGAGCAGCAGCAGGGCTGGGCGCTGGGCTGCTCTTGGGGCTGCCTCCATCACCCTGCCTTGGGCACCCGCGCTGCTGCTGGCTTCGCCTTTCAGCCTCTCACATCGGGGAGAAGCAAAGGCCACGGGCATCCTTCATCTTTACCTGGGGACTGCATGGAGGAGAAGACTCTTGTAGGGCTATCTTGCACCCTCCCAGGCAACCCCTTCCTTCTTGAGACATATCTGAAGCCACATTGATTCCCTAACCCTCTGATTTTAGCTGAAATTACACTACTGCCAGGTGTCATATTATCCAGGCTGTGCTGTGCGCGTCAGGGATCGGCCTCCACTGTGCTAGGTGCTGTACAAACATAGCAGGAGAACGCAGCGCTGCAGTAACATCTTGAGTAGCTAACGCCGATGTTGTGGTAGTTTCCTTCCGGATGTACAGCTCATATTATGCACTTTATCTATGGGGAGAAGTCTGGTGATTTTTTTAGAGGGATTGTACCTGTCTGAGCCTGGGCTGTGGGATTAGGTTCATCAGTGGGTGAGATGGGTTGAGGTTCACATTTGCTTCCTTATTTACATGAGTTTGATCATTGTTTTCTCTGTTTATTTTTGCATGAAGGAAAAACAATCTCTCCCTGTTCTCTAACTAACTAAACAAACACAGCCCACCCCACTTTTGAACAACATCAGTGAAATCCATATCTGTAGTGACTCAGATGGTTTTGTTAATAACAGAGAGAGAGCTCTCGGTGTAGCCTGATTCTGTCCTTCAGATGAGAGACTTTAATCCTGAGTCTTATTTTTCACAGCATTCAGCTACTGTTTTTTGAGCAACAAATTACATCCATGCCTCCAAGCCAAACAAGGAGTGAAAATTTCTATTTAAAAGAATGTGGAAATAATACTGTCTACCTACAGTACAATTCCATTTTTAAAGTGCTTTGATATTTTTAACAATATTAATATAATAACAGCAGCATGTGCCTATTGGGTTAGTCTGTATTTTATAACTTGGTATCCAATTTCTCCCTTGTTTCCTGCAGGACTGTCACTATTAATTTCTACTCCCATTTTTTCCGTCAGTGTGAACATTGTCATTGGACTATTGTTTGTAAGTGATAAGCAGCTCCTAGTATTATTATTATTTCACTCCTGCTTCTTGAGCATCAACATATCTACCAAAAATATTAAAAATTTGGTGGAAGTTTAACTCTCTCTTTGCCAGATGTTCCCCCTTTCTTCAACTCAGAGGAACATACTTGCTACTGTATTATCTAAGATTAAAAAAATAGGAAACTGGTAGAAAGGCAATCTGTCACAGGGAAAAAAATAAAAAACCTCAGGGGGTAAAGAATGCCTTCACAGTATGGCTTTAAGGTTTTAATTTATATTGGTCCTGACTCATGACACAGTCAGAGCAAGCCCGGGCCTGGGAGTCAGGTCTCCCACTGACCCTTGTGTAGACTGGTTGAGAGAGAGAGATGTCAGCTGAAAACTCCCAGGGATCATAGGGCTGCCAAGCACTTCGAAAATGACTGCCAATTTGGCCTAGTCTCAGCTGAACACATGCCCAGGAGGGAGGGAATGCCAGTAATAAAGCAGTTTAGAGGGGAAAGATACTGCTTTTGAGCTCCCAAACCTTTCCAGCCTTTTTATATGACAATATTGTTTGCATACATCCATGCTCTCATAAAGATACATACCTGCATGCACACGTGTGTACACTCACTCCTTTCAAAAACAGGAACAGCCTGCAAAGTAATGCATGACATTGATGCCCTCTTCTATGTTCAGTATGAAGCCAGCCAACCCCTCTATAATTTCAGAAGATAATAACAGTAACAATGAATGCATTCCAAAACTTACAAAAATACAAACTCAAGCCCCTACAGATATTTAAGGAGCAAACCAGGTGAATATCAGAGACAACGTGAAACTCCCTTCCTATTAAATTAAGGTAAAAAATATTCTGATTTTTTAATGGGGGGAGACAGCATAAAACTACAAAAAGGTACAACATTATTGATATCTAAAGTTTCTCCAAATTCAAGTAATAAGCGAAAGTAAAGATTTCCAGGGTTCTTTTATGCTCTTGCCTGTAAGACTTAAAAGAACTGAGCAGATGCTCTGCTCCTGTTAATGTGAGTTGTTGTAAAAGAAACCCAATTTTAAATGTGATTGTCATGAAATCAGGGTTTTTTTTCCTGTTTTATTATATTCCATTGTGATGTTTCAAGGTTAAGAAAGGAAAAAAACCTCAAAGCTTTACTGGATCAGCTCAAAAATAATGACTCTGCAGTTCATTCAAGCTCATTGCTGTTTCTTTTACTCATGTAAGTAGTGCCACTGGAGTAAATTATATTACTCGTCTGAGTAAAGGCTGCAAGATGAGGCCTAACATGATGATGTGGGAAAGAAAACAGGGAGAAAAATGGGAAAAAAACCAGCTGTATTAATCAGTGTCCAGAACATTGCATGAAGTGTGCCAGCAGTAGGAACCATTTGGTGCATGTAACATGACAGTTAAGAATACCTAGATGAAAAAACCCCAACAAACAAAACACCACTTGGCAAGCACATTCATCTGCTGCAGCATCTGCCTCCAATATGCTTTATACTTGCATAGATATGTTTGGGAACTGAAAGGTAACAAGAATTTATCAAAGGATTAGCAAGCACTGATGCTACCATTCACAACTGTTACAAATATAAATTGTCATAATCGTATTACTTGTTCCTCAGTTTAATTTTTGCCAGGATGTCTTTTGTCTGAAATGCCAAAATGTAATCTGGGATTGGATGGATGCTGACACAGCTGAAATATTTTGCATTAGTCACCGTGTAAAATGCTGCCAGAAATATTATTTTGGTATTTGTGACTGTACTTGAGTAGAAACTTAACAAAGATAACAATATCTCCACAGCTTCTTTCATTCCATTAAAAAGTTATAGTTTTTGTTTTGGAAGATTTTTTGAAAAATACTGGTAAGGAGGATGGCTTCAGTGTGACTCATGCGTGACCTGTGCAACAGTGCCACCGTTACAGTCCATGTATGCAATTAGTACTCAGATAATTTCAAAGATGTCTTCAGACTGGCATAGACCAGAGAATGGTATCCAGCGAGAAACAGATACGTGTTGTTTTCAGTGAGACATGTTGATGCTTGAAGAGTTTTGCAGTAACATGTCCTTCATACAGCGAAGTCTTTCCACAAATTTACATCTTGCAGTAGCACAAAGATTTTCTTTGACATTTTAAGGCTGGAGATACTTGTGATGGCATCTCCACAGGTTTGTGTTTATCATGGTTTTGAGCACCAAAGGGACAGTCGGTTATCTGCCACAAGAAGTCAATGTAATAGCAGCTCTGCTATGCCAAATAACAGAGCAGGTCAGTGAGACATCTGGGCTCTCCTCATTGTACTCCTGCTGCTGAAGAGTGCCTCTGTCTGTTTGCAGAACTTGTCACTCAGACTTTTAAGTATATGCCATGTGTATGCTGCAGTCTTTAAAAGCCCATAGGTTGTGTTCTGGTTTTTGTTTATATGGTTGTACAATGGAAAAATAGGAAATGTATAGGTGCAAAAACTAAACTTGGTTAAATAATTATCTCAGATGAGGTTAAGCACTATCAGGAACTTGAATGGGAAATTAAATCCACAGCTTTGCAGTCCACAGGTCTGGGAAGCTGAGCCTTGTATAGAGCACTGATAGGAGGAGGATCTTCTGAAATGAAGGGAGAAAGGATTAGCATGTAGGAAATAACTGATCATATATTTATACCTACATGATTTTTTTTTATTTTCTGGGACAACTAAACCTCAGATGAAAAACCTTTTGGTGTGAACCATGGAGACCCTGGGGATGGGACTAAGGGGGTTTTAGTGCCTGTCTCCTGAATTACATCTGGGCTGCATGGCATTTTCGCCTGGAGCGTATCATAGGGTTATGCCTGCTAGGCAGAGTTTTCCTTTTCCCTCCTACCTTGTTCAGATTAGTACTGTGTCTGCTGTTCTTGAGTACCTCTAGACTATTCCTAAAATAAGTTGAAGTAAATTTATTATTCAAATGGACATTCAGACATATACGAATGCATATGGATCACCTTCTCAGTAGAGAGTTCTTGGTAACCTCTATGAGTACAGTCATTTTAGAGCATGAACAGCAAGAAGTGTGCCAGGGGCCTGTAAAATAGATACCACACATGGATCCCTTCCCCTCCTACATGTTTATTTCACCTTTCAACAATATTCTACCCCAAAAAGAAATGTAGGACACAGCTGTTAACTCATGTTATTTGGAAACACAAAACATGTTAAGCAGTGGTAAGGTATTTCTCTGTGTCTGTATCAGTGGTGCATCCTGGGGAAGCAGTTTTCATAAAGCAGCTGACTGTGTCTATGGGCAGATGAGCAGGTGGTGCCAATAGTCCTGACTTAGCTTCCCAGATATCTGCCTCCTAGCTACTTTTAGGACTAAACTCCACAAAACAAGGGCAAGGGGCCTGGTCTTGCTCTGAGCTGTGTGTGGGTAGGTTCCTTGGTGAGCTTTAGCAGGACTACATGTGCTTGAATTCTTTGCAGCATGAGGATGCTGAAACACTAAGGGTCATAATTTATGGGCTTTCAAACAGAAGCTGGTCCTCAAACCTCTCTCTAAACCAAAGCACTTCTAAATTATTTTCTTCTTGTGTTTGTCTGCAATTTTTGCTTATTTGTTGCTTCATATCTGAAACCCTCTCTCCTCCCCGTGTAGCTTAAGAAATATCTTTTTGCTGTTTTCTAGGAATCTGAAGATGCTTTCACTTGCTGGAAAGACGAAAGGCAACTGTGAAAAGGCTTGGAAATTTGGGGATTGGTATTTCAGGAAATGGGAATGTTTTGCAGATTTCTGTTTTGTTTAGTGATTTAGCACAATCTGAAAACAATTCTACATAATATATGAAACTCAAAGTATCTCTCTTCCCTCCTAGATATCAACACAATAACATTTATAGAAAAAAACAAGACAAAATCCTCATTGATATATCATATCTGTTAAAGTGAAATACTATAAAGGAAATAACACAGCTCCAGAACTGGCATTAGTTTTTTCTCTTTAACACAGATCATCGTGGAGTTTGGACAAGTGAAATGTTACACAGTTGTGGCTTTTCCATGTTGGGAACATACCAGTTCCTTTATATAGCTTTATTTTGAATGCAAAGTTATCTGAATTATTTCTGCTATTAGGTTTGGGCTTTTGTCCAAGAGGCTTCAGGCCAAATCTGTCTTTGCTATGACTCGTTTTACTTCATTTTGCATGCATGGGGGAAAGTTTAAACCTCAGGTGGCAAAATACTGAAGTATAAAACTGAAACAATCTGGTATGAGGAAAGCAAATGGACATTCTGCTGCCCTTTGCTTCCTGGGACTTTCTAGTGGAGGCAAGAAGCTGCAGTTTAGCTCAACCCTGCATGATAAATCACATGTGTGTTTGATGAACACGCTACTTTTAATTGTATGTCTTGCAGTATTAGTAAGTTATCTTACACAGTTAGTGCCTGCCAAGTGGAGCTGATTTCTTGGAAGAACAAAAGAAGAGTAAGAACAAATGAAGACAAAGTTTACCAACTTTGTTTTTTTCAGTAACACTAATGTGCTGGACATTTTCCAAACATAAAGCACAGTTGTGTCCACATGAGTTCACAGTACTCAGACAGTGAGCCAAGGAGAGCGGTACAGTAATACTAAAGGAACTGCATGACAGCCAGAAGGCTGAGATGGGGAATTTTGGACACGTTAACAAGTGAGGAAAGAAAGTCCAGCGAATGACTTGTAGTGATTCACTGTTGTAGTAAATAGAAGAAAAGGTAAATTTTAGGAATACTAGATAGATGTATATACTTATGTACTTCATTTATACTTTACTTACATATCCTGTATTCAAATTATAGAACATACAGGCCTTTGAAGTAATACAGACTTGCAGAAAGCCTGTCTGATGGAGGTAAATGGGGAAAGATGGAAAGGCATAAGGCAGGACCTTATTCTCCAGGCCTCATCTGGTGTCTCATTTGCTGCTTCTAACACCATTGAGAGACCTCTGAGCGCCATTATACTATTATTAATAATAGCTGTATCATGATTTCTGCTCAGCAGTAACAGCCTTAGGCAGTGGCTGCTCAGTGATCTGTGTGCAGTTGCTCTCCACCTCCTGTGATGTCAACAACAGAACGTTCTCAGCTCCTGTTGTAGCACTTGTTTCATTTTTTCCCTCATCCACACCTCTGATCACTCGCAGCAAGTTCTGTTACCCTGATACTGAAGTTCTTGAATTTATTTCCATGCTGTTGCCTTTCTACCCCCCCTGGGTTCTTTTTCAGTAGGTCCAGGAAACATAGTATACATTGTGGGCAGACAATAGGCTTCATAACAAGAGATCAGAACTGCTCCGCAACCTGGTGTTTTTGTTAGCAGGAAAGACGTGCCCGTGGTTATACAAAAATGTGCTGTGGCAGGTCTCAGGCAGGGCTGAGCTAAATGGACCCCCTATGTGCCCAACAAAACCTGTGGCTTTCCCTGCAACCCAGAGGACTATTTTCTAGTGAAAAATTAATAGTTTTCTAAAATAAGATTTCTTTGTATAATATCATATATAACGTTATGAGTGAAACAAGAAAGACAAAGACTTTGACAAGTTAATCTGTAGGAATTTACAGAAACTTTTCACAACTGCTGCAGTGATTTAATTTATTGCAGAGGAATGTGTTTTTTTGAGTGATCAAAGCTAACTTTCAACAATACCAAATGAAGAGGGAAAGGTGAATATCAGTCAGCAATTAGTAGCAATGTTTGTTGTGTGTGCTAGTTTCCTGAGGAAAACCCAGAGTGTTTATCTTCAGTGTTTGGTTCTTAGGTGGTGCATTGATGAGCAGAGCAATGAACCACTTCTCAGTGCTTCTTTGTCAGTTTGGAGTAGCAGTTGCAGAAGAGAATACTCATTTCTTTTACCATATTCATCACCTTAGTATCCAAGTACCCTCCAGTAGTACATTAAGCATGACTAACATCTGTTCTGTGTTTGTTTTCTCACCTCCTCTCCAAAGGGAATGTACATAAAGTGAACTGTTCTGGTTTGTTTTGATATATATGTTATACTGCTAAATGTTTATGTCAGAAGATGAAGTAAAAGAAATCCTTTCTGAACTTACAACACTAGCTCTGTATAAAGCTATCTGTCTTTAAGTCAAGGAGACCTGGTTGTTTTTTATCTTGTTCATGCACTCAGATTGGCCAGAGGCAGTTATAATGGCTATTCAGTTGGAATTTTACAGGGGAAATAGTGGTAAAGAGAAAACATTTTTCTTATTTCAAAAATACAGTATGATAGCTTGATCAAGACCACATTTTGCACCACTGACATCATGTCTTTGCATCTTAAATGATATATGTCACCAGTGACCCCAATGATCTATTAAAATGATGTACCTAAGAAAGATATTTGGAAGCCAAATGTATCAGTGGCAATGTGCAACCAATCTGTCAGTGCAGTGGTGATGTAACTTGGCATTATCCCCTATCAATGAGCTGCGGAAATGTATCTGGTACTTGAGCCTTTGGGGAAAGATCAATACAGTCAGTCCACATATCAGCTAGGAACATTCAGAAGCAATAAAGGGAGTAAAACAGATATTTTGTGCATCTAATAAAAAAGGTGGTGCCATTGATCTCTTAGAGAGTATGAAAATGGTCAATGTGGAAATGAGATGCTGAATCAGCCTGAAAGAGGTATTGCTTGCATTGATATTAAATTGGTTTAGGATAAGAGTTTTGAATAATCTAGTAATAAAATGACAGGACAGTTGCATGTTAGTCTTTAAGAATGATGCAAAATGATCTGTTCACGAGCAGGGTTGTTAGTCTTGTTTGGCAATTACTTCCATATTTACTTGTTCAAGATTTGTGATATTTTTTCATCGGGGACTGGATGCAGGTAGCATAAGTATGACTACGTTTCTGCAGTTATCCTTCCATTTATCTAGTAACGAGTAGCTCCCAAACCAGGGGGTTCCAGCACTGCGTTTGCTATGGTCTCTCACTGTTGTGCTTCCATAATTAACACTTTCAGAAATGTTTGCAGTGTTGCTTGTTCACAGTGCATATCATAGGCAACCTAGGTTGTACAGCAATTTTGTTGTGTCAGATTCTAACTGACTACCCATCAAAATCACATAATTATTAATTTTTGATACTGTTGGTTGTGGTAGTCCTGTGCCTCTAATTCTAAAGAACAACTTTTTCAGTGTGATAAATGGAAACTTATTGAAAAGGAATGCCTCTGTTATCAACACTTCAGGTTTGCAGAGCAGTAAGTGCTAACCAGCACAGCCACATGTCAGACTTTGTCGTACTTCCAGCCTCTACATATTTGGACAGATCTGTCAGTTCTTACCTATGGACTATGAATTGGCAGCATCTTGGTTGTAAAGCACAAAATGGGAATCAGCGTTTGGAAAAGTGCGTGCTTTCTATGCATAACTGAAAAGATTTTTCAACCCTAACATTTGCGCTTAGTGAAAGATAGTGTCTTCCAACACTGCATAGCAGGAAGAATGCAAATCCTCTCTGGTGTCATATAGCTACAAGGAGAAGAGTTTCCCCGTGACTCTGAGAGAAGCCTGCCATATCAATGTCTGCCTAGCAACTGAAAGGTGACACGTGGAGCCTCCTTTTCAACTCATTTCCTCTTGATGAGAGGAAGGGATCCTCCTGCGAGTTATTACCTGAAATAATACCATATGGTAAAATGTAAACAACATCTGCATATTCATGTAATAATTTCATCTGTTTAATTAGTTCCAGCAAAGCAGTTTACCCTCTGAGGCCCTCGCTGTCAGCTCCACGCTCGTACATCCATGCCCTGCTGTCGAGCCTGACAGCCGTCTATTGTTCATTCACTGCTTCCACCTCACCACTTAATGTAAGTGAATCTTCTGAGGGGTGGAAAGCCTGTCCCCATTGATCCAGATGTAAGGGCTGGGGGGAGGAGAGTAAATATCTGTCAGCTTGGAATACGGGTACTAAGAGCAAACTTGACAGATCAGGTGGCTCTGAGGGTTTTTTTGGGGGGGAGAGTGGGGAGCAGGTTTGCACTTGGTTTAAGTGTTAATCAGTGCACAGGACTGCAGGTTTGACTTTGTACAGTTGTTAAGTCTTTGGTCTCAGGACAAGGCTAGACATGTCCAAATCAGGTGAATTCAGCAACAGAACAGTAGCCCAGCTTTTACAGTCAGCTATATTTCAGTGCCAAAGTAATGACAGCATGCCTACTGGTGCAGCAAAACACAGGGCCCTAGAGGGCTGTATGGATTGGCCAAACAGGTTTTCGGAAATGCATGTCAACAAACACTGTTCAGGACAAACTGAGAATGTAAAAGCATAAGTCTAAATGGAAAGGTCCCTAGAATATATTTTTAGAGTCTCCTGGCTCATGTAAATAAATTATGTTGTGGGTCACATGTAACAACAAGCTGTTTGACTCACCTTCAAAAGGAAGCATTTACATTAAAGGAATATAAACACTTCATGGTGATATTACACCTAAGCAGAGAAAAGTACAGCAGTTCAATGCGATGAAGTCAATATCATAATAAGGTAATACTACTACTACTACTCAGTACTTATACGGCCTTTTACAGATTTGAGCGAACACTAACTGATAAGTCCTCAGAACACCCTGGGGGAAATAGGCAAGTAATAATTATTGCCGTGTTGTAAAAATAAACTGTATCTTATCACATGCCCATCACCATGGTATCTACACAACCACTCTGATGGACAGTATTCTTTCCATTGCCTAATGATGTACTGAGGTGAGATTGCAAAGTGTAAGCTTATCTGAAGAGATGTATCTGATGCTTTATTTTAACAGTGATGATATCTATAGTAATACTATTATCCTGTTCAGAAGATTTCCAGAGATTGTGGCCAGTGGTCAGGAAGGAGAGATGTGCCACTGCATTTGTGGTCTTTCTTCACGGGAAAGGTCAGCTCCACTGTCCCTGAATGGCCTGTCTGCATGTCAGGAAAAAGAGAGGTTTCTGGAATATTCAGGATCCAGCTATTAAAAAGCAGAGAAGAACTGGTAAACTGAATTGTGTACTGGATGGGTACACTGTGCTGGAGTAGTTTGTCCTCCTTACCCTACACTCACAAGAAGAGGTTCTGCATGCGCACATATCCTCTGTGGATCTCATAGTATGCACTGAAAGCTTTCAGGCATAAATTATAGAGATTAAGTAAGAGGTACTAATGTTAATCTGTACATTGGAAAAAGGGTACCACTGGTTGCCTGAAGACGGTGATAGTAGGTCTTTCCTGCTTACAAAAGGAAAACTGGGAAGACCAGAAACCATCTGCATGCTGTCAGGTGAAGTGTTTCTCCCTTAGCAGCTCAGAACAGTGTTACAGTTATTCGTTTAATGTTCTTAATCCAAACCATAAAATAACAGTTCACAATAGACAGGCAGAAAAACAAGCCACCTAAAAGTGAATTATGTTGCCAAAGTCCCCATAACAAGATAACAACAGAAAAGGGTCATGAAGCATCCGCCTTGCAGAATTATCCTTGTTCGCCAACAGCAAAACTTTTGTATCATGTTACTTTTCACGTGGGCACACAGTACCCTCAACTGTTTCCTTCTTAAGACTGTATTTCATGCAGTCACAGCAATAAAAATGAAATAACCTTCAGACCATGAAAGTTAGAACAGATTACCTTTATGAAGCTAATGAGTAACTGTTCCAATTGTTATCTTGCATACATTTTTAGAATGTTTTCATACACACTGGAATATAAAACTTAAGCTCTGGAAGCTCTTAAAAAAGCTAATTTATAATAAATTAAAATAATAGTAATTTAATAATATCAATAAAATGACACTTTATTAATAATGAACTGTATTAATAATGAAAATAATATTGAATTAAAAAATAAATTAATATTGTGTTTATGACAGGTTTCATCAGTCTAATAATGTGAAGTTCTTTTTCCCTGGAATGAATGAATGCTTGCTACCCATGAAATGGGTACGTTACTCTTCCCCATCAACGTGACTCCTCATCTATGTGAAAAAACTTTTCAGATTTGAGAGGTTCATCTTGTCTTAGTGTCCATTTTGTCATTATTTTGTGTGCTGAAACAGACAGGAATTATGCAATAGTAAGTGGATATAATACCAGTGTAATTTGGAGAATGTTGACTAGTATCAGACTACTCACACTGCTTTAAGTGCCATTAGTCATCAGTTTATAAGAAAACCATTTTGTCTGATGAGAAACAAGGTAATCTGGGTTTGATTTTTAGACTTGCAGACTTCTGATATCCTATGTGACATTATGTAAGTCAGTCATTCTGGACTTCTATTTTTGTGACCATAATGTTTTTTCTCTGTCTCATTGGCATGCTGAAATTATAACTATTCTAGGCAAGCGTATAAAGTAATAAAGCCCTGCGCTGAATTTCAAGTGATGATCTATAAGTAATATATTTACTAATGTAAAGCACTAGGTAGTCCAATCATGTATGGGTATTACCTATGTTGTTATAAAGAGTTCAATTACAACAGGACTCTAATGTTATCCCCTATACCTCAAAAATAGTTGTATTACTTCAGTACTTACCTAATAGTCTCTCAAGTCAGCCAAAATTATAGCACAGGTGGTTGTATATTCTCGCACATTTCAGCAAAGCTATGTTTCATTAATATTCTGGAAAGAAACCCTAGAACTAATGGATTCCTTCCTTCTTTCTGCTCTTTTAAGTGCAATAAAATTGTTCTTTTCCATTTTTTCTCCATTAAATAACTTACATGAAGCAATTTCAGGCAGGCCTTGAAGTGCTTCCTAAATTAGATGAAAAAAAATATCCATTATTTTTTAAGTCAATAATTGTTCTGGTGTTTTTATGCACAGATCCAAAATAGTTTCTAATGGACATTTTAGGGTGGGAAGGATAATGGTGTTTTAGGGAGGTAAGACTGCTGGCCAAAGCAGGGTTAATTTATTAAAATAATTTTAAGTGTAGTTGTCTAAAGAGTGTAACTTCCCAAATTTTCTTTAGCTGGAAGTTTTTTTAACAGGTTCATTACAAAACTAATCATGTCCACAATGCTATGGTATTTTTATTTTTAATAAGGAAGTTACGTTATCTGGGTTATGTTCCCAAAACAGAAGCCTTAATGACCTTTATTCTATATTTCTTTTCATAGATTATTGCGATAAGGAAACCCTCGTGTCGCGACCCACTGGCGTCTGGCTAATCCGATGGTATTCGTCGCCGCATTGTCCGTGATCAATAACTAATTATCAAAGTGGCATTTCTTTTCAAGAGCTCCTTGTTAAAAAATGGCTTTTGGCTGAGAGTGGAGGAAAAAGGTCGCCACTTTGACATCGTTGCGAGTCTTTCAAAATCCAGTGGGCCGTCCGATTGAATTACTGTCCCAAACTAATTGATATAAATTTGAACAGAAGAATGCTTGTTACTACAGAATGTCATAATGATATCCTTGGCAAGAGCATGTCAGTGGAAAAAAAAAAAAAAAGACCAGCACTAGTCACAAAGCATTTAGACAAGTCGCAGCACAAGACTATTCACAAAATTAACAGGAACAAAATTGTACACCAATTTCTTCTTCCCAGCCAGTCTGATCAGACATTCAAGAAAGAAAAGCATTAACATTTTCTTTTGAACCTTATCCTTCACTTGAAAACAGACTTTTAGAAAATCTACTGTAAAAATATTTGCAATATACAAAGAACTGGAACTTGATGATAGTTGCAGAAGTCTCATTGACTCTACAGGGATCATGAGTGAGTATCCATTGGAATTCAGCTTTAGTGGTAAGGCAGAATTTGGCACCGAGTTTCCTTAAGAAAGGTTTCTAAGCAGACTTAAAAATTATGCCTTTGAAATATGGTGACCTGCTCTAAAGAAAGTTGGACTGTATAAGCCATGCGGCTTTAAACGGGGAACCTCCCCAAACACTTTAGATACAGTAGGAGGAGTCATAAGAATGTGGTGAGAATGGGGAAAAGATCTTGTACTATTCATGCCTGAGATCTGATGTATGGTCTTGCATGTCATTTGGGGATTACCTGCTGTGGAAATCTTGGGCACCTGAATTTTCATTGCAAGGCAACTGGGCTTGTGGAGGTTCCAGCTTTTTGTTTTTTAGATCTGACTGTCTTCTGCTCTATGTTCTACATTCAGTCCCTGAGATGGGAATTGCTAGGGAGTGCAGGAAAAGGTTACACTGTAAAGGGTATGGCACGCTCTGGAAAAGGAGGATTGTACAAGTCTTTTTGTGGAGTCATGCTACTGGGGTTAAATCATGTCAGAAATTAATAAGCTGAATCTATCAGTTATCTGGTCAAAAAAGTTGTCAAGTAGTTTGGCAAAACGTGTCATTTTAGCCACGTTCAGTGTAAGTCTCATGATTGTTGAGGAAGAGAGAAGAAAAAGACATTTGTGCCTAATCGGAAACAGTGAGTTTATGTGCTTTTTAATCCCTGATCTTGAAAGGCTCCAGCTGGGATCTAGTAATGAATATCTTTCCTGAAAACTTACTGTTTTGCATTTCCTAATAATAAAGAGAAGGTGACTAATGAATTGACACAGGGACTTTCATCTCTGCAGTAGATTTGGAGGTTGTATTCAGACTGTATCGATCAGCAAACTGAATTTTTTAGTATCTGATGACTTGTCAGTAGCCTGTGTGAAACGAGTAGCCTCCTCACAAGCCTTATGGTCAAACTCCAGTGCCACCTCCGAGCAGTATTTCCGGCACAGATTCAGCATAGGGACACAGGAGCAAATTAATTGGAGGGACAAAACAAGTTTTACTGGTGGCAGTCCTCTTGTCTGACTGGGTTGTGGCAGATAACCATTTTGAAACCAGGTCAGTGTCATATAAATCAGATTTAATAGAAGTCTGACAGATTGTTGCTTGTGATGGATTTATTGTTTGGGTAATAAGACCATCAAGCCACATTTTCCTAGTATGTCAAAGCCACAGAACAAAGTGGGAAGCCACAAGGGTCTGGAGATTCAGTTTCACATGGTTCTGGTTACACAGGCGAAAGTCAACTTTTGCTGTTAAAGGATCTAAGGTAGTGAAGTTCACTACATTCAGTTCCCATTCTGCCTTCCATATATGATTGTCCTGTTATGCTGGAGGCAGAAATGCCTTCTGATGGCAAATAGCTGAGCCATCTCTGACAGACTTACATCATCACAGAGTCGCGAGGGAACCCTCTTCTTGTCTTCCATGGATGCTTTAAAGACACTTTGTGAGGCATTCTTCTTTAGCAGACCAGAGAATTCAGTCTGAAAGCCTGTCGGGTGGGTCAACCAATGTCTAGGTCAACCAGTCTTGCCCCTTAATTATTCCCTCTGGCATTACATTCACAGGGTGATGGAAGCAGAGGCTAAATATATCCCTTCTCTATATATAGGCTCTCTATATATTTGGCATATATGAAAACACATCTATACTGTTATTATTGGAAGGTACATTTGCATCATTGCATAAGCTGTAGGAGGAGTGTTAATGTGTGCTATAGCACTGAAAAAAGCCTCCTACATATTTGTGAACTAGTTTCAGGTCCAACAGAAATCACAACATTGTCAGGACAGACTTATAATGTCATTAAACATTTTAGAATTTATATCAGCTCCAACAGGTAAAAGTAATTGCTCTGAAAGAATGAAAATTTTGTTACTGATTTGACACTGCATGACTTCCTTACAAAAGTTAATGTAATACAAAAATCAATGTAGTCCGTACTAAGCAGATTTAAAATTGATTAGTTGATCTAAAAATCTGTTCTAAATGAGAAATCATAATTTGCTGGAGTATTTTTATTATGGTTCCACATAGAAATGCATATAGCATGAAGTTAATGTTTTGGAGAAAAGTTAAACCTTTCAACAGAATTTGCAAATGCTAAGCTGTAAATAACAATAATAATGGGTTAGTTATATAGTTGATACATTATATTATCACAGTTAAATGTAAACGTAGAGTCGTGCATCTAGGAACAGGAATGTAAATTACATTTATAAACTTGGAGAGAGGGGGACTTCTGAAAAAGACTCATGTTAGTCACAATGGAACACAAGAGTTAGTACAAGAAGGTGAGATTCCTTGGGTGTACAAGAAAGGGAACACTGAAAAAGAGTAAAGTTACTTAAAAACTAAACAAAAAAACATTTAAGAGCATTCTGAGAAAGAGAAATTATTTGAGATCTCAAAAATACTCTTCCTATTGAGAAACTTAGAGAGCTTACTACACTTGCCTGATAGAAGCTTAGAAGCTTACTCACTCGTGGTCTGCAAGACATTTCTAACAGCTAACAAAAGGCTTTTCCCATAGCTTAAAAGCCAGGATGATTAGAGCTAGTAGAAGTTAAACCAGAAAAATTTAGCCTTGAAATAAGGCATTTCTTTCATTTGTTCATTACTTACCACAATATTATTAAAGAGAGATGTAACAAAACATTCATAAAACATCTGAAATTTCCTTTATTCCTGTCTCCCATCTCGCTTACTAATGTCATTGGTAATGTCTTAGGTGGATGACTGACATTCTTCTTTATTAATTTTGTAACCTCTTCTACAAAGTAAATACTTACCTGAATTTTAATTATGTAGTAAAACATGTAATTTTGAATCCACCTAATTGTCTCAAAGTAGTTAATACATAAATAGCTCCGAATACATCACACCTACTGCTTCCATTTAACACTTACTTCCTGTGTTTCTCTTTTTGCTCTTTCTAGCAGAGAACCAGAGCAAAGGGCCATATGTAGCTAGATCAAAGCAAGAGTCTGTCCAGAAAGGAGTTGTGACTCACGAGTTATAACTAATCCTTTGATTACCCTCAGATGGTACATTTTATTTCCTTTCTTGTATCTGGCCAGCTGTTGCTCCTACTGCTGATGCTGCTGGTGTTTTACTGCTTTTATTGGCACTGCTGATGTCTTTTGGTAGCCCTGTAGGAACTGAAGTAGGAATCCAGGAAAGTAGCTGTGCTCCACTCAGTGCATTTGTGGCTGCGTAGCTGAGGTGGGATTAACAGGAATGTCTCCTCTCTTCCTCTCCACCACAACTCTTGAAGTTTTATTGTGACAGGTATCACTTTAATATCTGAATAGCTCCCAGGTCAGCCGATTGATGGGCAGGATTCTTAGTGATGGTAGGTGTTGGTTCCTTTCTCTCCCTGCTTAGGGATCTGTGCTGGGAAGGATAGAGGGAAAGAGGTCAGCAGCCCTTCTCTTCATTAGCACTACAATGGAAAAGACTTCTCAGTACTTCTTCCAAATTCATGTTAACGTTTGTTTAAAATTTTTTACAATTAGTTTAGCTGTGTACATGTATACTACTTATTTGCAGCTGTAATTTTCCTTTCATTTGCAGTTCATTGCTGTAGTAGTTTGAATAGTAAAACCTGGCTTCAGTTTATTATTTTCAACTTTAATACTGTTTTTGAAGGAAAAATTGGCAACAAAACAGGCCAAGAAAAATGATTTTAAATAGTTCTACATTATACAGACACCCAGCTATAGCTGTCTCAGGGTCTAAAAATCTGTGATGAAAACTATTAAAGTTTCTAATATTATATGCACTCAAAAAAGAATAACACTATAACTAGCCATCTTTGTAAAACATGGAACAATAATCTTGTAGCTATTTCTGTACTAACACAGACACATGCAACTAGATAGGTTTTCCAGTTTTTTAGCAAGCAGCAAATCAACTAAGAAAGCCCAGTTCAGTGAATTTACTTCATTTATGAACATTATTGATCCAGCACTTGTTTTTCCATCTAAGCCAAAGTGACAAAAACTTCTCCAAAGTGAAACAAGTTCAAGCACTCTCAGCCTGGTTCCCATTAAGCATTGTAAGAACATTGCAATTTGACATTTATCTGGCAGCGTTAAATGTGAAAGACCAGTGTAGCTAGTACACAGAGAATGGAAAGGCCTCTTCGGTACCACTGGGGATGCTTTTACCAGGTTAGGGTCAGGTGCGATGACAGCAGAGTGGAAGGAGGTAGTCTCACTTCACTGCAGACTTGAACTATATTTGACCTCCAGGGTACCAGTGACTGACTTGGAAATTGCAAGAATGCTGTATTGCCCTTTATAGAATTATAATTCCATGCCATTCAAAAAAAAAAAAAAAAAAAAAAAAAAAAAAAAAAAAAGCAAGCTAATTAAGTATACCTTATCTGATGTAACCCTCATCCAAACAGAACCAGGGATCATCCTGTTGCCGTTCTTATAAAATGTAACTGTTGGAAACAATGGTGTTGGTGGCTGCAATTTGAATGTAGACCTTAAAGAATCATGATTCCAAACTTCTTGGTGCCCTTTCCCTATCAATCAAAAAGAATCGTATGAAATAATTATTAGGCTACATAATTATTTTACAAAATAGAAGGTGTTTTTGCTGTACATTTCCATTTTAGTACCAATCATTACTTCCCTGAATACTAATAACAACGTTAAGCATTAATAACATGTTTTAAGGTAAAGGGTCAATAGTCTAAGACCTATGAAAGAACTCTGAGCATTTGCAATGTAAAAGAAACCTTTCAAGGAAAAGTGTTAAATAATAAATGCATTTCTGGAGGAAATATTATATTGTGGTCCATTTGGAGAGAAATGACAGTTTATAGGACATCACTCGGCTGTCTCCATATAAAATACCTTTAATAATGCTATGGCTTTGCACTTAATACAGAGGTTCACAGAAAGCTTGCAGCTCTCTGCAGAGGTCAGTAAGTATATATAAGTAAAAATATACTCACTGAGGGGAAACTGAGGCACATGATTACTCAGTACACCAGTGAAAGGAAGGGGATCTGAACTGGGGACTCAGTCCTCTGACTGCAAGAAAATAGTGCCTTTATTTCCAACTAGTAATCCATCTTCTAATAGTTCTTTTAGAAGTATAATGTATATACAAGGAATGTTGAACTTGTTCAGAAAAGGTAAAAGTACTTGAAACTTCTGTTTCAACATGGTTTAAGCTAACAATTAGAGGAATGTGGAGGGAAGAGTTAGAAATATTTGATATCAGTTTGAATTTCTTTTTTATGCTCGTATACACATTGACATTTTCAAGGACCAGAAGAACTTAGGCCTCAAGAAAGAGACAGCTCAGGTCTGAAATCTCCTTGCCCCACTGAAGTCAATGAACAGACTTTTCATCAAGCAATCATCTCCTCTCCACGGAATTATATAAATGCCCCAGTTCATTTCTTTTCGGGCTTACTCCAATTGTTTTTTAAGGAATAAATGGGGTATGACTAATTAGGGCCCAATAAGCTAATATTTTTCTCCTTTAACTTTTTCCCTCCTTACTCTGCAAATGTATTCCTCCAGCTAGAACAGTAACTACGGTAGGCTATCTCTTGCTTTTTTGAGAGCCTTTCCCACATGTAAGGTAGTTTAATTCTGCCCAGCAGGTCTGCAACATGATAAAGTAGCACCTGCTTCTGGTGCAGGCACCTTTCTTCAGCTTTACATGCAGTTTGCTGACCCCATAAAAACTTCATGGGGAAAGGGCAAAGCACTGGGATAAAATCTGGATTAATTCAAACACTTCCTTGGTATGTGAATAGAAATAAGTGATTCTAAGATAAATTAATGGATTTAGTTGCTGCAAGATGTAAGTTTGGTGTTCCCTTGTTTCCATCGTTGAATACACATCCCTGAATTCAGTGTGTATATTCTCTACGCTATTGCAAGGCATCTCAAGGTAGGAACCAGCACACCGAGCAAGGGGACACCTAAACTAATAACTATGGAAACAGAGAAAGGGGTATGACTGAAATATTCTGAGAAGATGGAAATATCTGCAGCCACTTTGGATTCATAACCCTGCACCACCTTTTAAACCTAAGTACCCAAGGCTTATCTTACAAGCACTAGGAAGGATTTGCTCATATAAACATGCTGAAGGAAGAACCATGACTTCTTACTTACCAATCTGTGAATAGCTGCTGAGGAAATGGGTAATGTGAGGTCAGTTGTAGGGGGTCCAAGTGAGTCAGAGAGGTAATAGCAGAGCTGGTTGTCATCTGCAGGTCCAATACTTAGGACACTCCCTCCAGAAAGACAAAATGTCTTAAGTTTGAATTTCCACCTGAAAAACTGTTTCTCTAATGAAAACTTTATGTAAAATATGCCCTATCTAAATCTCATTGAAGTGGGCCAAAATCTGAGTTTCACAACTCTATTTCTTTTTAATGCCTAACCAGACAATTAAAACTTAGGTTTGCAGACCGCATGAAACCAATGAATACTCTTCCAGTGGAGCAAATTCTTTTCCCAGAACCCTCAACGGATGAGCAAGTTTCAAGTGAGATTGAGACTACTTAGGACTCTTTGTGGTTCAGGTTAGTCCTACAGGTCTGCTTATGTTTTCTTTGAGCACCACAACTCCCACATGAGTCAAATGCTATCCATCACCATTTGTCAGTGGGTTGCTAAAAATTACTCTCTTCCATAATTGGAGGGAGTGGAGTTGCTTTCTGGGAGGAAGCTCTAACAGCAAATACGACACAGAGTCTGAGTGAAGGGTTGCCTGTATCAAAGTTGTCCTGTGGTCTGCTGTCACTGATTTTTTTCATGCATTCATTAGCAGAACTTATGAAATAGTGTTAGTAAGACAATAAAGCTTGTGCCTACTGTTCTGGTCGCTAACAACAATTATTTTATAATGCTATAGAATACATATCTGACTGTTAAAGAGTTAAAGAAAAAAATGAATCCTGTAAAAAATCAGGCCATTGTATAATGCCTTCTCATTGCTATAATGATATCAGTTGCAACAAGTCCAATGGCTGACCTCATTACAAGGGTTTAATTGCATTGTTACACAGTTTCACTTCTTCTCTCTGGCCTCTTTCTCTTTATGACAGCTTTAGAAAGGAATTTCAGCTTGAGGTCAAAGGAAATTAATTACTGCTTTCTTAATCTGTGCTCATCTACATTTAGAAAACTTGAGGCTTTTCACTAACATATTTGTGTCTCATTTCTGTGTAGACCCAAACTTATAAGACTTTTTTCCTTTGTGAAAGTGCATAAATAGCCTTTTTCATATCAGAGGCCAGATTTTTTTCATGTCATTTACAGTTGTGCACAGATGGACTGATGCCAATGGAACCATGGAATGTCTCTGGATAGACATTCACTGCGACTGAGGTAAGGCAATGGCAATGTAACTTTAATTCAGACCAAAGATACCAGAGAGATTCCAGGTATAAAAAAACCACAAGAGCAACAAAAACAACCAAACAACAAAAGAGCATGACCAAACAAGAAATTATACTTAGGATAAAAGTCAGAAACAGGACCTTCAAAATTAACTGTAGCTACTTCTGTAGAGAGAAGGATGAAAAAAATATGTCTCTATGACGCTGTTTTTTGCCTGCCACCTACCTCCTGTTTTTACTAAATATATCATTGGTTAGTTAAGGAATATCCAGCTTATGCTTCAAAGAACTTGCAGTCCAAATAGCACATGACCCAGTGTGCTGGCATCAAAACAGTGAGGAAGGGGACAAAGATAGGGACACCATAACAATAGTCCTTGGTTGAAAAGCAAAAGCATGTGCAAAACATGGTTAAATGCTGTTGTAGCATGAAATGTAAAAATAAAAACTTCTCACAAATTAGGGCCCCAATCCTGTAATTAGGTCATTTGAATTGATCCTTGCCTCTTCCATGAACTCTGACTGGTTTTGAGAGCAATCAAACTTCTTCCAAAGAAGAAAACAGTTTTGTTAAGTCACTTCTTGAGGGAGATGCTTTGGAAGCGAAATTAGAATGAGACATGTCTCTGGGATGATTTGACATAATAACTGTGAAAGGGTATGCCATGCACCAAGGATAATCTGCACAAGTAGTATCACAATACAAACATGATCTAGTAGTTTAAATCTATGAGAAATTGTTATGTGCTATGCATATGTAAAACTACATATAAAAAGACAAATATATTTTTCTGCAGAACATAAATAATTCTTACGTGTACTTTGTGATTCTGATTAACTGTCATGGAAATGTTGACAAAGATGAAAAACTGGTAAGTTTTGAGTCCTTTGACACAGAACATTGAAAGTTTCACAAACCTATTTTCTATCTTCTGATTAGCTTTGCCACCCACTCAAATCCCCACTACCAGAACTGTGTGCTCTTATTAGTTTATTAGTTGCTGCCTCATTCTCCTCTTGCAAGCAGTAAGATTGACAATAACAAAACTGCAGCTTCAAAGCAAAGGCAGATCATTGACTATTTTGCCCTTCATCTGTCTTGACTGAAATTTAACTCAGTTTATAACACCTGCAGAAGGAGCAAGGTTTCATGTAAGTCACTGGTAAGCCCTAATATGAGACCTACTTGCATTAGAGTTTCATTCTCATGGTTACCCAGTTTGTAAAGCAAACCATGTAGAGCTTGTGATCTTGCCACGAAGCTTTATGGGGTAAAAGATGAAAGTTTCAAGGTGACCATCCACAGCCATGTGTATGATTGTCTTATCCACACTGCTGGTTGGAGCAGCGTGACAAGAGCCACAACATGTTGGGGGATAGTGTGAGTCTGAACTTACTCATAGTACTCTAGACCTTCCTCCAGGCCCACGCCTGATTTCAGGCTCTGGTTTAAATGTTGTGCTTATAAGGAAAGCTTGGACTTAAGCATGAGTTCTGGCCCAGAAGAAACAATCAATGTGTAACCACAAAGTTCACCAATATGTAATAGCTATGCCAAAAAGAGGTCCTGAACAAGCCTAAACTTTTGACACTGTCTACAGCCATAAATATGTGTTATACTACAGATACATGTATCTGAACTGAATTAACTCTGAGTATCTTGGATAACAATAATAGGGAAGTAACACCCACCTGAACTTCAGTATGCAATAGCTGCTCAGGTGAATATCCAAAGTTGCATGGGCTTGAACTCAGTCTTTCCTAAAGCAGCTATTGAGAATACACTGGTACTAACACTTAAGGAACTTAGACCAAAGGTAGCTCTAATCGTGCTCTAATCATAGTTTTAATTTTCTAAGAGACCTCTCCTTGGAGGCATGGACTGAGCTGCTAAATAGCAGTATTTTATGAATTGTCTCCTTGGGACCAAGAGTTTTGGTGCATTGATTGCCCAAGATGAATCATAGAATTGTTTAGGTTGGAAAAGACCTGTAAGATTATTGAATGCAACTGTGAACCTAGCACTGCCAAACCCACCACTAAACCATATCCCCAAGCATCACTTCTACATGTCTTTTAAATACTTCCAGGTCTGGTCACTCAACCACTTCCCTGGGAACACTGTTCCAATGCTTGACAGCTATTTTGGTGAAGAAATTTTCCTAATATCCAATCTAAACCTCTCTTGGCACAACTTAAGACCATTTCCTCTTGACCTATCGCTTGTTACTTGGGAGAAGAGACGGACACCCACCCTGTTACAACTTTTCAGATAGCTGCAGAAAGCAGTAAGGTCTCAAGTTCCCCAGATGCTCCTGGCCCTTCTTGTAGATGGGTATCACATTTTCTAACTTCGAGTCAACTGAGACCTCCCTGGTTAGCCATGGCTGCTGATAAGTGATGGAAAGCTGGAAAGCAGCTTGGTAAGCACTTGTATCAGCTCCCTCGGTACCCTGGCGTGGATCCCACCTGGCCCCATAGACTTGTGCGTGTCTAAGTGGTGTAGCAGGTCACTGACCATTTCCCTTTGGATTTATGGGGGCTTCATTCTGTTCCCCGTCCCTGCCTTCCAGCTCAGGGGGCTGAGGACACAGAGAACAACTGGTCTTACTATGAAAGACTGAGGCAAAGAGGACATTAATACCTCAGCCTTTTCCTCACCCTTTCTCACTATGTTTCCCCCTACATCCAATAAAGGATGGAGATTCTCCTTAGCCCTCTTTTTGTTGCTAATGTATTTATAGAAACATTTTTTTATTGTCTTTTGGCAGTAGCCAAATTAAGTTCTAGTTGGGCTTTGGCCCTTCTAATTTTCTCCCTGCATAACCTCATGGCATCCTTGTATGTCACATTGAGGTGTGAAAGGATTAAGTTGAAAGGCCTAGTTAACACAGACATGGCACTGGTGACAGAATTAAGTGCTAATGATATATAACAAAATGCTATTACATGAAATAGGATCTTTTTCACCCAGTTTTTCGATTTTGTCTGATAGGACTAGTAGAACAAAATGAAAAACTATTCATCAATCAGAGGTCTGGCTAGGTCAGACACTTTGGTCAAGCAATGTGAGTAATTCCACCTACCTGCACTATTATTTATTGCAAAATTAATACCGTAACATGCAAAGCCATTGTCGGATAAAAGTAATGTTTAACCCCAGGAAAAAAAGCAAAATTTCTTTCTTTCTTTCTTTCTTTCTTTCTTTCTCTTTTTTATTTTCTTTCTCTCTTTCTCTCCTTTTTCTCTTTCTCTCTTTCTTTCTTTCTTTCTCTCTTTCTTTTTCTTTTCTTTCTCTCTCTCCTTTTCTCTTTCTCTCTTTCTTTTCTTTCTTTCTTTCTCTCTTTCTTTTTCTCTTTCTTTTTCTTTTTTTCTCTTTCTTTCTTCCTTTCTTCCTTTCTTTCTCTCTCTCTTTCTCTCTTTTTTACTTACTTATTTATTTTTTTTGCTAACCTGACAAGATTAAACCTTTTTTTAATGAGAGGGGCTTTAAGTATGATTCAAATCTAATGATTGAAAAAAGGACCTTGAGCAGGGTTTGATAGACTTCCTCAATCATTGACTAAACCAAGATATATTAAAAAAGGGGACAAAAGAATGCAAGGTATTCTTTTTGTTAAAGTTTGCCTGCTTCATTACAAAGGAATGAGATCAAGTCTTAGTGGGAAGTACAAGCTTTGATACGAGAGTTTTCAGGACAGTTTATTCTTAACCAGATTAAAATACAATAATTCACCAATTCACAGTCTTAATTGCACTGTTATGAGCTAGGGGGATTAATGGCATATTCTTATTTTTAAAATTTTTAAGATTATAGTTTGTTATAAAACAGGTCACTTATGTCTGATATTTGACTGGCCTTGATTGCTTCTGAAAATGAAATTGTTACATTAGCTGTGAAGTAATTTGTAGTTTCTAAAGGTGTTCTAAGGTTTTCATTATCATAGACACCTACAGAGGGACCAGACACTGAGTAGGAACTTTCAAAAATACTCAGTGTGTCCAGAATTCATAGCAACCCTTGCAAAAATCTCTTGTGAGCCTTATTATATTCATTCTCCAGTGGGGGAAACCGAGGCCTACAAAAAGGGTCTTTCCTTTCCTAGAGACTTGTTGATATTCTTCCAGAAGCACCTTTTGTTTATTCCTTCCAACACAGTGTCCTGGTGTGTGGCATATTCTGCCATGCAATGTGAAGAGGAGCAAAATCCTGTAAAACCCTAGGAGCGAGAAACGGTAAAAGCATCTCTCACGTATCCATTGCTCTTTCTCTTGGTATGCCTCATGCATAGTTTAAAGGATGTTGAAACAGATGAGGTTATTTATCTGCTCTCTATTCCAACACTTCATTCCTCCATTGTTTTTTCATATATATAGTGAAACTGATACCAGCAGTTGAAGGTAGGGTAACAGGAGGAGGTAGAGTCGTTTGTTGCAGAGGATTTACCCACATTGTGTATTGTTTCTTTGGGATTGCCTGAATGAGAATAGATTTAGGAGATGGATACCCTGAGTAGAACGAATCTAAATAGGAAGCAAAGGAATAAGGAGCAATTGCTCTAACTATGAAGCAGCTCCAGATGTGCTGTTACACATCTAGGATTTCAGAATTTTTTCCTTATGGGTCTGTTTACTCTATAAGGTATTCAGACACTATGGTAAAATATAACACTTTGGTTTTGTCATTTATGTAAACAGATTTTAGGGGAAAAAGAGGTACACTTAAGACCAGGAGCTAAATCAGGAGTGTTGTTATAACTGCCAGATAACTTTCCAGCATGAAAGGCAACAAATACAGATAACAACAAGGAACTAATCAATTTGGAAATAATTTGATAGTTTTCCATTTCAGTGCAGGTGAGCCAACCATAAACAGTAATGATGTGGTTTATATTTAGAAAAAATATCTTAATAAAAAAAAGTATAAAATGGAAAAAATACTGCAAAGATATTGTCATTGAGAAGTCTTTCTTTCAGAGTCAGGGGTTGCAGACTGCAATATCTGGTGACCTGCATAAACTTGTATAGCAGCTAGTGTAGTGTTGTGATTCTGTTATCCAGAATTCACATCTTACCTGCTGGGAACTTCCAAGAAATGATGTTACAGTACAAGAAATTCAGCTTTCCTTTTTGTTGTGGCTTTCCTAGAAATATTATGGTGGGGATCTTCAGGCATACACAATCTCCACCTGTGTGTGTGTATACATGGAATTGCAACTGAAATTTGGTAGCTGCAAACACCTGCAGAACTAAGAACAGTCTTCATTTTATTTAACAAAGCCTTTGTATCAGCTAGCACCCACATGATGGCTGCAGTTAAAGTTTGCTGCCACAAGGCTCATCTGGAACTATTTAAGAGGACATGAGCACAAGACTTTGAATTGCATTCCTGAACTTTGTAGAGTCTGGTCAGAACTTTCAGCAACCGTATCTCAATAACCTCTCATGGTTATTGCATTTCAGTGATTTACAGGGCACATGCAAATCTCGCCAATTTTTCTTGGTATAGTATTGTGGTGTGGATCTTTCCCGTTTTTGTCAGGATAGTATTGTGGTGCGGATGTCACCAGTTTCTGTCAGTGTAGTAGTGTGATGCAGGTTTTTCATGCCGTCGCACAGCAGAACACCGACTGAAAATCTCCCCCAGCTTTCCTGGGGTAGTTTAGCAAAGATGTAAAATACACCCTGTGCTGCCCTCAGCAGGCAGGTAAAAGTACAGGTGTCGAAACCACCTCTTGGATGTGCCATGCTGAGTGCCTTCACAGTGCTTAAAAGGACCTTAACTTTGGTCTTTTGCAAGAACCTTCACCCATGTGGTCCCCATCGCAGAGTAAGCTTTCTGCTCTTAGGTAATGCCTATTTCATCTGCTGTAAAGACACACAAGAAAAAAGGGCTGGCATTAGCCACATATCCATAAAAGCCTAGCAACCAAGAGTATTATCTTTATTCAGAAGTATAGCACTTTTAAGGTTCAGAAACATATATAAAAATTGGGTTCTGAAATGGTCATTTTTCCCCTCCGCTATGCCATTATAGCGATCAGCCAAGCTTCTGCAAGGTAAATACTTTTGGAAAATAAGTGGAAATTTGCTGCAAATCAGTCCCTTTTGTGCATGGCCACAGGAGCATGTTGAAATGTTTGGACACTAATACCCATTCATTTTCTCGGCTCCATAAATAAAAGCCGCCAGCTATGTGGCGGCCGTGAAATGGTATTCTTCAGGACCCAGCAGGAAGCCCCATCCTTATTACCACTGCAGGGGGCAGGACAGGCCCAAAATAGCAAGACAACTAAATCAAGACATTTTCAATGTCTAACAAAATGACTGTGGTTTAGAAAGAAGCAAAAGGTTGGAAAAAAAATGGACAGCTTTTATACTTACCGTAATACTTTTGTTAAAAGAGTTCAGGTAAGAAAATAAGATCTTAAAAAAAAAAAAAGCATAAGCATATTTCTGAATATCATTTAAAATATGTAAAGATCTTATGGAATCATAAACAGAGCACACTGCTATCTGAAAGGACATCCTGTTCAAGTCATATTTTCCAAATGGTAGCCCATGGTTCATAGTAAATAATGTCTTCTGACAGTGTTGCGTTTCTTCATTTTTGATGGAACCAAAAGATTTCAAAAGAGACACCGGAGATTTCTCAGTGAAATTCAGAATATTTTTTGGTCCACAAAAAATAAGAAAATTTATAAGGATAACACGTTTTGAAAGAAAGCCTTGATTTTCCTACAGGTTTATTTAATTTTTATGGGCTTCGTACACCAGGCAATATGACCCTAGATTTTGGCATAACAACATACTGAAGGGCTTCAGTCAACATAAAACCTGTGTTAATGCAACGTGCTGTTTTACATAGCTGAACCGTGCTTATCTGGGAATAGATTAAAGTAGTTTTAAAAACTGAGCTTCAGGTAAATGGATTATTTTAAATGTACAAAGAACAATTCAGGGGATACCACCTTGCTTAAGATAATAAAAGATTAGACTGATGAGGTTTTAATGAATTCACAGTTCATTGCTGTACTCCAAAAGCCAGTGTGTCATTCTCTACAGCTACACCATTAAAATCTATATCTGGGGAGATCTTAATTTTATTTTACTTCTATTCACTTGTGATTATGATTATAAATTTGCTTAAAGAAAACTGAAGTAAGGATATGTTTTGCACATTAATATTTCAGAGGCATAAATGTGTGTCTATACCTACAAATATATACATACACATTTTGGGGAATGAAAACATTTACTCAGAATGTCTCATTATAGAAAGGAATATTCAGCTTCAGTTTCAAACGAAAATAACTATTGTACCTGAACTTAAGTTTACTTGCACTGCAAAAGTGAAATTGCTAAGGTACAAAACATCGGAGAAAAATGAATTTAGTGTATTACTAAATTTGTATTGTCTTGTGGACTAAACAAGGGCTTTTGACAAAAAGATAAAGTCAGAAAATAAAAAGGGGGAATGACAGTGCTAGTTTGGTATTGCCTTCACCTCCGTGTTGGCTTGGGACTTGAGACTGCCATCAGGCTTGAACTCCCTGGCCATTCAAACTTTTTTGATGTTGGCTATCCTCCTAGCTGCACTCTGGAGTAAGCCAGGGTGTCCAGGGAAATTTGTACGTGTGATAGAAGTGGCTCACATTCAAGCTCTTTCCTTATGGACAGAAGAGAGAGAACTGTTTGGCTCTGTTTGGCTCAATAAACTCAAGTCAAAGAGTAAGGCAACACAGCCGTGCTCCTTACAACCAAACACACTGCGTGGTCATGTGCAAAGGATTCAGACAAACCTATCCTTATGCTTGGACATACACACATACGTACTGAGGTAGCTTATGAAGTCAGAACTCTGTTATAAATAAGGACCCCTAAAATTAGAAAAGATTAAGCCTAATTGTTGGTTTTCTTTTCTGCAGGAAGAAATGTTAATGGGACAATTTGGATTGTATCCAGTAAAGACACAAGGAGGTTCCAAAGGTGTCATTAGGTCTGTGAAACCCATTGTAGCCTGCCTCTGTCCTATAAAGATCTCTACATCATTTTGTTTCCCCTCCTGCCTGTGCAGCACAGGTTTTACAGAAGGGGCAAGTCGTGCATCCAGACTGGTGGTAACCATAAACCTAATCCTCATGCATACGAGCACAGGCAGCCTTCCGCTTCCCATTACACGAGTAACTTAAGATACACCTTTGGGGCACTGACACTGACCCAGATACATAAGGCTGCTTGCTGCCCAGCTGTACAGCTCACCTTCCTGACCTCTCAGTTTAAAAAAGCAAAGGATCAACCAGTCTACAAAAGAAAGTGTAGCAAAGGATACATTGGTGTCAGGACTATCATTATCATAATTGACACTACTGAAGTAATTCAGACATTAAGCCTGTAATCTGTGCTGCTGTTTGTATCTGCTTCATTTAAAGTTACAAGGCCAAAATTCATTGAAACCAGTGGAGATTCACCCCCTTACTCATTTACATTCGGCCCCGCTGAGCACATGAAAAAATCTGGCCAAAGTCTTTGAAGGATAGTATTTGCAATATGACTTCCAAAATAATTAATCCTGGAAGTAGGATTTAGCAAACTTATGTTTGATACGTGAAAGGAATAATACCTGAAACATCTTTCTTGTGCTCAGTCTTTTATGACTCAGGCTTTAATGATTGCAATAAACATTAGCTTACCTAATAAAAACTCTAGTATTTCAGAGCTGGCGCACAGTATGTTAACTGCATCTGGTGTCAACTGGAGCTAATTAATATTTTTATAGGTGTCTTCTATCCACTGCAGTTTAAATGGGAATATTGTGGGGTGCTTACATCAAAGCTGGAGGCAATTGAGAGCCACTGCTTGCTTTCCAGGCTGAAGTGATAGCAAGTAGACCAATTTTTATAGGATTGTAAAAGCTAAATGTGGCTATGGTTCATGCAGAGAAGCACTTTCCCCTGTAGCTCTCACAATTCAGTGCTAATGCTCGTGGCTTGTTTGCTGCGAGGTAGCTGGAGAGAGATGAGGGACGATGGACAGATAAACTGGCAAATAGCTACGCCGAAACTTAAGACAAAGCACACAGTGACCCAGACAAACCACGCTTTCCCCCCCTCCTCCTTCTAAAGGCTTTAAAAATGTGCTCTATCAAGCATTTACTTGTGGCGCAGATAAGATTTATCTAACAAGACTGGGCTAAAATTAAAAAGAAAGATGAAATAGCACAAGTGGTGCTAATATGTGTTTTGAAGCGTACCAATCGGTCTAGTGCAATGTCACAGCCCTGGGCTACATTTGCAAGTGGTCGAGCATCTCCTTTTTAAAAGGTTAACCTACAAAGAGCACACAAGCCCCTCTCTATGAATATGGGCAAACACCCAGGGAGCTCCACAACAATAAGAAAATAATGACATCAACCTGACCATGCTTAAGTACATAACATGCTGAAGGTTCACGGTTGTGTGGCCTGGAACAATAAAGGAAAAATAAAGAAGCCTGCTTGGTAGGCCCCAGCTGTTATTAGCCATGCTGTGAGATCAAGGGAAGGTATGATATGGGCTGCCATTTCAATTGAGACCAGGTTAATCTCTCAATTTGTGGAAAAGAAAAACTGAAAAAAAAAAAAAAGGAGGGAGGGAGGGAGAGAAAGCAGTCTTCACAGTGCTACATATGGGACAAATAACAATATCCCTATTTACATAATCTGTCTTTAACCCTTTCCTAATAGAAACTTAATTTCCTAGGAGTCACAAACTGCGGATTTAATTTTCCTGCCCACCGAAATGAAATATCAAACCTCCTTTAGCTGTTTCTCACTGGTGCTGCCATCATTTGTGACTGACATCAGATGCTGCCAGTGTTTACCTGGGAGGGACCGCTGGCTGCTGCTGGGGGGTCAGAAATGGGTGTAAGGACCTATGGGTGCCACTGTGTTTCTGTCACTAATCTGTTTCCAGCACTGGGTAAATAATTTAAAATTTGTGCCATCATTTGCAGACATGAAATATGATAAATAATACCAAGCACTTTCACCAATACTCTCCGTTAATATATTGCATTTCTAGAGCGAAGCACTTTGTGGGTGAAAAACAGTCCTGTTTTGTGTGACAGTATTGTGTGGAGGTGATGTGATGACTTGATCTCTTAGCTAGTTTTGATGTGTAAGAACCTGATGAGAACAGTGAGGGAAGTCCAGGCTCCCCCGAGGTTGCCCACAAGCATCCCTGGGGCTCCAGGTCGAGGCAGGATTTCCAGCAGGACTGTTGGGGAAAGCTGCTTTCCTGCAGACTTGTAAAACTGAAATGGTATCTCTTAAAGGGTATAATTTATGAAATAATAGCCTAGAGGTACTGCATTGTATTATACCTGTTTTATTGGAGTTTATTATGTGTGAGCCAGTATGTGTGTTTGGCCTGTGAGGCTCCCTTAGGGAGGTGTTTAACTTCTGACTGCTGTCCTCTGCGTCAGCTCTCTGGACTGAGGGGAGATCATTCCTTCCCCAGGAGCATCTGGGCATGATCACAGAAGATGAGGCATGGGAAAAGGGACCCTTCAGCAAGGGCTAAGGCTGAGATGCTGCTGAGGATGGGGAGTAGACAGGACTTTGAGGCAGTGAAAGAACAGTGCTTCATAAGGAGCCGGGGGACTGCATGCAAGTTGTCAGAATTTAGAAAGTCACTGAGCTGCTGATCTGAGAGCAAGCCTGAGAGAAAGGACCCACCTTGTAAGGACACAGGAGGCAGGGAGAGAATTTTGCCAAGTTTTTCATTCCTTTTTCTGTGTTCCTTATTTTTTCTGAGGTTTCTTTCATTTGAAGAAGTTCATCGTTCTTGTGTCTGGTTTAAGAAAAACTGTGGTGTTTACAGATAGTGCTGGGTTCTTGGTGTGCTCCCTTTAAAGAAAAGATGCAGGCAGAGTCATCTCAAAGTTCTGCTGACTCAGTGTCACAAGTACTAAGACTGATTAAAAATGAGTGCTTTATTTTCCAGTTACCATGATGATTTGAATGAGTTAAAGTTATCTGTATGAAGCTGAACCAGGGGAGTCAAGGAGGAAGGCTGTGGCAAGATGGAAAACATCACTAAAAACCCAGGTGGGTGGAAGAGCCACTACACAATGACTCCTCACTGAGTTACTCCTGTATCCTTTACTATCAACAAAAGATTGATCCAACAGTAGCAGGTGTATTTATTATTTTATTCTAACTGTAGGCTTTTCTCTCAGCAGCATTCATGCCTCAGGTTCTTAAGACTTTACATTATAGCATTGTTAGTTCGTGACTTAGACTTTTAAATATTTTAACAAAATATTTTCCCTCTGCATCCAGATTACACTAATTTTGTTTAAAAGTTGAAATAAAATGGTGCTTAGAGAATAAGGCTAAGACAAAAGTTTCATTTTATTGACATGTAGAACGTCCTTTAGCCATATTATTGTAGAAGATTTCACCATGAGCAAGATCATGATCTTATGCAGAAAGTACTATGTGATTGGTACTCTAAAACTAGCATGTATCCTTCACAGGCAAAGGGAAATGCCACCCACAAATCTGACACTATGTAAAACCCATGCCATTAGGGTTTTTTTGCATCTACATGCATGCCCTGTGTGTATATATATGTACTGAATAGGGATGTATATATATATACTAAATAGGGATGTATATATATACTAAATAGGGATATGTTGCAGTAGTTGCTAGAGATGCTTGTAAGTAAAATGTAAATATAAAAGAACCACTAACAGATTCTGAGAAAATCTTCAAGTTCATACCTATTTATTCACTTCTGTTCTATAAATGAACTTCAGAAATTTGTTTCAGAAAGGAAATACCTTGTACTCCAGCAGAGTGTTTGCTTAGGAGTGGTGATGGAGGAAGCTCTAATCCTAGAACTGATTCTGAAAATTAACTTGCCAACAGAAATGTTGAACAAGGAAGGAATATCAAAATTGGTGCCTGTGGGATACCTAGGCAGGGTTAGTTTTATGTTCTTAGTGTAACCATCATGCCTGGATTGTTTCTATTTTGAAGACTATGTCTTTTGAGAAAATCCTGTTGGTAATACGAAGTAAAAATTATTGTGGAGAAGGTACTATACTGATAGACTTGTAAAGTTCTTTGCACTTTCTAGCTGTAATAATATATATTTTTTATTAATGGTCTTCTGTTACAAAGTGGAGCTGGGCAGCGTTTGCTTGAAACATTAATGGTAGCCAGCTCCTCTGCATGAAATCTTTTGGTGGAGAATCTTCAGCATATTCATTTTGCCTGAGATCAGGGACTATATTAGAACCTAAAAATCTTTGTACTATATTCATAGAGGATTTCCCCTTTGTGTATTTTTTCTTCTGCATTAACTGTTTTTGTGATTAAATACAAAAGTATAAAGGACTTGAAAGCAGCTGTTTTGTCCAATTTCTTTTTCAGTATTAGATTAATTAATTAAAAGCATATTCCTGAAACTGTGAGGCCAGGGTGGTCAAACATTGGACTAGTTAAAAACAAAATCCTTTCCTTAGGTTCCTGACTACTCCTTTTTCAGGACTATTCAACCCATGTCCTAGATCTTCCTTCTGTAATAAACGTACTTACCTGCTTTATGGGCTTAGTAGCTCACTTCACTGAATTGGCAGAACCGACTTAATCTTTGCTAGATTTATACAGCACCTTGAGGAAAGACTGTGCTTATGAGCTTTATGTGTTCTGTGGCTACTTTGCCTCTGGTGTCCATTGTAGCTGTTCTTCAATACTTTAAATTTAACCGCTTTCAGATTACAATGAAAAAGTTCTAGATGTAGAGTCTAAATTTTCATTACATGTGTTATCAGCAGGAAACATCCTGGAGTTCTAGTGCTTGAATGAGTGCTATATGTTACCTGTAATGCAAAAAAACCCCACAACCCCCCACAACATTAACAAGAATATCACATCCTAATTAAATATGATATTCTTGCACAGATAAAAATAAATGTATAACTTAGTTCTTTCCTACTCACTAACTCTTGCAGCAAGAAGATGTGGTCCTAAATAGTGTGCCTGGATGTGCAGTCATGGAAACATGGCATATTCACCTTTATAAAGTAAGGAGTAGTTCTGGTCCTTTATCATAAAATTATGCACAGCGAATCATTAGAAAACATTTGTTTTGTTAGCAAATAGTTGCCAGCACACACTAAATCATATCTTATTTTATTTACACAGCACTTAATAGCAGTGCGGCCAGGTGTTAAATAATAATAGAGTTGCATCAAATGGTTTGGCGGTTCAGTTGGGAGAAGCATCCAAAAGTTCAGATACTTCTTTGGAACCCTCCCAAAGAATGCTGGTCTGGAAACAGAATTTAAAAATATCACTAAAAAAGCTGCTTTGTAGATCAAACCCTTTTTTTCTGTTGGATAAGGTACCTTAATGTATAGAGGTTTGGGTACCTGTAATTATATGATGCATTATTTACTCAAAGTTACATATGAAGCTAAGGATTCAGGACTCGCTGACTTTTGATACTAACTTGTTTTTTGTCACCTGTTCCCATTACAATCAGAAGTACTGAGGGGAAAATAATCAGCAAAGCAGCCTTTAAAAAAATCTATCAGAAACTAGGAAAACTTATTGGGTTTTAATAGTTTCTTAAATTTGTTCTAACTTTAATAAATCAATTTTTATATTTTATGATTCTGAGGTCCTCATTTATGCAAATACATGATTTGAAAAGACAGTAAACTGAAAGGAGAAAAGAGTAAATAAAATTTTGGGAAGAACAGTGTTTTATTGACAGCAACAAACAGGCTTTTATCTATAATTTCTGTACCGATGAGGCTTTTGGCCAAAAGTTCCAGGTTTTCCGAACTTAGGAAAATTAAGGTTCTGTCAGTGGAACACTGCAGATACTTTCTCACTGCTGAAATCCATCATCTAAAGAGAGCAATTGTCCAGCAGGTGTGTTCAGAACAGAGCCCAGATTGACTCACTGCTGACTCTGTGGTCTTCAGTCTGCATTCTCTTGTGATGAAGTTGTGTTCACAAGCAATAGTGCTACCACGCTGAAGTCCTCAGCCTGTGGCTTTTAAGAGGAAATGTTTCTGGTGCAAAATTTCAATCTAAAATACCCTTTTTATATATAATGTCATTGAATTTGTTCCCAGCATAAATGATATATTTCTCATTTTCCTGTGGGAAAGATGATTATTGTAGAGGTGAGAATATGGTGATCATCACCTCCACCCCCCACCCGCCCCCCTTTTATCTTTGGACTTTGTATAAAAATAAGATACCGTTGGTGCTGTGGGCAAGTGTGAGACCACCAGCTAATTTTGCATAGCCCACTGAACAGTTAGATGGGAATTGCTCTTCAGGGTGTTCTCTTTGACAATAAACAGAAGCCTCAAGTCTGTGTTTGGCTGCAGTTCAAAAAAATTACTAAGGAATCCTACACACTTATGTATATGAATACAAGCAATTGCACATTCCCATACAGTAAGCTTGCAACCACAGTTATTAACATTTTAAAATGAGTAAATGCAAATAAAATGACTGAGTAATACATGTTATGTTAAGATCAGCTATATGAAAAGCAAAAGGATTAAAAGTTAATTTCATCCTTTTTAATTCAAGGGACATATAAATGGCATTCTGGGTAGAGTCAACTCCTCTTTTATCAGTCCTTTGATGCTGCTTTCTCACTGATTCAGTTGTTCAAATGCTACCTACATAATAAAATCCTGAGTTAATTTACTAAGATTTTACACCAGTGCAAATGAAAGAAGGGAAAGTGCTAAACAAGGCAATTAGCACTCTGTTTAGTGCACTCCCAAAATAAATGTAGGCAATTTACAATTTGGCAAATGGCACTCTATCCGGATCCAAGTCATTTCAGCCTAGGGGGTTGGTGCAGTTCATTAGGGGTGAAGGGAAAGGGTCTTTGTTTTGCTTTGCTTTTTAACTATATGTATATATATACACACATACAAATACACACGTTGCTATTAAGGTCCACCCCGTTTTATAGCACAGCAACAGTTGTGACCCCTCCTGGGGTTATTAGGATTTCTGGTGGAAAAATGTCAAGCTCTGTGCTCACACTGTCCACATAAATGACCTAATTTATGGTGATAACGCTCTTTCCAAAGTGAGGGATTCCAAAACTGGCAACTCACTGATAACCTCCTTTGTGGCTTTCTTGCCATGATGGTTTTTTGTGTACGTACATGTTTGTTATCACTGGAGCTGTTCAGATCAGATCCATGAACCTGGGAATGTCCTGAGTGAAATGATAAGATAAAGCACTCTGCAACTACAACTGACTCTCTTTTTAATTGACAGGAAGACTGCACTATGACTTCCATGTTTATTCTTGTAAGCTCCTTATTAATGCAAAAATAATAGCTGTTATTAATGCGGAATCACAGCCAGCATTAATATTTAAGATGTAAGAATGAAGGAGGTTAAATACGTGTTTATATTAGTTTTAAACAAAGAGCTTTGCAAAACAGTTAAGGCAAGTAATGATGACCATATTCACAGAGAGTGTCTGCGGCGTGAAATACCTGCTATGTTCTGGGGTTTAAGTACATATTCTTAGTGGGATAAAGGTCTTTGATTAGTCTTCTGTTGTCATGCCATTGTCTCTCTGAACCGCTACTGCTTCTTGCGCAAGAGAATACAGATTAAGATTCCAAACAAAATATGTCGTATACTATGATATTAGCGCTGATTTCTTTTTTTGTTTATTCAGTCTGTAGAGCTCTTTTATATAATAGATCATAAGGTAAAAGCATTCTTTTGTGCCCTCTAGCTGCTGGTTGCACAAATGAAAGAAAGAGGAAGAAAACAACCCTGTGATTATTAAATTCTCCTCATCTTTAGGGTTAAGTACCCTGGCTAATAAAGATCTCTCATGAGGATAAAGTTTCTTTCTTGGCAGCGTCACTTCCATTTAAGTAAAAATCGTTCGGATGCTTTCAGGGATTCAAGCTGTTACCTTTACATAAGGCATCTACACCAATTCTTTGTATTGTCTCTATCCTCTGAGAAAGCTGGACATTGCATTTCTTGCTTAAGCAAACTGCCCACTGAGGAGAGGCTGTGGGATCGGGCCCCTTTGTGCTATGGAAATATCTCTTTATTTCACAAGAAGGAACAAAACATGCTTATATGTTCATATAAAAATGCACTAACTATTTAATATCATTAAGCACGCTATTTCAGACTGTGACAATTCAGCCTGATCTTGTACTGTCCAATCATTAAATCCTTTGATTTCAGACTAATTTTTGTTAGCACCACATTTGGTACTGATCTTTGTAGCCTCATATTCCGAACTGTTTCATTGTCTTTGCTAGGTTATTCTACTAATACATTTATTAAGACAAATAATTAAGTTTCTGGATTCAGATTATGAATCATTACTGTATTTTTAAAAATTGTTCTCTGAACATCCTCATCACCCAATACCTACTGCATATGCTTAAGGTCTTTGAAAAATATTATGGGACAAAATACCACTGGTGGTCTTTCTGGATTCCATTTGGGTATGTGCCAATTTGGGTGTATGCAGGCTTAATTCATAGCAAAAAAGATCTTGTTTAGACAGTAAGAAGAACTCAATAACTTGTAGCCACAGTTAAGCACTGGCATGGATTGCCAAGGGAGCTGTAGTGTCTCTGCTGCTGGAGGTTTTCAACAAGAGGTCGGACAAACTTGTCAGGAATAGTTCAGGTATCTGATCCTGCCTCGAGGCAGGTATGCAGTATAGATGATCTCTCCGAGTCCTTTTCAGCTAGGTATTTTTATGATTCAGTGCTCCTGCACTTTGGAGGTGAAACTACGTGCATGCCTGAATTGCATTGCCATGGGTAGAACTGTTCCTTCCCCTAAAGGCTGTACCTACATTTTGGAGACAGTGAATGACACTGATGCCCATCCCCTCCCACTCTGTGGAAGAGAAGGAGGTTTATCAGCCTCCAGGCGATCTGTCAGCAGGCTGTTCTCATCAGCCGTAAGTTTAGTGCACCTCTTCACCCTTGCTCATGATCTATTTAGGTGGACATTTTCCTTCTCAGAGTTGAACCTTACATAGCACAAAATTAAACAGCCTTTACTGAACTGTATATAATACAATAACATTCAAGCCACATCTGAATCTTATTCACATCTCAGAAAAGAAAAGGGAAAACCCCTTCCTTGTGGCATCAAACATTAGATGTTATTTTTGTTACATCCTTGTTATTTCATCAAACGTGGGATTGTAGAGAAATACCTGTGATCTGTCTTTGTCCCTGTGATACATATGCATCTTTATTCCTGCCTACAGACTAAATAACACTAGGAAAGGACCATGTAAGATAAAAAGGAGGAGCATAACTTCTGAAGAAACTGTTTTGCTCTGCTTCGGATTTTCCCAATATCAATTCTTTGTTTTGAATACATTTTTTTTCTGTTAAGGAGAGAAGAACTATGCTCCAAGCTAGCCTTGTGTTACAGCTTCTTTACCTTTGTCTGCCTAACTCAGCTGGTATTTAATTGGTCAGCAATAGGAGGGAAGTCTCCTTTGAGGTAATGAATATTGACTGTTTATGTTGAAATGTCACTGTGAAAAGAAAGCCCAGCACCAAAGAGGCGGAACTCAGTGTGAGAGTTTCAGACACAAAGGAGACACCAGCAAAGCACAGGCATTGAAAAGCAAAGCAGCTGAAATTCAAAGAAAAGATGAAACAGAAATGGTCTACATGTGTGGGAATTTTAAGCTGTCAGTTGACAGGTGAAGAAGTCATTATTCCACCTGTTAGAACTAAGTGTAATTGCTTGTTTTTCCTAAAATAACACAGAGGCCGTGACTCATAAATATTTTAATTGAAAATTCATTTAAACTTATTTGCAAATACTTTACTTTTTCTTTCAAGGTAAGTGGATTAAACTCATTAGCCAATTTCTCTACATGTGAGAAAGAAGGTACTGCATTTTCTGTGTTGTGTTGGGTATTAGATAATCAAATCTTCTATTCAACCACCTTTTTTCGAAAAAGAACTTGAATAGCAACTTTAGAGTTTGACGTGCGAGTTTACCATCCATTCTGTAGCACTCATTGATTTAGAATGAATAAAGGCTGTCCTCCAGCAAACAATCTTAGCATCAATCCACTGCATGATGTATTGCCTGGAAGTTTTCGCTGTTACATAAAAGCTGTCCTTTGTTTCTAGTTGTGTAATAAGAAACTACACTGCTTGTATGAAGTTCTGATATATTTTGAGCCATTTTTTGTCTACATGGTGTGGAGAAGCCAGCCAGCAGGTTTCTGGACTCCATAATTGAGTTTGGATTCTTGAACCCACTGTTCTTTCACCTGTCTTTTTTTTTTTTTTTTTTTTTTTGTGGTGACCTCTAGTGAACTCTGCTGAGTAGTTTTTGCAAAGCTGACCCACTGCTATGGAGCATAACCTCAAGTAGTTCCATTTGGTTCATCTGAGTCCTTTAGTATTAAGACTTGATACACCATGGGTTTTTTTTATTTTTAATGTAAACACTGACTGTTGTTTTGGGTAAAATTTGCTACGAAGTAGTTTATGTAGTATCTTCTGTCTGAGGATCTTAATGGATTTCAGTCAGGGACCGGGCTCATCATAGTTATAGATATTGTTTTTAAAACCAATCAATCTTCTTTTTAGATCTTCTCCTATCTGATTTTATATTCTATATTAGTAAATGCCACTAAGCATCTTTGGGAAAGCAAGAGTAAATAAAGAAAAGCTCTTATAAAACAGTGTGTCTAAATCAAAATGTAGTGCAAACATATTTTGTTTTTTCTGTGAAAAAACTGCTCAAAAACTTAAATCAGATCATCTCAAATATACCTTCATAATAAAAATAATAGTTTTTGTTTTCAAGCAGACAGGAAGATTGCATGAATGGTGCAAATATTCCTTCAAAAATCTGAGCCTTAATTTGCAAATCTCCATTTTAGTTTTGGCACTTAAAATATTCATGTGGTGTTTTTTGAAATGTTCCCTGATTCAGACGAGCATTTGAATCCAGTAGGCTTTTGTTTTTTATTTTCTCTTGGTGAATCATTGAACAATTTCTGCCTTAGCTTCAATCTGGGCCCATTCACACAATGTGTCCATCTGAGACATCCTGCAAACAGTGGGCTGCTTTAAATAGAAAAGTATCACCAGGACCTGGACTGTAAGCAAAACATTATTAAATGGTTTAAACATGTAAGAAACATCTGGAAAGAGGTGAGCTGAATTTTGTTACCACTACCATTTCTATACAGTCAGCAAAGGCTTTGAAAGTTAATGCTTCCCACAGCCCAGCAGATCCCTCAGCTAGAGGACTGCCACCTCCCACAAAAGTGATGATGATGAGGCAGTACGGGTATGCCTGCTTTCAGCCAGCAAAGGTAAACTGACCGCATTTGGTATTTGTGGGTTTTTGGTTTTTGGTTTACAACCCAGCCCCCCCACCCCGCCCCCCCCTGCTCCCCCCAGAAGCTTCCAATGGCTTCAGGAAACTTTTTGTATGTCTGAAGAGCAAGCTGCTTTCCACTTGCACTGAAAAACAGCCCTCACATTACTTGAGCCTCCTAATTGGCTCTCCTGTGCATTAAAAATATATATGTATATACTTTGGGAATAATCCAACTTAGTGGCAAATACAAAGCATTTTTATCAACTGAAATGCTGTAGCTAAACATACAAATCAGATACCTTTGCATTAATTCTCCAGCTTGGAGCAATGAATGGGCTACGCTAGCATCCAATATCCTCTCTTTGCTGTTTATTCCTTCTCTTTTTGTAAAACATATTCTTACGTGTTTATTGTCTTCTTTTTTAAAATGTTTGAACTTTTCATGATTAAGGTCCTCAAAATGCTGACCTCTCCAAAAAACTGCTTATTTCATATCTTGCTGGGTCATTCCAAAATACTTAGATTTAGACTTCTATTACTTTGTTTTGATTGTGCATCTCTACATAAATAGACGATAACATCTTTAGTCACAATTCTGTGTTATGCTTGAACTCTAACCTGTGACATTCACCTAGCTCGATCTAACAAGCTTTGTGCTCCCTGTCCAGATGAAGAGTGATACTTCTTCATTAGCAAGATCAGTTTCACCTTTAAAAACCCTTTGCTTCCCGTTTGCATTAAGCCAGATTGAGATGTCTTGGGTCATGATGACATTTCGAGAGTATTCAGAAGCAAAAGAGGAAGTCATTACATCTGCAGTTCACCTGCAAAGAAGATGTCATTAAAAGAGGAAGCAAAATGAACCCCTGTCAACTTGTTAGGGCCCAAAAGGTAATTCTGCCATCATATATGGAGCAGAATATGATACAGAATCCTATTATTACTGACACCAGATAACTTGCTGGTGTAAAAGGTTCTCTTTTCCAGAAAAGTTCAGGTGATACTAAATTTATTAATGTGTCAGTTTGAGGAGATGTGATGTCATTTCTGTTGTCTGCAGGGATGAAAACTGGAGTGTCCTTGCTCCTGTCAACACACTATCATCTTAATTTCTTTTACTGTGCACCTCATTGCCATCCGTGGGGAGGAGAGCAAGGGATGAGGGTGAAGTGTCAGGGAAGATGCCTTTTTAAAAAGAACTACTAATATTTGACGTTTATAATTTTAACCTGCTTTTTTTGCAAAACAGAAATTTATTACATCAACATTTCTGGTGAATGGTTGGCCTGGTCCTGCCAGGGTCCTACTCATATGAGTTGAAGCTTTACCTGATGGTGTAGATTTACAGAATCAGGATTTTGGTCTTTTCTATTATTCCTCAGTTCAGAAAGTATACAGGTTATTTTCTTTTCTACTTGATACAAAACCTTGTAACTGCATTCCACTCCAGAGTGATTGGAAGGATAGTTGAAATTTTCAGACTATAGAGGTATATGATACAGTTATGCAGAAATACTGACAGAAGCACATCTCGGGTTATTAATTTAGACTGGGTAAAAGTCCGAGTCGTGTACATTATTTCAAATAATGTGGCTTTGGGTTTTTTTGAAACGAAAACTGGTATCTTCTTGAAAGATCCTGGTTGTAGAAAGAAGCTAAAATCTTTGTCTGTTTTTAACAAATAGATAATCACTTTTCAGCTGTACTGCATAAGAATACTTTCATCCTAAAACATTTTCTCTGCCTTCTGTATCGGGAGATACAGAGCAGCTGAAGAAACTAATCTGAACATTTTTAATGAAGATGGTATTACTAAAAGAGAACATTTTCCAGGTGAAAAACATTTTATCTTGCCCACTGAATGCAATCTAGAGTTTTTGTATGAACATTGTAGTAACAGGAAATATTTTCTTTCAGTTCCAAGGTGTCGCAAGCTGATTCTGTGCAACACATTTCAATATGGCTATTGTAACAACTCATCTGATACTGATCTTAATGGATTTTTGAACTGCTAATATTTCAGATTTGAACTGTGTGTACTTCAATTGATGATCTGAGCATTCCACAAATACCAGAACTAGCATGTTTACTGCCCTGCAGTTGATTGATATCTTCTAATGAAGAAAGCACCTGGAAAAATGATAAAGGAAAGTTACTAATTGGTTTAGCTTAGGTCAGCCACTTCATATTTTATAAATGAGGAAACTTTTAAGGAATTGCTGCTGGAAGCCATCTGCTAACTAAATAAAAATGAATGATAATCATCAGGTTCCACATGCCGTTTACAGAAAGTGTAATCAGGAAAAAAAATACAGCTGCTTGCTTCGAAGTAAGAGCAATGTAGGAACTCTAACTCAAAGCCCTTAATAATTGTCTATGTAATACGAAGTGTTAATTAATTTGGTATACACGAACCTGTCAGCAGTTTTGGATGCCTTCACTATATGTCAGAGAGACTACTTGTGGTCACTTTTAAAAGCTGCCAGTAGAATTTACAATAGCAAATAATGATTTATCATTCCTTCCAGGACATCTGATGTTTCTGTTCCCAATTCTGCTTTCCTCCCTGTCATCCCTTTTCCAGTTAAGACCGTATCTGGCTGGGAAACGTCCAGGGTGTATGTATTTCTCTTATATTGTGCATAATTTTGCAAGTCATTTTGTTTCTTGTCTTTTCTAACCTCCTTAGTAACCTATCTAAACAACTCTCAAAGGAAAATGAGTCAATCAGGAAAGAGACAGCCCTAGTGCCAAAGCAAAAAACCATAGAAATAAAATGAAAAAAGTAAAAAGCTTTCACTTCGGGAATGCAAGTACAACTTTGGGCCTTGCTCCTTGAGAGACGTACACGGTGTTTTAATTTATTTCCACTGCCTGTGCAATTCTATTGAATCTGAAAGGCTACTCATGTGCATAAAATTAAGCACACTGAAGAATGTGGGAATATGTCTAGCTACATTTTAAAATGAAGAATGCTTCATAAACATAATAGTATGAGGTTCCTCTTGGTTTGTAACGTCAAAATAAAGACCTGCAGAAAATCTATACGCTGTTTTATACACGTAAATGCTGGAAACCATATCCTTCTATAATAAGGGTCCATACTGTCTACCATGTTGGCATGGCAGTCCTGAGAAGATGAAATTTCCTTCACCATCAAGGCATACTTGCTTCCTGCATTAGTAGTACTTTGCTTGGTTGCATTATGTGCAGCAGGCATAATTTACTCTGGACCATTCAGAACAACTCAGTTTAAGTGATGCTGGGTGTTTTGTCAGGGTGACAAAGGGGAATTACATTGCTCCCATATATGGTAGACAATGCATGGACAACATATAATATTCTCTGTGGGTAAAGTTCATTTCTGGGCAGAAAGCCAACAAAAGGCTCATGCACCACTTAAGTCCCACGTAAACCCTATTTTGAAGGCTTAATAGTACATAGGCCCTGTTCTGGCCTCTTGCCCAGGAGTGAATTTTACCATGTTAGCATCCCCTCTCTCTGCGTGCAAAGGGGGAAAAAGGGCAAAGCTTTTGTGCTGGGCAGTGAACTTATTTCTGGAAGACAACACCGGTCTCCTCTACTCTAAAGAAAGCAACAAATCCATAGAACACCACCTATCCTGGTTTGTGGCTAATCCACCTTCCCTGATGTAGCGAGAGGTTACATTGTGCCGATGGTTCTGCCTTACAGAGCCAGGAGCCTCTGCCTTACGGCTGACACGGGGCTGGGGCTGACATTTCTCTCTGTCTTCTGCTGTCCTCTTCCAAGCTTGGATTAATGTTACCTCTGTGGCGAGCATTAGGAAAATTAGAGAATTTTATCTCTGTCATTTCAAAGATTTCTGAGATCGCTATTCATCTCTAGCCTATAATCTAGAAGGGAAACTAATGCATCCTTACAGCTCCATGCCTGTATAGGTGTTTTCTGTTTCAAGATCTCGCTGTACACATGTGTCCAAATGACTGTTCTACCATCACTGAATAGGATGAGATGACCTATTGCAACAACACGCTATATGAATCATTTTCTCTGTTTTCTGTGTTAATTCATGTTTAAATGCACGGTGGTACGAAGTATATTAAATGATTCGTAGGAAATAATTATTCATGATTATCATTAGCTTTGTATTTTGACCTCATGTATTGTAGAGTTCTGTGCAAAACTCGGGGCTTAAGGTACTGTTTACTTGCAGACAGTTATAAACAGAACCCCTGAAGTATAAGATTTCATGTTAAAGATGAACATGGTCAGTCTGTCTTTCAGCTTAGGCTTTGTGTATGTTATTCCTCTTTTAATTAATGAAAGCTCAACATGGAGAAGTATTATGAGATATGGCTTTCTGTGAGTAGATTCCAACCCATACTGATTAAGTAGACTGGAAATCTTATCTCCTGATCAGATTTTTTAAAAGTGCATTTCCTTCCTAATTAGCAAGCAGAACATGGAACACAGTAAGTACAGAGTCTCCTTTAATAACTAATTTATTTTTATTTTAAAAACAGAATACTTTAATGATTTACTTAGAATACCTTTTAGAGATCATTTAAAAGACAGAAGCTTATGCCCATTAAAACCAGAACTCCTCTCTGAAAACTGACTTTCTGTCACCAAAATGCTTGCAAGGTTCTAAAAATATTTTGACACATTTTACTTTTCAGTCATTAGAAAAGGATTTTTTGTACATATTCTCTTTGTGTCTTCATTTCCAGAATTGTTTTTAATTAAAAAAAAAAGACTGTTTTGTTACAGTGGATCATTTCAACCCACAAAATATCCTATTGTGCTTGCTATCAAAACAAACAGGTGCACACAGCAGCATGCACGGTATGCAGTGCAATTGAGCAAACAGTTTATGTAAAGATTTAAGCTCATCTGAACAATGTGAGCTCAAGTGATATGAATTGAAGCCAAGTATTCTGGCTGAAGGGCTCAGTTCCGAGGGGCTCTGGATGGAGCCCAGAACCTGTTGATCCTTTGTAGGGATTGTGGGCACTTTATACCATGTGAAAGATGACAGCCTCTGTCAGGTTTAGTTTCTCAGTTTGAAATACCCACGAATTTTTGTCCATAGGAGGGCTACTTTTCTGTTGAAACACCATGTTCCCTCCTGTCCACATATGAAAAACTTTTTCTGTTCAGATGTCTGCAGAGGTTTCATGAGATAGAAAGACCTGGAAGCTAAAATCTGCTAAAAGGCAAAGAAAAAATGACTAGACATTCAATAAAGATATCTGTGAAGTTCTAGGATGTTTCAGTTTCTGGTGTAGTTGGCCTTTATGGATGATATAATTAATTTATTTTTATTCCTCGACAGCCAAGGTACCCAATATGAAATTTTCATGGAGAAAACACACTTTACAGCAATTGCATGACTTTCCTTACTACAGCCTCAGAGTTGTGAGGGTAGGGAAAAGAAGGGACTGTGATATAGTAAAATTCTTCTTACTAAAAGGCAAAGCAACCTGTCCTTTACTGACAGTGTGTTGTGTGGCCGTCCATGAATATTTCATTAATGCTGGGCTGGGGCCACTGATTCAGTTCAGACTCCCAATTAGCACTCTGCACCTAACTGTCTGTTGTTATCTCTTTTTACTCTGCTGTGATGTCTTCATTTATCTCAAGTGGATGGTTCCTTTATGTCTCACCCTTCCTACCCTTCTGCTCCCTTTCATGATACTTTGATGCCTGTAAGTTCTTATGTCCTCATCCTGCAATGGAAGGAGCTGCTTGCCAGGAATCCCTGGGAACTCTCTGGGGAAGCAGTCTGTTGCCTTTGTCTCATTGTCCCATGGACATCCTAATCATAACAGCAGTAAACATTTGCCTAGCCTGGCCTGTGATGTTACTTCTTTTACATGCCGAATACCCTGATTTCTCAGATGGCTGAGAAATCCTTCCATCAGCTATTCCTTAGTACTTCCTCTGTGTGAACAGTCACCACATACTGTTCTGGCTCTAAGGTAGATTGTAATCTCTTCTAGATAAACTAGGATCTGTATTTTTTCTGAGGAGTGCTATGCCCACCTTTAGCACAATTTCTATTAACAATATAAACTCATTCTGGCCACATGCAGTCCAGAAGATCCTGGACACATTAAAAGGTGACTCTCCCAGGGTCTGGAGATGTGGGATGATCCAAAGGGAGTTGTGGTATATGGTGGTAGTAAGTGGCTTCACATATTTTTGATCTGAAATTGTTTGAAATGCTGAAGTAGTCTGAACAGTTTTGTTCCAAGATATTAAAAATATTTGAATCCCTGCAGCTCAGGACTGATTCAGCAAGTATGAATGCCTCCACCTTGAAGTGGAGCTGGAGAGTGGAAGAAGTGCTTTTCAAGGTGAAACTCCTGAGTAGGCAGTATCATTTTTCCCAATTGACAGTTACAGTTTGGTGATCCCAGACTTCTACATGTGAAAATCCTTGACCATTAAAACATAGTTACTGACTCAATGAAGGACAAAACATGTCTGCTTCCGATAGGCAGGTGACTTCTTATCTGTTAGCCTCTGATTCTAGATGTTCATTACAAAATTTTGACTATGTGTACATGGACAGGTACAGCTTTTGGGGACAGATGGTTCTGTTTTGTTTCTGCTTCCATTATTTTTCATTCTATTATCTGAGAAAATCTTATATTGCAAAATATGTTTGTATTTACTTAGATACTATCACATGGTATGTGCATGTTGTGTGTGAAGGGTCTTTATTTATCTACAATCTTTATATAGAATGTAATGAATCTCCGTAAGAGGGTAACATGAAGAAAAGTTTTTTCCTTGGAGAGCTGTATTGAGAGTTGTAAGGTTTATTAGATAAATTTAATCTCATAGACATTTTGTGAATAATTCTCCATGGGCTGGTTCCTTCTGGGTCCTTGCTTTTATTTCCAGTAGTCGAAGTATTAATAGGGTTAAAGGTGCTGGCATGGTGAATTTATGGTCGACATCTCACAGTCCGTTAAAGCAAGATCACTAATGGGTGACCTTGAGGTTCGACCGTTCCAGACTCAGGAAGATCAAGTCTCAGACCCCTCCTGCAAGTGCTCTGACCTCTCCATTCTTCCCCTCTATGGCCTAACCTTTCACTCACTGATCTTTGACCAAATTATTAAGCAAACACCTGCTTAGGTCTCTGACCAAAGACTGTAGACCAGGAGAGCTACCATAATTTCATGTGAATTAGCTTTAATAATAACAATACTAGCCTAAGGAGAAAATCAGAGGGTAGGTTTACAGTAAATAATCATGCTGCTACAGAGCACATACAGAACGGACCCTTCAATAGCTCTTACCTACAGTAAATCAATGCTAATCTATTTGACTGTGATAATAACGGCTTGTCAGCAGATACAGTTTCTTTATTTGACTTGACTAGGACAATGACTAGGTAAAATTTATTTCCTATTACTAAAGCAAGACAAAGACTAAAATTAATCCTTTGATGCCAAGGATTTCCCGTTGGTAATAACACACAAACTGCATTAGTGTTCAACACAGTTGCTAAGAGTAACAGGAACAGAAAAAAGGCTGGAAAGTATCTGATGATGTCAGATATTAAGCTTGTGTAATGTTATTTTGAATTATAAATGGAAAGAATGGTCTGAATTTCCCCAAATTTCCTTGGATTGCCTGGGTTTTTTTTGGCTCGTGGTGTGATTTTACAAATCTGCATCATCTGAGATTAACTCAAACCTGAGTAGTTCTAGTGTATGGATTCCTCCTAACTAAATTGACCGGGAAATTTTTTAAGACTTTAATCCCCAAAAGTAGTAGAATCTGAATTATTATACAATAATAGCAGACCCATAACAGACCAGCATAATTTACTAGAGGTTTTTCAGTTTAAGTGAATGCAGTTATGAACACATGCTTACTCACAGCTAAGTTTATATGCTAGCTAACAACATGTGCTGGCAGTAACCTGTGTGAGTGAGCCAGGCGTTTGCAAATGTAAACTTAATGGTCCTATGCAAAGCCCATCCTTTACCTCTCATCTTAAAGTGAATTACGAAGATAGTTTATTATTGGAGGGGATGAATTTAACCTTTAGGGCTTTTAACAGGAGAGGAAAATGAGATGAACTGGATGAGGTTCGGTTACAATATTAAGAACAATTGAAGCAAAGCTGCCTGTAGTTAGTGGATGCTATCTGATAGAACTCTTTCAAAGATGTACAGCTCTAAATACATGAATCAGTTATGTGGGACCCATTTTGGAAGTCAAGTAGTTTTAGTACCAATCTAAAGCCCACTGGAGTTAGAGGCTTTTTACTGACTGCTGGGGCATTGCATCAGGTCTGTCTTTCACCACGTACGCAGAATGACTACTGAAAGATTCCCCCCTCCCCGTTCATCTTGAATATGCACATATATGTTTTTTAACTATCTGAAGAAGACATAAAAATATCACTGATCTAAATAATACTTTCAAAAGTAAATAGTAGCTGTCTTTATTTTCTGTTCACTTGAATGGCTTTTACATTACTCTGTGCTCTTTTGATCTTTTTTCCCGGATGTTGGTTGTCCTTCCTGAAGATATATGGTTATATTTTCATTAGTAGAATAAAATGTTGTTAACAATATTGTGAATTAAATTAAGGACAACTTAATATAAACCCATCTGCTGCCTGTGAACCAGTGTTAAATGTTTGTTTTATCAATGCATACTGTTTCCTGTGTACAGTGTTATTCTGATTGACTATCCAAGTTTAAACTGATGTACATAGATTATTATTTTCCATTTTCTGACTAGATTAGTTGTAAGATTAAACATGGTACAATTGGCTATATAATGTCATGGAGTACATGCACGTATATGCTTGAAAACATACGTACTTTGCTTATAGATATTCACACCTAGAGAGGGCTACAGAAGCTTTACAGGAGGTCCCGAAAAATATAAGTCAGATAACTAGGAGTCTGTTGCATAAAATCTGCACTGGCTGGTACTATGTCCTTAAGCAAAATTGTTGCCCTCTTTTTTGGAGAAAAGAAACAGAATTACTTATGGTGAGGTACTGGTTTGAGAAAGGAGGTAAGTTAAAAGATAATCAATATTCAGTAAAAAGTTACAAAGCAAGCGCTCAAAAGAGTAGATGGATTTTAATATGATGTTTATTTGAATGGTCTTGCTTTACACAACCATTAATTAGTGAAACACAAGACCAGATGATTACAGCACAACAGAGGTGTTTAGTGAAACACGTTGCCTACTTCTTTTCCTATTTGTCAGTATACAAGGTCAAATTTTGCCCAGATTTGCACAAATGCAGCATCACTGAAGTAATTTGCTGCCTTCAGTCATACCAGGCAATTCCTCAGATGATGAATTTTTCCATTTCATGAAAAAATACACATAGTCGAGAGCTTGATTGAAAGGCCATTAGAACCAGTCCAAGTCTTTTCCTTTGACTACAGTGAGCTTTGAATCAAATCTTGTATGTTTGTGAAATGTCCATAAGATATTTGGCTGCACATCAATCTATAGTATGAGATACTGTATATTTGTATTTTATTAATATAAAACTAGTTGACATTTTTGCTGTAAGTTTAGCAGAAAAATATGTTAGCAGTGCTTAATGTGGGTCGGATTTGGATCGTAGGCATGTTGGAAATTACACAAATATGAGAAAAATACTAGTCCAGAAAGCCTTCAAATATTTTTTTTTTTCCCATAAATGATAGCATCCCCTCTTTGTTTAGAAATAAAAGGGAGAATTTATCAATATAAAAATTAAAGAAATCATGTTAATATATAAGTTTGTTACTCATCTTTAATGTAGATGTGGGCAAGTTTTACTGGAATGTACTTTCAGTTCTTTGTTGTTTATATCCTTCTGATGCATCAAGTAGTTAAATTTATAAAACCAGGAAATGTGTGTGTGTTTGTGTGTATGTGTGTGTGTTGCAGGACGTGTTAAGGAAAGGTTTTCATACAATAGGAAAGGAAAACAAATATGTTTTTGCTTTTGTTTATACCTGCTTCTAGTGGTTAAAGGTGGCATTCTTTCACCTATAAGAATAGAAAACATTTAAATATAACATTATAAACCAAGGAAATATGAGGTGATTTTATTTGAAGAATGAGCTAATTTTGTTCTTACTGGTAATTCAAGCAGAGAATGGTTTTAAGATACCACTGCAGGTAACGGCAAAAGGAAAGTAGGTGCTCTGGCATATATAAGATGGCAAAAAGAGAGGAATGCACATCAGTCAAAGGCATCAATAAATAAAGCTCTTTTTCATATGTAAATGGGAATTTCTAAAGTAAAGAAGGTATTGTTTTATAAACAGTGAGATAATATTCTTGAAAAAGGTTACTAGTGATTACATAAGTTATCTTTTCCATAAAGAAGTTTAGAGCTCATAGTTGCTCTTTTCATTAAAAAGGCTTTTCATCTAGTCTCATGCAGAAAGCCAAGCTCTGCATTTTAATTAGAGATAATAAATAATTATATCACTTAGGAAACTGAAACTACTGAAGTCTTTTTTGTGACGCAGTATAGCTATATATCTCTCTAAATATATAAGTATATACATCCAGCTTTAGAATCACAGATCACATTAAAGGATATAATATAATACCTATATAACTGAACAATATTCATGTCCTTTTGACAAAGGGCAAAACACCTTTATATGCTTGCAGCAGAATAAAGCATCTTGAAATCTGACCAGCCTGGCCAAAATATTAAGTGGCCTAGGTATAAATGTAAATAAAGACAACCCCACCACCCTGCCCCAAAAATATTACTAAACTAAGGAAATACCAGGATTTTAGTGGGGAATATGCTCCCCTCGATGTCAGCAAACTTTGGATGAAGGGCTGCCAGAGCAAGAGTATGGTGTTGGTTTTAAGGCAGCTACTTCAGCTCTAAGGGCAATGCTGGACCCGCCTCTCTCGTTTGAGCTTCTGAGTGCAAATTCCTCTTTTTTTATTATCACACACAGGGGCATCTTCTCTGCGTGAAATTAGTGCACCAGAGTCAAGGGCAGAAAAAAAACGCAGACACAGACTTCCCCAACTTATACACCCCACAGGGACCAGCCGATGTTGAAAAAGCAGAGAAGTGAGCCATTAAAGTCGGGTGTGGGATTGACACTGACCTAGGCCTGCCATCCGGCATTGTCCTGCCATCTGCACAGATGTGAACTTTGCCTCGAAAATTTGGCTTCTCAATTAACATGTCCAGCTGGGGGAGAATTCCGTCATTTGCCTAATATCATTATTGCCACTGCTCTGACATATTAATATTAAAAATATATGTGAACAGATCAAGGATTTGCCTAAGCACTTCTCTTTTTATTTCACATAATAGGCGGGAGGTGAAAGAAGACACAATATAATTTGAAAAGCATAACCCTGATTAGGCAGTGATTGGTACACAGCTAGAGCTTACATTTAAAAACATTTTCATTATTAGCAGTGCCTGTCAAATACAGTTCTTTTTTTTTTTTTTTTTTCCCTGTTGTGCAAGTAGATGCAAGGTCATGTGATGTTTTGAGGTTTCAGTAAACAGAAAGTGAGTTATAGCTTACCAAGGTATTTGCAGAACAGACATTTTAAGATGGTATTTTTGCAAGCAGACTTTCTTTTTTAATTAGTGATTTTGTGAAAGCTGGATGCAGGCTCCAGTAGCATTCTTACAGTGTGGTGAAACCAGTGACTTTGCTGGGAACTGGGTTAGGCTTTAGAATAATGAACGAGACCTTAAATATTGGAAGCTGGAGAGACTGGAGATAGACGTTTCTAAAGCCTGGCATGATGCAGCTCCTCCTAAGCTCAAAAGTGCTTTAAATGGATAACTAATAATAGCATTATATTTGTTTCCTGTCCCCACTAGAGAAAATAACACTTGTTCCATAGCCCCTCCAGCATTATGCCGTATGTAACATTGTGCTGCATTCAAAAAATGCTTCTAACATGAAGAAGTCACCTTGAAAATATTCGTATTCTGCCTGCCTCTGAGTCCAGGGTTGTTTTCAGCCTTGAGCCTACAAACGTGTGTGTACTTGCTTACTTTTTATACCTCAGAGTAATCACATTGAACTCTCAACAACTTGTGAGTAAATTTAAATCTACCAATAACTGAACACATCTCTGTAAAATCCATAAGCTCCTTTGAAAATTACTACCTTAACATGTTTGTAAAAGGTGGGAATTTTCAAAAACATCTCAGTTGCTCATGCATGCAAACATCAGTCGTTTTTAATAAGCTCCCATACTACCTAACTCACATAGGCATTTCTGAAAAAAACCCCACTAACTATTCCTTTTCCTACAATATGGAGTTTTTCTCAGGTGTTTCTATATGATTTCTAAAGTTAAGGGTAATTCGCTGCTCCGTTCTAATGAGGCCTTTCAGAGCTAGATGAAATGGTGCAAGTTTCCAGACACTAATGTGAGTCTTTGTGTTGAATTTAATTATTCCTGGTCTTGTCTTAAATCAGCGTCAGTGCAAAACACAGATGAGAACTGAGACTTCCATTAACAAAAGGCTCTGAGGATTAAATATTTTCCTTAAATGCATTGCATACTTTTATCATAACAAAACAGGGCTGTGTTGTCCCTTTTTGAAGTATGCTTGTCTCTGATTTAATCTTAAATTAAAGAAATTCTAAGTCCTTATATTCTAGATGGAGTGGAGGACCTGACTTATGGCAACTCCTCTGTCTGTTAACCCCAAACCAATGGAATTGTTCCCAAAGTTTTTCCACGCAGTGCATTAGTGACACTGCAACATCTTCTCAGAGCATTTTTAACCCTATTTAATGCAATGTATAAACAGGAATAGAAAAAAACCAAAACAAAACAACCCCCAAACCAAAACAGAATAGCAGCAGGAAGCAAATGCCTTTAAGATACTGGCTGTTGAGAGCAGAAATTCAGTATCACTGTTTCTCCAAACTCCAACCTCTTGGAAGTTCAGAGTGCTGCTGAGCACATCAAGTCATAGGCTGCGAGGAGGTGAGAACAGCTGATAAACACGTGGCACGTTCCCAGCAAGGCAGTCTGTATCTCTGGGGTGTTTGTGTGGCCTTTTGTGACTGGAAATGTTATAAGTGTTTCAAGCTGGTTTTAAATCTTGCCTGAAACATGCTGGATTTGCTGTTGGATCTCCTCTGTAGACTTGTCCTGCTGAAGCTGTTGTTGGGTGGACCAGTGGTAACATGACTGAGTGATCTGCTGCTGGCAGGGAGGCTTCTCTGGGAGATAGACACTGATTTTTTCAGAAGTGTGTAGGCTGAGGATGTCCTCAGACATTTCCCTCCTCCCCTCTGTGATCTCTTTTCCCTTCTCAGTGAGAACAAATTTACCAGAAATGCTTCAAGCCTGGTTTTACAGCATTTGCAGCTCTTTTCTCCCTCCAGTGTTGTGTTTCTTTGGGAGGTAGATGATATTCCTCTGTTGTTGGGTTTATTTCCCCTTGTGAAAAATAAATCTGTTTTCAGAAATGCTTCAAATACTTTCCTGTGAGCAATTCTGTCTTCTGCCTTATGCCCCAAAGGCACTCTGAGCTGAGCTGATTTAAGGATTTTGAAGGAGGGCACTGGAAATGTTGATACACAATATAACTCTAAGGCACCTTCTTAAGTGTATGCTAAAAATGGATTATGGCTTTTATTCTTTACTCACACTTCATCTTTCCAAATGGCTGATTACAATTTTCATCTGTTTATTTCAACGTCATGAAGCGGGCATCCTGTGTCTGCTGTCAGCTTCTACTACTACTAGGATTGCAATCGCACCACTGAGGTCCGCACTTCAGAACAACCCAGGAGCTGGTCTGGGGTTTGGCACCATGTTGACACACAAAGCCTGGTCCTCAGGGGGTTTGAGTATCAATCAGTGCAACTGAAGGTGAGCGAGCCCAGGACTTATAAATGCTGTCCATCTCTGTAGTAAAAATAAAGCCAAAATGACCGGAAATTCCTGGAAATGTAATTTGTACATTCCTGCTGTTGCCATTTGCCATGCCAAAGGAGGATCCTGAATAATTTTATTGACACAGGTGAATCAGGCCTGAAAAATTATTAGAAAGGTATTTAGGATGTGACTTACATGAATTCTGATTGCTAGTCGTCAAAGCAATCCTTCAATAAACCAGATAGTTGCATTTGGTCTCTTCAGGTACTTAAAGGTAAGGCTGAGATTATAGACCTTGGCCGAGAATGCTGCAAATTCTGCTCTTACAATATCATTACAAAGTGAGTTACCCATGTTTGCCGCAGATATTTATGCTAAATCGTCTAGAATGTTGTGGGATAAGCAATGCAATGACAACAGCACATGCGTAGAAATGACACCTTCAGATTTAATAAAAGTTACAGAAGTTAAAACTGAAATCAGCCTGTGTGGATCACATTTGAGGTTGGTTCGTGGAGTTTCACCAAGGTGCTGCGATATCCGTGGTGTACAGGTTACCGTGCTGATGTGTCTAAAACCAGGGCTTTTTTCTCCATCCAGAATCTTTTCTATTACCTGTTGCAGCGCAACAACAATTAACACATTTTCTCACTTTCATAGGCAGTACTTACTCGGGTAACACTTTTGACAGTTTCAAAGGCTGTAACTTCATATTTTTTTATTCTTTAGCACATGAACTTCTCTGCCTTGTTTTTGTTAAATGGAAATGCTACATAACTATTGCAAGAAGACTCAGACTGAAACTGGACCAGAAACATTAACTAGCTCAAATGAGAAATACAAACTAAAAAGCTGTCTGTCCATTTTGGGAACATGCAGATAATGTGTGTCACTTGAAATTCACATGCATTTGGGATCTGCAAAGAAAAGTAATATACAGCAATGATATCTTTGATCATCGAAAGAACTCAGAAACATAGGAACTGTGTCGAGTGTGGTTATCATCAACCCATTTTCTATTCCCAGTGCACAAATCATTTCATGTATTCTACAACCCAAGCCACAATGCTGGGCTTCAAAAGCAATTTCAGCAGCAAAATAAGGTGCTTTTCTTCAATTTTCAAGCCATTTGTATGAGGTTAGTGTTGTTTACCCACCTGGTACACTGATATTTACATACCCCTTTAAAGAAAATTGGTAGGTATGATTTATGGAGTACTGTAAGAGCACAATTTTCCATGTAGTGCACCTAATCTGAAAGGGCACTTGCAAAGGTCACTCTGGCCATACAAATACCAAGTCTTCTCTTTGGAATAAGTTAGGATATTCATTTTTCTTGGAAAATGTCAGCAGTACCCTACTCCAGGGGTTAGTTTATGCAGATAAATGCGTAAGCCTTTAATCTTAAGGCAAAAATACTCTACACAAATGTAAGAGAAGTCCATCTATCACTGTTAAGACCTGTAATTTGTTTTTATTTAAATCCCAAGCCAGGGCGGTCTGGGCAACAAAATTGTTAACATGGTAGCTCACATCTGAGCCAAGATTAAAGTATATAAACATACATCTGCTTTCAACCTGGGTGAACAATACGCCATGTCTTCTGAAAGCCATAATCTGGATTTCGAGCATCTTCAATATCTGTTCTTGTTGTGCTACTGTGAAGTCTCAGAGTGCCTGACCCCAGCATGTTAAATTGTCCAATAAGTGCACTGTGTATTTCCAGCATTTTATCTCTCAATGAAGAACAGTGACAAATGTTTTTATAGTAAACACACCATAACTAAAAAAAAGATTCATTTTCCAACTTTGGACAAAAAGGACATAAACCTAAGAATTGCTTTACATAATCCCAGTGCTATTTTTCATATGAAATATTGATTTATTTTTTTTTATGTGGGGATTGCTTTATGGTTTTTTTCCCCATTTATAATGGCCCATCTTAATCATTACTGGAAGTTGTTATTGACAACAAGAAATGCTTCCATCTTGGTTGTTAATCATATCCATGTGGGAAGTTGTTTTTATAGATAGTTTTTCATGCCTTGTTTTAAATCATGTTGCAGAAAATTTTATAATGAGGAGTCTCGGCTTTATTCAAGTTCTCTCAATAGCCAGAAACAAAGAATGCGATCTTAATGAGGTCTAGGAGATTTAAAAATGGAAATCATGTTGAAGTGCTTTTAAAAAGTGATGTTTCAAATGTCTAAAATAGGGGAACCAATACATATTTTTTTAGAAAATGCTGGTCAGTACTACTGAAATGTTTCTAGTATTTCATACTGCATAAGGATGATGGATATAGTTGGTGGATCCAAGCCTATTGCTATTGTCCTCCCTTTCCCCCCCCCCCCATTTAAACAAGGAAAGGACAATGCAATATATAGTGCTTGTGCATCCTTATTTCACATGAGCCATATTAAAAGAGGTCTGGAGGTTGTGCCATTTATTACAACAATAGGAAAGATGTGTAGTTCAAAAGAGGTGAATCAATGAATTAGGAAGCTCCTCAGGACTTGGTGCAATGCAATGGTTTGTTTTGGAAGAATAATTCTCTTTCATGTGTTGTCGCATGTGCAAAATAGGACTTTTAAATGAAATCTTAATGCATATTTCTGTTAGTTGTCTTGGATTTTCTCCCACGTGCCTTTTACCAGTTATTTCTAAAGGTAGAGCTCTTTTGTCTGCAAGGTAACGTGCAGGAAAACCTCAGAAAGTAATCTACCTGCGAGTGTGATCCTCTCAGGTCCTTAGTCACCTCGGGTGATATCCTGGTCCCTTAAAGTCAAGTCAGCATACACCTACGTATGAACACTGACATACTAATGCTGTTTAACGTTCCTCAAAATAGGGATTGACCAGTTAATAGACTGAACTACAGTACTGGCTGTGAAAATGAATCTCTATAAGATGCTTTTAATTGCAGAGAACAAGAGTTAATTTTTTTTTCTTTCTGGATTTGTGGATACTGTTGGGCTCATCTTTGGTGCTTACTTTATCTGTACACTGTTTCACTTGGAGGCGATGCACCCATGAAATGGAAATTAGCTGCAGTACCCGAAGCTCAATAGCTCTGTTAGCATATATTCACTAAGGTTAATTAATCTTGAAGTAGCTCAGCTGTTTCTACAGGATACTGAACTACATAGTTCTATCGTAAGGAAAAAAAGTCCCTATATATTCACAAAAGGTGTAGCCACAAGACAGAACCGATGTGGGGACTGAGGTGCAGGTAGCTTTATTACCATAACAGATAGTAATTAGGAATACGTGTGAACCTGTGTGAAAGCTGTGTGAAAAGGAACCCACTCGGTACTGAAAGCTATGAGTGTACCAAAGACATGAAGTGGATGAAAATAGCAGCTTAAAATAATTGTTTCATTTGAAACATTAAAAAACCCCCACTAATGATGCTTTATAGTCCTTGAAAAAATGACACTCCTCAGATTTTGGTTCTTTATTTTTCAGATTGAACTGTTCTTCTAGTCTCTGCCTCATTAGAACAAACTCTAATACAGGGAAATGAAGTCCTTCCACAGAAGAATGTAATACTGGTCAAAACAAGAAGTTTAATTTGCTTTCTATAAATACCTCTGAAAATGAGGTAGAAAAATGCTCCTGGTAGAGAATATACAACTTTCACTATGGACTGTGTTGAAATCTTCCACAGTATCTCCATATTGCCATTAAAAAAAGTAACACAAACTGGATGAGATTCCAAACAGGCGATTAGTTTGCCATTGAAGCATAACCAATGCCTCAACTAAAACAAGCAAACAAGCAGTCAAACATGTTAACATAATTTTCTATCATTTCTTTTTGATGTGGATTGGATGGAAAAAATCTGGGATGCAAGCCATGATGTAGATATTCAAAATTGATTAGCATTTTTGGACAGTGGCAGCAATTTCTGTGGTGGTGTAATTTATTTTAAACTAAAATTGATTAGTGTTTTTTTGAAAAATGTGCACCAAAATTGCTATGCAAATCAAGGTAAATGGAGCCATGAAATGATGGTAGAAAAACAAACTAGAGTAAAATGTTAGGTCAATTTAGTGAAGGCCAGTCAATATTGCAGTATATGTAAGATGACTATGAATAGTTTTCCTTGGTTTTAGATTAGAGATTTATAATTCTTGAACACTTCTCACAATATGTAAACCAGCATGTTTATGGAAGGAAGGATATTTTGTTCACTATCATAACATCAGTTATGGATAAATTAACTTTAATTCTAATGTGCATGTAACATATATTTCCACAGAAATTCCATTGTAGCTTAATGTTAATGTCCACTTTAATGTTTTGGTGACTTTAAGAATTGCCATTGCAAATGTTCAGTCAATCCCAGCTGACTGCTAGTATAAATGGATTGTATTTTTACAGCTCTTTGACTTTCTCTCTATTTCCAATACATAAAAACAATCCATACAGCAACTATGTTCTGGTGTTATCAAACACAAACAGAAAGTTATGGACTGAGTCATACCAGGGCAATTCTCAAAAGAATGAGATCCTGCAAAGGTCAGCTTTTCTTGCTCATCAATTGTTGACATTTAAACATTTATTTCAGACGTTGCTGATAATGTTTTCTGAGATAGTGGGGAAGAATGGCTGTGGTGGTATGCAATTATGAGCATAATGAAATGCAAAAATGCAAATGAGGTGATACCTGCCAGTCCTTTGGAGTGCCTTTTGTCAGAATTGCAGGCACCATGAGACTTTGATAGATACCATGTCAGTACTCATTGCTAGAGCTATGATATCTTTTAAAGAAGCATCTCTAACATGTTATCACTGGATGCTAATTAGAAGTAACCTTTGAAGATGAAAAATCCAGAGGTCATATTCTGTAAACTCTAAAACCAGCATTGAACTAATTGTGTCAATATAATTTTGCTGCACAAGCCAACATTACCTTTTTTTATGCTGCATCTATACATCAACACAGTAATATCCAGTTCAGTGACACTTAGCATCCTTTCTGCCCCATGGATTTTTTTCAAATGGTTATAACCTGTTCATTGATCATGCAGATATATTCTTGCATATTTTTTAAAAAATGTAGACATTATCCCAGGTCTTCATAACTCAGGATAGTATTAGAACAGAGGAAGAACAGTAGGACAGAGTAGATATGATAAGCTACAAATATACTGAGGCTGGAAATCAGAAGAACAAAGGAATAGGGGGAAAGTGCTTTGGTAGCATTAAGATGAGTCGTGAACTATTTTAAAGTTGTTTTTTATGAAATAGTTGCCTGCAGTAACTGGGACATGACTTTGCTGAACTAGAAGGTCCTAGGTTCCTAAACCCCCCTGTAATTTCACAGTCATATACCATACCTGCTATACAGTTAAAATGGGAAGAAAACAAATATATTTCATACTTCAGACTAGAATGATATTGTCCCTGCAGCAAGCTGGTCTGGTAATGCGGGTCTTTCAAAGCAGATGCGTTAAGTTCATCATCTGAATAATTCCATCAATTTTGTCATCCACAACTGCACTCATGGAATAATTCTCTACAAAGGAAGGCACTTAAGAAGTTCACTGCTGTTTTGAGACCAGTATTTCAGCCCATCAGAGAACCAGGCTCAAAAGTCTTTGTGGTCATTGCACTTTACAGCAATGGGTACAGATAATCTTTTGTTTCTTTGGTAGTTTAAGTGAGCGTGATTTGGAAATAATAATTAAGCAGTTGTATCCATGAGTTCTACCTGTCAGAGAGGCAGGACTCAGGCATGTGACATGTTCAGATTTTGGCTGGCTTCAGCCAGCTTGATTCACTGTTATAAATGCAGAACACATGCAAATGTCAGACCCAGAGCAGGACTGCAAGGTAAATGTGAAATAAAACAGAAAACAAAAGGAGGAAATACTTTAAAACAGTGGACTGGATTAATGAGTCCTTATACTGTTAGCTCTTGTAATTCCCCTAGAATCAGGGATGAATCAGTTCCTGAAATGATTTCTTCAAAAATTGTTTCTGTTGCCAAATGTTCCTGTGAAACTAATAAGAAAATTCCAAAGGCAAACATAGTTGTTCAACAGCCACTGAAAAAGGGGGCACATTGAGCTTAATTGCATGGAATAGCTACAGCTGTCAATACTTTATTCTCTTTTGCAGCCTCTAATGTATGCAGATTTTAAGTTTTTGACATGGAACCCTTAAAAGAATTATAATAATTTCTCTGTTTGTGGGTTGTTTTGCATACAATATATATCAGCTTTGATGTTATTTCACTAGGGAGCTAGTTGTCAATCCCTGTGCATAGTTTTTTTCCAAAACTTTTAATGTGGTTTTCTTTTATGATGTTCTCTCAGATATAAAGCTACTGTACTTTGGCTACCAACTTAATCAATCCTCACTATAATTATACTCAGCATATTATCAACTTTGTATTGCACTCAAAATTACTTGCCCCTGGGGAATGCTGCTAATAAGAATACGAAATAGATCTCAGACAAAACTTCTGTCTTTCACGTTTCTTGCAGATTTAGTTTTTGGTGGGCTATCTTTGTCACTTTTGAAATAGAAGATGCTGCCTTCTGGAAACTCCTTTCTTTCTCTGTCTTTCTTACTTGTCTGTGCTAGGTTCTAGCCATCAACTAAGGCTCCCATGTGCTGTGATAATGAAAGTGGTAGGAATTTTTAGTGTTACTGGAAGATGGTTTTGCCTCTGTCAGAAAAGCTTGGCTGCAATATAAAATCTCTATTACACCAGGACTCACTAGGTGAATTAAGGCGATGAGCATACACCTGCTACTTTAGTCCTTTTTTCTGCAGCATGTCAGTAAATTGAGCTTATAGAACTGGCAAACTAAAAAAGATTTGGGGTGAAATCCTTACTGAATTCAATGGGAAAAAAATCCATTCACTACCCTTTTTTACAGTTGCCTAAATGCAAGTTATGGAGTTCAGTAGTTTTACTGCTGTACCTTCCAGTATACCATTTCCCTATCAAATTATGACCACAGTGCACTTACCTGTGCAATTAAGATTTGTCCTGTGTAAGGATCACTGCTCTGTGTTATGGTCTGGAGAGGGATACTATGAACCAGGGCATCCTTGTGTTGGATCTGTGTCTCACCACTGTTTATTTCTAAATATGCCAGTTCAGTTCTGCTACTGGGTGTAGAGACACAAAGTCCAGCCTGTGCCTCATTCTGCCAGTTTTGTTTCTCATCCAGAAAAACATGAGCATCTTCCAGGACTGGGTTCAACAAGGAGTGATTCAGTTTTGGAACCTACCGCATTTATTTGTGGCTTAATGACATTGCAGCAAGTAAAATTAATGTTTAAGCTTAATTGAAGACCTAAGAACTAGATGACTATTTCTGGTGGAGGCACATGCTCCTACCAAAACACAAAAAAACCCATGAGGGTGCATTGCTTGTCATCTTTGGTCTAGTAGTCTGTCTGCACAGATTTCCTCACAGCGATAAGAAGGCTGCTGCTGATTGTTTTCCAGTAAAACAGACTCCAGACTGATTTTAGATCTAATCCCCAGCTGATCTGACATTTTAATGTGACATGTAGTTGGAAGGAAGTCTGCACCAGTTGCAAATGGTTTGTCTTCTTCAGAAAGGGTGGGAACAGTGTGATTAATTTTCCTTGATTACCACTGAAGCTTACAGGTGTTTTCCTCATGCTGCTGCTGCTATTAGGATATGATAGACATGAAATATAGAGACAAAGTTGGTAGCCTACTCTTACGATTAAGTGGTACATTTCCTATAGTGTGGTCCTTCCCAGTGTCACCACGACACGAGGGACAATGCCATTGGAGAGCTGTATTATGGCCCAGTACATCCTTTCTCAGTGAGAGCACAGGGAGTGATCTCTTAGCCTGGGCATCTTAAAAATTAGGTTTTTGGTCCATACAGGGGAGAACTGCTTGCAATGTATATAGTAACTCATTTCTTGTGGAAGGAGGTGAATATACAATAACTTGATATATTCACACTGGATGGCTGTTGTTCGCATGTCCCTCTCCTTTAGTCTTAAATCTGTTTCTGAGAACAAGGGCATGTGGCTACTGTGGCATTCATCTGTGCTACATTGGTGCTCTGAAATTCAGTGCTCTAAATAACTAGTTTATGTTGCTGAGTCTGAGTCAGGTCAAGACAAATGTGGCTTAGCTTCCTCCCAATTCAGTTATTATTTTTTAAAGATGTGTTTATAATTCCTATTACCTGAAGAAGTTCAGATTTTCTCTTTAATTGAGAAAGAGCCTAGCATCCTATGTACTCATATAAATACTTAAAATCCTTTAAAATCATGTTATTTTATGGAGTCAAAGTAACCCATGCAGAAGAGGGGCCACCTGACAGACTACGTTTCCCAGGATCCCACACAGGTGGGAGCAGAGGGCACAACCTACTCCCAGGTATAAATGTTCACAGGTGGGTGCTAGGGGAGGATGCTGGGTCACTGAGTGGGTTTGGGGTGTAGGCAGATGTGTTGCTCCAGTGCTTCTGTGTGAAGGTAACTTTCCGGTAACTATTACCTGTGGTTTTCCCAATGTGTAATTGCTTCCTCGGTATCTAATTTTCATTTAACACTTTTGCTATTATAACAGCCATAAACCCCTAACTTTTTAAGATACCCCTTTCTTTTGTGCTTGCTGCTCCGTGCTTTGCTGTAAAGGTTTGTGTAAGACAAAAGAAATGTCCTGCTGGCTTTCCTGGTGTTGGTGCTGGTTGTGATGGAGTTGTAAGCACCCATGCGTGCAGGTACCGGCAGTGACCTGTGTTCCTGGTGCTGGGTGTTTCTACCCCTTGGTCCAGGCAGTTGGTGAATGCTGTAATTACAGTAAGCTGCTGCATCCCAATAAATATTGGGTTGTGAGCTAATTAGTCTCAGATGCCTCATGGAGGGAGAGACCCTTCTGCGCACCGTGCAGCGATACCCAGGGATGGTGGTCATGGCTCTAGGGGTGCAAGAGGAGAGTGCTAAGCAGCAGCTCTTTGAAGACTTTGCTTCCTTACTGGTTTCCCTGCCTTATTGTTGGGAGGGAATGCGAGCACATCCTAGTCCATCCAGCTCAGACATGGCCTGTCTGACCCAACTAATGCTGCTGGCACTGCATGATTTTTACCTCTGGATTCTCCAGTGTAAGCAGCCAATTTATGGTTCCTTCTCCCACTGATGGGAGAAGCAGCTCTTTGTGCCCTTTATGCCCCACTCATAAAAGTCTGGACTTAATTTGGCCCATGTGAATTAGGCCTGTAAAAACAAAAGGCAGGTGATGTTTGCAACACCAGGCTGACTGAATAAATCAGCTCTATTCTTTTTTTTTGTTTTTTTAATATGTTAATGTGATACAGTGAGCCTAAAATAAAATCCTCATTAATGAAGGAAAAATAAAGCGCCTCATGAACTGTATGCCACAGCCATGCATGTGACACTCCTCCACTTTATTAGCCTGCTGCCGTACCTCGCCAGTGATCCCAGCCTGCTGAGCTGGGCTGCCCATTTGTTCCCTGGGATGGGAGGGTAATTAGTTCTCCATGCTGGCTGTGTCCTGGGCCTCTCCTGAGCAGAAGCTGACAGCCATGTGTAGCATTGTGATGTGGAATACTGGTCATTAGGGACAGAGCTGAGATTACCTATCTTATTTCCTTTCTGACCTTAGGTCAGAACTGAAGCACGGTCCCTGAGGTGAAGGGCTTTTGCTTTGTACCTAACACTACCATGCTAACTAGCTCCCTCAGAGCTGGCACCTTAGGAGACAGCAAATCTAAAATAAACATCATAACTAACATGAGTAATGTGGATGAAATGGCCCTCTCTGAACAGAAACACACTTTGTCATTTACGGTCAGTGTTACCAGGGAGGCAATGAGTGACTTCAGTGTGTGTGTTTTGACGTGTCTCGCATTAGTTGAAGGCTCAAGTCCATATTCCTCAGGCTGGTTTCATGGTGTAATTCCAAAGGGGAGGGGGAAAAACGAACCCAGACATGTGCACAAGTCAGGGACTGCTTAATTTCTGATGTAAAAAGACCGCAGCTGGGACTGATACTTCCCCGCTGCAGGAATCCCAGAGTGTTACCGAGTTAGACGGGATTCTGAGTGTAGGAAAAAGATGCTGTGGAGGATTCCTGTGCCCTGGCTACAGTCACCGGCAGTCAAGGCCACCAACTCTTACCTGAAGAGGTCTTCCTCTGCTGTGCAGTGGTGGATTGGCAGCTCGCATAGGGAGCGAGGCAACAGGTGGAGCGAGGAGATGGCATCAGGGACCTGACAGGGAAAGGAAGGAAAAGAAAAAGGACAGTAAATCAGGTTTCTGGAAATGGTGGCCCAGGGTAGCACTGAGCCTGGACAGAACTGAGGTGGCTCTTCTATAATAGCTCTCTCTTGGCTCCCCTTAGAACTTACGGGACCCAAGGAAGTCCTAACCATACCATTACAAGTGATTTACGTTATCAATTAGATCTTTCTAATAATCTGACTCTAATATTTCAGAATTAAATAATAACGTGTAAAGGAATCCTCTTTTTTCCCTTTCTTGTCTTACTCATTTTTCTATTCCTGAATCTACACAAGTGCTATATTTTGAGCATGGCAGAAACACGTGCATAAACAAACACAAGCATAAATTATAAGATCACCTCTTAAAACTCCTAGAGCTATAATTAAAGACATGCTTGTTTTATTGAAATTTACACTCAGCAAATCTTTGAATAATAAAGATTTTTATCTCTGTATCTATATAATTTGTGTAATACAATGTACTTGATTAGCCAACATTAGTTTAAATTCTTCGTGGTATTTGCTGATTTTGTAGCTGTGACTATTTTGTCACATTTCGGTATGTTATTTTACAGCTGGCTTCTACCACTGCTGGTAGGTAACTATGTGATATATAACTTGCAAGCAGTCCTGCTGTTTGTTACTGGCAATTAATTTCTCTGGTGCCTTTCTTCCATTCAGGCCAGGCCTTTATGTTCTAAATCCAGCTATTCTAATACTCCCCACTTCTGCTGTGTAGAAAAGACTCAGACTGACAGATTATCGCAGGGCAGTTAAGCATGTAATTGCTCAAATGAGTTAAAATCCCTTCAAATATCTGTCTTTGTACCTCATCACACCACTTCATGGACTCAAATATTTGACAATTGATGAAGATAAACTAAAAGGATCTTCATTAGCTACCAACCACCGTGACAAGCTTCTTTCAGCTAAAGGCTGGTGAAGTTTGGGACTTATTATCTACTTAAAAACTGCAGGAAAGCAGAAAAATACTTCAGTGTACTTTAGACTAGAGAAAACTAAAAGCTTACATGGTAGCTGGGGTCAAACAAAACTGTGGTTTGGTAATCTAGAGCTGTACTTGTTACAAATGTGCAGTAAAATACCCATGGAATCTTACGGGATAAATACATAAAGGAAATATTTCAAGCTTCTGATAGCAGCAGTCATCACAACCTCCCAGCTAATGGTAAATACAATGATCTTATTCATTACGGTGTAAGTGTGCATCAAAAATCCATTTGTCAAGTGATGCCCCTTTTTTATTGCATTGCAGTTCCACTGGTGGGAATAAAACCTGACTTTTAGTACAGCCACCTAGATTTCAAGTGCTGTGTTTGAGGATGCTGAACATCATTGCACCCAGCAGAAAACTTGGGGCAGGATGGGCTGGGCAGACTGTGTGCTCATGTGCATGTGTCTGATGATGCCCTGAGTCATCTTACATTTTGAACAACCGAGTTTTATGATGACTAAGAATTTTAAAATCAGCTGATCATCATGTTGAAGACTATTGTGGAGCAGTGCCAGAATTACTGGGTGAAATCATAGCTACGTTGAGTAAGAGGGGGCTAGCATGTCACTTATCTAGGGAAAATGTTGTGTGACTGTGTTTGTATGTGTGTACCTGTACCTGTATGTGGCATACACATGCTTTATTTTCACCGTTCTGCAGAGCAAAGAATGGGTTATGTAAGTGTGAAAAGAGATTTATACCACCTGTAGAAAGATAGGTGCCTGAGCTAACATAAAGCGAAGTAGCATGAGCAGATAATTCTGTATTTAGTGTAAAATCTGCTGAGATGAAGCTGCACTTCAGGTTTTTGTGAACACTTTAATGGGCAGGTGGGATTTCTACTAGTTCAGTACTTTGCATCACAGAAGTAGCAATGCTTTCAGCTCGCTCGGCAATGTTCTGCCACAGCTGCATAAAGGCACAAAGCAGTTTAGTGTAAGACAATAAGTGTGTGTGTGTGTGTGTGTTTTAGAAGCTGTGTGTTGTGTAGAATTAGAGGCATACAGGAAATCACAAAGCCATGGTATCTTGGTGTAAAACAGAAATGGTAAGGATGTTTTCTTGAGGGTCTTAAAAATATTACACTCTTGTATTCCCTGTCACGGTTGCTGTGAGCTTTTAAACCACAACAAGTATTTTCTGGTACAGTTACAGATGTTTGCCCTCAAAATACTATTCCAACGCAAGTGAATCTGGATTGTGCAGTCTCACAGATTATGCACAGGCTGCAAATAATAGTGGCATCTATTTGTAGCCTGAACCAGGGGGAAGAATCTTTCTAAAACATTTCCTCATTTTTCTTGCAAATCAGTAGTGTGGAGTGGGCTCTGTCCCTGCACGGGCATGGATTTCTGCCTCCCACACTGCACCCTGCAGCCCCTGGGACCAGACCCTCCTGTTCGTACCCAGTGCCACCGCTAACTCCATTAGATTGAGATTTGCCCCGTCGTAGGCTGTGACACTGGGGATGTGTTACCCCACCCTGAAGGGAGGGAAAAATTATCTTTATTACAGTTGCGCTTAACTAGGTATGAGCTTTTTTTATGTTTCATCCCTTTCTATCACATTTATTTGGAAAATAGTGTGTTATGTATTACATATAATGCTATAAATGTGTAGAAGGTTCTTCTGCTCTATATTTGATATTCAAAATGGTTTTGTGGTGATAAGCATTGGGACAGGGCACCTTCAGTGCACCTCCGGTGCTCTTAAAACAAGGTATCTCTGGCAGACTTTTCTGCTACTACTAACTCATGGCCAAAGAATCTGAATCCCTTATCTGTAGTGAAACATTGGACTTGTTGCGTTTTTCTCTACCATCTGAAACGAAAATACAGTACTTCACATTTTAAATGTGTTTTAAATAGTGTAATGCCTAAAAAGGTTGGGTTTTTTTTTTGCCTTTTGAAGTGTTGGACATTCTTTCATGATCTTGTTTACCACATGCTTTTAAAAAGCAAACAAACAAACAAACCCAAACCAACTTTTACATTTTTTTTTTCCTAGATCCTGCCACATGTTAATGATCTGAATGACCAGCATAGAACTCTTCACTCATTTAATTTCCTTGCACTGAGATGAAGCTTGACGTGTTCTGCAAAGGAAGAATTGTGCTTTATTCCCTCTGCTCATAGTAAGTTGAACTTTAAGCTTTCTATTGAAGTTAATCACACTTTCTCTCATGAGTAAAAATGTTTTTAACATGAAACAATACTCCGTTGAGGTTTGACAAACTATATTTTAATTGTAATTGATTTATACCAAAAGATAAAATGAGTTAATTAGGGCATGCTATCAGAATTAGTGGCAAGGGAAATACTCTATGCAGCTGGCAGGTAGGGGGTAGGAGATGAGAGATTTTTAAAGGGAATAGGACACTGGCATTTTTAACCTCCTAGTACTGAACTGAGTAATGAAAATATTCTACCTCTGGCTTTTGCACAGATTGAGTCTGTGGGTTTTCTGTAGTATGGAGGTTGAATGCAGTCCAAAGAGATTTAATTGGATCTGTCTTACTGGTACTCCTTCGTATGGTGTGGGTAGTATTTTTTTTGTTCAATCAACAACATAACAATTGTTTCTTTGGTCTTGGAGTTTCTGGGTGATCTAAACCTAGGTTCTGGTTCTGTAAAGGCTGCCAGGCTGAGCGGGTACTCTCCAGTATGAGTAAGGTTTAGAAAAAACAGTGTCTTAGTTATCGGTAATGTTTCTGGTCATATTGACAAGTTCTATTTCAAGCTGTTGTAAGCAGGTGTCACTTTATGCCACTTGGCAGTGGTGTGCAGCGTGTGTCATCATTATGGCTGTAATTTGGTCATGGAAAGCTTAGCAAAAAATCCAGTTATCATGGTGGAGGCATTACAAGGGGTTATCTCGTTGTCATCAAAAATGTGTCTTGTGCATGCTTGTCATTGTGGAGACATAAGTCATGGAATGTGCTAAAAATTAGACGTGTGTTTGGCTTATATACACTCTTCAGGGAGATGTGCTGTGCAGGTAGGGCTGTGTCAGCAGTCTAAGGCAAACCCTTTTTCCAATTTGAGCATGACAATAATTGCTGTTGTGTGAAGTGACATATAAGTGTGTTGTACGAAACAATACTTGCTTTTATCTGGAAAAAACCCTTTTGTTCCAGTTTTACATGGAATTATTTTCAAGGTGGGTTGAGGTTTAACAATTACAGCTGTTTTCCTGGTGTCAGAACATTCAAAACACAAGAAGTTGTATGATATTTAAGGCAAATTTTAATTCTTGCAGATTTGAGCTGGGGAAGACTTCAGTTTAGAATGTCAGTTCCTATGTGAGGTTATTTCTTCTATGAGATATGTCCAGGAGATGTTGCACTTCTGAGATCCATGTAGGCAGACCGCAAGTAACAGTCACAGAGGAAGCAGTATTTCCCTCACAGAACTCTTGCAGATAATCTGTATGCTTTTTTTGCAGATATAGTTGCATATTCTGGTTTAATATTGCAAGGCTGAAATTTGATGTAAAAGAGCTAAGGAAGTTATGTATCATTTCAGGGATGATGAGATGGTCTAATTTACTCTCCTTATGGGACTCTGTCAGAAATGCATCCATGCCAATGTGACATGTTTGTCATTATATCCTTATGTGATTCAGGTAATTCAGGTCCTGCTATTGTAATATCTGATACAAAGTAATTATTTATGAAAGTCAGTATCAGTGTAGATTTTAAAATGTTATGGAAGTATTTCCATATGTGAAGAAATTACTGCTCTTAGGAAAGGCTTAAAATCTACCAATGTTAATTTTGCAAATCAGTCTGGACCGTCTGCCTATCCGTTTGTTGGTTTTAGTTGTCTTGAGAACCTGTAGCACTAGGAGAACTAGTTAATTTGGTAAATTTTTAGGAGTAATCTCTTAACATTAAAGACTCCATCTAATTGCAAAAATAAAATAAAAAAATTAGAAAACACACAGGACAACAACAGTGAAGGGATTTTGGCAAAACTTAGTGCAGCTCTCTGCATTTCACCTTTGTCCTTCTTGTTCTTTTGTGGAGTCCTTTCCCCTGTTACTGTTCTCCTGTGTGAGGTGAGGTTGGATGTGAGACAGTCAATAAAGTTTCTCATGTATATTTCAAAGAACAGCAGTCAATTAACCTTGAGAGAGTTGGACGTTCGCTTTTCTATAACAGTAGGCCAATATGCTAAATGCAATCAGGCCATGGGTATGTATGGAAAGAGCCTGTGTCAATCACATGCAAATAAGTCATACTGAGGTCCTCTTCCCACTTTTAAAAACACCTTTAAAAATGTAATATCTTTACCAAGAAATGCTCCAATTTATAGCAGAATTTTCTCCAGTGTGGCAGGGCATTATTATTACTGTTTCAATAGCATCATATTAAACTCATCTTTCATGAGCATGAAGAAAGACAGGGTTATTGATCCAAGTGTGTCTAAACTAAACTTGGTCAAAGATGCAAGAAGACAAATTGTCAGTGGGATGAGGAAGTAGGCTAGATAATCATCCAAAACAAAGCTCGTTAATATTTCTAGTGATATGGCTGAAATCTGGGTTCTTGGTTTTTTTGCAGGATGCAGGTCAAACAGCTTTGCGATTTAAAGTTGGGTAAAACCACTCTAAGGTAGGGAATGGCTTTAGGAGAAGTGTCACTGACCCTGAACTTCCCCTTTGCCACTTGGGAATTCGGAAATCTTGTAGTTAATTTACACATACTGTAACCAAGTCAGAATTGTACTTATTTTTTCTTTTTTATAATTGCAGCATTCATATTTTAATAAAGCTATAGGTATAAAAGCAAAAAAATTATGCCTTTAAAGGAAAAAAGTTGTTAGTATGACCTAACTTCTCCTTAAATCAAAGATGCAGAGAATGAGTAGGGCATGTTGGTTTTTAGGAAATATAATTCTCAGGTAAGGAGACTTGTGTGTGTGTATGTATGTGAAAGGCATTTTATATGCAGAAAGGATCACACAAAAGTAGCAGAATGGAAATTACTTTTTCATATCTGTTAGAAAGAAACCCCTGTAGACGTTGATATACTTGCAAAGACTCATCTTCACCTTATATAAGGACTGTACCCATCTAGTTATTTTAAATTGGTTGCAAAATACAATTATACATAAAGAAACACAGTAAAGAGCTCTATCAAATGCAGTAGACCAGTAAATACTGTTTTCAATTAAACACTAATCTAAAGGATATTATTTCACTGTCCAAGACCTATCCAGTGTTGTGTTGTTTTTTTTTTTTTAACCAACTTGTTTTAATTACAGAATTTCATTTGCTGGCTCTGAAAGTTTGTCCTTTTAATGAAGGATATTTTAAAATTACTCACTATAGTTATTTGCAGAAGGCCTCATCCTGAATTTCATTAAGCACACAAAAATCTCTTTGAAGTGTTCTTTTTCAGTGAAAACATTATCAGGCCCAGAGTCGGTATGTTACTGAAAAAAAGTGTGTGGGTCAAAGCCTCATACTGGGCAAATCAGTACATCTCTGTTGATTTAAATGAAGTTATGTTAATTTACTTCAAATGGGACTCTGAACAACTATTTTAATGCCTAAAGGTGTAGTATAAGACTGTTAAATAATTTAAAAACATATGAACGTGTATTTCTCAGTGTCTGAATTTTGGTTCAAATAAGATATTCACAAAATACTGAAAAGGATTCTGCCATTCTTGGAACTGCTTGCCTCATAGAGTATCTACATTGCAGCAGTACTAATTATACTGTATTTTTTAGAGCCGATTAAACAGTTATCTAATAATGAGAATCAACTGTAAACTACCACAGGGAAAAAAAAAGCAACCAACAAACCCAGGTAATTAGAACTCTGTTCTCACCTCAGCTCAACAACATGAGCAAACACCCCTTTTCTGCAGGTCACTTCGGGGTAGCGCTAAACAACACGCTGTGATTTGCGTATGCCGTTTGCATGATGTCGATGCTGAGCTGCCTGTACAAAGCAGTGGTTGTTAATTTTCAGGAGGAACATGCGCAGATGTATAGGATGGGAACAAAGGGTGAAATATGTTTTAGAAAGTTTTTTTTTTGCAGTTTCATATTGGCCCGAATCTTAAATTCACGTGATTGGCATTTATATGGCAGGTAATCCATACACACACGGGCTTTGTCAATCCTAAAGAGTAATCAATAATCACTGAATTCAGTGGTAATAGATAGCCTCTTGGGTCTCCGTAGTGGCACGAGTTAATACTGACTCCCTAAAAGAAGCTTTTCTGTCTTCTCTGTTCTTGCTAGGGGGAGAAGTTAGTGAGCCAGACAAGAATTTCTGACTCATACCTCAGAGATAATTTTAAATTCATGAGGGCTGTCCAAATGATCAGTTGTAGCAAGAATAAATTACTTGTTTATGATCACTGTAAGAATCTTATCTATTCATGTGCTCACACATGAGCATTTTTAGACTAAGACCCAACTCTCCAGACCCACCTAGATTCACCAATCCTGTTCATTAGAAATTCATTACAGAGGGAAGGTAGAGTGGGAATGGCATTAGCTTACCAGCAAGCCATTACTCATGCATATAAATAAATTGACTTCCTTGATTTCTAAAATGGAGGCATGTTTGTCCTTGAAACAGTTGCCTCTTCTTGGTTTTGTTCAGGAAACATTGTCCCAAGTAGTGTTGGGTTTTCCAAACACCTCAGAAATAGGTATCCTAATTCCATTAGAGGTCAATAGGCTTTGTATGCCTAAACCCCTTGGAGTCCTCTGAAAATCCCACTTGTAGGACAGGGCATCATTGGTTTAAACAGTTCAAGGCCACTTTAGTCATTTGTTAGAAGGACCCTCCAGATTTCTTTGATCTCTTCCTGAGAAGAAGTTGCCAGTGTTTTTGAAGGTATAACTGCTTGTTTAAGAGGCAGAAAGCTGCCCCACACTGTGGGTTGACCATCACAGCATGTAACTGGTGAAGTGGCTATGTCTAAACCTGTAGTTGATAGCTGGAGTCCAGATAGCACCTTTACCGTAATCCAATAATGTCCAGCCATTTTGGTTTTGTAATGATTTCTGTCTCTGCTTGTTTCATCATCCCGGACGATGACCTCGGGAACACTACTGCTCCACATAAAAGATTACCAGGGTAAAATTAAAACATGTAAGAAACTTGTTAAATGTTGTCAGGGTTTATAATTTAAAACTGCTATGTTATTAGATATTGGAACAGCACAAAAGGTAACTCGTGCAAAGGTTTTAACCTCTGGCCCCTTCTATACCAATTAAAGTATAATGTATAATGAAATTTTAATCTCATATAATTAAACACAGTATTAATTTTGTAAAACTAGAAAGGCTTTTTAACCTGTATTAATCTTCCTTTTTGAAGAAAATAAGTGTGTTTCTTGCAAGTTGCATTGTTTCTTTTTAATTAAAGGAAATAATTAAATTTCTTTGTTTATACAAGTTCATAAAATATGTTTCTCTACGTCTTTTCTCTTAGGTTAAATATCAAAAGCAAGTTGTTTGGATTTTTTTTTCTTATTAAAAAAAGCATTGAGTATCATAGTTTCCTCAGGGTAAGGTAATAGACTACACAGATTTAATTAATCAAGAATATATTTATACTGTAAAATGTCTAATATGTCATTAAATCCTTTCCTCCTTCTATGCCAAACAGTATCTCTGCTTGGAAGGTATTAAGGGCTTAATGAGACTTACATCATTCATTAAACTTTTCAAATAAAATTCTCGTAGTTTCTATATGTGTATATACAAACACATTTCTTGTAAACATTCTAATTTTGCAAGACTTCAATGGCAAGATTTCCAATGACCAGTATCAGAACATGCCCTTACAGGATGGAAAGAGTATTGTAACACAAGATTGCTAGTAAAATGTCTGAGAAGGATATAAGGAAATTTTTGTAGTCTAATAACTGCTTTCTTCGAAAGTTAAAAAGAATGTGCAGCTGGAAAAGAGGCTAGGGGTTCTGAGGAAGATGCACGCGACAATACTCAAAATGCGTTAAAAGCTCTGGCATATGCAGTTGGTGTATGATGGATAATTTGGACTCATTACCGATGACATCCTGGCGTGCCACCTCTGTGGCCTTGGCAGTATGAGCCTTAAAGCACGTGTGGCTCAGTTCTCTTCGGCACGGGTGAGTGTCAGGCGCCTGAGGGTGGCAACACTGATTCGGTAGAACAGAATGTGGGTGAAGGGACTTCAGAGTTTCTTAACACACCTACATAAACTAATGCCCTAGCTCTCTTACGTCCTCTGCCTCCATGTGCTTGTGCGAGAATAAAGAAAATGGTGGTGTATTTGTATCTGCTGCGTTTCATCCCCTCTTTGCACACCCTTGTCCCAAGATGGATGGCTGCTAATGGCACAGTGGTGAGATCTGCAGTCTCAGATATTTCTTCAAGACTAGACCAGCTTTCATCTGATGGTAACTTACATAAACACTACTATACCTTTTCTCTAAATTGCCTCTAGAATCTTTTGAAATATTACGTCTTCCCCCATTCCTGCCACTGAAAATCTACGGGCAGTATGAAGAGACTTTTTTAGTAACATGTTAAAGGCTATTCCTAGAAATATTGCCCAAGTTTCAGAATAGGCGTCATGCCTCATGAGCAGCTTGACATTTTGGTAACATTCTTGCCTTTCTATTTAAAACAAAAGATGGCATAAAGCATCAGAAAACTTAGGTTACCAGAAGAGGAGAATCTTTGGCTTTTATAGATACATTCACTAGACTGTCAAATGATGATGGATAGCAGGCAACTAAGATAAATTAGCATCCTGTCAGCCCTGAATAGCAGGGCAAACAAGCTTTCATCCAGGTCCGTATCACTTTCCTGTGTGTGTATGGTACAACTGGGTAATCCATTCGGAGATACCAAGGCGTTTCTTTCATGTGCCCAAATTATAGCTTTCTATGGTGTTTTCAGGTGCAGGCAACTGTTACTAAATCTTATCACAGGAGTTTGTTGATAGTACTAAAAGTCCTAATTCTTGATGAAACTGATGTGTAGAGATTTGTGGTGAGGTTCATTTTACAGAAATGGGGTTATTACAGAACACTAGAAGGACAAGATGGCATAATAGCGATGTTTGCAAGCTATGAAGGAACCGTGAAGCTATTTATGAATGGATGTACCTTCAATATGCAGAAAATGGAGGTTTAGAACTAATGCATTTTTCAGGTGAAAAAGCAAAGTGCTCTGCTTTCTGTATACATGCTGTTGAAATATTAGTATTTTTCAAAAGTTTTTGGCAGAATATTATTTTGTCAGTTCTAAATTCAGTGGCATATAAAAGCAGCTGGAGGATTGTCTTTATTTGACCAGTAGTCTGCTGTAGGAAGACAGCTGAAGGAAACCCAGGGATAAATTTGGCATTGGCCATTCTGTGTGCGAAGTGAATACTCTCTCCAGCCATCTGCCAACCTATGTACCTACTCATGCTACCATGGGAGTCAGTAAAATAATAATTAGGCACAGGCAGAATGAAATATGTAGTCTTCTGTAGACAGTGCAAAGCTCCTAGCTCTGCTGTCAGCGTGTTGTCTCATATGGCCTTACCCCACTCAGAACGTGTTGTTCCCTCTGAGAGGTTCTTAGATGGCAGAATATCTGCATGTAATTAAGAAACAAAAAGTAGGGTTTACAAAAAAGTCTCACGTTCGTAAGACTCAAACCTAGCACAAGCTTATTTAAAGTGAGCAGAGGCATTAGAAGACATGGAAGCTAAATGAATAGAGAGCAAAACAGGACAATTGAAGGAGGGGGGAATTCAATAATATTAAAATAAAAAGACTCTGCACTGGGCAAGTTTTCCCCAGATTACCTGCCTTTAATATTAAATTACTGTTTTCTGGCAGGATCATTTGCAAAACTCTGATTTTGTTTCTTCTTCTGTTCATAGTCTGATAATTGAGGCTGAATTCCCTTGTCTTTAATATGCCATATATTCTCCACCTGGCAAAGGACTCAGACAGATACAGATAAATACCCTGTAGACATACAGACAGAGAAACTGCTGTAATTGCTTTCATAATGACTCTCAGACATCAAAAGAAGGCAAATAATGGTATTTAACACTGTTTCCATTCTTTAGCTGAAATCTAATTTTATAGCGTTATTGTCAGGCAGTACAGTGAATGTACAAGTGCAACTGTCATAGTCTACTCATATTAATTAGCTGCCCACAAGAGGTCCAGGATAGTAATGGCAAAGTTCTCCTCATTTCAGATGGTCTGATATTCAGACAGAACCATAAGTACAATAGCTTGATTAACATAGTTGCTTAGATCAGGTTTTCCCTAGGAGTATGTCAATTGGCATTTTGAAGAATCAATTAATTAGCACTCCAAATAATCCATTCTTGGGTTAATGAAAGTATTTTGTACAGCTGCAAAAACTTACATGAAATAAAATCCAAGCCTTTCCAAAGTGCTCAGGTGAAAGATGTAATTTGGAGAATGCTGTGTATTCCATGAACAATTTCATAATAATAAGTTATTAAAAGAAATTCAGTTGACCAGAGCTTATCCAACAGTTGAACTTGTTTTGAATTGTTTGTTTATGTTCCAGAGGAGAAGGGTATTCCGGGACACGTAACAGTGGAATAGAAATTAGAACTTTACTTTGCAATAATATGATTAAAATACAAGGTTAATTAGGGTAACCAAATACCAACATTTTGCCCAATATTACTTGCCACTTATGGAAGTTAGATCTTCAAGATAATCTTAGTTGATTTAGATTCTGCAGAGCTTTACTCCTATAAACATTCAGTCTAAACCCATGTGATTACTTTCACTGAGGTCACTGAATTTTTGTTGGTAGCCCAGAAGGCTTTGAAATTAATGGAAGTGCTTACCCAAGCAAAATTCTTCATGTAAGGGAACTTTCAGAAATAGGCTTCTACTTTCAACTCCCCTGGCATTGAGATTTGAATCCTGTACAGATGGAAATTGCAAATTGGAGGGAAGATTGTTGGGGTTCTTTTTAAATTGCATCCATAAAACCAGCATTTCTAGATAGATGCTTGACCTTCATTGCAAGATTTTGTTATGTTTTAAGCTCTTACATGTTATAGATAATTTTCAGTACTTTGTCACATATTTTGGGTTTTTTTTACAGTAATTTGTCACTTTTTGCTCTTGAAGTTCTTATTAATGATGTGCCAAGGTAGAGTGCTTACATGAAAATGCAAGCTTGTTTTCTGTCTGGCTGTCTATATGTAAATCCAGGCTCAGCTCACCGCAGGCATCAAGCTTTCTGAAAATCAAGGTATACTGACACACCAAAAAGCGTAGTAATTTTAGTAAGCCATTAAATAAATATTGTTCCATAAAATACTAGAACATGCCTAACCATTTATGTTAATACTAGAAATTATCTTATTTTCCTCATCGTCCTTAGTTCTTGAACTCTAGCTAGGTCTTTGTAGACAACTTTTTGACTTGTTTACCTTTCCATCTTCCTGTCTTGCCCTTCAGTCCAGTGGGAGCCAACAGAGTAACTTCATCTTGTAGAGAAAAGCAGGTTTCTCACCTGAGCAAGAGCCAAAGTAGTGAGACAAATAAGATGCTCCTGTATTTAAGGATAATGTTGTTAGGCTCAATTTCAGTCCATTTCTCTTTCAAGAATGCTATTGTTTCTCCTTTTAATTGAATAATGACTTCACACAAACAACTGGAGCTGTGCTGATTGAAAAGGGGGTGTATGATCAGAATAAGTCCCTCCTTACAGCTGAAAGCATAAGTGGAGTTTCAGAATAAGCATGGTCCAACTCTTGTATTCTGAATGCTCGAGTCTGCCAGCTTTGCTTCTTAAAAGAATTTGTCTTGAGTAAGATTAGGAAGTAAATAAAATAACCCAAAACCATGTCATCATGCAACTTCCATAGTTATGAATAAAAACTTCAAGTGTCAAAGACTAGCTTTTTCAGATGATTTGGAGTAAGTAGTTCTATAAAATCATGGAATTGGCGTTCTAGCTCTTCTATGCCATGCTGTGGTTGCTGCATTAGTTCAGGAGTTGGTACAGAACATAGTCTTGAACAAGGTGCATTGGTGCTTGTGGTGGGAATGCTATGACAAGGTCTAGGATCTGAAGGGTTTGGTGTTCAATAGCTCTTGTAACCACCAGAATTGCATGAATTTCATCCAAAATCAATTATTTCTGCACTGGAGAAAAAAAAGTAGAGATGAAATTCCAATGGATTAATTCCTCCTTTGCCAACAAAGTATATCTATCATATCTTCTGGTCTTAACAGATTTGCAGCTCAAAGAGCTTCTGCAAACTCTGGGTAGGCTTTACAGTTTGCTAAATGGTGTCTTATGATAAATTGTTCTGTTAATCTAGATCGTTTAAGCACATTGAGCAAGAATGATATAACACAATAATGCCAAATGACAAAAACCTGAAATACCACTAGATAAAGCTTCATATGTATATTAAAACAATTGAAAACTTGTAATGCTGCAGTGATCTGAAACAGGGAAAGAGGGGAGCATTGTGGAAAAAGGTGCTAGACTGGGTCTTAGTTGAGCTGGATTGATTTCTGATCTGCAAGAGATCTGCGTGTGTAACTATGCCTCAGCTTCTTATCTTTAAAATAAAAGTAAATCTTGTTGGTGTTTCTGCCTGTTTAAAGCCTGATATTACCTACAAAGACAATTTTCAATCAAAATACATAGAGGACCCAGCATATGCTAATCTGGTGATTTAGATGCGTGTGTGTAATAAAACCCAGAGTTTTTTGAGGTTCAGTTAATTTTACCAAGGGAAGGATCACTGGTATCCTGTAAATAATTTAGCTGTGTGCTAAATAAAATGAAATATAATGCAATTTTATTTATACATTCACTTCCATTTCCATGGATGGATTTTGGGACCTAAGCAATGCAGTACAAGTAATTGAAACTAGAATTATAAACAGTAAAATAAGAGTATTTTCAACATGTATTTCCCACATTGGAAATACAACTTGTTTTCTAGGAAGGCTGTTATGTTACTGGTGTTCTAAATCTTCCTTTTACTATAGCCAGTGCTTAGGAAACTGGTTAAGGTCTATTCTGCATTTGTAGGTCCCTTTTGTTTTAAATGCCTAACTCTAAACTTAGTTGTCAGAGCTTATTATGGACTTATGCCAGAAGTGAGATCTTCCTTATTTTGCTAATCAGCTTCCTCCATATCTGCATGCTCATTTTCTGATATCTGATGAGGCGACAAGGTCATTGGACGTACAAGTACTTATTTAAAAACCGACATGAGAGCGAGATAGAGGTTAGTTGGGTCTATCAGAGCTGTCAATCAATTAATGAAAATTATTGAGCAAGGACACCGTGGGGGAAGCGAACAGAAGGAATGAAAATGACCATGGAGATGCAACATAGGGAAAATGACAGAACTGACTAAATGTGCTCACGTGAGTACTAAAACCAGACATGCTCACATAGCAAATGAAAGACAGCACCGGGAGACGCTAGGGCCAGAATATATGCCATTATATGGACCGAAAGACTGACAGATTACTTCAGCCTTTTGTCCAAAAGCACATTGAATGCTGCATTTGCTAAGTAAAGAATAAAGTTGGGCAGTCCCCAATGCATTCTGAATGGCTTTTGTTAAGGTTCTACAGACTTATTGCAAATTTGTAGCATGTGAAAAATGAAATGTCTAGGGCTAGGCTAGAGTTTGCTGTTGTGGTCTGGAATTTGAAATTAGTCGAGGGGGTATAGAACAGATTCCTACCTGTAAATAAACTGCAGATATAAATAGCAAAATAGGGCAACACTGACAGAGCCTCACAAAAGCTCACTTAAAAGCTGCACTATCACTACAGTACATGGTGTACTGGCACAAGACAAGAGTATACTGTTTATCAGTACAAAAAAGAAATAATTTATAACTTGATCCTTGGGGGGAAAATGGAGAAATAAAAAATAGACAAAAAAAGAAACAAGAGAGGAGAAAAATTGCCAATATGTTTGTGTGAATGAAAGATAGTGAGGGGAAAAAATGAAAAGAGAGTGAAGTCAGAAGCAGGGAGATACTGACACCAAATCTCTGCAAAGCGTTCAAAATTCTCCAGCTGCCACGCTTTTAATTTGCTACCATTGTAATTAAAATGCAAATTAAATTTATAATTAGCATCAGCGCTTTCTAAAGAAACCTCCTTGTGTGCAGCACAAACATATGGGATGATGGTATAGTGTAAAGTTTGTAAAAACAGAAGGAGACACACAAATGGAAGGACAGAAATGTTGCTACCAAATAAGTTGCTGAGTGGGAGGGGGTAGGGGAGAAAATGGGGAGACATAGTGGATTTTAAGGGATGGAATTGGGTAAGTGTCCCAGTGTAACAAAGAGATTGCTGAATATGAAAGATCTGTCCGGGAGTTACTTTTTGTTGAATCAGGTGTCAGAGGTCATGCTGCATGTCATTGGTGTTGTATAGAGCATGCCAAAAAGGCATAAAGGGTCACAGCTTCTAATCAAAAAGTCTATGATCAAAAATGAACCGCTGCTTGCTTCCAGATAATTAATTTAAAAATTGATGGGAAACAAAGTACTAAAATCACATCATGATTTGAGCACATATACCGTTTTAAAGCTTGCCACTTCCTATGTGTGAATCAAACCAGAAAAGCTTGAGTCAATGACATGGAACATGCAGAATATTTGAGCCGTAATTTATCTATGTAAATCTGGTGAAATTCCATTGTAGGACCTCTTATTTTTGTAAAATTTTATAAATTTTACTTTACAGATGGTGTGGAATAAAAGTTGGAAACAATTAGAAAATATTCAAGCACTTGGATATTGAAATGAATTGCTCTGCTTAAATGTGTGTTGGCATTTACATAACTGAGTTGTAGTGGGGAAAACCAGTTGTGTTCTTTTATATTTGCAATTGTCCCTTTAAGATCTGCGTCTAAACCTTGCACCACCAATACCTTTGCAACAGCCAGTCAAAGAGAAAAATGGTGTCACATGATATACCAGACACATCACCACTGAGACACCATCCCAAATTAAAATGTTAATTAGGACAAACTGTGGCATACACACTCCATTTTTTGTGACTGTTATTGTTATTCCATTTGTGGAAAGCTTGTGGCTATTTCATGAGTAGCAAAAGCAGCTGCATTAATCTGATAAATGATTTGTTGCAAATTTTTTTCCTTCATCTGTGCTGAGAATGCAGTTGGGTGCTAGTGCTTTGCTATTGCTACTTTCACTGTATATTAAGCAGCTAATGTGGTATTAAGGGTTTGATAAAACTACTGACGACAAAATTGGCTTCATTATAATAGCGTTTGGTTGTAGGGGTGTCTTTAAGTTCTCAGGGGAAGGGAGGCGAATAAAATAAGTGTGGTCTCAAAAGCAGTTATTTATTTTCCCCCACTAAGGATCCTTGCAAAAGCTTGAGTGCTTTTAATATTCTGGGAACTCTGCTTTATTTATTAGCCAGGCTCTCCCTCAGATATTTTAAAATATTTGAGTGCAATGGGAATGAATACTTCATAGCTGTGTGTTAAACTGGTCTAAAGCAGGATTGTAAGAATATTTTTAAGACATAAAGTCAATTAAAAATGATAAGTCTATAATATTGTCATTGTGATAGTACAAAAATCCGTTTTGCATATACTGTCTTGGGCATGCAGACAAATTGTGACAAACAATTTTGCTAGAATGTGTTTAGGTTTTTTTGGGGGGTGGGGGTGGGGGTGGGGTGGGGTGAGAAGGAGGTGCTCTGTCCCAGTGTCCCAGCCGGGGCATGTGGGTGGTGGTCTGTTAGCATTAGTGTTCTCAATTCCACTACATGTAGCTTCTTAATCTTTATTAAGTCTAACATGTTATCCCACTTATTTTAATCAATATTTAAAAGCATATCTAAGAATAATGGAATATGTAATGTCTGTTAAAGTATGCCTTTGTTCTGCAATGTGACATACATCCTGTGAGCAAACACACAGCAGCTCCGTTCTTTATTCACCATCAGCTCAGTTTCTAGAAGTTCTAAATTCTAAACAGTTACAGCTCCTACTGACTTCGCTGAAATTCTTACTGGTTAGCTCTGAAAATCTGGCTGTGGATCCTACTGTCCATATGGATGATATCATTATGTCCTCTTCCATATCGACATATGTCTATCAAAAGGGCTAAGGAATTGCGATCAACTGAAATAAGGGGGAGGGCAACATGTAGAATAGTGATGAGAAAGAATACATCATTGTGGTATGAAATTTCTGGGAGAAAAAGTTATTTGGGACTTTATGGATTACAGAAATTTGAACATGTTCTAAATACAGATTGTCTTAAGCCTGTCTTTCAGAAATAGAAATAGATGATTCTGTGCCACTGTATAACTCTTTTTCGTTTGGCTTTTTTTGTTTGTTTTTGGTGGTAGATGTGTGCATCATTGTTACTATCAGTCTGCAGGGTTTGGAGAAAGCATTCTTTACTCTAACTGCTGCTCCTGTATGTAGCCCAAATGACTACAGGAGAGCTGCTTGTGATGAAAGGGTGGTTAGGTATTTGGAAGATGTTGCAGATTTAACTAAACTGGATGTGCCTGAGCGTGGGGCTTGAAGCCAGGGTAGTAAGCCCTTGCTCTTTAACCTAAATTTAAGCAATTTGAGACACTTGGGAGCAAAATGTCCTTTCGTTCTATGATCCTTAGGGATGGGGAAAAACTTTTAGAGAGAAGCTCTGCATATGTAAGAGGTGGATTGTGGAAATACTTTCTTTTTGACTGGGGATCTAACTTCAGATAAGTGGAATCCAAGACAGAACACTTCAGCAGTTCCGCGCAATTGTAAGTGGACAAACCCCCTACATTTAGGAATGAACTTTGGCCCACATCGTACAGCTTTGCAAACAGATTTTAAAATAACGCCTTGGTTTTATAGAAACTGACAACATGAAATTGAAGTATTTTCTAACAGCACCATGATTTAGGAAGCATTGTCTTCTGCACAGAATTTGAGTTCTGGGTGTTTGAGAAGGGAGGCAATGAGCCTAAATAAAGTCTTCTGTTTGACAGACAAAGGGTGAAACCCCAAAAGGCATAAAAGGATTGCTTTGTGTAATTTTTCTAATTGTTGTCCTTTTCTTATTCAGTAAATGAAGTCACCTTTGTAGTGGTTTCATGAACCGCTGGGTAATCAAAATTATTATGCTGCCACCTGTTGTCCGTTAATTATTCTGAGAAGATACTCATAAATCATAACACTGGACAATAAATCAAACTGTCAGGGCCCAGGTCAAAGGTTATGCATGAAAAGTTATAGGTCACCAACAGGGTGTGAAAGATCAGGGTTGTGGAGCATCACTCATTGTCAAGTAATGTTGGGAGAAGTGCCACTGGAACAAAAGAAAAACTAAAGTACAGAAGAATTCAGGCCCAAAGACAGGCTCCAAGCTCACACACAAAAGGAATCAAATTGACATGTCATTACACTGCAGATCTGACAACCAGCAAGATTGTCTAGCAATGCCCCGACTCAAATACTTTTGTCTCAACTGATCCTTGTTGCAAGTCAAGGCTTCTTTTGAAATGTTTCATGTATCTGGGCCAGATTCTGCTCCTGCAAGAAGTCAATGAGTGTCTTGGCCTCTGTGTATTTGGAATTTAAAGCAGTGTTAACTTTTTTTTTTTTTCCCCCACTCGCTGAAGAAGCAAGAGGGAGTCTGACTTTGCCAGGGCTGAAATTCATGAGCCTTTCCTCAAGTCTGAGTGATTGGGTATCCAGGGTTTATCCTATTTGGGATGAATTAATTCCCTGGCAGATAAATAAATCCAATGTTACAAAAGAGTTCTTATTCCAGCTGGCAGCCAGGCCTAGGTCCCTCTCTGAGGAGGCATAAGCAGATAGGCTACGTCCACCTTTCCTTCAGCCAAGGCAGTGGGCTTCACGCTGGATCTACCGCAATCCCAACAGAAGTAATGCCAGGGTCACCTCTCCTGCTGGATCTGTGGACATCTCAGGAGATTGGCTTTCTGAGGAAAGACAGAGGAATGGATACTGTCTGATGTAGTTTCCCTGAGCTAGTTCTTTTCTTGCCCTTTCTTCCAGTTACTCCAGTTTATCCTAGCAGGCTGTCCATTCCCCACTTCACGGGTAGTATAGACGCACCTCAGAATGATGTGGCAGAGACTAAGCAGTGAGGGCACTTGCTCTGCACCTTCTTCCTCTCTTCACCTCAGGCTTCAGCAGGTGTTTGCAATGACCTGATCCATCAGCCTGAACCTGTGCTCATCCCAGCATTACCTGCAGCAGGGGGAGGTGCATCGCCTCCCTGTAAGGAGAGGTGGGATAGCATTATGGGGTTTGGGTCTGTCTCTGCTTTCCTAGTTACAGAAGTGGAAATTAGGTCTTCCTAAGGTGGTACTGGAGAACTGGATTCTGGCACAATGGGCGAGTTCAGTCCTTCTTTTTTTTTTTTCTTTCTTTTAATATTAAAAATAAAAGGTTTTAGCAAAGCTGTATAGTTTTCTGGTGTGCTCTAAGGATACGTTCTATGATTTGTGTTTGCTCTTGGAAATTTTAGCTTCAGTTCATATCCTTCAACTTACTTGTATTGAATTGTGTGTATTTAAAACAGAGTAACTACTTGAAAGCAAATGTGCATTGACAGGAAATCACTGATTTAAAACCTGGCTAGAGGTAAATTCTTTCTGATGTGAGAGAAGTGACTTCAGGGAAAAAAAAACCAACCCAACAAACTATATATATATATATAAAAACCCCCAAACAACAAAACCACCAACAGCAAACTCCACCCAATAACCAAAAGGCTGCTGGAAACATCTCTGGTGAGCTAGCAGTGGGATGTGCTGCCTGCTGTTTGAATTAACTTGCTGTTAGGATCATCTGCTGTAGGATTTGCAGCTAATGGGCAAGCACCTGTAGTTTTAAACCACTATTTTTTTCCAGGAAGCATTGTGATTTGGGTTTATTTTAATTGGCTGGGTTTTACTCAGATAACCTGGATTTTGTGGTGTTTAATAAAAAAATGAAAATTAATTCAAGCCCAACAATGCTGTTATCTTCAGCATTGACTTGGTCTTGATCTCCCTATGAACTCAACGCTGGATGAATCTCTTCCTTGTCATTCTGGGGAGGTCACTGAAGAATTGACATGGGTCTTGCCTAAATAGAGAAAAACTTGCTTGTAAATTAGAAGCAATTGAGGTTTTGATTAGATCTGTTCATTTCCCTTTGGTCCTGGTTCCTGAACATTTGCATAAGTGGAGTTCAAAGAAATGGCCATGAGCAGTAATTTTTTTTTTTAAGCCTTTTAGAAAGATGCAGAATTCATTGATGGTGAATAAATTGATGATGTAGAACTTTAGAACTATTAAAATCATTTGGGGCTCTCCCTTTGTGTTTCACCCCGGATTTTTATTTGTGGGCAAGTAAATTAATATATTTTAAAATGCTGTACATGGAATGACTTTTTTTGTTTCCTTTTGAAACACAGAAGCTCGAATCCATGAAGGCTACTATAAATTTTGTTGTTGATTTAATATTAGATGCACTGGTGGTGGGCAGTAATATTAAAAACTGTGAAAGGAAACTTTATTTGCATTGAAGGAAAGAGGTTTTGTTTCCTGTTCAGAAAAACAAAGACTTGTGACTTTCACAAGTATTCACAAGAAATATTCACAAGTAAATATCACAGTTCAGCTATGAACTTTTTATTGGCCGGTACCTGGCGTGGACACAGTGTATCAGCTAGCAAATTTATTTGAAGATCTGTAATTAAATTGTTAAAACCTATGATATGTACATAGATGTCCCACAAAGAGCGGAATTTAGACAGTGCTCAGTATGTGCTTTGTAACAGTTTTATCAATTATTTTAATGTCTTGAAGAACCAAGCACTGTACGTATATAGGAACTACCCAAAATGTGTTAACTGTCAGCCTGTGAAGCAGCATAGTTTGTCACTCTCTTGGAACTTTCTTACTTCCTTCACTAGCGTACTTGATTTCCCCGTAATCTTCTATGAAAAAAATGAGGGTCTGCCTGTGGAAGTTTCCTACATGTCTAATTGTTGTAACAGCGCACAGAATATCTGTTAACTAATCTCCCCATCTTCTAACGAGTGGAAACAATGCTGAAATGTTAGGTGATTCTTCTTATTTTATCACTTTGGCAGGATCCTGAATATCATTTAATGAAATTTCATATGCGTGTTAGGTATTGATGCAATGCAGGAAAACAGCCAGTGAATAATGTAGCATTTGTAGGAGCTCAGCTCTCTGCTGGTAGGCGTAATGCTGTGCAGGCAAACTTCCAGGCAGCTTTACAGGGGGAGAGAATGAAACCCCTTTTTGTGGAGGGTCTGGAAGAGGCCAGAACAGACCCCAAGATGTGGGCAACGTATCAAGCCCGTATAGATTCGCTGTACCCCTGTGTTTAGTTGACAGCACCCCAGTGGTGCCTCTCAGCCTGTGAACCTCTCCACACTTGGATTTCCCAGGGTGCACAGGACCACAAAATAAACCCTACAATTATTCTCTGTATCTTTTGGTTTTGAGCAATTATCATATGAATGTGTGAACTCTGTGCACAGAATAAGAAAGCTGAGTGCAGGTCCATGGTCGTCAAAATAGTTATGAACTTTCTATTCCTAAAGTGAGGTTTCACTTGCGTGCTATAGGTTCTTTTTTTCCTTGTAATTATTTTCTTTTTTTCCTTGCATTGATAGTAATGAACAATTTGGCCATCTACTCTAATTTCATTTCACATAAAAGCAATTTCTGGCAATTCAGTGAAGGTCAATGAATAATACCCAATACTTTGATATGAAACACTTAAGGACATAAGTAACTTGACCCCAGAACTTTTTGCAGAATCAGGCTGTAAGTGCTCAAGTAGTGTTCCCATGACACTTGGACTCTGTCAGAAAAAAACCCCTACGATACTTTGGATTAGCTGTATCATTTTTTGGTAAGATTTGTGATCAAAAGGAATGGAAATTAAAACTTTGTGAAAGTTGTTAGCAAAATGACATTTAATTTTGATAGAGAGGCAATGAGGCATAACATTTTGCATGTTTGCAAAATAAGTTTCATTTTGATGCGTTTGGCATTACTGATTATATTAATTAACTTAACAGCAAGTGTGAAGATTATTTATGATGCATTAAAAATGATTGGATCCTAATTGCTTCCCTGTAAGAACAAGGAAGTTGAATTTCAGGTAGTGGAGACCTCCATGGTTAGTCTTTTCTGTGACTTTTAACTGCTGTGCTTTAAAAGCAAAGGAATTGAAATAAACCTCACCCATACTACTGACACTGGTGACTGGTTGTGCGTGAGCAGTTTAGGTTGATGACGCTGATCTGGTTTGTTCTGCTAAGTCTGTCACTTCATTAAGACACCATTTTTTTTATAAGGATCCACACCTCATTTCCAGAATTACTTGAACAGGGAAGATCTTGCAATCTTGCAAACAAACCCGAGAAATGAGTTCCTTCATGGAAATTAGTTCCTTTATGAGTGCATTGCTCAGTTTTGAGCAGTGGACATAGTTTTTGGAAATGTAACAGTATCAAAATGTTAATGAACTCAGTTTCCCTGATAGTGTGTTTACCTTTACGCAAGAAACTTTTGTGTAAGATGCAGCTTTTCAATGTTCTGTCATAGCATCTGTTACATCAAGGTGAAAGTACTCCCTTTTTACACATTAAAAATTACTTAATTTTGTTTTCAGCTCTTTTAATGAAAATTTACTTCTTCACCTAGCATGAAGCAGATGCTATCTCAGATCTAAAGTGAGAAAGATCGGTATCCTAAGCAATGGCTTGCCAAACAGAGGTGCTTCAGATTGTGATTATTATAACCACAAAAAGCAGGTTTGTTGATACCTTTTTATCCTTAATATATTTAAAATTGCATAGTTGATAGCAAAGCTGGTATGAGAGCATGTGTAATACCTGTTTGATAAGTGTCTTCTCACACCCTGAGGTCTTTTATAGGCAATTTGCATTCTACAATGAGAGAAATCAGCTGGAGAGGGTTTATTGTTTTGTATAATAGAAAGGAGTGTGAAAATATTCCAACCTTGCAGATGGTGTTGCTTGTTAGCCCTGAACACATACGTGCAGAAATACTGTTTCCCTGGAAAAAAATAGGGTCTCCCCACCTTTCCTTTGAAAAGGGGAATTTATATTTATAAAGAGGAATTCATGGTTTGGTTGTCTTGGAATCATCAGTTGGTCCTTGAATGGAAAAGTAATGGGATAAAGTCCTCCTTTGAACTTCGATATGCTGGGTGGGCTAGAGATGACGGAGTCCTAGATGTCTGTACTAAGATCGGCTTTGCTAAAAAGTGAAAGGATAAATCTCAACTTTTTCACATAACAGCAAAGAAAGTCTGATTTGATAAAACTTTGAACATACAGAGGTGGATTGCTGAAAATGTTTGACTGAAATCTGGTGTACATAGAAGTTTCAGGTGCTCCAGAAAATTGAAGATGCTGAGTGGTAAGTGTGTTGAAAGAGAGTCAAAGACCATATGAAGCCTTTCCAGTGAGTTCAAGGTTTGTGAGGTGGAAGCATTCCTTTTGACTTTCATGTCCTTTGGTTTAGACCCCCTCCCAAAAAGTATTTTTCTGAAGTGGGAGACTTGAAATATGGCTTCCATTCCTCTCACAGCAGCAGCTGGCAAGAACACAGAAAGTAAGCACTTTTAATTTATATATAGCTTTATTACTGGAGGACACCATAGCGAGGAAAGACTTCTGTGTCCAAATCATATGAATCCAAGGTTAAAGCTCTTGGCTCTCATGCCTCAACTGTAGAAGAAAAAAGTTACAAACCTTCTAAATGTTAGGCCAGCTGCAAGGTGCTGCAGTTGATACTGGAGGCATTTCACTTGGAAGTTCTACGTGAATCCATGAACACTTTGGTCTTGTAGGAGGCTGCAGGCCATGGTGACTTCTACCTTCTGCTTTGTATGGCACTGGAAATATCACAAGACCAAGTCCTTGCTTGTAGTAAACCGATGCTTATGATTTTTGCCCAAGGTACTCATTATTCCTGCAAGTTGTACACGGCAAAACAGTCAGTTGCATAAAATGACAGAAATTGAGGATGTTTGATTAAATTACTCCTAGTTAAGCAGTTGTTTTCATATTGTTATGATAATTGATAGTATTCAGGACTGAACCTGGGTTCACAGTACTGTCATTTGCAAATCTGGTCCCAAGTCTGCACTCTTTATAAAAAGTGTTCTGGGGAGTCTCACTGGGCCTGAGAATGGCCATAATCTCTTCACGCTGTTGTATCTCTGACCCTTTCTCCTCATTCATTGAAAAGGAGTTTTTGCAGATATGGATGCATGTGTCTATAAATTCCACACTGAGTAATTGGAGGTGGATAGATATGGTAGAAATAAGCATAATAAAAGAATTGACAGAAAGAATCTTCCTTTCTTCATGGCCCTCTAGGTCTTAAGTGTGCTCTGTTGAATATCACCTACTCGTCAAAACCTGCCATAACACAAGGAATTAAAAGGAATCAGTCTTACAGTACATGCAAATTGAAATGAGATACAGATTGCTAGAAGAGGTAAGAGGAGGGGAAACTCCAAATGATGGTGCCCTTATTAAATTTAGACATTGGAGAAACAATATTACAGAATTACAGCTACTCAACATTAGCTGCATTATACCATCGTCTGATACATAGACTTATTTTGAGAATAGTAGCAAGAAGTACCGTATGTGACTCCCAGATATAGCACAGAATTGTGCATATAGTTATCTAATTTCTCTCTCTTATAAAACTGCGTTTGAAGGGTGGTGCTGTGAATTGTTTGTCAATTAAATACAGCTTGTCAAGAGACTTGAGTGTGGAGGGTATCAAGCACTTGCACTGTAGAAATAATGCTATTCAAGCGATAGGCTTTTAGCCTTTGATTATACTGATCAAACCATCTTCTTTCTATGCTTTACATGATGCTGATAGCTTTATACGAGGTATTTCCACATCTTTTCTAAAGTCTGATTTTTTGTATTTTGGAATTGTTTCTGTAGTCTCAGTGTCCATCCCCTTTCCCCTAACCTGTGTTTGTATTTGGTTTCATCTATGGGCAAATCTCTTCTGGACTGCTCTTGTAATGGGGTTCCTCATTTTATTCACTGAAGTTTTTACATCTTAAATAAGTGTGTGTTTATCACTGCTGTAGAAACAAGCTTGTAGTTGCAACATTTATAAATTTATTTATAAATTTATAAATTTAATTGCTGTTTCATCTTTTGGCACTCTGAAAGCACTATAACCAAATCTGGGAAACTGTCAGTACCTAGTACTTGTTGAATTTATAACTCTACAGAAAGCCTTAGGGTCCTCATCTTTCAGGGCTGGGGTGACAAGGCCGTACGGAAGAAACTGCTCCGTTACACAGTACTGTGTGCATAATGTGTGCGTGGCATGATGCTTTTCCTGCAGATACCTGGCTTCAACGATGGAAGGAGGAGGTGGAGCTAGGTAGGCTTAAATCTGTTCTCAAATAGCTGTTCCAATTGTATATTCCTGTGGAAAAGTCACTCTACTTAATAACCTCCAATGGCTGGTGGTTCATCAAGATATTGATTTTAAAGCTTTATTGATTGTTTATAAAACACTGCACAGCCACTTTCCAAGCTATTTAAGTGATTTGTTTGTCCCATATATTTTACAATGATGAGACTATTGAAAATCCCTGTGCAGATTCACTCAGACCATTACACATTATTAGTTTTCTCTTGCAGAATTTCCCCTCCTCCAGGGATTCTGAATGTGAAGCACCTTGCTATTGCAAGGTCTTGTACGGGGTGTTTGTTTTATATACGCTCATAACAGGATAATTATATTGCTACCTGAAACACTTTGGCATGCGTGCAGGAAGAGGGCTCTATGTAATGGTGATTGATAGTTTGAGCTTAAAAATTGTTATGGTGCATTAAAAGTATACTAATGTTTATTACTTTTTACAAGGCTACAGTCATTTAGATTACAGTCCAGGCTTCCAGAGCTATCACAAGTCTTCAGGCTGAGGTAAGCACAGTGGGTGCTCTTCCTCTTATATTTCTGTTTGCATGTGTTTTTACTGGGTGGAATTCCTGGTTTAAGAGGCAGCTTATTCTTTATTTTTAATAGCCACCAGTTACTTTCCTTTTGAAAAAAAGGAAAGTCTCTAAAGTTCCAGTTCTAAAAATAAAAGTATAGGGATTTCAAAACTTTCTAGATCTCAGTGTTCAAAACCACTAGGCACCCTTGAAAGCTTGTGAGTCAGGATTCCTCCTTCCCCATCCTCCCCCAATGCTGGCATAAAAAGCAAGACAGACATCAGTTTTCTGCAGTTGGTTTTGGCATTTTGGTTTAGGGTTGTTTTTAGCTTTTTGATATATTCAGGTCATACTTCAAAAATTTTTCTTTATTTTATAATTCTGAATGACAGCTGATATGCTACTGTAGTATTCAGATGACAAAAAGTTTGAGAATCGGTGATGCTGGGCACATTCATGACCATGTACCCTTATATGTATCCTGGAATAGTGAATTAAGCTAATGAACCCAGATGATGACTGACTGTGTAAAAAAAACCAAAACAAAACCCCAAAAGAAACACCACAAAACCAACCAACCACAAAAACCCCAACCCAACAACAACAAAAAAAACCCCTAAACCCCAAATCACCAAGCAAAAAACCCCCTCACTAATGACATTGGCTATTGAAGCAAACTAAATATGCTCTTTTGCAGTAAATACATAAACTCTCCTTCACACAAACTAATCTTCTTGTACCACTGTTTTGTTTAGATTCCACATTATTCTTTTTTGGCCCTATTGTGCTCAACAGAATAGTTTTAAACCTCATTTTTATTGTGTACTGTGCTCTTTCATAAGTCCTATTATAACATAAACCAGTGCTGCACCTGAAATTCTGTAGGAGAAATACTGTCTGGTGAAAACAGCATAATTTGCTTGCAAACTTTCAACGACTAATGCGATGTATATGGCACTTTATAATACTTACACATTCCACAGTCCTAGCTATCTGCAGGTTAGACCTATGGGATACACTTCAGAAAAGTTACATAAACAACTCTGAACCCTCGGCTGAGAAAATGTATACTTTGAACATGTTGAAACTATCCATATTAAGTCAGTTTAGCACTTTGATTAAAGAGTTTAATCAATCACCATCCTAAGCTGTTTATTAATCACTTTATCAAGCAGTTGATGCATTGCTGGTTTTAATAGAATCCATTTATTTTGATTTCTACCTACTTCATCTTTCCAAAGGGCTTTCTGAATCAGCTGTGATAAAAAAAGGAGGGGGGAAAAAAAAAGCTTGGTTGCATCTAAACACTGGAAGGTAAGAGCTCAGACGTCCCTTGCACATACTTCATTATCAACATTCTGCACCGACTTAGCCAATTTATTAAGGGTAAAAAAAACCAACAACCCTGCTTGGAGTGAGTCTTTTGGTGAACCACACGGTTTAGCTCAGATAAACAGAGGCCATTCGTTTGCTTTCACACCTGACAACCTCATGATATACGATCCTAATAAGATTAATCTCCTCCCTCCCCCCCATACACACACACTTTTGTTTTGTTTAGTGGCCTGACTTCGTGATCTTCTCTCATTCCCCTCATTGGGCACTTTTAATGCCTTTGGTTTCAGTTGGTGGTTAGAAGGAAAACAAACAAACAATCAATCCCCCAGCCCACTCACAGGCACCTTCTCATTCCAGGGGCACAAGATTAATATAACAAGAGATATAAAGCAAGCAAGGGAATGTTTGTTACATAGCAGAATATGCATAGAATGAGTTCCTCTTACGCAGTTTGCCTTGAAAAGCATTAAGCATGTGGGTAATCTGTGAATCAAATACATACTTTGTGCAGAGGGGAAACAAACAAGCCCTGAACAAACAAAAGCATCAAATGAGAAATCCACAACTTGGGTCACAGCTGACTTCTATTTTACTGCCTTTTATGAGGTTTCACTTAACTCTTTTTTGCTGTGTATGATCTCTGAACTTTAGAAATCTAGGGGGAAGTAATCTAAAGGTTTTGCCTGATTTGCTTTCAGTAAAAAGCATTAACGCATAGCTTTGAAATATGACATGTATTAGCGCCTACACAAACTTTGTGTTTTGAGCATATTCTAGTTTTATCAGCAGTATGCTTCATGCTATATCACCAAACCCAAAAGTTTTCTCTTTTCTCAAGGTTTGCCCAATAAAGGTGATGGAGGTCACTGGAAATACAAATTCTTTGGCAGGAATGTAAAAATATGCATCTAGTTTAAAATTCCACAGTCTCATGTCCTGTACTCAATAAGATGATACAGCAGAAATATCCCAGAGTCAAAATTCTTATAAGGCATTTTAGCAGTTTAAAATCCCATGCAGATTGTCAGACATGCATTATTAATTTGGCTTAATTATGTTAATTGAAGACTATATATTCTTTTTGTGTGAAACTGTCTCCCTTTTCTAAATGGGCTGATAATATATACTGACATACACATATATATGTGTACAGGCGTGTTTACACAGTGGGCTGTTCCCACCCTCTTTAGGAGTCACAGGAGCTTTTGAAACCTTACAGCGGCAGGTCTGCTGAGGTGCAAAGGGGATACACCATGCGGCCGGGAAACCGGGAAGCCCGGTTCCTGTTGAAGTCTGTGGGACTTCACTGCAACCCCCAGATATGGATGGTTGGGAACATGTCACTGCAGTGCAACGCAATAGGCACTGATGAGATTTTTCCATAAATCTTTGCTTCGTGGATAACCCACTAAGAATGTTTAATTCTGAAGGCTTGCCGTTAGCTCTAAAGTAACAGTGGTATTCTGTGAGTAACCTGCAGAGATGTCAAAACTGTGATTCGTGGCAGCGTCAGATCTTTGTGCCGGTGCGTGCACCAGGCTCAGAGCTCAGTTCTAACACAGGATCCAACTGGCTATCAAGTGAGACAGCGTGGTCACCGAGCTGCCGTGTGCTAGTTCCAGAAATATTAATTACGGCTGTAAACAGCGCTGCAAAATTAGGGATATTGCAGCCTCCCTGGGCATTAGATCGGCAGCCCAGCTGTGAAAACCACTTCCAGTCAGCTATCAATTGAGATGGAATGGCCATACAGCTGAATTGCAGTGTTTCCAAAAATGTTAATTAAGAATGGGACGCCGCTGCGAAGCGGCAGCTTTGTAGCCCTTCCGAAGCTGTGTTGCTGTTGCTCTAAGTACTGTGGCATTGTACTAATAAAACTAGTAGTCCTCTTCCTCCTTGCACCACCCACAAAGATAGAACTGCTAATGAGCTGAAATCAGAAGACCTTGTTCAGGGTCTGAATCGGCAAATTGGACATTAATCTTGATGCTCTAAATTCCTCTTTTTTAAAAAAAAAATCTTTTTCTTTTTATATGGGCAGTACTGTTTAAGGAGCATGCAGCTCCTACTTTTAGAAAATGAGGTGTTACTTAAGGACTAAGCTGGATCACTGAGACTTTATCCTAGGTTTATCCTCCATTTTGAATCCCCAGTTCTTCAGTACAGTCCACTAATAAAAAATTCTGTGGGTAACTATATTCAATTAAAGCACCAAATTGCTAGTACTTGGGTACAGAAGAATATCACTATAGTCTGAAACTTTTTTTTAATAAACTGTTCAGCAGAACTATCTGTCCATGCTGGTATTCAGTTCTTGAGCAAAAGAGTGTATTTTTATTTATTTATTTAATTTGAGGCCATTTAATAAATGTATTTTCATTTAAAATGGTTACTATAGGAAACATATAAGTGTATAAGCAAACATATTTTACAAACACAAGTCTTTGGAGAACTTACTAATGAATTTTTTGAAGTGCAGATGAGACTTTCATGTTTGAAATATGACCTGCCAAGTGCAGTAACTACTCTCTGAAAACACTTCAGCAAGTCATCAATTTGACCTAATGCATTTGAGGATGCGTTAACTCCTATTTATGGAGAGACGGTGTGATCTAACAGGAAAAAAAAAAGTCAGAAACAAGTGTTTCAGATCTATTCATGCTTTGCCTTCTACTTGCTACCTGCCTTGAGAGAAGTCATTTCTCATCTCTGTGCCTTTCCTCGTCTGCCATTTCTACCTAGCTATAGTTTGTTCAGGGAAATAAATTTCTCACTATATTCATTATTACTTAACTCACTATATTCATTTAAACTTAAGATGATATGGTAGAAATTGTGGCTAAGGTAGGACTGCATGGTATATGCTGTGTGCTTACCTTTTGCTCTGTATCTGCTCATCACTTAAATATCCATGTGTTTAAGTTTAGCAGGGTGATAACATTGGCTGTAGTACCTGTCATCTTCCTAATTTTATCAGTTTGGCTCCAAAGTAGCAGCACAAATACTTGACTTTCACTGAGAGTCAAAATAAAACTAAAGCTAAATAGCTACAGAAATTCTGGCAAAACCCCACTTTTTTTCACCACTTGTTTTGACCAGAAAGGAGTATGTTAATGAACCTTTGGGGAGTGTCATGTAACGAGGTTTCCCTGAAAAATTGCTGATAGTTCCAGCTGAATGCAGCCAGAACAAGCCAATTGTAAGATCTCTGGGGTGGTATAGGATTACAGATTTTTTTTTTTTGTCTTGCCCTTTTCACTTTTGGACAGACTGTACGCAAATTCTTTGCATAAGTCTAACAGGGCTTATATGCAACAGATGGTAAGAGCAGAAATAACTGCTTGGTGTGAGGTTTTAAACTGGTACTTAGATGGGTTTATAGAAGATAGTGTTGAAACAATAGGATAGTTTTACTTAATGACATCAGTTTTATAAAGAAGAAATAAGTTTAGAGCTGAACTGCAGAAAAGCTGCATCATCAGCTGACCCTGTGGTAACGAGGCATGCACATGCTTGTAGCCTGGGGTAAATGCTAAATATTTAAACTGGTTTGGGCCACGTTTCCTGAAACCAAGCCAGCACTCATTTCTCTGTATTTGCGTGGACCCTGGTGTGTGTGCAGACAGTTACTGCAGATGAGCCCCCACACTGAGACTTAACTGGCGTGCCTGTCCTCTCTGCAATGGGGTTTGTGCTCCTCAGCCTTCAGTATTTGGAAATGTGCCATAAAGGAAGCCAAAGCTGCACCAAAATAGCACTGTTTCCAGAATTCAAACAATCCCTGGAGATAAAAACCCCAAACCTCTGAGAAGGAGGTGAAAAGGTATATGAAAAGTTACGAGCGTGTGCCTGTCTGGCACTTCTGAAGAGCAGCCATGAGGTAATGGCAAACCCCAAGCTTTGGTGCAGAAGCCAGTTCCCTTCCAAGCAGCTAATGCAGATGAAACATAAGCTGCAAGGAGGACAATACAGGTAGTAAGTTTTCAGATGAAGTTTCAGTAAACACTGTGTTCACAAAAATAGTCCTGAAGAGATTGTGTGATTACCAACTCTGTGCTGAAAGCCTTTCAACGCAGGGCAAAAAGTATTTAGTGGTTGGTTGTCTAGTCCCTGAGGCTGTCCTCCTAGGCAAGAGGGAGCCACTCCTAGAGTTTCTGGTGGTGGTTCATTGGCGAACTACGGAGACAGTTATTTGTTGTTTTGAAAATTTGTTTCAAAAGGTAGTTGATGTAGTAATAGTAAAATACAGCCTTTAGCACAGCTTCTCTTACCTGTATGCATGCCTGTGCACATTCAAATTGTGTGTCAGTTTTTGCTCCAAATATAGTGAGTGTTACACATCACAGCCACGCGCTTTCCAAAGAGAAATGAAATCTTGTGGGTATAACAATACAGGTAACTTCTTAAATACCAGCATATTCTGAAATAACAGTTGTCTTAGAAATAAGTTTCAGAGTGGAGAGTATTTTTCAGTGCTAGCTAATGTTGATAATTATTCAATTCATTGATAATTATTGGCTGTATTATTATTAGAGATTGCTTGTAATTATTGAATTAGCATCAGTGAGAAAACAATGTATGTCAAAAAGCTTACCATTCTGAACAAGTAATTTGTTTGGCCTCAACTGGGTAATTGTATTTACTTCTGTTGAGTTTTTTTGATTAATAACTGTAGAAGTTGGTGGGAGCAAATATGAAGAATAATTCTTGGCTTGAAAATAGATACACCAAACAAGTCCAAACTCCCAGAAGGAACAGAACATAGTTGTGTAGTCACAATCTGGAAGAGTCCATAAGCCTAAAAGACAAATCAGAATAGAACTAATGGTAAACTAATCTGGAAGAATGTTATTTTTCTTTTTTAATCACCTGAATTTGAAAACTCTTTGATAGCCATTTTTCTGGAAGATGTATAATTAAAAAGGAAAAGTCTAATGAAAAACAATTCAAAATTTGGGGAGGGGGGAATATCCGCTTTACAGAAGATCCACCCACATGCTTTTCTCAGCAGGGCACTACAACAATCTTAACAAGTAAAGTGCAAGATGGAAACATGACATCATTAAGACAGTCTAATTAGCTTGTAATTTGTCCTAGAAAGGTATCTGGTTACCGACTAATTGATGTAAACTGATTAACCCTTTCTCTAACATCCCGTTTGCCACTTTTTTTTTAACTTCCATAGAATATGGTAAGGGTCAAGACATTGTTGTGCTACACACTGTGCAAACACGAATCAAAAAGACAATCCACACCCCAAAGAGCTTACAACCTACGTGTTGTAGGGGAGGCGATACCTGCATACAAAACGGATTTAGTATGAATAGCTTAACACCGGTTAGCGTGTTTGGCAGTGGTCTTATCCTAGCAGCAGCTGGACAGTTCTCAGGGCTTTTACAGACCTCAGGAAAAAAAAAAGAAAAGGAACAATTTAAGAAGGATTTGAAGACATATGAGTGTGTCTATAGATGTTTTCTCCCAAGAGTGAGTCACCGGAGACTCTGGTGAAAACTGTGTCGATTGAGTGTAACGGGCAGAAATTAGATTAGGAACAGTTTAGGACAAAATGGAAGGAGGACTGACAGCAGCTATAAACAGCTTGTACAATGAAAATGAGAGGAAGCAGTGATTGGAGAGACAGGAGTGGGCTAGAGTGTGTATGTTTTCATTTTTAGATGAGAGACGCTACAGCATGCCCATATTGTGGTGGGAAAGAATCAGAAGAATAAGAGCAGTAGAAAGTCTGACAACTCTGCTGGAGTTTGAGCATAATCTGATAGGGGAAACTCAGCGCAGCTCCGATATATCTGGCCCTCACTCTAAAATAGCTACAGGCAGCACATGCTTTTCTGTGTGATTTAGCGCGTGCTTAGTGTTGTACAAAGCAACAAGCATTAGATTCGTCATGTGCCCGGTTACCTTCCCCTGCTTGTGCTGTAAGCAAGCAGGGTCCACCTGGACCACAACTGGGCAGCAGAGAACTAAACCCCCTCCCTTTCTTTCAGTGTAATTAACGCTGAATTAGTTGGGCATTTGAGTGTGGTCAGTAGGTGCTGTACAGGTATCAATTTTGCATTTTCTTCTACAAGCGCTTAAAAAAAAAAAATTGCATTTTGAGTTTTTTCTGTAAATGAACTTCTGTCTTCCATGGAGAAAACTCTACTGTGCCAATATAGTGTCATTTTTTTTACAGGTAATTAAAAAAATTCATTCAAAAATATCAGTTCAGCTGCATTCATGGTGGGAAGTGCTGAAACATTTTTGTCTCTCACTTTCCTGATTTACATCACACTTTATTTGAATTTAAAAGTTTTGTTTGATGCCCCCTTTATTATTTTTCCAAGGGGAAACATTAACTGAAATGAACTACTTTGATTTCTTGGAATTTTTTCTCCTTATGTATTTATTTTTATTTTCCCATCTAACTCTCCATGTTACCTGTACAAATTTGAGGTTTCTAAAGTTTGAATAGTGATGCACAAAACAACAGCCAAAGGCTCTAGATTCATCTCCGTGAGCCAGAGGTTACATGCATAAATTCATGTCCATCACGCTCTGAATAAATTCTTTTGTTTATGCAACAGTCTGCCCAAGCACAACACACTTGCAGCTGAGCACCAGTTGGTTTACAGCTTTCTGTGCCATTCTCACTTCTGGGTGGGGGGTTGAGTGCATTGAACCCCACAGCTGGTAAAACCAGTCCAGAGTGAGTTTATTTGCATCTGAAAAGCTCTGGTTCCAAAGGTGCTGTGACTTGGCCTGCACTTGCATGTGTAGCTTGCTAAGCGCAGCCCCTGGTGTGCGCACTTTTTGAGCACTATTACTTAATACCGTGAGTGAAGAAATTTAGAGGGAGACTTGGCTCCTGCCGAAACCAGTGGCAAGATTTCCACTGACGTCTCTGAGCGACAGCGCTGTGCCTCAGCTTTAGAGGGTTTGCGCAGAAGCATTTTCAACACAGGCTTATATGAATGAAGGTGCCTCTGTTTTGCTGTTGGAATTTGCAGTGTTTTCTTGCAAGCGAAAATGACATTTCTCTGGTGACGAGGAAAGGAGAGGCTGACAAGAGGTGTGATCTTCTGTCTCTTTGTGCTGGCTTCACAAGGGCTCACTCGATGAATGAATTGGTGTCGCCTCTGATGCGCAGCGACACAAGCGGGAAAGGAATCATGGTTTGAGGGAAAATACAGACGTACCCTAATTTTGTAGAATAAGCACTACTTTAGTGGGGTGCTTTTAATCCAGAACCACTTTTCTCCCCTTTAAATAGATGGTAGCTCTACTATTATGATTTCTTAATGCAAAGTCTTGTGAGGATGTAAACGAGCGGCCTGGGTTGGTCTGATGTCAGTCGCTCGTGTTGGGAACGTGGGCCCGTTCGGGATGTTACAGAGCAGCAGGGAGATGGCTCTTAGCAGCTGTCTGGGGAGCTCTGCGGACTGAGAGACAAAAAGCTGTTTCTTGCTGGAGTCTGAGACATATTTCTGTTTCCCTCGCAATCTCACCGTCCCTGCCAAAACATGAAAGGCCATAACTGAGCATGTCTCTTGCGCAAATACTTCATCAACTTCGCACCATCTGAGCTATTTCACATCCCCTCCCCTTGCTCCAAACTGATATGTGTGGCTCACTACATTTAAAATGAAAAGTCCTCAGATGATTCTAATCATATTGTCAGTCAGATAGTCATCTTCTGAAAGGGGATCCTTCACCTTTAAGAATGCATGTACAATAGTGATATGTAAGCAGCTCAAAGACTCAATACCCCTTTTTTCTGCAAAGCAAGGCTGGGTTAGGAAAAAATCAATATGTTAGAAGTAAAGGTCATACAAGGAAAAGTGACATGAAACAGTCTTCATGAAGGATATTGTTCCCTTAGTTCTGTTTGAAGTTTTCTTTACCCTTGTGCTAGCCTTAGAACAAATATGTTTCTCTTCTAGGACAAAATATATTTTTTCACCTTTAAAAAAATCTGTATTTTAAATATTTGTCTATTAGGGCATGTTCGTGTTTTAGCTTGTTTTGTTTTTGTCCTATGGGTGAAGTAATCCTTGGAGAAAAGAATATTGTGTGCATGCCATCCCAGTGCATTTGCTGGTCAGGGTTCCTTTAGAAATGGGAGTATATAATGCACACAAATGTATTTGCCTATCTTTTTAACAGTTCTCAATTTACTTTTCAAGTGGGCCAGATGCACTACTATAGCTCTTACAAGGGTCAGGAACATCTCCTTATTTCCCCACACTCTGTACTTATTGCTTGGGTATAGTTTTAAAGTAGTCCATGAACCCTTTTCACTCTTGCAACACATTTACCCACAATTAACAATCAAACCATCCTTACTTCATTCAGGCTCCCATTCTCTCCCTGCCTCATTTTCCCTGCCTCTCTCTTGATCTGCCATTGTGCCGAAAGCTGTTTGTGCCATCGCAATCTGCCCTCCTTACCAGCCACACAAGGATGGGGAGGGGGGAGGGAAAAAGCACACAGCATTCAGGCACTGAATAGCAAATTGCTCTTGAGTGTCCTTGCTTCCCCCATCTCTCCCCCTTCCTTCAGAAGGACAAGGGGGCCCCTGAAAGCAACTATACATTTTGCTTAGTGCTCTTGAAAACAAGCGTTTCACACCTGAAGCCTTTCACGGCAGCCCAGAAGCACCCCTTCAAACCACTTAATTGCCAATTGCTTCTGAGCTCGTTGTGAAAGTCCATTATGTCAGCCAGCTCTATGGCGAGTGACAAAGTATGGGAAATGAAAGAGTCCTCCTTGCAGGGCCAACGCAGTCTTAAAAATCCCCAGTTCATTGGTTTGCTTGCTGTTAACAGACAGTTACTGGCCACAGTCAAAGGTATGCCACAACCTCTATCTTGTATTATTATTATTGTGTTACATGAAAGATGCTGTTTTCCTTGTGTTCTTTCACATGTGTCTGTATACAAACATATAAGCAGCTTTCGAATGTGGCTGGGGAAGATATCTTCACACAGACTTCATCTGTACTTGTGGACCTCAGATTGTATCATTGCCACCATTGTTCTGCTTAGGGGTTTTTTGGGCTTTTTTTTTTTTTTTTTTTCATTAGGTGAAGGAATAAAAAAAGAAACAAGTGATGTGATGGTTTTCAAGGTTGAAGCTATGTTCCTTAGGTATTAAGTAAAAAGCGTGCAGGTACTCACATAAAGGAAGAAGGGGGATCACCTTGAAGACAAATGAAAGGGATTATTTAAAAAAAGAAAAAGAAAAGAAAAGAAACGGTCTTAGCCTGAATCTCAGCTGTGAAGAATCATTTTGCAATTATACGTGCCTTCCTTATGACTAAGCATCTGGGAAGGGTTGGTTAGCATTTGAGCTGAGCCAAAACTGTATGGATAGAACTTCATACAGCAAGTAGATGTTGCAAACATTCCCTGTTTTTATTTGAGTATTTATAATGTATTAGTTTTATGATCCAGTTTGGCCTTTGTGGAACTTAGCAGAAAATCTCCCTCTGATTCTCAAAAGTTCTTGATTTTTTAATTTTTTAATTTTTTTGGCTCCCACTGCTCACTTTTGTATTCTTACCAGGAAGATATTCCCATGAACTAGTTTACTTCATTATGAAAGAAATTCAAGCTCAGTGCTTGATATTACTTGCAAAAATATCAAAGCTGGTTTACTCAAAGATTGTGTGCATAGTAAGAAACTTGATTCTAAAAGTGACTCGCTGACCTATGATGAAATAGGAGCAACATCATATGACACTGTTAAATCATGAATAACCAATACAACTCACACTCACAGTATTAAATACAGCTATCTGATTGCGAAGAAGCTGCAGATCTGAAGAAATCATTTTAATTTTTTTGAACAACAAGTTCAAGAAAATTGTTCTTTGCATATAGACAATTCATGGGTCAAAAAAGGGTAGCATTAATTGCTTAAACTGTTCATTATGAACTAATCACCCAGTTCTAATTAACACCTTTTAGTGGATTTTAAAGAAAAAACATTACATAAACAGATGCAATGTAAACTTGACTAAGTACAGTACTCCTAAAGGCAAGTAAATTCTTAGAAATGGATCTTAGAGTATTATTAAAACATGTATAAAAATATGTACTTGATTCAGGCATACATGGCTAAAATATGACAGAATGTTCTCAACATTGTGAAGCCATAAAATGTATCGGGAGCTTTTTTAGCATCAGACTTGTACTCCTCCCCACCCCCCCAATATACTTTAAAAAAGCCTAGTCCCTTTTTATCATTGGGTTTGCAGAGACTATTTTTGAGTGTGGTGGTCTGCCAGGTGCTTCGGTTAGTTTTATTAACTATATTACCAGATGTTTAAAGACAGGTTGATCTGTATTAATCAGAAATGAACAGAAACAACCCCCCATCCCCTGTACTCATCTGAGTATTGCACTACAAAGGCATTAAGTAAATAAACTAACTTGGCAAACTTCATTAATCAGAACCTTTCACTAAAACACGGCCATCAGGTATTCTGAAGGGAGGCAGAGCTACTAATATCCACAGTCTGCTGAACTACATCTGCTGAAATCCATGCTATGTTTTTATGAATGTGCGTGTTCTGTTTTGTCAGTAAGAGCTACATTTGTGTTAAAGAACCAGCAAAAATGCCTATTGAAACAGATTGGTTATTTAATTTCTTTTACTTTTCCAACAAGCTATATATCTGCTAGGTTGGTTTTGTAAAACTTGGTAGCTCCTTTCATCTGGTGTGGTGTAAGGCTGCAGGAAGTTCTATTTCTCAGCGCTTGGCATGAGCATTCAAAGTCCTCCGTTCAGTGGACACTGAAGAAAATGTGTAAAATGTTGGTTTTTAAGAAGTTACGTTTAGTTTCCTCTAGTATTTGCAAGGAAAATACTGAGTTTCATAAAGAAATAGTTGAGAAAGTTCTCCAGGACCTCTTATAAAAGCCTTTTCCATTCTCAAGGTGCAAATCAGAGGAGGATGCGTAATGTGATTTTTTTTTTTTTTTTTTTTCTTCTGAGCTGAGCTGACTTCTCAGACAGCATTATCTTCCTTTGCTGCAAGAACACACATTCATCACTCCTTTTCATCATACTCTTTACAGCAATTAGACATTTTCCTATATATTTCACACTGCTATGTAATTTTTTCTGACAGCTCATCAGCCTCTTTGACTCATGACCTGTAATGCCATCCTTGTTTTTTCGAGATGTTTGTTTGTTTTTTTCCCCCACCGGGAGATGTGAGCACATATTATCATAGATGCATAAGGCCTATCAGTCATTTTTTCCAGGAGGTATCCAGTAATAGAGCAATACTGTTCCCTCTCCGCCCACTTGTGATTTTTTTTCTTACCAATTTCCCTCAACTCCCTGAAAATAGCAGGTGCTTCTCTTCATTCACCTCCGCTTCATCCAGCCCATCTGTCTGATTCTTCTATGAGAAAGATTAATGGGACATAACTCACTTCATCTCATGGTTTTTAACAGATCAGGGCGGAGGGGTAGGTGGAAATTCTATCCAATTTTAGATAGATGTTTCATGATGAAGACCTGATGATGATATCGCAGCAGTAAATTTGGGATCTTTCATAGTGTTGGTCTGTTTCCAAAGTATTTCACAGGCTTGTGTTTTGAATGTCACCATAAGTAAGTTGCTCGCTCCCCATCCATCTCAAAAGCCATCACTACTGTACCAATTAGATGCCTTAACTGTAGTTGTGATAATATTGCTTTAGCTTCATAAGGCTAAATACACATTGATCCCTTACTTGGCCTGCGTTCCCGTGCGGGATCAATCTTGGCAGGATATTTGTAGGGGTTATAGGGGTTGTTTGCTCTGAAACATATTTTCAAGTAGCCTGTTAAAAGCCCCTTTTTCCCCTTCTGATACACCTCTGCTGTTTTCCTTCCTACTGTAAACCTCACAGTGCAAGTCTTTTTTTTTTTTTTTTTTTAAGTACTAAATGTCTAAGGTGTTTTTTCTTTTTCTTTTCCTTTTTTTTTTTTTTTTTTTTTTGTTGTTGTTCTTGTTAAATTCTGTGACTTTGAGTACTACTTTGCTCCCATTGTGGTCCTTTTGAAATAAATGGAAGTACATGAGTAGGAAGATACTTCTGTGTATGCAATAATATGACATGCCCTGACTTCTGCTACTTCTCGGATCTGTGCTCAGCTGCTCTTACAGGTCTTTACTGGTGTTTTGGTGTTATGCAACTGACTGTTATTTTCTGTCCTGCTCTAGTAGAGGCCAACAATGTAACAACTAGTCTGCACCCTGGGATGTGGTGTGCTAGCTGTTTTCTACTTTTTGAGCATGTTTGAAGCATGTGCATGTATCAGACAAATGGTTCATTCTAAAGCAGATACTTTGCCTTCTCTTGGTGGTGCCTCTGTGTCAGCTACTAAAGCTGGCAGCTTCACCGGTAAATGTGAATTCTGAAGAGGTTAGGTTTGCCTTGAAAAATGAGTATAGTCACGTGTAAACATACTGCGTTTTTGAGTGCAGAGTTGAGTACAAGCACCCACTTTGAAGCTGTAATGACCAAAGATGCATCTTGAAGTTGTTGCTGTTTGGTCGCCCCATTGAGAATTTACCCTGAAAAATCTCATTCTGCATGAGAGTTTTAGAACCACAAGGTCTAACTTTTTATTCTGTACTTCTACCAGTTTTATTTAAAAAAAAGAAAACAGTTTGTATGTGTGCTCTACAGCCCTTTGAAACCCTCTTTGCTCTTTCAGAGTATTGCCCAGAGTGTAAATCAGTGCAAAATTTGGTTTTCATACTTTAAGTCTGATCACATCCACAAGGCTGGTAATTTTTATGCCATTTTGTCAAAGAAAGCTGCCCTACAAGAGCAGTGCACAATCTATCCAAAGAGGATCCCCTAGGTGGTTCAATATCTGCACAGAGGCAGATGGATTGGTTGTACTCTGTGATGCCAAACCAGTGTCTCCAATAATTTTTGATTTAACATAACAAGCACTCCTAAAATGAAGGGAATAAGCAGCTGCCTGAAGGCTACCTCTCCCCTAAGACCTCTCTGCGTTGTTCCGCTAAGGCTAAGAGCTTTTCTTCTGTACCCCTGATTCCAAATCCACTTCTCACATGTCTTCTCTGAGATCTTCTGGTGCTGTTCTTAGTCTCGTAGTTTTCTGTCTCTTTTGGTTGACAATGAAGACGTAGCAGTGTGCTGATTTTGTTCAGTATGATGCTGTGTGATAATAAAGGTTTGAGGTTTCTGCTCTGTGTGGGAAGAGAAAAATTAGCATAGAACTTTGTCATGGATTAAAATATTCAACACTTTGGGATTCTCTGCTTTTAATAGGTAAACAATGGGGAATAAAGCACTCTTGCAAAGAAGTAGGTGTGGGAAAAACAGGATTCACTTCACTCACAGGCAGCTGGTCATGAAAGAGCATGCTATATCTGTCTTTGCAACTCATAAATTCTCTTCTTCTTGAGTTGGTTCTTGAAGAAAAGCACAGGCTGCATAAATGTGTGGAGTGCATTGCATACTTTGGCTTTTTTTTTTTTTTTTTTTTTTTGGCGGGTCTTATTTCTCTGTGAAGAAAGAAAACAGGCACCGAATCTTGCCAGTAAACAAAACTTTCAAACTGCAGCAGCTCCTCCTTCTTACTTCCATGTGCAGTGAAGGGTGGTACTCACTCCAGCTGGCAGAGATGGAAGTTCCCAAAAGGTGAAAAACATAAAGCTGTGTGCACAGAAAAACTTTGACAGACACAAGACTCCTGTGTGCCTCAGAACCTCAGTGCTCCAAATTACACACGACACCTGAAACATGCTACAAATTGTGTCATGTTCAAAGACCACAGTACCAATAATGTAAAACAGAAAATACTAATTCTTTGGCATAAATAAAACATCTGATACATTGGCAAGAACATGAAGCTTTCTTTCATTGATAAGCCTTCTGATCTGGGCCGAGGTTAGAAAAATCAGATGTTTTAGATCAGTGTATCATGATATTACGGGGTAGCAGCATATACTGCACTCTTGTTGGGATCTGACCAAAGATGACTGGTTTAGGGTATAGAATGAAGTTGAGGTGTCAATTAAAAAAATGATTTTCTGATTAAAAATGTGTGTCTTGGGGTAATTGTTTTGCCAGCAAAGCAATTGAACATTACAGGTAAATGTGTTTTCTATGGAGTCCAATCATTTATTTATGGATGCGAAAAGGAAAGAAATAGAGCCTATTTCTGCATCCAGGTATTAAATGGATTTTTTTTTTTGCAGTACTCTCCGGTGAAAATGGCAAAGGCCTGTTGTAAAGATCTTGGCTGGAGAAGTTTGCATTACGTAAAACTTTTAACTTAAAAATATAGAGGAAAAAAAGAAAAGATTTAGGATATTGAAGTTGTATTGTTTGATTTGCTGTAGTTGATACCAGGCCATACTGTGGCCATAACTTGTAGTGTTAAGTAAAACTCTGAAACTCCTAAGTGTTAATTTCCATATAGATAATATTTTACAGAAAATAATCCTCCTGTTTTTGTGTGGACAAAGGTCTTCTAAGGCCCTGATGGGAATTACTACTCTAGAATAATTTAATAAAACAACTTCTCCAGAGATTCAAAAATGCTCTAAAATAAACACAGGAAATTCTGTATTTGCTTTGTTAGGAAAAGAGTACAAAGTTTAATGTAAAAGTGAACAAATACAGAATATACATTCAAGTTCTATGGAAATGAGTGGTACCAATGAGAACTTACTGTTTTAAAGACAACATTAGCAAAACTTTGGAAAGTACTTTAAGCTATGTTTAAAGCTTAGTGTACCAGAGTATCATGCTCTTTCATAGTGTGATCAACTCTGGATGAATGGAAATTATATGATTAGCTACTTGTAAACTCATGGTAGCTGATGCCAACAACTGCGTTCTCGGTCACAGTAGTCTAAGACTGTACATTCCTATAAAAGTTCATCCGAGGCTGTTGAAAGTTTGAAAGATGCAGTGACTAACTCTTCAAAAGGCCAAAGTATGCTCATGAGGAGAGGCATTTTATGGGGCTGCATTTATTTTCACACTTAAAGATCTACAGCACAGATTTTTTTAATACAGAAAAACTTCTGAATTTTGGTTGAAATACTTGTCTGTTTGCTGTAATTCCCTACTTTCATCTTTAAAACTCAGAGTTTACCTACTAAAATTTATAAAAATGAACATAAAAAAAAAATCTTCATGGGGACGTATCCTCGCTGTTATTAGACTTCAGCTTATGTTTGGTCTGAGATTGCTACTCCGTTTTTGCATCTATAGATACTGGTTCTCTTAGAAGCTTGGTCATTTGTTCCATTCGACAATATGTCTTTGGTTTTCCAGGCAGCAAGCTACAGGTCTGTAATTTAAACTCAGACTGTTGTCTTGGTTATGCATGTTAAGAAATACGGTCTATCGCCTATAGAAGGAACAGTGAAATTCAACAGATGTTTTAAATCACTACACTACTGGCAATTAAAATGTTTGGAAGAACTATAGACAGTAGAGGAATAAGAGCTAAAATTCTGCAAAACTATTTTAAAAAAAAAAGCAGGGGGAAGGGTGTCAGGGAAGGAACAGAAGATGTTTTCCTTGGAATATTTGTTTTCAGCATGAAATTCCTGGTCAAGAGTACACATAGCTTACCTTTTTCTTCATTCTCCACTCATCAATTTTTCTTCTTATTTTTTTTTCTTAATCTGAGCTTGACTGCTGCATTGTTCAGTCTTCCTGACCTACGCAGCAGCTCAGGAGGGGTGGTACAAGCTCTTAATGTTCTGCAGGGGAAAATTTAATCGGAAAAATAATCGCCTTCCTTGCAGTGGAGAGAAAAAAAGGGGGACTCGACATGCATGACAGAACATGCGTGGACCACCAGAAAAGCGTGGTGAGGTTGGAAGGTGGTAGAGCTCTTTTTTAGAACAAGCTGATCAGAAGGCAAACGTCTAAAAGGAAAAAGGAATCCGAAAAGAGTGTTGAAGTGCCAGAATGCACCAGCTAATAACTTTAAATAGTTCATTGAGTCTTCCGGAATTTTTTTTGTTCTTCTTCAGGAATAATCTGCTTACATCGTTAATACCTCAGCTAAGCTCAGTAACACAAATTACCAGATGTTGTATCCCCTAGTTTTTTCCATCAAAAGACCAACCACCAAGCTTGTTGAAAGAGAGAGGTCATTGTCCTTCCCTGGCAATAAAACTATTTTTGCAACTCCTAAGAAATGAAATGAGAATACCTTTCAGCTGTAGAGGGGATCCTATCTCCTGCTTCTTCCAAGTTTCCCTGTTTGGCTTTGTTATTTTCTAATAATGCACTCATGTGTAAGCTAATAATGTGAACAGAGGGAAAATGAAGAGTTTAAAAAAAAAAAAAGGCAGAATGAATTAGGGCAATTGAGGTCGCTCTCTTTCATTTTTGCTGGAAGGATTTTAGCCCTAGTTTTTACCTTATCGCTTATTACACAATTTATGATAAAATGAGATGTGATTCCATTCTTATTGTTGTGCTATAGCCTATTGAACATGCATATATAGAATTCATTTCAAATTTAAACACTATCTTAATTATAAAATGAATAAAATGGACAACCTATCAGATTCCCTAAATTGCATTCTAACAAATAATTTCATTTTCCATTACTTTTCCACCAATAATATACTGGGCATAACAATGTTGAGTATACACCCTGTTCCTCTACTTTAATTGTGCCAGAGATTTTGCTGTATGACAACTGTTTCTCTGTGGGCATGTGTGTTGCTTGCCATTTGTTCCATAAACTGTTTTTTCAATTTTTAGTAAGGCTATATAAACCCCCAGCAAATATTTGTATAAATTTTTCTTTTGCTTTGTCTTTTAAGTCTTATTCTACCACAGGCATTACAATTCAGTTTGTAGTTTTTTTACATCCACAGCTTGGTTTGAACTAGGTTATTCAGTTTTAAAATATATGTACACTAGGGTTCCGTAAGAATTTTTAACTTACGTAGGAGATGAGGTTGGAATGTGGTCCATATCTTAGCCGGAATTTGAAAGATAGTAGCAAAGCAGGTCTAACAAAATAACCCATGTCTGTTTACCATTCTGCATTTTCTAAAATAATTTGGAATTTAGATAATATTTTCTGTAGTAAATCAGCCTCGTTAAAAAAAAAAAAGGGCATTAAAAGGTTTAGTGATGCGTTCTACTAACTTTTTAGAAGCATTTTAAGAACTATAATATGGAAAAACTGTGATAATGAGTAAATACACCAAAAATGATAGCAGTAGGGAAAAGGATAGGAATGTAAGTGTGTTGGCTGCTTTATAAGACTCACGCCTTTTTAATTCTATATATAAACCTCTGTTCAGAATTTAACTCACCTTTACCATTTACTTCATTGTAATATCTCAAAAATTGCAGTGATAAAATGTACAAAAGATTTGACCTTTTTTGTCATGATATTGTTTATTCTTCCTAAATAAACTTCTGTGTATTTTAAGATTTCAAATGTATTTCAGCCAAACACAGACAGTTTTTTACACCTGGTAAAAGATTGATTGTATTTAAAAATAGCCAAACATCTGCTTTTTTTAAAATGCAGTTTATAATTTATTTAGATTTTAGTTATGTTTCATTTGGCTTTAAAGAGCGAATACGCCACCGAACCCTGATTTCTCAAAGGACTTCTGAAAAATTGTACTTTCCATATTATTATTTGTATGGAATATTAAATATGGTTTAAATGCCAAGTTCAGGGGTAAGCAACCCTAACTTTTTACATTTTTTGAGTCTAAATAAAGTTAAGCCACTTGGGCATCGAGACTTTCAACAGAAGAAACAAAATTGTACAATAAACACATTAGAATGTTATTCAGCTTTTTTCTTGTGTCATGAAGAGGATTATAATAAAATTCCTCTTTAACTTTCTTTAAAAAGTATATTTTATTTTTATTTGAATTCCTTCAGCTTTTTCATGGCATAAATTACAGTTCTGCATAGTGTTAAACTGATAAAAATAAAAAAGTACTTGTTGCATTTCAAAGGATATTTCCTCCCTTCTGAAGTTTGCAAATAGGGCATAAAACTTAATCTGAGAAAAAAATCTGAGAAATTCTAGGAACAAGTTGAAGTATGCTGGCAATGTAGCAGTGAAGATACCTCTGAGCTTCAGATACAATACTGTTCCCCTTTATTTCGTATTTTGTACTTCAGGAGTTTTATCCAACACAAAACCTACAATTTTTAGCCATTTTCCCCCCAGTTGAAATGATTTGCTATCACTGTAACTCGATCTGTTATCTCCCAAATAGTTTCAACTGTGTTAATGTGTGCATGTACTTTTTTTTTTTTTTCCCCCCTTATCAGGCTCTCGGCAGCATTTGTGATTCATAGCAGTCATCAAAGTGATAATAAACTCATTCACAATACTAACAAACATGGGGCTCCCAGTTATTTACGAGGCAAATTCACTGCAATGCTGGGCAGTGGAACAGGGGAGAATCAAGATGGTGTTGATTGATAAATTGACAGGTTAATTTACAAGTGGATAATAGGAGTTAGACCCAGAGGGAGCGACTTCAGGTCCAGGCTCTAGCTTGGTTGCACTGCCATCTGTCTTGTGCCTGCGAGTCTGCAGGAGCGCTGCAAGCCCGCATCAGATGCGCACCCGCTCTTCCTCAATTAAAGACAAAGGGCCCTAGTTAGGGCGATTTTAATTTGTTTGCTGCCTCAGCACAGCACACGGGGCACCCCTTCTTCCTTGCGTCTCCCCGCCAGCCACATGACACCAGCCTGCAGAAATGCTGACACTCTCTCCTCACTTCAAATGTGACGCGTTTCGCAGGTCCTGCAGTACTTTTGCTTTTAATTGAAGGGAGAAGATAAATATTTTGGTAGGGTACAGTAGGACATACAGTTCTGTGCTGTTTGCATTGCTTAAAAAGAGATTGTGGTGTTTTCTGTTTAACATCCACCTGAAATATAGTTTTAATGTCAGTGGATGAAACAAACTTATTTTAAACTTATTTTAAGATTAACTTATTTTTTCCTTCTGAAAACATATACATTTCACCATTCCCTGTCTGGCTGAGAGGAACTTAGCTTCGTAGACAAATATTTCTTCTGTTTACTTGGGAACACTGAATAACTTCTGTGAGTCTTCTCATTTTTGTAATCCCTAGGAGCCGTTTTTATGGCAATCAATCACTGTTTTTATGTCATTAAGCATTTAACTAAACTGGTTGTTGGCTTCCCCACAATGACCTGAAATTTCATGGAATTCAAGATCAAGGAACAGTTGCCATTATTTGCCTTTGAAGTTAATACGTTCCAGTCTTGCATTTTAGCATTCAGAAAGTTTTATTGGGGAAAATAAAAGGATGGTCAAAAATATACCGTTTTCTTTTTACAGTGAGTGTTAAACGCTGGGAAAAGTGTTTTGTTTTAAATACCTAGCGTGCTTCAGCTGCTGTCGCTGAACGTCCATCAGCTGCCCTTGTGCCTTCCAGCGCAGGGTGAGCTCAGAACGGCAGCTCGGGGACCAGGTGACTGTACGTGCGTGTCCCCATCGTTAGCCGGTGTGAGCAAGCGGGCACTGCGTGCCAGCTCCTGGTGACACCAGTTCTGCAGTACCTGGTGAGCCCCTGAGGCCTGGGCTTGCCTTCTGCAGCTCACGACCCAGAGGGGTAAAAAAGCGCAGCGCTTGAGCACGTGCTGGTTTTGTTTCCTCTTCAACCGTGGTTAAATTCAGGGATGCCTAGCACACCTCTCGGGGCTCGGGGTTTGTCTTCCCAGTGGTTGCTGGAGCCCCGGCGGAGAGGTGTAGATGCTGGTGGGCTTGCACGGAATGCAAATTGCTGCAGCTTGTTTCTGGTGAACAGTAGTGATTCGTAATGCTCTAAATGAAGTTGTGAAGGCATTCAGGGGCAAATCCCTTCCTCCACGCCTAGCCCAAATGTAGAGGCTTGATGTGGGGGAACTCTGCAGGGAGCAGGGGAAGGAATAAACCTTCCCTTGCACGGGCCGCGGACCAGCTTGGCTGTAGTCTCCAAGCTACAGGCACCCTCCTCTGTGGTTTTGCATGTCTGTCAAATAGTAAATTGCTGGTGGATCTGCATAGTAACAAAGATCCTGGCTCTGCTGTTGCTCACTCCAACCCTGGTGTCAGCAAAGAGGACCCCCTATATACCATCAGAAAAAATACGCCCTGATATTGTGCTAAAACTCTTCAATGAGACAGTGTCATTTTCTGATGCTTTACTGATCAGCGAAATGTTCTAACAGTTGTATGAAGCAGGCTGAACTGTTCAGGGACTGCATCTGTAGCAAAGCTAACACTTTTTTTTTTTTTTTAAAAAAAAAGCCGAACTAACTCTAGAGATGAAACCCAGTATTTCCTATGCATAAAACCCAGCCAGCCAAAGTTTTAAAAAGTTAACAAAAACACAGGAAAGTTGAACTTTTACAGGAAGAAACTTTAAAATAGTGATTTTCCATTCTTTACTAATGAGTTAGGAAGACATTACTGGTATTTATACCAAACAAAGGAGTAACAGCTGAATCCCGCAGTCTGTCTGTCTCATCCTGCCCACCTCTGCATCTGAGCATTTTTCTTAACTAGTTTGGGCTGATTTTTGTGTGCAGTTGTTTTTGGTGGAAGAAATTATGTTTCTTGCACAGAGTCATGTAGTTAAAATCAGAACAAAAAACAGTGCCTGGGAAGACAGATACACATTTACCTTAAACAAAAAAATCTGAGTAATCGAAGAGCCAAAATAATCCTGAATGATGATCACTGGAAAGAAGAGCAACATTTTAAAACAGCGGGGTGAGATGAGGGTTTGCATGATGACAGGAGTTTGTGCAAGCTAGTGTGAATCATCCTGATTCACTGCTTTACCTGAAGGGCTTTGGTGCCCCCTTCACCTGCTTTGTGCTGATTTGGGTCTGTTTGTTTTGTGGTAGCTGTCCATTGCGATATTGAACTGATTTAGGGTAATTTTTTTTTTTGCCATGTCTTCCATTTCTTTTGAGCTATCTGGACAATGTCAGGTTTGTAAGGTCATAGATTATAATAATAATTAATCTCACAAATAATTTTAAAACCACTCTGATAAAAGTATTTTTGCAAACATTGAGTAACAAGAGCAATGTAGTAAGTGAGGCTGATGTTTAGTCCTGCTTTTCATCCTATAATGTCAGAACTGTGAATGTTTTAAAAAAAGTATGTGTACGTATACACACAGGCAAAAAGTTCCACTTCTCATGAGTTCAGGGGGCTTTTTTTTTAGTGCTGCAGCATAGGACTACAAATAATTCTAAATGAGAAAGGTGCAGATGTATTTAAATCCATCTCTTTCTTGGACACACACATAACCATAGCAAACGACAGGTGAGTTACAAGTAGAGAATATTTAGACTCATTGATTTTCATTATTACTTCCTTCTCATTCCATATGTCACATCAAGGCATGGTGGTATTCTGTTTGGAAAGGAGATCAATACAAGGGGAGATAGGACTGATCCTTGCTATTCAAGAGGAGTTTCCAAATTCAGTGGGTGACGTAGGATAAAAGTGACCCTGGATTTGCTATGACTGTTTTCTTAAGTCCAGACAGACAGACTGCACAAAAAGAGAAAAAAATGCATAGATTCTGGCTTTGTACAAAAACTATTCTCTTAATTGAAGCTTATTTAAAAACTTAGATATTCTTTTCAACTATAATGCTTGAAGACTGTCTTGACTTCTCTGTATTATTCAGAATCATTTCAAGTAAAAGCGCACATCTCTTCTCAGTAAACATATTTTATGAATCAATCCATGCAAATAATGCTTTCTTCAATAATGCACTTCCTAAAATAACATGTTGACATCAAATCATCCTGTTTTGAAGAGTTTGTAATAATAAATAATAATCAATGCTGCAGACTGAAGGATGCATCAATTATATTTATTTTACCCACAGTTGAGACTCTCTGTTGTATATTTTCCCCCAATAATTTTGCACATTTTATTGTAAAGTGTACTTCAGTCTAATTGGCAATGTGGCTACTGACTGCTGATTGAGACAAAATTACACTTTGCCTGAAACAAAAATTGAGTTCTATTATGTGAAATCTAAAATATCACCATAGTCTTGCAGAATTATTCTAGAATGTGGTTTATCAGGGACAAAAGAGAATCGAAGTACAGGTAGTGGAAAGAAATAGAACCCGATGAAAAAAATTGGAAAATGTTGTTTGAAATCGAATTGAAATCACAAGGGAAGTATATTTGGGAGTTTATCAACATTATTAAGAAAAAAAAAAACAACAACAAGCCTAGTTTTGAGATTATGAAAGTATTTTAAATTAAACAGGTTTTGGAAACAATCCACCAACTATTTGAGTGACTAGAATATAATTTTAACCTTTAGTATGAGTATGTGAAAGATTGAAAATTTTAGGCTATTTAGGATCAATATATTCTCAATAAACAGAATTGAGTATTTCATGGAGTTGTTGGTTCTTTTCAGAGCTGAAGTACATATTGAATTGGTATTACAGATAAAGGGGCTGCAGATTTAATAGATATGTCTTCGCTTATAAAGATTTCTGGGAACATTTTGAGGGGAGAAAGGATCACAAATACCAGAACTGAACAAAAGGAATTCTCTTTCAGAAAGTATAAAATTCCTCTCAAGTCTGTGTCCTATTTCGAGCCTTTAAGAAGTAGTATTTGAGCCCATGGGGAGAGACGACTTGCTAACTTGTAATTTCATATGATTTGAAATGTGGCACCTGCTGGCCTCCTATGTGGGATCACTTAGGAGAAACAGCAACTATCTGTAAGACCGGGTTGTCTAGCCAGTTATCTTGAGCTAAAATCCCTTTTACCATTTGTCTTACATACACAGCATAGGCAGGAGGTTATTTTAGTCTTGGCTGCCAATATGTAGATGTAATTTTGGTAACTTTAGGGAAGTCAAAGTTCCCGTAGTACCTTATTCAACTAAAGCAAATGTTAGAAATAAGTACCAGATCATAATATTATCTGCTTTGCTCTGTGGAGCAGTGGGCTAAGGTAAGAAAGATGCAAAACAAGTTATCAAAATCAGACAAAGGGACCTAATTAAAACATGATTGCTGAGATCTACGAAAAATACAATTAAGTTGTAAGTTAAAGAAAATGAGGTGGCAAAGTTAATGTATTTGCCATTTATCTCTTGAGATCTCAGTTCAAAGACTCACTTTCAAATCCTACAGGATCAGCTCTTTTAGATCCTACAGCAGTCCAATAGATTTAAAATTAGATTGGACTCATCCGAAGATATAATTTGTGAATGTAACAAAGCCACTCTAAAAATAAAAACAGTATGCTGGCTGTCATTGCTTAACATCTTCCCAGGATGCAGCATTCAGTGTCGCCTCATGTACCCAGAGCAATATTGAAACAATGAAATCTGGGTGCAAATCACGCTGCAAGTTATTTAGATGAAATTCTGGTGTTAGAGAAAAAAAAGTCCTATCTCTGTGTGAAAGAACTCAGTTTTCTTCTCTTTCTCTCTTTCCACCCCCCCCGTCTCTCCCTTTCTTCCCCCCTCTCCCAGTTTAAGTAGCCAAAAGATCTATAGTATAGTTGATTTAATTATACTGGTTAGTTTTGCTGTAGACCAGATGTATTATCTTATTTCCTCAGTGTCTTCAAGACTAATTCATATCTTTCTTTCATGTTTTAGATTTATTTATTGCTGAATTCCAGTTCAGGAAGGGGGTTTGTAGTCATAGGATGAAAGGAGTGGGACTTCAGTATCTGAGTTCAAAATTCAGGTCTCCCACCCATTTCCTACGTGACAAGACACGTAACCTTCCTGTTCCATGATTTCCCAACAGATCAAAATTAGGATGTGTTTGAGCCGTGTTATCTGCATGTTCAGGGCCGGGGACAAAAGTATCTTATCCTGGTTTCGTTCACGTGGTACTGAGCGCACAGCCGTGTTATCCAGCTGTCACCTGCTATGTTTCTGCTGCCGGGCTGACGCTGGTTTGTGCTTATGGCTTGGCCTGTTAAGACACAGGGTGACACTGGTCATCTGCTGAGTTGTTGTGTTCAACAGCTCACAGCCTTGCGGCGTCAGAGGCACGGTGCAGCGCCTCTCATGGGGTTGGGATGGATATTTGGCAATTAATGTATATCTCTTTTTCAGTGATTTTTGTCCTGGTGGGAAACTGGGCAGGACATAAGTCAAGGTAGAAAGTATTTCTTTCAAGTGGCGATGGCCCCCCTCCCCCTGCCAAAGATCGGTCCTATTTCCATTCTTTTATTTTATTCTTCCTATTAGTTTTTGACAGTCTGTGCATGGAGATATTTCTTGTCGAGATGAAAGTCACCTCTCTATCACTTTGCAGTTCTCTGTCAGTTCGTTTTAAGGAGTTAAGTGCACTGTGAGTTAGTAAGAACAATGAACCCCACGCATTCTTGCAGCTGTCTGTACAAACTTATTTTATTATTCTTGTTTTGTGGAATAAAATTAGATGGTTTTAGTTACCTTCCACGATTTGTTGGCACAGTGGCTAGGTACAACAGTTAAAGCAATATATCATGAACGTGAAAAACTGAACAAATAATTCCAGAGACATCTCCATATACATGAGCCTTCTTACTGCGGTGGTAGCATTGGCTGTAGATTAAAAAAATATATGTGCGCTAAACCTCACGCGGAGCAGAGGTGAGAGGACCACAGACTGTGGTGTGGTGTCCTACTTTCCCACTCTTCCAGATCATGTTTCAATGGAAAGTGGGATTTGCATTCTGGGCTGAGGTCTGCCCAGCACCATGCAGCCCTGCAGCTCCGGTGGGGAATTCATTTCCTACTGCCGTACAACCTCCGTTCTTAAGAATTCAAACCTAAAAGGGAAATTTTCCTCGTGAGTGACCTTGCACTTTTCCTCCTGTTGCCTAGAGGAGAGCAAGATCAGTGAGCAATGCTTGATGACACACACCAAAATCCTGTTCCTCGCTGGCCCTGCACCCCAGCCGCTACAGATTGTAAAACCACATGTCCATAATCAGTGATAAAAATAACTCCTGTACTGGGAGGTGAGTAGTCTGTCTGCTGCATTCAGACAGCCCTCTTTGAAATGTGGAGCAAGCAGGGGAAAGTGCATCAGGCATCTGTAAAGGATGCTGAAGTTGGGAGATTGATAATTTCAGCTTGGCTCTTGTCTTCGAACTCCAGCAGATATTTGTTGTTTCTGTAATTTTCTGTGCGTATTGTGCATAAAATAGATAAAACCAAAACACTGTGTTATTACAGCTACAGAGAAAAGCTGTATGGCAAGCAAGAAAAAGCATTGAACTACTAGAGTAAGGGCAAGAGGCGAAAGCAAAGGTATGTTCTGTTGTTTCCTTTGAGGAGAGGTGAGAGGCAAAGGGGAGATTTAGCAGCTGTTCCTTGTGGCAGAAAATCATCCCTGATTGTTTGTAGAACAGAGGCATATGAGTGTCAAACAGGTATCGTAGACCCACAAAGATACATCCTGACCCGCGTGCCTGCTGGATGCACATGTCATGGCTGTAATTTGGTCATGCTAAAAATGTCAGAAGTCATGAAAACCTAGTAAAAATGAAAGAAAGAAAAGTCACTGGCAAATTTTGAAGTAATCAACTGACCCTTGCAGACCTGGATCTCTCTAATCTGATTTTCTTAAAGTCTGAAGGGTGGCTTATGCACCTTCTGTTAGGCAGTATCTAACCCTTGCCTCTCAGTCCCTGTGTGCACTGGGGCCTTTAGGACTGACTCTGTGCTAGGCTGGGCTGTATCCACCTCTAAGATGATAATGGTAGAATATGAAATTCCTGTGCTCGGGCCCAGCTGTCTTGTTCCATTGAAACTCATACTACGGTCACAATGTGCTGATCCTTTAGCCTGCAGCTGTATTTTCCATCAAGGGTGTACTCCCGTACAACAGGTGTCCTCTAGTTAAGGATGGACACTTTTGTGGATTGCTGTTCTGGTTTTTAAACAAAGCTGGGAGTAATTTTTCACACTGATCCTCAGCATTTTGCTCCAGCTTTTTATTGTAAGGCTGAGAATAGGGTCAAATGCACAACCCACAGCTATGTGGCAAAAAGGAAGGAACGGACCATGACTCTCCATACAGAATATCTGTATCTCCTGACAAGAAAGCTGTCTTGTGTGATGTAGCCTCGATCTTCAAATACACCCCTAAAGCTATTAGCCAGGCTGAATTACTTTTTAACTTGTAGTATATGTTATCTAAACAGGCCGTTTTTGGGCCAGTATACATTAAAACCTCCCTTCACCCTCCTTGTCTGAACCAAACTGGCCGTTTTTCAGGTTCAGATCAGATCACATCAATCTCCCCTCCAAACGTGCCCCCAGCTTCCTCTTTCCCATGCCCTACAGCTTCTCCTGTGCCGGGAGATCAGGTGGCAAGTTGTCAGCAAAGCCCAGCTGCTGCTCATCTTGAAATTCACGCTTGCTCTGAGCTCCCCCATTAGTTTTGCCCTGGAGAGTGGTGTTCACTGCTAACAGGGAAGCCCGGAGCCATCCGCATTCCTGCCAGCTTGGACTTCAGAGGGCTGGAGGCTCTGGTGTAACTAATAGGGAAGTCTGGAAGCAATGGGAGATTTGAACGTAGAGACACAGCCTGGGGCTCGAGCCAGTGGTCTGTCACTACCATTCCTCCTCACGTTGCTTCTAGAAACGTAAAGCGGACCCTGCAACCTCAGATGAATAGACACCCTGTATGGAAGCTGCGGCTTCGGTGAAGGCAGTGGCAAATAGATTGCTTGTGATAAAATGTACATCGAAGACAAAGGGATGGGAGGGGAAGGACTTGTTAAGAGTGACCTTGAAAATTTGACCAAGTGCGTAGGGGAAGGGAAAGGACCAAATTAAGGGACCGCAAGCAGGTTTCTCTATCACAAGGCTACCCAGAAATGCGGAACGTCTCCTCTGTGGGGCAATTCCCATACCATCCTGTGATGGAAGGGGATATGACACCTGTTTTATTTTCCCCAAGAAGGCTCAGCTTTCCAAAGACTGGGAAACACAACACTGTGTAGACAGTTTTTCAACAAAAGTATTTTTGCACAGTTGGGAAGAGAAACCTTTGCTCAGCTTTGGGCAGCCCCTGTGATAACCATCTATGTGAGTATTATCTGTAGCTGTGCACAGTGCCAGACCAAGAAGCTAGTTAGAATAGTGAAAATAGCCCTCTATTTTGATGTTTTTCCTTAGGTGTTTGTAAAACTGATCCCATCAGCTGTTGAAAATGAGTACTGTGAAACAATAACTTGTTTGAAAATGATTAACAGGTACATGAGAATGTACAGTACAAAGACTGACTCCATATGAACATTCTCCTATCGTGCAAGTGTTGCCTGGAGCCTATTTGCCAACTGACTGTACCTCTGTGTCCTCTGGTTATGAAAAAGATGATGTTTTTTGGGTAGTGATATTTGTATTTTGAATGCGAATGTGAAATTTCTTCTTAATGTGTCAAAACAGGAAAGAAAATTCTAAGTAACCTTTCACCACAGTAATAAATTTTTCTGCCAGTGTAATAAGTAATATAATTATAGTTTAATTACCTACACACACATTCAGTGCTTCACTCTATTTACACACAGAGTCTATTTCGCTCATGTCAGTTATGGACTAGTTTAAAACTACCACTTTGTGGAGTTAGTGCTGATTAACAGTAATGTAACAGAATAAATTCACATTTTGTAATAGTTTAAAAAATCCACTCTCTTTTGAAAATCCTTTCAAAGATATGTTTATGTGGAGGAAACTAGTGATTCTTACCACTCTTAACTGAAGTTTGCTTTGCAATCTGTGCAACCCTTCCTCATCCCTTGTTCTCCTTCCCCCTTCCCTTTCTCCTACTTCTTGTAGTTGTAAGCTGGTACCTGTGACCATGCTATTATTATGCTGCAGAAGTCAAGAATGAGTCGAAAGTTCTGAGTTCCCACTCCTGATTCTCATTGAGTAACTTCTTTCCCCTGCAGAAAGTTGATTTTCATTGTTGTGTAGAAACCTTCTGTTCAAACAGAAGGATGTCAGCTCTGCATTTTTACACTTTTCCCTAATCGTTAATCTGCGTTACAGATGCAATTGGTTTGTGTGCCAAGGAAAATGGACTAATTCAGTCCCTTCCACATTTGTTTCATGCTCTTCCTCTTGCATGCTACCGTGTCCCTTATGTTCCTGTGATAATCCCTATAAACGAGAAAACCTTACCAGCAGAGTCTAGGTAACTTCCTATCAAGAGAAGGTGATGAAAGACTTGGGTAATGCAGTTAGAGTGATAGAATGAGGTCAAGCAGGCTGAAATCACTCTACCAGCATGGCTAGCGTGACTAGACAGGGAAGTTAAAATGCACTTCCATATGCGACCCGTTCTCGTCAAGGTGGAAAAAGCTTTTCTGCTCATGTTCTGTTGCCAGCGTCAATGAAAAATAATAAATATATATGGCTGCGTGGACAGATACATCCTCAAATACGAATTGCACACTTTAGATATTTGTTCCATCTGCAATATAAATTCGGTCCCCAGAAGATAATACATGAAACTTTGTCAAAAGCATTTGATGGCAAGACCTTCTTTCCAGCCTTTGAATAATAAGTCTCAAGGGGTGAAGGCACCACATTGGCAAAGGCAGTCACTAGTTCTAGGCAGAACTGTCCGTCTGTCTACTGAAGACAATGTCACTTGGAGTGACTTCTCAAAATCTGGACTTGTTAAGAGAAGACATATGTAAAAGAATTTTGTAATATAGGAATAACTTTTCAAAGCAAAAGTTTCCTCTTTCATTATCAAACCATAAGTGCCAAGACACTCTTAAGTGCAAGATAAATTTGTGAAGCTAGCCTGTTGAATTAGAGAAAAATGAGGTTTTGTGTTACAGTAGCTTGAGGGGTTTTTGTAATTTTTACATTTGTGTATGAGTTTTGCCACTGGCAAGGGTGCATCTTCATGAGATTGGGTATATACAGGATGCTGCAGAACTTCTTTAATGCTCTAAATTCTTACCTAAGCCCTGGTCAATCTAAATACTAGTATGGGGAAAGTTAAACCAAAAGGGCTGTATTCCTCACCTTCCCAAAGCAGTTCTTCCTTGGAAGCTTCCATAAACTTCAAAAAAAAAAATTGTTAACTTTAAAGTTAACTTTGTTAAAGTTTGCTAAGTATTCAGTGATAATGAAACACCATCTATCCATCAAGCATTCATATTTTTTGTGTGTGATTCCTGAAGCCCTAAACAAAACAAATCAAACCCCAGAAACTCTTTCTTTCCTTGATGTGTGTATCAGCCAACTGCTTGCACACTGGTATTATGGGTTACCTCTTCAAACTATGCATTTTACCCCTTACAGGCTAGGGTTCAGTGCCCAGGCAGAGGGCAGGAAGGACCCATGGCATGTGTTTACATTCATAGTGATGCTTTTTCTTGGTGCAAAGTTTGCCAAAACAGGTCCTAGATTTGCAGATATTCACTAAACTGAATTCTGGGCTGCATTTGCCTTATATTTGGATTTGATCCAAAGAAACACAACTCTTGGGTACCAGTATATCAGAACTTTGTAGAATTAGACAGCACACTGCATAGAGTAAAAATTCTCTGGTCCATGGCCAGTGGTTTCAGGCACCACTCCAATACATGTAGCACCAGTTCAGTCAAAGTGCTTGAAGATGATTATATTTTTTCTGCCCCAACTAAAGCTCCTCAATTAGGAGGTAAGCCTATTTCTGCTGAAATAGATGCTAAGTGGCTTGACTTACATTTTGTAGTTGGTATGTGTTGAAGTCCAGAGGAGACCTATTTCTGTGCAGAATATAATGTTAGTTTTCCAGTAACGACCTCCTGAAAGTCTCCATTTATACAGGAAAATTATTTTACTGCTTTTAAAGGAAGCTGTTGCATTTATGGATTCTGGCAACTTAAATCCACTATTAATGGGAGAGAAGAAGCAATAGTCAGATTAATATACTTTTTCCTCTGTGCATTATGCTGTTTACCTAATCACAAGTTCATGGAGGAAGATAATTCAGAAGAAAATGTATCACATGAATTTTGGATGACAGCCTGACTTCCCATAACTGGCTAACTAACATTAACTCTGAAATTGTATTTCTTGATGGGAAAATTCTTAAAGAAGTATGCATGATAAAGGCATTGCTTATTATGGTCTAACTGACACCTTTCTCAAGATCCTGGAAGGGTAATCACAGGCACTTGGCAGTAATGGTGTAAGGCTGATTCGGGCAATGTTCTCCATCCCTGTGACTGCTAATGAGTCGCACATCAGTTTTCATTTCTGCCTTTGTGCTAAAGGTGTGAGCAGATCATAGTCATCTCACATAATGTACTGAAAGGGCCTGATCCTGCAAGCCTTTGCTTGTGAGAAGAGCTCCAGTGACTTGTCAAACTCAACTTCACGTATGCTCGTATAAATAATAGCTTCAGGACTGGCCTGATGGTGACTAGAGACATCACCTCCTAGCTGCCCAAGTTTATTGTAACCATTTTCCTATTTAAAGGAAAAGACCATTCCTTCTTTTCCTCCCTGAAATAATACTTTGATATAATTGTTTTCTAAAGGAACTTAAAATTGTGCCATTTAAAACAATCACTGACTGTTGTTTCATGTTAGATAGCAGGGAACTGTCTCAGTATATTTCGATGCGCTTGATCTTTTAGATCCACTGAGAAACTTCCCATGCTGTGGCTGAAAGGGAACAGACAAAGGACTGGGAAAATAAGTAAGGACCCTTTTGACAAACTCAAGTGAGAGTGCATCACACCTGACACTTTAGTCCTCAAAGTAAATGGTTGATTAGAAATAATTTCTGTGTACAGGTGAATCATTCTCGACTAATAAACCAGCTGTCTGTGCCTGTGTGCATGTGTGTGTGTAGTGTTGTTTAAACATAATCTAAAATATGATAAGCAGTGAATAAATTAAGAATCTGTTTGTTAAACTATGCATATATTTAAACTCAAAATTAAGTTGTGTATACTCTGTTGAGATTAAATATGGAAATGTTTTTATCAAATAAGCATAGGTTCTACCATTCCCCCACCCCCTTTCAATGCAATCTTTCTAATGCTGATTTTTTTTTTTGCCCTTCATTGACATTTCTTTCAGAAAAAGCATGGATACTTGTCCATGCCTATACCCCTTGTCATGCACCTTCATTTCTGGGTTCTGTTCAGCTTCTTACCTATAGCCCCAGGCATTGCTGTCTGCTCAATAGTTTCCAATCCCTGTAAAGAAGAAACAAGATGACGTATTACTTTTTAAACATAAACCACACATGACTAAGACCCGATAATTCACTCGCTCCTGCTAGAATGCTGAATGATTAAGTCTGACATCAGTCAGTGCCAGTAGTGTATTTTTGATAAACCATAGTTGTCTGCTGCATACTCCAACATCTGTATTTTTCACACCAGAGGCATCTGTCTTGTTCAAGAAAATGAGAGACATGTAGCACACTGCTTGTGCAAGTAGTAAAACTGATAGAAACTGTACCAGTTATCATTCTACATAGAACTCCTTTCTTAAGTGATAGCAAATGACATATTTGGACCACTTTTTATAGAAACCATTTCAGGGAACATACTTCTGTGACCTACTATGAAACTTGTGGAGATCCATCTTCAGATCCCAAAGCATCTACAAGTGGCAGAAAAAAGAGCCCAAGAGTTAATTAAGTTTGCTTTTACTATTTGTCATTATAAAAAGATTTCCCTCTTCAAACACCAATATATTTTGATGTCTTTAGAAATTTAATCTATTGCAGGAGGTCTCAAAGGCTGTGTTCTTTGGAAACTACAAAACAAGATTTATTATATGGCATAAAATGTTTATACTGTAAATAAACATTGAAAAAGGTAAATTTGACCCTGGCTCTTTACCTGTGATGTAGGAAGAATTACACTTATATCAGAAATGAAGTTGCACTAATATTATTTGTGAAAATTGTCATTCTAATCATGATGATTTTGTTCACATTTTGTGTCTTTATCATGTCATGTATCACAGACCACTGAAGTTTAATTGATTTTTATGTCTACAAGTACAAAGTTACAATAGTCAGAAAGCAAGTATCTCTTTCTCTCAGTAACCTTCGTGTAAGCAGTAGCAATATCTTTTTATCAGAATACCTCATTGTTATTTCATATTTATTTTTTTAAAAAAATTGTCAGTATTTGATAGTCCTAATCAATCTTAATTTAAAACAGACTTCCAAATGTGACCTCCTGGAACAAAATATGAGAAAGAAGAGATGCTAGTCTGACATTCTTGGGCTAGCAAAACCTGAATGGGAGGAGAAAGAAAAGCTTTCTTATATTGAAGTTAAAAATCAAAAAAATAATGCTGTGACTTAGCAATGTTACCTCTAGGAGCACATTTGCAGCTGTATTTAGCAGCGTCAGCACTCCATCTCTAAAGGAGATTGTGGAAAGCAGTCTTTCTCAGGTTTACTGTGAAGGGAATGTTTGACTTTGATCACAGTTAAAATGATGGCATGCTCGGTAGACGAAATACTGCAGATAGTTAGAAAAGGCAACTGCTTTGGAGTACGTCCCTTAAACTCTAATGGATCAGTTAATTCTCCAGAATATTTACTGGGAGAAGTCCTAAAAGGGTTAAGAAGCTGCTGTAAGATCGGCTAAAAATGATAGACTGGAAGAAAAAGAGGTAGTAAAAATTGAAGGATATAAAAAAGCAGAGGAATGTGGCTAGGGAATAATAAAATAAGAGAGAGAAGTTAAACCAGTGACCCTTGTCAGCAGTGAAAAGCGGGAGATTAGAAAATGTTTCATGCTAATTTCCATGGAGATTTCTTTAATTTATCGAAAATTACTTTCTTCTGCTTTGATTTGTCCAACTGCCTGCCCCCTCGCAGCTTTTTCGGGGTGGTCCTACCCGTCACGCCATGCTGAATATGGGCCTCGTTTGCCCCCACACTGGGCCAAAGCGTCGTGAGATTACTGAAGCGTCTCTGACGTCTCTATCAGCTTGTGCCACCACAATGCCCTATTCCCTTTTTTTCTCTTTCTCTCTCTCTCTCTCTCTCTCTCTCGCCTCTCCCCTCGGTAACAGAGTCTTAGGATTCCTGTCACATGATGGCTTCATCGGGGGCCCCTTGCTGAAGCATTTTCACTTTCCTCCTGATCCGTTCAGCTTGGTTCTCTCTGCTGCCTGGCATATCAAAGGAGATTTGTGGGTCATTGAGCCATGGACGCAGAATATAAAGTCATCAGCCTGCCTGGCAGCATCAAAACAAGAAAAAAAAAACCCAACCCAGCCATCATTTACCATCTTCATCCTTCAAGTGGCAGGAGATTGTTAGTCTCTCTTACAAATGTATATTGAAAGCATTTAATTTCTAAAGGATAATCAGGGTGTAGAGGTACCAGCTAAAAGACCTTAAATATTACAGCTCCTTATAGGGCACTTCGGATTATAGCATGATGTAGTAAGATGAAGAAGCTGCTTATATCTCTGATTTTAAAGACACAGGCTAATATTAATGACAAGCTGGTATTTTTTGCAGAATAATAAAGTAATTTGCCTAACATCTCCAACCTTGTCACAGATAATAAATGGATGTATTTGATTACAAGCATTCTGGGCCAGTGGAAACTGATATCGCTTCCTTAGTCGAGCCTAGCTGAGGATTCGATCCCGACTCTTTATTTGGGGATGCAAAGAAAGATTCATAATAGTAATGTTTGTAAATGTAGCCATTACCATCATTTGAACCATCTCTGCCCAGTCCCTTTCTGAGTACTGGGGCTATTTAACACCCAAGTGAGTGAAGGCGGTAGGAACGCCAGGATTGTTTCTGTATTGTGTCGAGCATCCTAAGTGTTATAGGGAATGATGGCACCTAGTACACGCCAAAGGTGAGGAGTCTAATACAGCAACAGTCAGGTTAGAAATATCTGTCTTGAAATGTCCATTGTAACTCAATTAGAAACAGGTTCGTTTGAAGTGGTTTGGAACTGTTGGGGGCTCTAAGCACCTTTTAAAACGAGTTCTCATTAGTCTCTTCGAAATCAGTCTTTAAACTATAGCCTTAAATGTCTCCCTCAGTTCCCCCTGGACAGTGAACTTGCATATTAAAGACCTTCTTTATCCTGTAACTAAGCCTGCTATGTATTCTGCTAAGCTTAAGGCTATCACTGCAAGGTGACTCACCTAGATCGATTGATTTACTAGGAGGTATTGTGGTCTGGGGCGATGGAGATCTGGCTGTGTCTGCCTAAGGCACACACTGCAATCAGACCTCTGTAAGGTCCTGGGGAAATAATCCTCCGGGAAGGTGGATATTGGATGATGCCACAAACGTTGGAGGGAAAGTCAGAGCAATACCAGAAATTCATGATGGCCAGCGAACAAATTCTGACAAACTACAGATACTGTGACCCCTCTAACCATAGCTTTGTATGTACTTGTCAGGCAGGAATATGGGCAATTCTCCCAAAATCCCAGAGCGGGGAGATACACATAAAAACTTCCAAACCTTGTGCTGGATTCAGTGCTACTATGGTGTGTTGCCTACTGTTTTAACTACTTACCATACCTATTAAATCTATTTATCTCTTGTGTCTACATCACTGATACAGTTGATGGACCAGTCAAGTCCCCGAATATATAACTATATTTCTGCATATTTCCTATATAAATAAAAGTTGCCTGACTTCTTTTATTATCTATTTAAACATGCCATGAGTAACTTTGCTTGTCCTGTTTGTATTAGCTCTCTCATTTCTATATAGCTTGGTCTGTCACTTAGTGCATTCATGCTTCCCCTTCTACCATCACCATCTCCGTTTCCTCTTGTATTTAAACTTGGCTACATAAATGATTTTAAATTCCCTCATGATCAAACATGATCATGCAGAGCTTGAAGTTAGAGAGAACGTTAAGTGTTCTCTAATTAATTGCATAAATGTTGAATGCAAAAATTAAGTGTTAACTGGTAATTTCTGTGTGCAGTAGGCTTCCTCAATATGTGCTAGATTATAATAACTCACATGCGCTTGGGATACTACCTATGAACAATTCATATGACACTTGTTTTCCAAGGGTGATCATGATTCTACTTTCCTTTAATAATTCTGAAGTTTGCTAACGTATTAATAGAGGAATATCTAGAACACAATTTTGTCACGCCTATTGTTTACACTTACCTCTTTCCTTTAGTTGTATGTGGAAGCCTATGTATAAATGTGTACGTAGGTGTACTGTATCATGTTAGTGTACAACTGAGAAAGAAACATTTACAGAGCTGTGGTTCATTACTTAATTCATTTGAAATATAAATGGCATACTTTTTAGAATAGGTAACAACTGTGCACACCTTTCTCATTCAAAACTGACCAATTACAATGACTGTCCTGTTTGATTTTTTTTTTTAAAGGCAAACCTTGGTAGCATGTGCCAGTTTGTTACTTACGTTAGGAAGGGATGCTTTAATCCCCTTAGAAGTTAACCTTAAAAAGGAAACATCTACCTTATTGTGGTATTGACCTTGTTCTGGTAAATTGCCATGTTTTCCTTTACCTACATTGCAATATCAGTGTGAGATGTTTACATCAAGGATAAGGTTAAATGTTTCTTTCCTGAGGTCACTCACTCTGGTTCTTTCTATGTATATATCTGAAAAAAAGAGAGCAATCAGGCTGACTAACAAAGCAACCTGCGAGAGCTGTACGAATGCATCAATTTTGTGTAAAAGTTACCCTCACTTTGACATTCTTGTCTGGACAACACTCAAAATGCAAAGTGAGTTGTGGTTAAATCCAGTAAGGCTTTCACAGAAGCTTGTGAAAACTTCTGTTTTACGTGGTCTCCACATGTGAAACTTTAAACTGTTCAGATTTGCGTTTAAATCTTCATACATTTAAAAAAGTGTCTTGAAGATGTTAGGTATGGTTTCAGGTTTGAACTGAATCCTCCAAAAATATGAGTTTTGAGCTATTTTCTATTTGATTTGGAAACCAGTTTGTATTATCTGTGGAAAACAAAGTAAGTGGGAATTAGTTGACAAATGGATTTGGTGGGGTTTTTTTTGAAAATTCTGAGTGAAAGCAGTTAAAGAAGTTTGATGTTCCTTGAAGTTCTCCACAAGAACCCAGAATTTGTACATAATCTAGATCAGATTCATTGCAGGCCTATAAAAGAAAAGGTATGTTTATGCATCAACTTTCCTTCAATTTATCCCTTTGTTGCCCTTGAAATGAAATTTTATATGTAGAGTATGCTAAAGAAACATTTTGGTTGAGTATTTACCGTGGAGAGGAAATAAAACTAAACAGGTCTGTATTGGACTTTAGTTTTCTAAAACAGTGCTGAATGTTCATCCCTGAATTTCAATTTCCATATGACAACTATGTATAAATACAGGAAGCTCCAGCTCTTTTAGGTGCCCCTCGGAACAGAAACTTGCCTGAACAATTTGAGATATGCCTGAACAATTTGATGTAAACCTTGTAGGAGCACCTTGCTAGGACACAGCCAGAAATCAAAAAGCCTGTTCTCATCAATGAATCTGGATTTCCTTCAGCAAAGATTTAGACTATGCTATAGTATTTGGTAGTCCTTATATTTTTCTGTAACACAAAGCCAAACTGGAAGACCAAGAATTCTGAATTCAATTAAAATAACTTAACACAGTAAGAAGAAACTCTTCTCATATGCATTATTTTTTACTGAATTAAATCTTTCTCATGCCCTTTTCCACATTATAGTGTTAATACTTACATAGGGTCGCTGGCTTACCTTGGTGAGAAAGAAAAGTGTTTATGAAGATGGAAAATTTTATACCGCTCTTCGCTCTACCCTACCCATTTTGATCAGTTCTAATCATTTTCACAATGTAGCCCCAATAAAGATAAGAGTAGTGCAGTCAGCATTTGTTGAACCTGTAACTTTAATGAAATGTGGTACTGTATTATCCCTACAGCTAAACTGAAATCTCATAGGAAAATATTGTTTAACTGAATTTATTCCCTGAAATATGATCTAAAAAAAATACATTGAAGGTTGTGTATAAAGGCTCCTGCAGTATACCTATAAGTGACTATAGGCATACCTGTGCCAGCTTCTCTCTCTACATGTATTGTGGGCTAACATAAACACAATTAAATGAAGTATTTACTTCCTTTGGGATCTTAGTATAGCAGCAGTTAATAACAGAGCACTGCATTTCATTAAAATTTTGGGTCTGAGGCTGCAGAACTTAGATATGGAGAATATCAAATGGAATAGCCAGGAGAAATAGTCAGCAGAACTTATTACCTAGAGCAGTGCCTCTGTGTGTTTTATGCATAATCATTTCACCAATTATTCCTAATTTAGTTGATGAGCTGACTTTTTTTTTTTTTTTTTTTTTTTTTTCTTCTTGTAAAAACAGAGCATTAGCTGTTGTTCTCTGCCTCTGCTTATACCAGCTCTGTTATAGAGTCAAGATGTTTGATATGGAGAGGCACATTGTCTCTCTCTCCTTCCCCGCTAGGACTCGTGTGCGTGCGAAACATGGGAGAGAAGGGAGAAGGCACCTGGGACTGCTTGACGAGCCGGGCACTGCTCCGTAAGGACGTGATTGACAGTGGCACAGGAAAGCGAGAGAGATTCAGGAAAGAGGCTATTGGTGCTCCAAATAACTTGTGGAGTTGGAAGGGTTATTGCAGTACAAGGACTTTAGTAATAACCGAAGAATATATTTGCTGGAGAGGAAAAAGGGTTGTTGACTCCCAGTCCCTCTGCGCGGAGCCTGTTATTTACCAGGATGTTACCAGAGGGAAAGGACACAGGACTGCACAGTAGTGAGCGTGAATATTCTGCTGAAAATATCATGCCAGGAAGAGTAGAAATTGGATTCTTAGATAAGTGGTAGCTTTTCCTGTCATACCTGTGGGGCTGGATTTGGCCCATAGCAAGTGGTACGTGTTCATGCCTTGTCCATGTTGCTGCAGCCTCACCTGGGGAGCCACAGTGGGACGTGCAATTGGCGTCAGGCTCAATAAACCCATTATTTCAGCAAAACGCTTGATGTTTTGGGTTTGATTTTCAATTCCATGCAAACTATTTCTTCTGAAAGTCAAGAAATGAAAGTTAAGAATGTCCTTAAGTGCCTTTCCAGGGTTTATTTTATTTATTTGATATGTATCAAAAGCATTGGAAAACAAGTTTATCTGCATTGTCTGCAGGAAATTAAGGCCAAATATGGTACTACATTTGGCAAAGGTATTCTTAATTAAGTAGAAATATTTGATGTCAGAATAATGACATATGGCAGTCACTGAAAACTCTGAAAGTTTTAGGACTGCATTACAGAAAAGATGTATCTGCAGCTAATGTGATAGCTGTGGAAATTCTTACTATTTATTGTGTTCTACTATCTATATTATTATGTTCTCACACTCCTCTCTAATATTTAAAGCAATAGATGGTTTGAAAAGTGCAAGTCAGTAGCTGATTACTAGGAAAGCATACGGAATATTTGATGTTTTTAATGGCAATGAGGCAGATGAGTGAAGCAGGAAAATAAATGAATCTGAAGCCCTTTAAAAACTTTATTCTGTGTGTTTCATTGATTTTGAGGAAAAAAAAAAGTAAGGCTGTGTACTCAGGCTGGTATGAGTCTGAAGTGATTGCAAGAGAAGAGCAACCTGTGTGTGATTTAAATGAAATATAAAAAGAATTTCATTCTAGTCCCACATTATTTGGGAAGATTTCAATTAGTGTGTTCCCCTTGTCAGTTTGAATCTTCAAACCATAACGTTATTTTCTCTCCTTTTCAGGTTCTGTGCTGTTCGTTAGTTGCATGCAAGAAAATATTATTTGCATATTTAAATGTGAAGAATACAAATAAGAAAAAAAGTAGCTTTGACTGTGGAGAACTTTTTAAAAAAACAGTCACTTTTCCAAGTGCCCTAAGGGCAGCAAAAGAATATGACAAAACTGGCAAATCTGAAGCCCCTCAAGAAGAAAAGTTGAAGTTGCTCCAGCTGCAAAGCTTGTTCCTAGAAAACTAGGGCAGCATATTCCTTAAGCTCGTCTCTTGGACTGACCAAGGAAACTTGAGATTTATTGTTTTGAACTTTAGCTCTTTTGGGTTGGTGCTCTGTGTCCCTGCCTAGGTGAATGGAGGCCATATCCATAAATCTGATGTTACTTATGAAATGCAACGTGTCACAAACCTTCCTCTCAACAGTAGTGATTTCTCTTCCAGTGCTCGATTCCTCAGTGCTCTCGCATACTTGGCTTGCTGAGAAGCCTCAGTAGAGATCACTTGTATGTAAACATGGAATTTGGCAGGAACTCAATCCCTTTCAGCAAAGTTTTTGTGATATATTATTACCCATTAGGGAACTTCACTTCCTTTAGTAGAAGAGTGCAGCATCTCATTTTATTCAGTTCTTGTCGTCTTTCTGTTCTCTCTCTCTTATCATTTTCGTATGCTGTTGTCTCTCAGCTTTCATGGGAAGATTGCTGTTTCAGAAGATTAAGATGAATCTAATTTTATGTTTCAAATCCACATAAAACATGGATAGTTATGGAAGCTTGGACTCATTGTGACAGCAAATTCAGCCTCGAATGCCCTGCAGGGAATTATGTCTTAACATGTTGTATCTCTTTTTCAATGCCTGCAAGGCTATTTCTTCATCACCATGTAAACTGCATGGTGGGGAATGCCAACAAAAAATAAGATGCATTGGAAGATAAAAATTCAGTGTAAATAAGGTGTAAGATAGACAGTAAGCTACAAATGGCTTGTTCTATTTAAACCTACTGGGTGGAAAACAGAAATGAGGGACACATTTCTGATTATCTCACAAACTAAAAAAATCTATTTAATATTTGTTGACAGTATCAGTAATATGCGTTGGAATTCAGCTCACTGGCATTCGATGCAGTTAAAACCCACAAAAAATACATGATATAAACCAGCATTATATTTGTGTGTGATGGTAAATGTTTGTTTCTAGCACAACTCCCTTTGGGAGAGATGGAGGATGGGAGATGGTATGTAATGCTGCTTTTTCATTTGCAGCAATCACTAATTTCAGATGAGTTGTTAGACCACACGCGAGTAATTTTCCTAAACAATGGCTTCAATTAGTGGTCAGATCCAGCTTGTTGGTGTTTTACCCTGGTCTGTACAATAGACATTTTGCAGATGTCATGCAGTGTTCTTACAACAGCTGTGTGAGATTTCCTTCTGAAGAAAGTGTTCAAAAAAGGGAAGTTGGGGGGCCCATTTGCAGAAATGCATGCCTGTGTTTGAATGTTTAATTACAGAGATTGCTAGGCGAGGCTGTTGCTGCCTGCCACCACTTAGCACTTACACAGTGGGCTGAGTGAGTAGTGGGGTGTAATGTATTTGAGAACATGTTTGTTAAGACCAACTTGCAATTTATTCTGGCTGTCATTATTCATAAAGCTGGATGGGATTCTTCCCTGCACACATGCACAAAAAAAGGAGTTTTCATCCTGAAAGGGAAAAGAAAATGTATCTTTGGACTTTAGTGAAAACAACTGGTTTTATAAAAAACATTTTAAATAAGAAGATATCGTTAAATATTTTAATCGATTCTAATAACATGAAATGTTCTTTTTCACAAATGTTTTACAGTTGGGTTTTGACTTCTGTTGGGAAGGGGTAGAGATCACTTCAGACAGAACAGTACAAATCCAGGGAATGTTAAGACATTTAGGCAGGATTCCTAACTCTATGAATGGGGGAGGTGTGGCTTATTAATATGGATCTATGTATTTATGCTTGAATTAGTGTATCTGAGGGAACAAATGACTTCATGCTGGACAGGCTATACACACAAAATTACTTCTCTTGTGACAAGAGAAAATGGAACATAAAATCTAATAGACAATAAATCTGGTTTATATCTTCCTGTCTCTTTAATCAGGAAAGAATCTGGCTATTTTTAACTATAGGGTCCAATTATACAGTGAAATGTAATGTTCTTTCTTTATCAAAAGTGTCAGGAAAATATTTTAAGGGTCAAATCCTTAGCCAGTATAAATTAGGGGACTGTGTTGATTTGTACCAGCTGAAGATCTGACTTTACATGTCCTTACATTTTCAGATTTATCTAGCTCCTGAAGTGTGTGTGTGTGCATTTGCATCTCTCAAAAAAGACTTGTTTTTGCTGATTATCTGCTTATTGTTTGGAGGCAGTAGATCATAAAATACACTGTCAACTTCCAAAATATCTCATGGATGCATTTTGTCAAATTTATTGTTGGGAGTAATACTGAAAATGGTGTTAAAACTTGTAGGTCCACAGTTGTTGATTAAGCAAGTCTAAATTAAAAAGGTTTTAGCAAGTTGGTAACTGGATCATGGAAAAAGAGGGGACTAAAGAAGGGGGACATGGCATGAGAAGAAACACCAAAATTGGGACATTTTGCTTGCTCAAGTGCTCTGCTGTCACTGGCTGTTGGGTAGCAAGTGAAAGATAGATGGCTAAGTATTCTTCTAGTTAATAAAGATTATTTAGGGCAAGCAGTTATGCCTGCTAAAGTTATGTGTGCAGTAATCACGATTAAAAAAATGTTAAAAATATGTAGATATCCAACTCCAAATACCTCCTTATTCTGTAGCCTTATCACAACACACTGCAATCAGACATATCAGATCTCATGGTCTGAGCGGGACTGATAAGCTCAGTTCCTCAATATGATATCTCCAAAAACGAGGGAGAGAAAACAGTAGCTTGGTTGAGTCACTTGGTAGCACTTTCCTTTGCCTCAGCATTAGCCCAAAACACAAGATGACTGTTTTCTGCTGGAGGCACTTTTTTTTTTTTTTTAAGATGATGTGCTTGAGTGCTTGTGGCTATTAATGATTCCCTGACACTTTTCATAAGAGCCTTAGCACTGTCTCCGTTCCACCAGGTAACCTGTGCTCATCTGGAAAGCTACCGCTCACTTCCTGAGGGTACAGCTTTGCAGATGCTGGCAGCAGGGCAATCTCATTAGCGGGCCCACGCCTTTGAAATTGGCTCCCTATGTATATACACTTAAGTGTGAATCTAATCATCAGTTGAGCTCTAAGAACTTGTTCTCCCTGCAGCCAGTATCAGGAAGGCTGGTGTATTTTCAATCTCGTTAGGACAATTCAGGTTTTGATAGAGGCAGCTAGATGCCATGGTGATGAGTGCCTTATATTTAGCCATTGTTTAATAATGTGTAATAATAACAATTGTTTTTATGATGCCTTCTAAAGCTTCAGTAATAACAAGAACTGGAAAATTTCAAGACTGAGCCCAGTCCTGTGGTTTCCTGACCACATGTCTTTGGGACAGGCTCAGCTGAGGCATCTGCTAAGGCCCTGTCACCTCTGAAAATTTGCCTTGTTCATTAAGCTGGTTCAAAGTAGTTTGCTGGCATTCTGATGCTTTGTTTAAGGAGGTAAGGACTGGGAATGCAAGAATGTTACTTGCTTCTGATGAATTTTGAGCAGTCTACACACCAAAAGTTCTTTCAGTCCTGTTAAAGGGCGTAATTCAAAGGACCAGCAGAAATCCTTTGTTCCAGTTACTATTTCTTAACACCAATACCACTTTCAGAGGATAACTTTGCTGTGAGGCTCAGTACAGTGGATGCACCAGCAGAGGCAAAGGGTGTGCTGGAAACCTCGCCCCAAGGTGAGGCATGGAAGGGATTCCTGCTCCCCTCTGCTCAGATCTGGACTGTCGGCTTCTTGAGCAACTGAGGATTAGCAGCAGTATTTGCAGAAGTGCAGGTAGCCCTTAGCAAAGAGAAGTCACGCACAGGCTGTCAGGAACTTCTTCGTAGTTGAAACACACCAAAAATCCTGGAGTTAATTTCATTTGCAGAGGTGGGCGAAGTTGCAGACAAGTTGTTACAACAAATTTTATAATTCAGTTAGTCCATCTGTAAAGTTGACTGCTTTTTGTATGAGTGTAAGAAACAAGCTCTTATCTGAAAAATACTCCTGGTTTTCCTAGCCCAGCCTACACAAGCTCTTACAGAACATCATTAATAGTGTTGTTCTATATATGCAAAGACAGGATATGGGTTTTTTCCATACTTTTAGCAAGTGCCACTTAAATTTTGTAGATGGAGCCGGAGCCATGGTGTCTAGGAGGCCAAGCATTCTGACAGGCTTGCTTAAGTGCAGCAATTCAAGTTTCATAACTAGCTACCCAAGGGGACTGTGTACTAACAGCATCCTCCTATATTGGCTCGGTATGTTGGGAAAGTCACAGGAAGTCTAAATGAAATCGCCAAATACCCCTGGGCCTCAGACCTATATGGTGGCATCACTGCTGAAAAATAATAAAAATGATGCTAAAAAGTACTATCCCCAGTGAACCAAATAGTCAATAAAGAACAGGATCTGTGAAGAATTGATTGTATTCATAGTGAGATTTTGTCTACTTATAGTATCAATTAGAGTTGTATTAATAGGTACAATTTTGACTTTACGCTGGCATTAATTTTAATGATGAAGGTTATCAGTCAAAAAGTGAAACAAAGATATTTGCTGTAATGATTTCATAGTCTGGAACTGCCATAAGTTAATGCAGTGCACTTTCTTGTGAATGCATTGTCTGCTTAGAAACAATCTAGCAGGTTGTCTCGGATCCTACATGTCACTTTTTAAACAACTGAAGTTATCAAGGCACCGTGGTGACTTCCCTGAGCAGGAATGGCTGTTTGTTCCATTTAAACTGCTATTGTTTTTATGTAAAACAGTATAAGCAAGGGTCTCAAATACATGCATGTTTGTGTGCTAGAAGGGGCAGGCGTAAAATTTTCTGGAGAAAATTTGGATGCGTTGGGGTATCTGACTGAATGCAGGAGGATCATAATGCTTCTGCATTTAACTGTATGTGGAAGTCAATATGTATACGCATAATGGATTAAAGCAATGAGTGTGCCCTGTATGTAAAGTTCCTCTCTAAATTTGTTCTGCCTCTGGTCTGCGACGTGTTGTGCCGTGTCCTAAAAGACTCTAAAGAATCAGTCCCCATAGTTCAGACGTGACGCTATGGGAGCACGACCATACGGTCTCCAGACCGTGCCTGACTCATGCACATCCCCTTGGGCCCCAGCTTTACAAACTGTGTAGGTGAAGGGAAGGAATAAGTGGCACTGACTGTCTGTGACACAGATTACTCTGAAGAGCTGGTGTAGTTTTTATAGGCCTTGCCTGCATGGTTGGGAAAATAATCGATGACAGAATTTGTCCTTCTTGTGTGAGTAGAGTGGGTTTTTTTGTTTTGTTTTCTCACTTGTTGGATCTTCTGAAGTGCAATATAGGCAAAGTAGCATTTGCTTCTTACGTTTTACAAGTAGACGTGAGTTCTTGTAATAGCAGGGAACTAGAACATCTAATAATATATGTTGTCCTTCTTTTATGCCTGGTAACAATTTGAACTGTGAGGGGTGCTCACAGGATGTGTTTCGACAGGAGGATTAGGGTCTGCTGTATAGGTGATTGTTCCTCTCTCTGAAATTGTGCCTGGTTTTGTCTGTGCGACTGGAACAATTTATTAACAAAACACGGCAATGCCACAGGAGGAGATGCATGCTGGCAGTGGCAAAAAAATGTTTATTACTAGAGTCCACAGTTACAGAGCTTGTATAGCAACTTGGTATTGTACGAGGATTTCCTCTGCGCGGTGCTCCTGGAGTCTGGCTTAGCAGAACACAGCACGGGGCAACACTCAGGAGCATGTGGCAGGCTCCTGGTGGTGGCCCGTGGATCAGATGTTTGCAGCCTCTTCTATGCCCTGCAAATGCCTCACTTCGATGATATGTTTTGGCTGGATTCTTGGGGTTTTTTTTGAAGGAGGAAGCTGTGAGTTTGCGAACTTTTAAAATCCAAGCTTGGCAAACTTTCAGCTGAAAACACTGATTTTTTAGAAGGTGCATTAGACACGGCAGCTCCCCTCCCAAGTGAAATCCAATAAAGAAAGCTCTGTTTGAATCCCCTGCATGGCATTTTTCAAACCAGAGTACACATGATTTCTACGATATTATAACAGAAGAAAATAGGAGGTTATTTTAATGAAATGGGAATAGAAGAGAATGGAGTTTGGTTTCAGATGTTGTATGTATTGTGAGTCATCCCAATGCTTTTATGTTAGATTCCTGAGTTACACCAATCAATGAAATTGGCCTGTGCTTTTCTCTCCCTTTCTTCATTTAAATGTCAAAGTGAAATTCAAAGGCTTGTGCAGAACTACTTGAGTCATTCAGAAGATCACTGCCCCACTGGGGATTCTCTTTGTTTCAGCACTTGAACACTATTGGTTTTATTATCTCCATTCAGGTTTTGTGATTATTCTCATCCATAGCGTCCTAACAGCCATTAGAGATGCAGACAGAGAAAGAGTTCTGCCTTTGCATTGCATGAATAAATATAAATACTGGTTGTGACTTGTCAACAATATCTACTAGTGATGCAATGCAGTAGCACATCCAGGGTGCTAACAGCCCCATTTGTGAGATATTAAGCCCCCTCCATTGCTGTTGGTTTCACTGGGGTTAACAATTACCAAGACCAGATGGTTTTTCACTACACTGGAAGACAGAGAGGAACAATAATAATGGTGATCAATGAAGTTACAAAGTGTTTTAGCTCCGCTCCACAACAGCCACTAATTACTTCAGCTCTAAACTTGCTTAAGGTGTGGTGCCATGTCACAAATCTCCTGATTCAAAGCTGGTTCAAGTCACTGTTGGTCTTATTTAGACAAGTTTAGGTCTTTTTGAACCAATGCATAGTACACAAATGTGAAATGGTGTGTGTGTCATGTCCCACCCCGCCCCTTTTTTTTAAATAAGTGACATTGTATAACGGATTCCTTCAGCATGAGTAAGGGGGTTACTGGGGAGCAGGAAGAACAGCAGGATAGGAGGGAGAATAGGGTAGGAATCTCTTAAACCAGCTCTTCCATTGAAGCATTCATAGCAAGGGAAAGCAGAAGAAAGTCAGTGCTTAATTGGAGAGGCCTTGAAGGTTGTTCAATGCACCTCTAGTTGCTACTTCTTTTCCCAAATATTTCACCTTGTGTTTGTTCTTTTTTTTTTTTTTTTTTTTTTTTTTTTAATAATATAAAGTTGGAACTGCACTTGGATATCCTGGATTGTGCTATTTTTTTTGTTACAACCCGATTTACAGTCTGCTGGGGTTATTCAAAAATTGCTTCTTGCCTGCTTTATGGACTCTGAAGGATTACATAGCCCGTTGATGAGGAATTAAGAGCTCATTTAGGAAAATAAACAAATGAAAAAAACAGTGATAATGTCCCAATCAAGTTAAAATCTTACTTTCAGATTTTATAAAGTTAACCCACTATTTTTAATGGTGAGATATAGATGCATGTGCAAGTCTGAGCCACTTGAGGTACTGCTGGTGGTTTATTTGGGAGCAGGTGGGAAGCAATGAAAGGCTGCTTTGTATTTCAGAATGTAAAGCAGACTTGCTTCTGGTTCTTCTCCAGCACTAGTGTGACACCGTCTGGGTGGTCTTCCCATTGCTCATCAATGTAATATCAGATCACCTGTAAGAGAAATCTTTTAATTGGTTTGCAGTTGTATTTGTTACAGTTGAGCTTGGCAAGGAGAAAACATAGGCAGTGATGGTGAGTTTTGAATTTGACTCTGAGAAACCTGCTTATGTTTTCCCTGAGGTAAATTCTGGTTTTCAGGTCCCACTTCTAGCTGCTGGGAAAACCTTGTCTCCTGGACAGTCAACTTCCAGTTAAACAAAAGGTTCAATGGAACATAACAGTCATGGGTAGGATGGATATTATCAAGTCAATGGAGAAAGGGGTAGTGCAGGAACAGAAAACAGACTGCTGAGCCAATTTAGACATACATATGCCAATTAAAGAGATAGCTCTGTTTTCTATACTTCAGTCTGTTTCAGACAGGATTTAACTTTGTCCAGACTAGATAAGTAGCCATGGTGTTTAGTTGTAGGGCAGTGGAGTCATAATTCATGGCTTCGACTCATGTTTTTAGTAAGGGGTAGCCTCAGCTTATGGTTTTGGTTGCACATACCTATTGCTCCAGGGAGAACAGACATTGTGGGCCAGGTCTAGAGCTGGAAAGAACTTTCCTGTTGCTGCTGGCACGGGGTGGAATAATAAAAGTTAAAGTTCCATCCCCTCTTTTTATTCCGTTTTCCATTATACGGTCAAATCGTGGGCAGAGAAATAGTATTTTGCCTCTCTCTCGATACGTGTGAAGTCAATAAAAATCTTATTGATTCTGAGTAACAATGAGAAGTTTGGAAGGAAATAACACTTAGCAATAGTGAAAATTCCAGCCCTATATTGCAGTATGTACACATTTTTTTTTTAAGCAATACAACATCATAGTCCATTAAATGTTAACCTAAATAGAGACAAGTGCTGCAGCAGATACAGCTATCACTTTTTTTGGTATTTTCAAGTGAAATTTGCTGGTAATATCAGTCTGAAATACAATAGCCATTAACCCTCATTAACCCTATAGAAGTATGATCAAGACAGGTGTTCCCAACAGGACAAACAGAAGAGAGGTCTTATGCAGTAGGCCATGAAGTAAATGGAAAATGATCTCAAAATAAATCTTAAAGATGAAACTAAATAAAAAAGGCACAATATAGAAAAGAAAGCATGATAGTGCTGAGGCAAGCAGTAATTTATTAATGTTTGTCTGCAGAAAAGTAAAGAAACTCTGCATATCTGTTTTGCTTAATTATCTGGTTGACCTCAGTGAAAAGAAAAGCTGAAGTTAAATGCATAACATTTCTCTTTACAGTGTTTTTTTCTCAGTTCCTTTCTTATGAGTACCCATGTGGTTTCTCTGCTTCTAAGCAGAGTGATAGCTCTAGTCATTTTAATAACCTCTGAGAAAGTGCTTCAGGACATATTTGCAGAGCTGAGGTTGCCATGCCACAGCCTTGTCTCCTTACCATGCTTCAGATATTGAACCTTCCCGTAACTACAATTACAACATTAACCACAAAATGTAGATTTACAGATTGTTTTCAACAACACCCATTCAAATTTACTTATATTTACACTAGAAAAATTAGGGTAAGTGCTATTGTGACCAGAGACATAGACCAGGATCAATAACCAACCAATTCTTGGCTAATAAAGCACTTCTCTAAGGTCTATGGTTGCTTTATTCTGACTTTGAGGTTGGCCTCTAATGTCTTATCCATTGACTTTTCCCGTAAATATGTCTAATAGAGACCAAGCTGAACCCTGAGAAGAAAAGATACACTCTGTTTGGTAAGAATTGCTAATTAACTTGGTATGTAAAATCTGTAGCTACTCTCTGCTTTTAGTTTGTCTTTGGTGGCAAATATGCATGTATAACACAGGTTTAAAAGTTACACATTAATTCCTGCGATATAGGTAGGGGCTTCCTAAAGTAGTGAGCAATTCAAATCTACTCTATTTCTTATTTTTTCAGTATGAGAGTCTTGTGCAATAAGGAAAATGACCACTGTGGAACACATTTGGAGCAGTGTAACAGGATATCTTTGTCATGGACTCTGGTCATATATATTTTACATACATCGATTAAAAGATAAAAGGGTTTTGTTTTGCTTTGTTTTTGACAAGAGAAATGCATTGGTGTTTCATTGCTTGTGCTAATCCATACAAGTTATTATGTTAAACCTTAGGGCCTGGTCACCCTTTGCCATGTTTGAATTTGGTGAAAACTGAAAACAACATACACCATTAAATTTTAGGTCCTTGGAGCCTGATTGTGCAAAGAGTTAGTCATAGAATCACAGAATGGTTTGGGCTGAAAAGGACCGTAAAGATGATCTAGTTCCAAACCCCTGCCACAGGCAGGGACACCTCCCGCTTGCCCAGGCTGCTCCCAGCCCCATCCAGCCTGGCGCTGAGCACTGCCAGGGACGGGGCACCCACAGCTGCTCTGGGCAGCCTGTGCCAGCGCCTCGCTGCCCTCAGAAAAGAATTTCCTCCTGATATCTAACCTAAACCTGCCCTCTTTCAGCTCAGCACCATCTCCCTTGTCCTGTCACCCATGACTCTGTAAGAAGCCCCTCTCCAGCTCTCTTGCCGACCCCTTTAGGTGCTGGAAGGTCTCACCAGAGCCTTCTCTTCTCCAGGCTGCACAACCCCATTCCTCTCAGCCTGTCTTCAGAGGGCTGGAGCACCTCTTCTGGGATCATCTTTGTGGCCCTCCCCTGGAGCCACTCCAACAGGTCCATGTCCTCCTTATGTTGGTGGCCCTAGAGCTGCACACGGTACTGCAGGTGTGGTCTCATGAGAGCGGAGCAGAGGGGCAGAATTATCTTCCTGGACCTGCTGGTCATGCCTCTTGTGATGCAGACCAGGGTGCGTTTGGCTCTCTGGGCTGCAAGTGCACATTGCCGGGTCCTGTTGAGCTTCTTGTCAACAAACACTGGTTGACAAATATGGTCCAAGTCTTTTAACATGTACTTTAAAGATACTGGCTACTACTGAGTTGTGTCATTTTGTCCAAGACACTTCTTTACATTCTCAGAAACCCCGCCTCCCAACATTAAAATTGCATATATTTAAATCCTTTGTCAGCTCTTGACTTGTCTGATAGTCTGTAGTTAGCAATCTGTGCAGTATTTTTGGATGATCTGTGATACATTGCTCAACTGCAAGGAGAAAATTTCAGCTCTGTTAGTGGCTGCAAAAAAGCGCAGAAAAGCTGTAAGCAACATGTTTCACCAGTGTATTGGAGCTGCATGAATTACAAAATAATGTGATACAGCTTCTTTGACTCACATGCCAATTTTTGCCAGGGATGGGCAGACATGCATCTGTAAGGATGTGCGGTGTGTGTTCATTGAAGCTGTTAAAGAGAGGACAACCTCCAATTATTTTACTTACTTTTAGCGTGGAAACAGTAGAATAAAGACCAAAGACTAGAACCAGAAAGGTGGGAATTTTTGTAGTATTGGTCTAGTGTGATGGAATATTTCATCTGAAGTAGCCTGCATGTTCTAATAGTGAGTATCCCATCGGAAAAACAGGCAATGTACCTTTGAAAGGTGTGTGATGTTTTGACATCCCATAAGCAGGTAAACTGGTAAGATTCCATTAGACAACATTAATGACATGGTGTGTTACAGCAGCAAATCATGTTCCTCTTACTGAAAATTTTAAATAGTACAAAACTATAGTTTAAATAGTACAAAATTATTGTATGGTCAGTTAAAAAATGTTCCAGTACAGATTTTCAGGATCTGTTTTTGTTAGTATACTAGTGCATATCTACAACTTCTTCCTGCATGTTAGATGTAGGAGAATTTAGCTAGCTAGCTTGCTTTCACACCTCCGTGGCAGAAGCAGATATACTAATACATGCTACTACCCTGTGGTTATTTAGACCTGGCAAAATGCATTTGTAGACATGCACTGCATTTCTCATCTTGCTCATCAATGGTATTACTTTGCAGATCCCTCAGGCTGGCAGGGTAGGTATCACAGCTTTGGTAGAGCAAATGTGTGATAGGATGGATTAAAGTCCTGTTCTCAGCTGCTACCCTGTCCTCAGCTTCAAAGACATGTAATGGTAAGCATGGTGCTTTGCTGATATAAACAAGAATATGATAAACTAATCTTTGTAAGGGGTAAATGTAACTTTGTGAGGTTAAACCATAGGTTATACCTTAATCTTAGGAGGGTGAGAGTATCACAAAAGATAAGTAGTTTAAGCTACTTATCAAGTACAGACTTTCAACGGGGTGAGTTAGGAGGGTTGTTTTCCTCTGGTAGTTCCTCATGGTGCATATGACGTGACAGCACTTTCAGAGGTGGGTATATCCGCTTCCTGTGTTCAGGTCAGGGCTGTGCCTGGCACTGCGTGCCCTCACATTTCCTCCATCTGCCTCTGGAGCATTTTAAGTTTGAACACTGCCAGACAAAGGATGCTGAACCTTAGGTCTGATGCGGTGTGGAAGCTGTTGGAAATGAATCTGAGTGAAGTCAGAGAAGCTTACACCAAGTAAGGCTTGTAGGTCTGGCCCAGTTGTCTTGGTGCTTGCTACTCTGAGTGGATCCCACAGTGGAAGAACAGTTGCTGGCTGTTGCTCTCCAGGTGACAATATTCTATTCAAAGACATCCATATCAACCAATGAGTAGTAGTGGTTCACTCTGCCATTTTTATTTTGGGTGTTGCGTACTTTCCAAGTGATGTGACTCTGACACAATTAATCGTGCTTGCATGAGAAGATCTCTGTATTGTTACAATGAACAAAGCAATTAATATGTCTTTAATTTGCACCTAACAAAACAAAAAGCACACGTTTGTTCTGTGTGACATGTAGACAAATTTTTCTTTAAAAAACAAAGTTTCATGCTGTGACTACAATTAGTGTAATTGTCAGCTCTTCTCTAAAACAAATATGTATTAAGAGAAAAGCCAGTATTGTGCCCTCCTCTGGTGTGAAAATGAGACAATCAAAATCTATTGTAATTACCTCAGTGATATTATAATTAGCAACGATTAAGTTATTCCATGCTGTTTTATTCCTCTTGGCTACAATTAAAAAAGTATATATCTTTCTGTTGCACATTACCACTGATCATTTTACCTCCATACATGTCTCGTAAGTGGATAAATTAGAAGTAATTTTAAAGCACAACTCCGTTAAAACATATATCTTTCTATTTAACTGTTTTAACCCTTTGCAATTTCCTACATCTTCTAACATCTGTGTAAAATAGCCTTGTTTGTTTGTTTTAAATACTCTCTGGGCCATTAAACCAAAGCCATAAAAACGTGGAGAGTACCCTACTTACTTGTAATAGATGATCTAGGTTTTCAGAAGTCACTATCCTAAGTGGCAAACAGGCGGTGCCAGAGATGTTTGGTAAGCAGGAGCTGAGCATCACACCAAAACCCCTCGAGGATACCCATTTCTCCATCTGTACCCCCAGCAGGGTTTGGGAGACATGATCTGGGCAGCCCTAAGTCGTGTTTTTCAGATCGATCTCCACCCAAAATGTAGTTATTTCCATTACTTTTAGTGAGGAGGAGGAAATACTAGAAAGAGTATATCTCTATCTGTTAGACCAGGTGTTAGTGGTTCCTGTATACTTGTGGTGTGCAGAAAACTCAGGTTTAGCTTCCTTTTCTGCCTGAAAGCAGGTGGATCCGTGGGCTGTCCTTATTTCAGCACTGAAGTGCTCTCAACCTTCTGTCACCTTGTGAAAAGGAGCAAGGTTCAAGAAGAGGGGGAAAGACTGACTTTGACCCATCTAGTATTTCAGGGCTTCACATGTAACGGAGGAGATCTGTGTTCTCAAAAGATAGTGACTGTATCTTACCATAAAAGTTTACAAGATAATCCACAGGCATCTGTGTGCCAATCATCAAAACAAAGGCGCTCCCACCTCACAAAGATGCGTACCACCAGTTTCAAAATTGCTGGTTCTAGAGTAGCTGCAAAGTATCCAAACTCCATGTCCAAGAAGGTGAGAAGGGGTGCTTAAATCAGGCAGGTAGGAAAAAAACCACGGGCCCAGTTTTACAATAGATATTAAAAAAGCCAAAACAGATCCCCCAAAATTCAGTCACATCACTTTCCCTAAATAAACAGCTGCATTACTGACCAAAAAGCAGAACCAAAGCGGTGTAAGAATTGTACACACTGTAGATTCGGCATATCAGCCTTAGGAGGAAATCCTGTGTTCTTTTGAAATTCTCTGTTCTGTTTGCACCCTTAGTATCTTACAAGAGTTAGTTTTCAATGCTGATGCTATCAGACTTTAAATCTCATTCTCTCACTGATGATCTAGTCTAGCAATGCTTATTTTGGCACCACTCCAGGACTAAATATGGCAAGTCCTGGACCTTGGACCAGTGTAATTCTCATTCCCTGCTAAGTGCCTACATTTTTAACCACACAGAGGCAGAGCTCTGAGCCTCAGGCTTCCTTTGTGTGCATGTCAGTGATGTTAATAATGTCTCTATTGGTATCTTGTCTCTGAAGTGAACTCCTAAGGCTTTCATTTTGTGAGTGGAAATCCTTTCTAAAAACGATTCCATCTCTGACTCTGTATGGGGTACTGCAATCTAGTCTCATTAGAGACAGAGAAAGCTCTTAGGCCAGCTATGGAAAGACAACAGGAAACTTTATTTCATCCAACTTTACCCAAAAATTAATCTGTGATTTGCTTTTTATTTTAGTCATTAAATGGCTGTTCTCAGATCTCGTACTAAAAGGGCCCTATCCTCTGAGGTTCAGAGTGCACTTTATTCAGCCAGGAGTTAATGATGTTCTTCACCTTGCAGGATAATATTGCTAGAAATGAAATTCTCAATATATTGGGGAGCTGCTGTCCAGTTCCAGAATACCACCAATTGCTCCTTTTGACATTGGCAGGGGAAAGAGTATATCCTAAAAGAGAGCTCCTGGCCGAACCTTGGAGTAGCATTTACACACTACATTGGATCAGCTACAATACTGGCGTGAGCACAGAATGCAGTTTTAACAGACTAGTTCTCTTAGCTTGCAACTTATTCTTTCATATCTGCATTTTATGTTCTGAATAGTCAGGTATGTTTTCAGAAACCTGTGTGTACCACGCATAGAAGATGCAACCAGACGAAACAGGATAGAGCGTGAGCAGACCTCTTGCAATGGAGCATACATGTGCAATACTAATGATATTCATTAACATCAAATGTTGATTGAAAGTTTCTTCCTGTAAATTATCACCTTGAGATGTGACATGCGGGAGCTGGAAATCACCCGGATGCTACAGGGAGCCTGTTGATGCCTTTGTTTGCGTTGCATTTGCCTCCTAAATATGCTTATGCTTTACTAGGTTTGGAAGCCTTGTCTTCATTCCTCCTAGCCCTCAGATACTCCTTAAGTGCTCCTTATATTGGTAGATGATTTTTATTTTTAAATGTTACTTATTTGTTTATGTACTGAGTGCTTGTCCAAGAGCAAGCACTTTGTAAGAGACAAACATAGCTCTGGAGTCCTGATGTTTCTGATTTTGGGAGATTTCAAGGGCACTTCTTTGTGTCTAGTCTGATGTGCATGCACTGGGCAGAGTTATTTATATGCGCCATGCAGTAGCAATGCTTCATTACTGGCCTTATGAAGATTGCTTCATGAAAGCTTGGCAATAGGGTTATCAAAGTTAATGCTACATCAGAAATACTGATTCTTACAAGCCTGTTAGAAGTGGAACATTTTGTAATGTTGCAATGTATACAGAAGTCATTTGCATCCTGGCTTTTGGGTTTGTCTGACCTTAGGAGAACCACTATCATAGCTCGCGATGCTTTTGGTTCATTAGCACTAGTACTTTCCTCTGAAAGTGCATAAAGAGGTCTAACAAGTGTCAGCAATGGCTAATTATTCAGGCTGGGGACGTGCTGCATGGCTGCAGAGGCATTTATGTGGTGATATCATACTGATGTTGACGTATAAAGCTAGATGGATTTTAGGAGCTCATGGGAAGTCTTCATCCTTATATCCTCTAAGGATTCTCTTTTCACTTTAATGTGGAGGACTCAGTCTATGCCATCTTGCTGACAGTAATACAGAATTAGTAAGCTAATCCTGTTCCTCACTGATGATCAAAGGTAGGGCCTTGTAAAATGAGAAAAGAAAAATGCACAGACCAGAGTGACAAAAGTAAACTAAGAACAACTTAGTTATTGTTCGTGTTTCTGGTAAAGTGCTGAGTGCCACTCTGACAATGAAGAGCAAAGCCAGAATGAGCACTTTCCTGTTAGCATGAATGTAGCCCATGTTGTTAGAATACGGAAATGATTTTAAGTAGACTGAGCTGTGCTGCCTTTTGTACACAAGAAAGGCTAATCCCATTAAAAGTAATGGTCTGAGATTGCTCACTCCAAGTGCTGTTAATGAGTTAAGTTTGTTCTGTGTGTAATGAGTCCTTGGTGTTCTTTATGTCCTCCTTGCTGATGAACTGCATAGCAGGAGCTGTCACAAGCTTAATTATGAAAATTTCCAGGAGTGAAAATATCATTTTAGGAAGCAGAGATAAATAAACGGCATTTGTGAGCTTCATTGTGTAGAGCACAGAGCACTCTGCTCTCCTAATTTTTCTGGTAGTTGCAGCAGTTCCATAGAGCTCAAATTTAAGCCTGTGTTACTTGACTTAAATTTTCATAATGTCAGACCTAAAAAGCCATGATAAAGATTGCATTTATATAGATCACACTGCACAAAATAAGAGCAGACCTCTTTTTTACAGCAAAACTTAATTTCCTTTAGTCTGTTAAGGATTTTGAAACCTATGAAATTGTTAACATCCATTGTTTCCTTTCTTCCCTACCTGTTTATGAGATTTTATGAGCCAAATTGCAAAGGCCTCAAATCTTGCTTCTATATCCATTCAAATCCACTTAATTTTGGCTTGGCTGTAAGCATCACATGTCTAGCCATTTGGTTATCATGGTTACAGGGATCAAACTGGACAAATTTTCCACGTGAGGAATTTGGGCAGCCCAGGAAAGATGTAGGGCAGGCTTGCTGCAGCTTTTCATACGTGTTGGCAACCAGTGGGTATTTGGAGGATCAAGTCCGAACTTAGACTGAATCATTATGCAATATTTTTTTCACAACATGAAAATACTGAAAATAATTATATCCATTAAGGCACCTTGGAGGGGACAAAAAAGCATCTTATGCATATGCAGTAGTGTAACAGTTTAGAGTTTTCTATCTTTTTAGTATTGAACAGGAGTGTTTGATCAGCTATATAAATGCTGCTTGGCAAGGAATGTTGACTGCATCAGACAACATATGGTTCTAGAGTACACATTTGCAAATTAAGTGGTATCTGGTCACAAAATGTGTTCACTTTTTATTTTAAAACACAACTTGTCTCCCCCCATTTACAGTCACAGCCCATTTCATTTGGTGAGTAGATTATTCAATAAAACCCACTCTTGGATAGAGGATGGATCGGATTCAATAAAAAAAAAATATCTTAACGGTGACATTAATAACCTCAGTTCCCAGCTCAGAACTTGTTAGCCAGATCAGCCTCCAGCACAGTATTAATGTATCCATGAAAAGGAGGAAAGAAAATGTAGGTGCTTTTATTTTATCTCCATATCTAAGGTCCTTTGCTGGTGGCAGCCACTTTAAAGCAGTCAGAGCTTGGGAACTGGATTGTTTTTGTTTTTTAATAACGAGGTTTCCGAGCCACGGTGGCTGTTCTGTTAATTGGGATGCCGTTTGTAAGACCTTGAGACCTGGCTCTGATCATGAAAAAAAGATCAGATCTTATGGACAGAGATACCAGGTTGAAGCCTGCATATAGAGGGGAAAGCCTGAGTACAAATTTTGCCAATGTTGTCTAATTTGCTTTAAAAAAAATATAAAAAATCTGAAACTTACTTGCAAAATTATCCCAAGCCTCAGGCACATGAAGCAAGTCCTGAATCTCATTACTAAGTTGTCTTCTGCATATGGCTGTTTGCTTAAGCCTGTGTCTGAAAAGAGATTGATGTACCTAAACTCCTGTGGAACTTGGTAGGAGTTTAAACACTCAAACAGAATGTAGGATCTGGCCTGTTGTACAAATCCATGCTAATCTGATTGCAAACCACTGTTTTAAATAGCACTGTTGCATGCATAAATAAGATCAGGCCCTTTACACAGCATTTGGTTTCACTGAGTTGGGACTGTTCTGCTGCATGGCATCTATTAGATGAGAAAATAAGCTTGTATTAGATGAGAAAATAAATTGCTCTGTTGCAGCTCTTTCCTCTTTGTATTGCCATCAGTTTCCTACCAGGTTTGCAGCAGAGCATTATCAGTGCTTTGCTTTTCAGTTATCTTTTAACACAAAGTTCTGGACTCTCTTAAAGTTTCTATTAATTCAGATATTGGACAAAATAAAATCAGGGCAACAGTTACATGCAGTTATGGAGTGGCAGACTTCAGACTAGCCCTGTGCAGCCAAAGCAAGCCTTGCTTGCAGTAGTAATCAAATAACTGAGGTTCTTGCAGTGTTAAAGTTGTTTCTGTCATGACTGCTGCTCTCGGCAATGCAGAACATGGTGTCTACTACTGCCTTTTTCTAGTAAATTCTCATTAATTTCTTTTAAATTCAAAAGGCTGGTAACCACGAAGGAGGTGTGGATGCTGAAAGGTCTCTGGAAGCAGTAGGTGTTGAACAAGTTGTTAAACAAGAGAATTGGATGTCTTTTTTCATCATTCTGTATGTAGCATTGATTGATTGGAGTTTGAATAGGTATTGGTTTTAGATAAACAAGACAAAGTGGAAGATCAACAGTAGCCAGTGAGAATGAACATTAGAAAAGGACTGTAGAGACTTGTGAGGATCTGACTAGACACAGTTCTGCTCTTTTTTTTGCTGCCCTAAATCTGAAGTCACTCTGTAGCGACCACAGACCTTAATGGACTAACTTCAAGGAGAAGATAATTAATTTAAGAGAGAAAGGAAACTCAGTTTAGGGTGGTAGAATGGCTGAAAGTCAACAGTTTGGCCTTCCAAGGGTTTTTTTTTTTGCAAAATTGCCTTCCCGGTATCACTTGGCCGCAAGAGCTTTGCGCTTCTAGTAGAGAGGTAATATAGGCAAAGAAAGGCCATGGCTGCCAAAGAGCGCAGAACCACGTGGTGTCAGAGCCGAGAGCAGAGCTGGAGTTTGTCAAGTCCCAGAGTTGTTCTGTGACTGCTAAATTCCAATTCAGCCCTCTCACACAAGCTGGTTCTAAATGCAGTTGTAATTTGACAATACACACAAAACTTTTTACCTAACATGTTTTAAAGCAACCAAATACAAAATTTCATACAGTAAGCAGTTATATTTTGATTGCACACACAAATTTTCTGGTAGGTACTAATAATGATATGAAAATAGGTGGGAGATGAGCATTTCTCATGGGAGATGAACAGCAGTGATGGAAAATAATGCATTTATTACTGTGGCTCACCCTGTGGGGTCTCCAGGTCTCTTGGAGTATCTTAAGTTTTTGCTTATATACAATCTGTTTAGGAATCTGAAGGTTTACGTTCTTGTGACAAGGAGTGAAGTTTTGGGTGAGACATGGGATAAACCATTGGTGAGAGTCCTAAAACAGGGGATGCAGATCACCTTGTTTGATGACAGATCCACCATGAAAATTTGTGCCAGTCACAACAGTGGTCTTAATCTCTATTTTGTCTGTCCTATTCCTTGACTATTGTCAGTTTGTAATAGCGTCTAGCTGAAGGGACTCTTGATTTCAAGTAGAGTAATATGCATTTGTTCTGTAATTAAGGAATCAAATTAGCAGAAGTGTGGTTGTTATCCATCCACTTCTTGCCTCTAGGACATGAAAGTAATAAATTGATAGTCTCTCTGAGCCAAGTGAGATCCAAAGATGGGTGCAGAAGACCCTGCAAGGGTAATTGCACAAGCAGCCCATTGAGAATGGAGTGAAATGCTACATTGTAGCACTGAAAGCAAAGACTGACACACTCCAAGGACCATCATTCAATTTGTGATGCAAGATGAGGATCCTACCTGTTTACAGTAAAATTGGAAAATAGTTTGGTTCTGAAGAACCTTTTCTCTTGAGAAACAGTGGAATACCTGTTAAAATCATTCCAAGCTAGGTATTGGGGATAGCCTTGACTACCAGGTGCAGAACAAACGTCCTGAGTCTGATTCTGAGCTTTGCTAGACTTCCACGCTGAAAAAGCACACCGTGGAAGATGCTGGATTTACTACTGCACTACAGACACTGCCATGTAAGCAACGTCAGTCCCGTCCCCCTCAGCCCCATCAGCCTTCTGTTTTTCTTTATACTGAGACTGGAAGGTAGAGCATAAAGTTTTGAGTATTCAGTCATTTGCTGTGTGTCACAACTGTTAATGTTAGAAAAAGCCACCCCTTTTACTTAAGCATTTAATTCAATTTTTATTGTGCAAATTACGCTTACCCAGGCAGTACTGTTTAATTGATTAATAAATTACCATTGACTGTCGATGTTCTTGGATTTCCTCTCTGTGCTATTGGAAGCGCAGCTGACAGTAATTAAATAATCATTTCATCACCAGTGATGATTGACTTCATCTAATTCAGTAGCTCTCTTATGTAACTAGTGTTAAGTTTGAACTCTTATAGGATTATATTGATTGATAGAGGAAGACCAGAAAGATAGCTATCATGTGTTGTTTATTGCATTCAGAAGAGTAGGTGAGAAGAATTGCCCTGATAGCTTATTTGACACATGGGTAAGTAGGTGTTTTTTTAAACCTTGAAACCTACAGAGCCATAACATGGCTCATTTAAAGTTCATCTTGTAGCACTCAGCGTTCAAGAACACTAATTTGTGTTCTCACTAATGTGGAAAAATGTGTAATACAAGTGATCGCTATTCAGGTAAAAAAAAATTAAGAGAAATCTAGCTTAAGCATGTTAGCTGAACTCCTAAGAATACCTTTTAAAATAATAGCATGTGAATATGATCCGCATACATATATGTTTAAAAAGGTATCCTCTCTGTCTCGTCAGGTAAATAACCATGCACTCAAATCACGCTTTCTATTTCATATACTTCTTAAGTAGCATCTTGTAGCTCTCTCAGGCTACGTTCTGATTTCAGTAACACCGGTTAAAGTGTCCCCCAGTCAGAACAGCTATTCTGGACTGACAAAAATATAGCTGAGATCATCGTATTGAGGGAGAATTATGAAATGTGACAAGCAGCAGAAAGAGCTTGTGGAATTTTCTTCAGGAGAGTTGTCAGGGCACAATTCAAGCCCAGTTGATCAGGGATGGCTTTAGGAAAATGAAATTAATTCTGCCATCATAACAAAAAGCAGATCAGATGAAAGGCTAGGAACTCAGCTACTTGGTGTCTAGCCTTGCAAGTTCTCTTGGAGGGAAAACTGGCATTTTCAGCCAAAAGTCAGACTTTTGTAATTTGAAGATGAGTGCATAGTTTCAGGGTCTACCATCTGGATGTAAGGAAATACTGTGGAGAATTGTGGATGATCCTGTTTCATTTTGCTTTGTTTTAGTTAAGGTTGGGACTAAACTTTCAGTGAAAAACGTGCCATCGGTAAGTGTGATTGTTGGGAAAATGGAAAAATCTGAAATTAAGCTTGCAGAAATAGTGAATGATCAACAAAAGATGACCTCAGGGACACCTGGTTTTAAAGGCACACAACAGACTTTGTGTCTGCCCACAGAAGGAATGTCTTTGGAAAATCCTCTATTATAATAAAGCGAAACCCATTGCTCCACCACACACATTACATGTGACATTTAAAATGAAGGCCCAAGTCGGGTGCAGAAAGTTCCTTGTTCATAACTACCATGTGGTTTTGAGTCTAAATTTAATGAGAGCAAAGAGTAAAATACCCTGAACCGGAGCAGATGAAGCACTCATGCAGCTTTTATGACAGTGATAAACTAGCCAAGCTCTGCACTTTTTGCTTTATGATGCTTCTGTCACCTCCTCAATGAAAATGCCATCTTATTATGTACAGCAGGTGTACATTATTCTATATATATTCTAAATCATTTGACTATTTTGCCTCTCCATTAATGGCAAATTACAGCAAAACTCTAAAGGAAATGTCTGTGATGACTCTGTGAACACTGAAAGAATTAATAATGATTGATTTTGTTAATTAAGTTCAGTGGCTAATGTCTTTACAGTAATGGGATTCTTAAAAGACAGAGGCAATATTAAGTGTTGCACCTATAGTTGAGTTGAAGAGGTTCAGTGCAGTGTGGGTATCTGTCTCCATGTACAAGACAGGCTGTCAGGGAGTCACTTTCATTCTAGGTTCCTGTGTTTTAGATGAATCTTGTCTGGTAAACAATTACCAAGCAAACCCTCCCTGTTTACATGGCACTGAATATATTACAGCAAAATGATATTCCTGCCAGTTCCATTTTCTCATTAGGTCTATGGGTTTGGGATAGATTCTGGTCTTAGCTGTCTGGTTTGCTTTCTTTCACTTCACGTCCAGCTGCGTTAGCCCACCTGCCTAGCGATAATGCCGTCCTTTCCGTTCAGCGCTGTTTTTTCGGAGCCTCTTGCATTCATGATACACTTGCTCATGAATCCTCATGGAAGGTGTCTTTGCCCTGTGGCAATCGCCTTCACTTCTTATTCCCTGTTTTGTCTCCATCTGTGTTCCCCCTTGAATTTAAGTTAGGAGAAAGGAAAAGGTTAAATCCACCCACCGAACTCACTCTGTACGTGTGTACATATATGCACTTCCATGGGGTGAGAAGCAGCAGAAGAAAGAATTTATAATTGATACATATTTTGCTACAAAAATGTAAAACCAATTTAGCATCGACAGAATCATGCAGCTGGATGGCATAGGCTGACTTTATCCTCATGACAAACATACTTCAGATAAAATGCCTCAACACATAGATTCTTCTGACGCGTTATGTATTATCTTGAGCAGGCATCCTAATGCCCAGTATAGATTTGGCCTTGAAATTATTTTTGTAGCTGGGTATATGTTGCTTTAAAAGAAAGCTGCCACTTGCTATCTCTGTACCCTTGCAGAAGCTTGCCAAAAAAGGTTTCCCTCTTTTTCCTGCAGAATTATTTGTTTTTCCTGACACAAAGGAGAGTGCTTTGTCATTGTTTTCTGTATAACATTGATGGATTTCACGTTGAATGGGTATTGGGTTTTAGTTAAACATGACAGGGGAAGAGATTTATAGGCAGTGGCCGCAGAGGTTGTTTGAAAGGCCCAATAATGCTTCACTGCACAGATGTGTTTTCAGTGTTCTCTGATGGTAAAGAACCAACCGGCTCATATACACTCCACCCTCATTACGGAGCTATCCTTGAAAAGCCGAGTGTTAACAACTATATAGGTTTTCTTTCTTTGGAGTTTCAAAGTAAACAGGATTCAAGGAGCAGCCTTATGTCAGGAATGCTGTACTAATGAGGACAAATTATATTCTAATCAGGTTTCTCCATTATTAATTCCCTGTTATTCTGCTCTCTTTTTTTCCCCTCTCCTCCTCTTTGTGTCCAATTTAAAGTTGCAGAAGAAACATGGGGTGGAGTGTTTTTCTTCTGGTGCTTGTTATTCATATTAAGTAGTCTATTCTGCCTTTGGTGTGATGGTGGGTGTTAAGAATTTAAATCCCCCCTAATGCATTGATAGGATAATACGAATCACCACCCAGAAAAAAATCCTATATGAATCTCAACAGCTAAGGAGATACTAGTGTGGTTGAGTATATTTCTACACACAAAACATAAATAATCTGGTTCATCATGGTCCTACATAATTTCAGGATTTTCTTAGTAAGATTTTCATGTTTTGCATCTGCAGAGAAATTTGAAGCGAGTGGAAATACATTATGCATTATTATAATTGCACTGTTCTTTCTTTGTTCTCCTATAACTTTTGCACATTTTCTTAAATCAAATCCTAACCCAAACTTAAAAGTACCATTAAAATGTAAGTGTGATAATAGTATAAAATAAATCTCCCTTGCATGCATTGCATTTTGTTTATTTTACCTATGTGCCTTTGTTTTGGACTCTGTGTATTAGACATTCCATCAGAAAGCGCGTACCAGCTCAGCGCTCATGGACAACAAGTGCTGGACCGTGCCAAGTGCCAGCTCACGGGGTCTGTGCACTCATCCAGTTTCTATCACGCCACAGTCACGTTGTCATGAATCCTTACCTAACTCTAGCAGATCTGAAGCACTCGGGGCCTCATTAGCAGCTTGCCAGGAGCTGGAAGGCTAAAGATAATACAGGAACATCATGCTGGAAGGAATTGTCTGGGTTGCTGGGTCCAGTCCTCTGTCATTGCAGTCTACCACGTCATATAATTCCTTTCATCAGATGATCAAGCTCCATCTTAAGTCTGCTATATTTAACACTGCTTTGACTGTTAGAAACCACCTTCTCATTCCTAGCCTGAGTAGATATGTTGCCCATTGACACAATTTTTTCTGATGCCAGCATAGTCCATGGCTTTAATTTGTTCTTAGTTTACCTGCCCCAGTCCCATTTTGTGTTTTTTCCCCAGCAATCATCTCTCTTCCATGTTGTAAGGTTCCACTGAGCAAGCCTGTTTAGTCATCTCTTGCAAGATGGGCTGATCTTCCTATTAGTAGGTCCTTCTTTCCAATTTGAAATACTCTTTCTTGAACAACGATGTTCAAATCTGCACAACATAATCTCGGTGAGGACTCTGTAGGACCTGGTATCATGACATTAGCACATCCTAACCATCACTAGAAAATTCTAACCTGATGAATAGAAAAGAATTGCTTTCCATCTGGTTATATTATGTTGATGGTTTACAGCAAGAATGCAGAATTCTTTATGATTTTTAAAAAACATGAACTGCATGGACTGCATTTGGAAATTAGCTACCAATCTCCCATGCCTCAAAGTAACATTTGCAACTCAACCCACACATTACCAGCAATGAAGGATGCCCTATAGGCAAAGACACCGCTCTCAAATTCTCCAATAGTTCCCATGGTGTCACACTACAGATTCCACCCAGAAATGGTTTTCTTCAACCCTGGCAGCAGTGCATTTCCAAATATTCCTTTATGAATAAGGATTCATTTACAGCTGATGACATCCCTTATTATAGCAGAGATTGTTAGTTCCCACAAAGCTGTATGCTTGGAATTTTTTATTGAGTCCCTTTTCCTCCCTGAGGTCATCAAATACTAGTAGGATTGAGGCTGAGGAATGTAGAGCTGTATCTATTTAAGAACACACACTGAAAAGCTCCCCAAGACTGCTCCAAAGCCCAAGGAGTTTGCTGTTTGTTGTTGCTTGTACTTCTGTCTCTTTCAGAGTTGGAAGCTCATTAGGCAAGTTCACCTGGGTTGAAAACGTGTTAAAGAAAGCTGCTTCAGTGCATTTGGGTCTAAATTTTGGAATAAGATGGATGAAGTTGAATGCTTTATTTGCATGCATAATAATAGCCACAATTGCTCCTACAGATAATTAGGTGCACTAGCTGTCCTTTAGTGAATCTGGAGATGCCATTCCAGAAGCACACTGTCAAGCAGGGCATCAAGCTAATTCCTTCACATCTTCTGTCATAAACCCAATTATAAAATGTATCTGGGATAAAGTGATGCCCTACCATCTTTGTCATCTCTATCCTGAGCATTTGAGATAATTACATGTTCTGTAAGACAGAACCATCCTTCTGGAGCTTGGCTTATGAATAAGTGAATTAATTCAGGAAAATTCAGGAAATATTTTCTCCATTCACAGTGGTTGTACAGGCTTCCATAACTTCCTACCAACATGTGTTTATCCTTCAAGTTCAAGGCTTCAAGTGGTGCCAGGGGAGATACAGATTTCTTCACTGAAAGGGTGGTCAAGCACTGGAACAGGCTGCCCAGGGAAGTGGCTGAGTCACCATCTCTGGAGGTATTTAAAAGACTTGTAGATGTGGCACTTAAGGACATGGTTTAGTGGTGGATTTGGCAGCTTTAGGTTTATGTCTGGACTTGACTATCTTAAAGGTCTTTTCTAACTTACATGATTCTATGATTCAATTCCACCCACTCAGGTTTCTTCCCTAGCCCTGCACAAGAAGTGTCAGCTCCGTCCCACAGGTCCTCTAGGAAGGAGGGTTCATGTCTGTTCTAAGATCTCTCATGATGATTGATGCAACTTGTATTTAATTCCTGCTTGTAATCCCAGAAGGCATTTTTTTCACTCGTGTCACATGTTTGGGTTTAGGACATCTTTAAAGGAAAAGAGAGCCTGAAAAAAATTATGCAAGGCCCCTCACCTTCCTGAAGAAGGCCTCTCACGCAATGCAAAGAGAGGTGACGGTCAACATGGAGCTCCCTGCAAGATTGGGGCTGGGCTTGTTTTTGAGATACAACTAACCTGAACTGTATCTGCCTTTAGTTCTTAGATCCCTATCCTGAATCTATGGTCTTCATTGTTATAAATATTTAAATATTTTTATTCCCATTAATGTTTTATAATATTATTTATTAAATACTAGAGTTTAGAGCAATTTGTCATCTGAATAAAAATAGTGCATTTCATTTAAAGTCCGGCTTGTGCTGCAAAGTATCAATGTAATACAATGTGCTCAAGATGTTTTTTTAATGCTTATTTCCCCCCTCAAATTGGATGCTGGCTTTCAATTTGAATATTGAGCTACCTGAACTGAATTATTTATCAACTTTAATTGGATTTGCAGACAAGTCATTTTTGCACATCTTTTCTAGGAAAAATGGAATTCTTTCTGGGAACTTTTTAAAAAACACCAGGCTGAGGATGCACAGCTAATTAACTTCACATTTCCTGTCAAATTCATTCATTCATTCTTTTTTTTTTTTTTTTTTTTTTTTTAATCTGGAAAACTAAAATATGGGAAATGATGTTGTAACTCACTGAGTCTATACTAAAACACATTACAGCACTCATCTTCAATCTAAAGTTAGGTAGTTTTTGATTATCTTTATTAATTATTTGTATTTCTATATTACTAAGGTATGAGTCCTGTTATGGTAAGCGCAGCATGAACACAGACAGACTCCCTTTCTGAAGGAGTTTCCCATGTGGCTGTCAGAAGCAGCTCATGTCTTCAGCTGGAGAAGCCAGACAATGGGAAGTTTCCACAGAGTCACCTTGCCCTACCCTACCTTCTTCACAGGCTGACCCAGGCTTATTTTGGCCACAACACAGCATCAAGCCTGAATTATGCTATTCAGCCTGAATTGTATGTATGTAATCCTTATGAACATCTTCTCTGGCTCCTCCAGTATGCGCTACTGCCAGGGTTGAAGAAAACCATTTCTGGGTGGAATCTGTAGTGTGACACCATGGGAACTATTGGAGAATTTGAGAGCGGTGTCTTTGCCTATAGGGCATTCTTCATTGCTGGTAATGTTTGGGTTGAGTTGCAAATGTTACTTTGAGGCATGGGAGATTGGTAGCTAATTTCCAAATGCAGTCCATGCAGTTCATGTTTTTTAAAAAATAATAATCATGTTAATATGTTAATCAAAAAGAACATAAATTTTATGCAGTTACTCATAACTTTATACAATCATTACATGTAACTACGTTGTTATTACAGTCTCAAAATTACAGTATAATTATATTTAGTTAATTCCAAAAGCAATTGCTGCGTGGCCAGAATTCATTTATATAAACCTAGGCTAAGCATTGAATTGACTAGGAAAGTGAGGTAAATCTAATTGAGATAGATTGTGCAAACCTAATCAGCAGGGATATTTAATGGCAAAGAGAACAAAGAATTAAATAAAGCAATACAAAGGCAATTCAGAAGAGTGGATATATGAGGTAATAGGCCTTTCTGTCTCTGATGTCATCTGTCTGAATCAGGGACTCATTCCCTAGTATTTTTTCAGTTGGCTGCTGGTTTGCATTATATCTAAATATATATATATATATACTTACGTATACATGGGGGACACGTTTTGGCATTCTTATACAGGGTTTTATCCTGGTATCACTCATCCCACTTCCAAATGCTGGTGCTTTACAAAATGAGGAGAATGATTAAAGATTTTCTTGCTCTCCCCAATTCATTCATTATTAGTTGTTATGATTCTGTGATAAAATCCTGGTGAGCCAGAAGAACTCATGTTTGCTCTTAAGCATGCAGTTCAGTTGTCTAAGAAAGGGGAATTACAAAGTAGAGGTGTACTTGGGTACTCACGACCTGCGTGGGACTAGAAAATACAATGTGGGATGTATGGGAGTTTTACACTCTTCTGAAGTCACACGTGACAGCCATGTGTGAAACCCAGAGTATCTTAAAATATCATTAATGGCTATGGGTTGGCAACAGAATCAAACTATAGGCTATGTTACCTTGATGACTGAAGACCGTTTCTGCATTTCCCATTCAGTGCAATCTCCTAGGAACTGCTAGGGAGCCTGAGGGTTGTACTTAGGATGAATGTTTTTATATCAGCTGATAATTTCCAGTTTGCAGAACACAGGCTAGTTCTGACCTCATCCCTTGATTGCATCCTTTGATTACATCCCTTGAACAAGCTAGAGAGAAAATGGGAGGCACACAGCAGCTTTCCATCAAAGAGACCCTGCATAGCAGGATATTGAAAGGATATTAAAATGGTTTTAATGTAGAGGAGGATTTGAAGTAAATAATATATAATGATTTTTTTAAAGAAGGAAATCTGAAAAATCAGCTTGTTCCTGTAGGTTACTTTCACTTTTAAAAGCTGTAAGTTCATATTGATCTTTCTCTTAGCACATGCATGATATTTATTGCCTTATTGCCTTACAAATCTTTATATTGGTGTGATACTTTTTTTTCTTTTTTTTTTTCTCATATGATGATCTTCCATTTAGTCATATAAAATATAAAACATGTAATTTCATTGATTTTCCATACAGATCTTAGATGATCTTTTGGTGTTTGGATTTCAGTTATGTATCTTAATACTGCTTGATATTTCTGAAACTTTAAAGCAAAGGTTTCTTACTTTTATATAGCAGTATTGTGCATATGTTGGACTCAAACATCTTATTTTAAATATAATATAATTACACCATGAAATAATTTTTCAGAGCAGGAGTAGAGAATATGCATGGGTCAAATTTTCATCCAAAACTGAGATGTGGAGAGGCACAGGCAGAAAGAGATGGAAGTCCTATTTTTGATGGCAAAAGCTGCAGTACTGAAGTGTTGAGTCTAAGAAACTAGAACTAGAGGCAGATGGGCAGAGCAGATGATAGGAGACCAAGGAAAGTCAGATGTTCACATTTTAAAATAAACACAAACAACATACTATTTCTCTGGTGTTCATTATCACTTCGGAGTTAGAACTGCTGACTGTCATGCCAGATGAGTGCTTTTACCCTTGGTTAGAGATACAACGAAGTTCAAGCCCATTAGTTCATAAGCTGTGAAATTCTGATTTTGGAATCGTACCATAAGCAGAGTGAGCATAACCCTGAGTTTAAAAGAAAAAATATTGATCAAAAGATGAATGTCTTATTGCTTAGAATTATATGCATATCCTGGAAATTTGACCTCCTATGGATGTGTAGAGAGAAAAGTGGCAGCTTAAAAAAGTTGTATTGATGTTTGAGGGGGCTGATTTTGGCTACACGAACACTGATCAATGGATCTACATGTTATAGTTGAGAAGGTTGCTTTTTTAGTAAACTAAGAAACTGTATATAGTGTACGTGGTGAAGTTTAGCAAGTATACACAGCAAATTAACCTTTAATTCTCACTAACCTTAGAAAAATACTTGGTAGAAGATATAGCCATGCTTCCTGAAGTGATTTGGGTGTTCTCTAAAGTATTCATACCATTGTGGATGTTTACATTTAAAAATTTGTTTGAACTTTCCTATGATTCTCTTCTCATGCCATTTATCTTTACATAGAAAAAAAAGGATGGTACCACCACATATCTGTGTTGGAATTGCATAACTCATAAGGAGTTATAATCCAGACAGTTTGAAATACAGAAATAGCCATAGCTGTGCATTAATTGAAAGTGAAAAATCAAATGTCACCGGAAGTGCCAGTTCTTTGTTACCCACCTATAGTTTACTCACCAGAGTTTGAGAAGGAGCTGAAAACAAATGCTTTAGGGGCTTTGCATACATATGTGTTCCTGAAGTGTGGCGATGTGAATTCAAAGAAGGTGCCTGAAAAACCCATCCAAGTGGTACGCTGTGTTGTATCTATGCACAGGATTGTAATGCTTTTAGTATCCAGACCTGACCTCGTATATCTGTAATACATGTAGTCAATCAGTAGTGCACAGCACTGATTGGAATGACTAATAATTCCAGCGGAGTCATTACAACATAGCAGCGTTAATGTGTGCTGCTAGGAGATTCATAATCCTTGAACCATTAATATCACACTGCATGTAACAGTGTTGCATGTCATGACATGCCAGTAACCACCTGTGATACCCATCACTGCAATCAAAAGGCACTAGGTTGTGATACTTTCCAAGTTACAATCCTAATGTTTTGCTGTTCCTTGGCTAATATTAAATATGATTGAGATACAGAGAAGCAGTAACAACACGTGCACAGTTAGCTGGGAGCTTGGCTGTGAAACTCAAGCATACTGATAAGCATTTACACAAGTCACCCAATCAATGCGCTGAAATTACTTGTGCAAGCAACGGTTCAGTCCAAAAGAATATGGGTTAGAAAACATCTAGTATAACCAAACGTTGTACCGTGCTATAAAACCCCCATACATTATGAATTTACAGTATCTGTGGATTACTCAGATGTGGCTGAGAATTATGTCAGATTTGACACTATATAGGTTGAGAATGCCTAGGTGACATTTTAAACAGTCCTCAAAACTCCCGTTTGTCATCCATGTCAGAAATAAAAGACCTTTAAATCTTGACCCAGCCCTAATGGTAGTCTACGGCTGCACACAATGGTAAATGCTGAACTGCGGATTTACGGCCTCTGTGCGTGGCGCACTCCCCGCATTGGCATTAGCCCTCAGCAGATCTTGGTTGCCACAGGACTGGGGCAACAAAGATCCACAGCGGTGGATCGGGCTCTGAGGACCCCCCTGCTGGAGCCCCCAACACCTGCAGCTACTGTTGCTTTGAAGTAGAGTTTTGGGGTACTCAACACAGATATAAATCAGGCACTTACTGTGCTTATTTTCTATGACTTTCTCTCGTGGTACCACAAGGGTAAACCTGAAGTAATTCCAACAGCTTCAGTGTAGTTGCTTTAGATTTATACTCACATAAATGGGAGCCCTATTTGCCCATTCTTTCTAAAATATGGTGTTTCTCTTTCGTATCAAACTTCAGTGGCTTATTTTATATTCCCTTACATCACATTTTATCACAGATAATCCAGGAATATTGTTTCTCCGAGTAATAAAATTGTTCTTTAGTGCATGACCAGAGTAAGGGATATTGTGTCTGTTAGACATCACGTATAGACAAGAAGATATAAATGAGAGTTAATAACCATCAAATGTTGTCTATTTCCTTTTCCTATAAATTAGAGCATGCTTTCCTACTGAATTTTGCAAGAAGGAAAACAGACTCCCTCCTGCTGATGCGGGGAAGCAATGCTAAATCTCCCTAAAGATTCACTCTGGCTTCTTACAGCTGTATGTTAGTACCTTTTTATATGCAATTTTACTTCATTTAGTCTTTAAGGTTGTGCCTGAGGTTAGTTTAAAAGGTTAGTTAAATGTTAATGGATGTTAATGCTGCAATTAAATTGTTAAATCAATTGAAAACTGTGGCTCCATCTCTATCTGTGTTAGTGCCGGCCTGAGTTGCATTGGCGTATAAATTAAAAGCTGTAAATCTAGTGAAGTCTAATTAGAGACCAAATTTCTCATTTATCTTATTTTCACAGGACTGTAAGCACTGATAGATAATCAACGAAGGGCTAAAACTTTTTAACATTAAAAAACTATTTTATCTATTTCAGGACTCAGGTGACTGATTATAATTCAGATCCAATTACTGTAAAAGGTCATATGTGAAATGAAGTTCTTACACTACAAGTTTTATTTTACAAGTTTGCATACAGTGCTGCAACATCTACACCCTAAAAAGCAGAAGTAAATACACTGTACAAGATTATATAAAAACGCTCTTCAACGAGTCTCCCTCATGTAACCCTTTGAAGTTTGTGATCTTAAATACAACAGTGCACCTAGTCTCCAATACTGCAGCACACTCTTAAGCTTCCAAGGTTACACGTGTGCCTAAGAACCTTGTTGGTTCTTGCCTTCAGAAAGTAAAAATAATTAGCAATACACTTAAATACATTTGCCATACAGACAGCGTTACAAATTCTTGAATTGGTGAGAATTATTATTTCCATTGTTATGTTAAATTAGCTGCTGGCAATCTGCCATTTAGAAGGGGAGAAAAAAAAAAAACAACAACAAAACCCCCCAAAAAGGAGAAAAGCCCAGGCTATTTTATCTAGGAAGGTCCTGAGGAAAACGAGATGCTGATCTTAATCCATCTTGCAGTGCCGCAGTTGTGAGGATGTTTTCATGCAATAAAAACACATGCTACTTAATCTTCGTTCCTCCAAAGTTAAAAGTGAAATTTGATCATGCTGCTTCTGTTGGCTTATTTTTCCAACACCCCCTGTGATTCTCCAAAGTGTAGATCTTAAAGCTGCAAAAAGGCCAACAACAGATTGCAGTATGAGCATAGGGAGCAGCATCAAGACTCATTAGTTTACAAATAAACCACAAGACAAATGTTTAAAATGTTTGTAGGTTCCAAATCACAGTTCTAAAATTGCATCCTTTTGGTCATGTAGGAGTGTTAGAAATGTTACAGTTTTACATGTTGATTTCTTTTTTAGTGACTGTTCTTGGAGCACTTGGGGAAACATGTTTTGCTTTGGGAAAAAAAAAAATAATCCTCTGTCCTAACCAATTAAGACTTCACGGAAAGAAGTCATAAGCTTGTATTCTGCTAGAAGGCCTTCTTCCAAAGAAGCATCAGCTCATGTCCTTTCTAGTGACTTCAGCTAAATTTCAACATTCATTAAAACACAAAAAGAGATCAAATCTGAAAATGAATTGCCGAGTGACTTGAATGTTCTGAACTTTTCCCCCTCCTGTTTTTGTCACAAATTCAGACCTTCTAAAAACATCTTGAATCACAGACCGCAGGAAAAACGCCACGTTGTGTTGTGTGTTCCCTACAGCAAATGTAGGGATGTTAATTTTTAATTCTAAAAGGTGCATGGATTTCCTGACAGGATTTTCTTTCTTTTCTGCATCAGTTTCAGTACTCACAGGGATGATATACCAAATTGCACCAGCAAAAAAAAATTGTAGATGAATGAAAAATAGTCAAATTCTTCAGTGATTTAAGTGGACAGACCAGATGTGTACTTTTTTTTTTTTAAATAGTGCCTTTTCTGATGATTTTTGTCCCTAAGTAGTTTGTCTTTCAGATAATTATTTATGTATTTTTGTATTGTAGGGGTTCTGCATCTTCATAAGAAATTGCCAGGAGCATTTCTAACAGTGATCATAACTCACTTCTGCTAAAAGTTTTCTCTTCAAAATTGTAACTTTCTTTCCTTTCAGCACTTTGGTAAAAAAGGACAGCAGAAAATGACAATTCTTTTTACCAGGTAGTCAGAGTAGTAAATAATTGCCTTAAAGCAAGACATGGTGTTATAAAGCAGGGTATAAAAATAATAGTAGTTGGTCATTAAATAGCATATTTCATCCATAGAAAATGGAACTCTTATCAAAGACTAAAATGACGAAACAGCATTAGCCATTTCCTTAATACATCTCTTCTCCTTGTTAATGAATTGATAAAATGTACGCCAACTTTAGCTCACCTTGAAAATAAGTCATACCAAACTTTCTCTACTACTTTCTAAAAACTTGCGTTTTGAAAACACCACTGTTTAATTTCAATAGACATTTGAGAAAAAGTCAGTCCTTTATGTCAAGAGAAGGAACAACACAGATACAACCAAATTCACTGTCAAGTCGGTTACTGATTGCGTTGTAAAACAGAATGTGAAGTTAATAAAAGAATTGGAGAGGTCTGAGTATTTCTCCGTAGTAGATTTAAGGCCTGTTGAATTCATAGGAAATACTCTCAATCTCGTAAGAACTCGTAGGCTGATTCACTTGGTCAGGAAGGCTTTAACTGCTTATAAACTGCTGGACCTTGTGGATTGGTTCCTTGAATGGATTGCGGGAAGGAAGAGATACTTCCCGGGGAAGGTGACTGAGAGGTCATGGGCTGATATGAATCCCAGCGTCTGTCTTTTGAGGCAATTGTGAAATGAAGAATGCAGGATGAAGGGAAAAATCATTGAGTTATATGTTTGCCCTACCAACTTATACTTTCCATGGTTTATGGTAGATTTATAACAAGAAGAAATATCTGAAGCTAAATGTTATTTTGCCATAGAACAATATCATGGTATCACTTACTTTTCATGAAAACTCACTATGGTACGTGTTTCTGAAGAACCTGAACATTATCCACAGATGAATGCTTTCTTTTTTCATCATTATCATCTTGTTGACTTTGATTGCTGCTTTTACTTATGTTTTGGGAGGCAGAGGAGTCCATATCTTGCTTTGTGTGCCTTCACTGTGCAGTGTCATTTCTAGACTTAACAAAAGTATTCCAGCACCATACTGGGGACCCAGTGGGAGAAGGGAACAATTTGGGGCCACTGAAAAAAGCACCTGACATTCATATTTCAAACTTTATTTTTCTAATTCTCTTCTGATCAAGTACCGAATAGCTACTATTTGAAAGCTTTTCTTTGTCAGATTGAGTCTCCCCAGACTGTAACTCAGACACAGAAACCTTTCTCTGATTTTGTAGCCCTCAAAGAGTTCTCCAGGAAACCTTTTCTTCCCTTTCTCTTTGTTAATGTTCAGCTTTCACAGATTTTGGTGTGTGAATGCCTAAAGAGAAGCCTTGATTTTGTGATTGGGTCAGGTGTTGCTCCTGGTCTGTCTATTTCCATGGCTATAGTACATATTGCATGAAATTTTGGGGAGAGGTGTTACGCACCAGTGGGAGAGACATGGTTTTATCAGTTTTATCTGTGGCTGAGTCAATCTGACAGCTAGCTGCTGCTTCCCTTGGGCCAGCACAGCTCTCAGTGGGCCCTATGGTGCTGGTTCAGGAGCTACATGGGCAAAAATGTCTCCCAACTAAAGTAGAAAATAATTCTCTGCTGGACTCCATCTATAAGGAAGTGCAAAACCCACCGTCACCCTCCGTGCAGAGGAGGGGAGTGATGGGGAGGCATCATTCCTTTTGGTAACAGTCCACACTTAAGCTCACTCAGCAGCATCGTAATTCTGTATCCAAAAGAGCAGCTTCTTTGTCAGGTTATTTTGTCAGGAGGGGGTATAAATACTGTTACAAAATAAATAAATAAATAAATAAATTCCCATGTCAATATGAAACAGTGGTCTTTCAGACTAGGTTTTATCTGATGGTCACCACCCTGTCTATTGCTAACTTCAGCAGGATTTCTGTAAATAGCTTGGTGGTATTTGCTTGCTGAGCAAAAGCATCTCTACATGTCTGGATTAAAGTACTGGTAAGAGAAAACATTTACAAGTCTAAGTTTGTTCCCCAATGGGTAATATACGAGGAGGCAGATAAAATCATCATGCAGTCTTTCGTGACTGGCAGTGTCTGGTAACACAGCAATGAGTGCTGAATGTCTAGATAAAAGAGTAGGGCACCGGAATAGCAGGGGATACTGCAGATCAGCACTGAGGTACATCGATAGAATTACTCCCTGTAAAGGGAACTTGGACCGCATCTGCCCGGAGATATCTGACACTCGTCAACATTGTCATTGTCTTGCTTTCATGGGAACCAGATATTAATTTTAAAAAGCCTAAATGCAAGCTAAAAACAAGAGAGAGAAGTATATTTTAAGCTGTTGTGTTTGGTCTTGTGATGCTAGCAGCAGTGCTTAGCTGGACCCTCTGCAGGCTGCTGTTTGCTTCAGTTATTACGGGAGAATGACGTGGGACAGAATGTGTTAAGCAGAAAGCAAAAGTACAGGGAATGATGCCCATCCATTAGGAGCTGATAGTGGGGTGGCTCTTGGGAGAGATTCTTGTCTGTGCCTATCCGACCTCTAAACTGTGATGATAAACAACAGAAGTTGAGAGCAAGGCAGGTGACATCGCCTGCCCGATTCTGGAGATAGCAGCTCCCTGTGACAGTCAGCCAGGCAGTTTTTCCCCCTGCCTTCCAGGAAACAGTTTCAGCAGCTCGCTGAGACAGGAATGCCTCTCTCTCTCTGTTGTTTTTTTTTTTTTTAAATAAAGTTGGTGTTTTTCTGAATGAGAGCTATTTGTAGTGTGCTCATCAGGAGTTCCCCTTCCCTCCATCCCTCATCTCCCCACCGCTGTGCAAGCAGGAGCAATCCTGTCTGACGGCAGGGGCCAAGGTGGCTGTTTGCAGCAGAGAGATTCAACCATTTGCGCGATCTGGCTGTTTTCAAACCACCCAGGCTCCTGCAAGCCTTACCAGCTGTGACTAATAGTGAAGGGAAGGGGGAAAGCAAGCTTCTTGGGCCTGCAGGCTTCAGACAGGCGGGCTCTAGGGGAAACAAGAGAAAGCCATTAACTAACCACAGTATTATCTTGATTCTCTCAGAGAAACGAGCTAGGGACGGCTAATGAACTAGCCTTAACGTTTCAAACTGAATGCACCTCTGGGAGCTCTGCTAGAACAAACAGTGTGACAGATCAATGCCTGATGCCTATATCAAGAGAAAAGGTTATTTGCCTCTCTAAGGAATTACAGGATTAGTATATCGCTATGATACATTTTGTATCCTTTTCGAAATACGGTTTTATGTGTTGTGCTTATTTTTTATTTTCTAAGTTGTAAACTCCATTAGTGTGAGCCATAAAACCGAAAGGCAAGGAAATTCATTCTTTTCTGTCCCTCTCATACCCAGCATTCCAGGATCCTAATTTATGTTTCGGAGCCTAAACATACACTCTTTGACTTTTGTATGCACCTTGCCCAAGGAAAGACTTGCTTTTAGAAAGATTTTTTATTTTTTAAATTAAAATTCAGTTTAGAGCAGTGTCACCTGGTTGGGACCCTATGAAAAGTCTTGATAGGAGGCAGATTCTTAATAAAGGGACCTTGTGTGGGGAAGGTTTTGCTTGCTTTATGCTGCTGTCACTGGTGTCTTCTGTGTCCTTGGGCAGCTCAGTCTGTGCAAGCTTTAGATGCCCATTTCTAAAATGCAACAGTAAATCTTCCTTTCTGTTACTGCTTGTCCGTCTTTAGTATTTAGATTGAAAACTTCTGGACAGGATGTTCTTCCTATTTATACTGTACCTAGCACAATGGGCAAATGGGCATAGATTCCAACTGGGAGTTTTTGACAATTTTGTTAATACAACAACACCCTCAAAGTGTAACACATTTTGTAAAAGAGATGAGAAGAAATGACAGAGATGAAGGTGTGAGCTGGAAGTTGTTTACCATATAAAATGATTAAAAATGGTAGACTTTGTGGGCTAGGAAGAAGTCAGGCTAGCCTATTCTTCATCCTTGTGCCTTATCCTTTGGTGCTTAGAGCGATACCAGGCTAAGGGGTTAAACAATGCAAGTGCAGCAGTCTTACCTTCTCAATAGGAGCCAGAGATGTTTTTAACTGCTGTGTATGATTTCACTAAATCCTTTGATATTGGCATTTTTCTTTAAAGCTAAAGCTCTTGAAAACTATTTTGATCAATTACCTCATTCAGGAAGCTACTGTACATATTTAACCATAGATACAAGCTTTGGTCAAGCTATCAAAGTAATTTTCATTTTTACAAATTATTACTTTAATGGGAATTAGATGACGAAAGAATTATTGTTTCTTAAAAAAAATATCTCTAGGTGATTTGTCAAGAGATAATTGTCTGAGTATCAGCATTTAAGGAGGTCTGCATTTCCTTTTATGAAGGAAAAATGTTAAAGGCTTATATTAAAGTAATGTTGTAACTTAGAAAATGGAATAAAATTAACTTTACATCCCCCCAAGTGTACCTAGGAGTTAAGTCATAAAGTGATACATATATCCCAACTTAATTGTGTTGTGCCAAATTCTGATATTTTTATTCTTGTTCAGTAGCTGTTACTTCATCCGTACTTCTACTGGTGTCAGTGGAACTACACATGAAATAGAGTGATTCAGTGTGAGTAAAGCCGTCAGAATTTGGCCTTTTGAAGTTGATATGAGCTTTGCTATTGACTTCGTTGGAGATGAGAAATTGTTCTTTGATCATCTTCTGAAAACCACAGTAGAGCTTTGTAGGTTTTACCCAAACATAGCACATTATTGTTTGGTTCAGGATAGATACTACAGAATTTTTCATATAAGGCAGAAAATAATTTCTCCTGGCTCTTGCATTCTGTCACAGAAGTCAATGTTAGCAGGGCTTTTGTAAGCTAATGTTTACTTCTTCAATTAATTTTCTATAACTTGAGAAAAAGGTAACCATTAATACCAAAAAAGCAAATGACCGGTTTCTGAACAGCTCTCCTTTATTTCTGTGTTTAAAATTGAGGTGACCCTTCTGAAGCCGTTACGAGTTGGGGGGAGAAAAACATGATTAGGGAGATCACAAGATCCAAATTTCCTCTATGTGTAAGAGAGTGAGGGTTGATAATTTCAGGGGATATGAAATATAATACTGCGTTTTCAGTCTCTTTGTGCACTCAGGCAAAGCTCTCATTCAGAACTGAGTTGGGAATTGGCCCAGTAATAATGAAATGTGAAATCTAGTCACAGACTTCCAAGCAACGTACATGTACAAGGAGGAAAAAAATCTAGATTGACTTAAAATGTTGGTATCCTGGAAAGGTGGATGGATCAAGACGTTCTTTGCTAATGTTTTTTGAAAGCCTCTGAGAAGCAGCAGTATTTCAGTGCAAAGCACTAAGCCTTTTGTTATTTCAACCAAAAGTGGTCTGAATCATGCTGATTTTACTCAGGTAAACTGTCCCAAAGAAACAATTCATCATTACCTCTCTCCCATCTCATTGAAGGGGAATCAACCAGTGGCCTGAGTTACACGATTTAGAATTGGACACAAATTTCTCAACAGTCTCCTCCCGTTTGCCACTGATGGACAGCCGCAGCTTCTCCAGACTCAGTGGCTTATTGTATCTAACTCATAAAGTTGTCACAGCTCTGCCCATCTGAAGATATGATCAAGGCAAGTTTTGCAAGGAGAGATGTCAAAGATTTTGCTGCTTCCCACAAACTTTGTCATAGTAACTTAAGTAGAGGAAACTGAAATGTCTTTTTACCACTACACACATACTGCCTTGTTAAAGGTTATACTTTTTTTCAAATTCCCAGCAACAAGAAGTAATTGATAGCAAACTGCTCTGGGAACAATGCTGGGCTATTGAATCAGCCCAGCTCCTCCATTATGTGCCTCTAACATTCTGGAGCTTCCCCTGTAAAGCCCAAGGGAGCACGTGAAATCTCCCAAACTCAGTACAGTGGTCAATAAGAGTTTTTCAAATGAACTAACTGAATAAAAATGTGGTCTGAATTTCCACTGAAGTTAGAACAGACCTAGGTGCTTACCAGGGACTCTTTGGTTTCGTTTTCATTTTGCTACTTTATTTTTGCAATGACTAATGGCACTTTTGTGTGGCCAGGGAGCTCATTTCCCAACAAAAAGACATTCTTTCCTTCTCCAGATATGTTTGAATGCCTCTGTTAATACAATCTGCAACAAATCTATGATTTTGCCAAGCAGAACTTTGGCAGCTTATAAAATAAAAACCGTATTCATTAAACTTCACCTTATACTAAATATATAAAATATCCATTGTAACACAGGGCAAAGATTTTGTAATGTTTCAAGGTATTACAAGGTGTTGTTTATACATTCTTTTCCTGTCTCTTGCTTAGTTTGCACAAGGTCAGTTCAAAAGTCCTTGTTTATATATTTTTCAATGGTCTCATCTTACTTTTGTGTTGTGACGCAACTAGGGAAAGGTTACCCAGTAAGACCATTTGCTGTATGGATGAACTTGTAGACGATGGCATATCAGGGAGCTTCTAAAGGAAATATTATATGGTCCACCAAGGCAATCTCAAATTTCCTGATTGCATGTATTTAAATAGGATAAGCTCCAGTTACCTAAGCACTTGTTTTGGCTGTAATGGAAAATAGGAGACTAATGTAGACTATAATGCCTATCTCATCCCAGCCCATCAAGGTATATGAAAATGAATCTAAATATCTGTTCTTAGAAGAGGCAGGGATAGTGGATGAGGAATCAAGTCTATGCAACTATAGACAGGGAAAAAAAACACGTTTAGCTGCATCTGGTTTAAGATTATACCTGTCCATTGAATACATTCATCAGTGTCTGGTTTAGTATTTCTTCTTCCTCATGATACCCCAGATAAGAAGTGGTAACTAAGTCTTAATGGTTTTAAAACTTTCTGTCTGTAACCATAAAGTGACCATTTACAAATTGGAATGCATTGTTGAGTGGGGATCCAGTTCCTCTCTCTGCTAGACCTGTCAGTGCAGGTAGATCTTTGAGTTAAGACAACAGCAGACTGTTGAAAAGGTAGAGTTTGTGTGTGTGTGTGGTTTGGTTTTTTGGTTGGTTGTTTTGGTTTTTGGTTTTTTTTTGGCTTTTTTTTTTTTTTAAGCAGTATGTATGTTTGGAGTGTTATCAGAAGACAGCTGCTTAGAACAGCTGTCTGCTTATGTGCCCATCTTATGAGAGGATGATTAATGAATTCACTTGGGCAGTGAGAAACTCAGTTCACTGATCCATAGTTTCAGCACAGGTATTGATGTGAAACTAATGAGAAATTTGATGCTCAAATTTGAATGTTTATTCCAATTACCAAACAACAGATCTAAATTAAAAAATAGCTCGAAACCTTAACCTTTTATTAGTAATGTAGAAAGCTGAACTGTGGCTTTGCATCACATGATGCATTCTGAAGACTCAATGCACTACCACCTACGTTGTTTTGAGGAAAGGAGAGAGAATGGTTTCTCCTGATTGACTCTGCTCCCACTACCTGATAATTGGAATCTTCTTCCTTCCACCCCTCCCCATGCGTTTTTAACTTTTATGTTTTTCCCAGGAATTAAACACGCGCTCCGAACTGAGCTGGAGACATCCCCTACAGGTCTATTAAAATCCTGCATTCAGCAAGTTCTTTCAGCTGTGGTTCTTACCTGATTGTGGTGTAGTTCGTGGGAGTCCCAGGCAAGGTCTGCCTTAAAGTGCTTACAGCCTATAAGCAAAGGACAGGAAAAAGTAGATAGTAGCTTTAGTTCATAAGTAGGAAGCTAAGGCATGGGAAGATAAAACGACTTGTTGAGGGTTATACAAAGTTTGTGGCAAAATTGGCAACTGACCTTTGATCCCTACTTTTCCAGTCCTGTGATGCGTTGTTCACCTTCAAACCTGACTTTTTACAGTGTTTCTATCAGAAGAGACTAACAAGAACTCTGAAAGTTACTTGATACACTCAAATGGGTCCAGCCTGGTAAAACCTGGTGTTTCAGCAAAGGATAAATGCTTTTAATTTTCATACAAATCAGTGGCAGTTTGTAACTCTGCATCTTGCACAATCAAGTCATTTAAAAAAGTTCAGAGGGAAAAATTTAGCTTTTTAACATTGGAGTGATTCATGAAAGTACTTAAGGCTCGGCAAGAATTTCTTTGGAAGGAATTATTAACTGCATATGCAAGACTAAACTTGGAATCTCAATATACTTTGCTTTAGATGTCTGCTGTGCTAGCTTTTTCTTATTTCATGTACGTATTCAGAAATGTAATGGCAATCTGTTCTAATAGAAACAAGCTGAAGCACTGGAACTGTGCAGTAAACATTGCCAAGTTCTGTATAACTGGTCCATCAAATGCCTATAAAGGGGCACACTGGTGTTACACTGGTTGCCATTCAAGATTAGCTATGAACGAAATGCCTTTCCAGCGCTTGGGCTCTTGTGTTTGGTAGCAAAGCAGTGCTGGGGCAGATGCTACTTAATCCACATGATGGGCTCTCAACTTGCATGTTTCCTGACAGTGTCATCACCTTCATACACAGCTGGGATGCCCTGTTTAGCCCATCCACCAAGGAGTGGTGGCACCCATGTGCCAGCTGCTGTTGTCTCCCTCCTCTGAGATATTCCCAAAGCTGCCCTTGCTTCTGAGAGTCGTGGCATGTGTCTTGTGGCACTTGGCCTTGTGAAAATTGCAACATGTAGGTCAGGAAAAGCATGTCTTATTGTAGATTTTAGGTCAAGTCACATGTGTAAAAACAAGCAGATGTTTGTAAAGCAACCACTACACAATAAAAGGTCCATGCATTTCTTAGAAAACTGTGTAGATTTGGGTCAAGTTAAAATTAAAAGTGAATGTGCAAACATTGTTTTTAGATTCATATGACTATTAATTACCTGTTATACTTTTCAGTTTCAGCCATAGTGGAACAATGTTTTATAGGCTGGATTAGTGTTTCTTTCCTGTTTAATTTTAGGAAGATAGTTTGTGAAATTGCTGATGTTAACAGTTTATCTTGTCAATGTGCTCACTTTTGGTGAAATTCACCCATTTGGTCTGGGATCAAGGAAAGTCCTTGCTTCATGAGAAAATTCCTGACCCTGGGAGACACTAACGGTGAACAAATGTGTAGAGGATCACGGACAACAGACTTGGAGGACTCCTGTGCTGGGGCAGACATGGTCATCAGGTCTGCATTCATGCATTTCCAGAAAGAATTGGTCAGACCACTGAAAACAGTTCAAGCACTTCTGTACATTTTGAATACAGAATTTCTGTACACACAATGGGTGTGAGGCTGCACCTACACTGATAGTACGCAGACGCTGAAGCTGCAGCCATGTGCTCAGAGGGTATGATGCTGTTCCTTTTCTCCTAAGGTCCCCATTCATTTCATTATACAATAGCCACTGGGAGGATTAGAGCACAATTTCCATCTTTTTCCCATTAGTTATTTGTATTCCAACATCAGCTGGAGACCTTTGTCAAGAGCTAGACCTTGTTGTACTTGGTGCTATGTATATCCATAGCAGAAGGCAATTCTTTCCCCACAGATATTACAGTTTATAATCCTTGAGGTTTAGAGATATCTGCTCTATGACATACATAGTGACAAACTTCATTATTGTTTTAAGTCTAGCTAATGCCTAGAAAAATGCTGCTGGATCAGTCAGAATAAGGGCTTTAATTCCCCTGCTGGGTCTCTCCCTGTTGTGTCATTTATTTGTAAAAAGAAAGTGCTGCTTTTTTTTTTTTTTTTTTTTTTTTTTTTTTTTTTTTTTTCAAACTGACGGTTTGGAGCTTCTTGGAATAATAAAAAAAAATTCTTTAAGCCTTTGTAAAGCAAAGAAAACTTTGAAAAGAAATGACCCAGTCCCCTCTTTGGTTCACACCTATCTGGTCAAAGAGTTCAGCTCTCCATGGAGGCTCCCAGACCTAACAGCAGTCATGCGGAACCTGTTTGCTAGCTTTCAGGCTCAGCACTTTCCAGGGTGCCCCATCTCAACACGCCTGACATTCCTGGCCTGGCAGCCAAGAGGAATAAAACCTTTGGGGAGTACCTAAAATTAAATGACTCCTTTTGGTCAGATCAAGGTTGTTCACTTCAGTAACTCTGCTGCAACTCTGCCCTTCTCTCATTTACCAGCTGTGGAAAAGCCTATTCTCCCCCTAGCCTTTTTTTCCCTTTAGGGACTTTAAATACAGTCCTTGAATTTTTCTTAGAATGCCAAAACTAGTAAAATAAGCTTCGTTTTATGAAGAACAAGAGGAAAAAAAAAATCAGACCCTTGTTAGTGTTTTCTTAATGTGTAAAACGGTTTGTACGTGCATTCCTGGATGGATGGCAGAGATAGTAGAGCATCCTCTTCGTGTAAAGCAGTCTCTTGATCCACTGCATAAACTAAGTTAAGGACAAAAGGGTGTTCTAGTGCTTTCCTATAGTTTTCAAAAACCTCTCAGAGTTTGTTTGGTTTTGGGGGGAACCACAGGGGATGGCAGAGCATGCTTCTCCACATAAGTCTTCCACTTCATCATCACTTACACCTCCTACTCGAACACCTAGTGATTTATGCATGTGGTTTTGTCAAGGGGATTTTCAAAATGGTGCCTTTAGCTGGAGGAAAGGCCCTGCTCTGTAACTTTGATTCTGTGAGGTACTTTGGTGTGAGCCTAAACTAATTGGCTTTAGCAGGGCTGATATCTTAAAACCAGGCATGTGCTTAAATTACTTAGCTGGTACTCACATTTGAGTTACAAGAAACACCTGATGTGTAAGTGGCTGTGCTAACCACTTCTGTGTAGTAGGACACGTTTTTTGGTTTTTTTTTTTACCTGAACATTTTCCTCTGCCCACAGCCACCATCTACTTATTTTCCTTTGCCACTTGGCTTCATTTTTCACCTTTTATCCTCTCTCCCTCCCTTCCTTTTAATCAATTCTTCCTTTCTCTTTTTATCCTTTATGGATTCTCTAGAGTGGAACAGAGCCCAATAATATTTACGCATGAGTTAAATTTTTCAGGCCCTGGCTAATTTTATTTATTTATTTATTAATGAGGAAGAATTAGCTTACCCAAGCCTAGTTTTAAGCATTTGGCATAAAAATTAGGGTTAAACCAAAATGATCTGAAAAATAAAATGATAACAAAATGAAAATACTCCTCAATGTCTCTAGCTAGTTGGCTTTTCTGCAGCTTTCTACATTGATGTGAATCAGTATTGTAAGCCAGGACTGTGCACTCTTGTAAAGATCATGGGCCAAACTATACTTTTATTTCAAAACTATGGATTAAGCTCACTGATAAAAGGTCGCTGTGTGTGGGTTGCATCCCTATATGAGGCAGCATTGCCCAGCTGCTCTTGAATTCAAAAGTGGGGGAGACCTGGGAATCTCTGGCAAATGCACCTCTCAACAGGCTGCAGGCGCCTGCCAGAGCTGCCTCTGCTTTGTGCCATTTGATGCCACCACGAGGCTGCAGACTACTGACTTGCTAAGAAGTCCCAGCTGACAGCAATCTGTGTTACTCTTTTAGGATATTAGTTTGCAATTCTTTGACAAAGTCCCTCAAATATTGATGAGAAGCTCTTGCTGTACCCTGTTAGTCCTGTAACAGTCTTTAGGCCGAGTTGCTTTCTGAGAGTGAATGACATCTCCATTCATGGAACAAGGGACTCGATCCTTCTCACCTGTATAGCTGTCCCGATGTCCCAGCATCTCGTTGCTTTACCAAGTATTCTGTTGATGCTGCTCCCTGGATTCAACAACTAAAGAAAATCAGTGTTTTCTTGGGAAAGGACTGAAGACTTGGTCCATCATTACCAAAGCAGTGTCTGCTTGCCCTAATGCTTGGTTGTCTCTCCTGGTCTCGTTCTTCAAGATGTGGAGGTCTGACTATTAGATACGCCATTCCTCTATCTAGGTAAAGTTATCTTGGTGATACCATTCCTACTCCTGCAGGAAAACAGGGGTGCCAGGACATCTGCAGCTGTTACTTGCATTGATCCTTTCACTGAGCAAACCATGCACAGCTTACACATGGGCTAATAAATTAGGAAGACACAACAATAGTGTTGCCATGCTTTACAGATATTTGCAGATTGGAAGGAATGGTCATTTTTTTTTTGGAGGCGCCAATTTATTGTGCTTTTTCCCCACCTTGATAGAGAAATGGTCTAAAAATAAAAAAAGGAAAATTTCATGTTGCATACAAAGGAAAACAAAATGAAGCTAAGAGCAATTAGGCTAGACAGATGAATAAGCTGCCTAGTGAGGTAGCTGAGTCACCATCATTAGAGGTGTTCAGAAAACAGGCTAGATAAAATCCTTGAGGGGGTCAGAGTGTATGGGAAAATCCTGCTCGATAGAGAAGGCTGACCCGTCTGACCCAGGAGGTCTGCTGCTTCTTCTGCGTCTCTTTATTTAAAAACAGAGTTGAATTCAGAGAGTAAAAGAGGAAAACAAAACCCAAACCAGGTGCCCATGTCTGGTAAACAGTTTTCTTTTGTTCTCAGTGATGGGAGTTGCAGGGGGGTGGGGAAAAAAAAAAAAAAAAAAAAAAAGAAAAAGAAGAAAAAGAAAAAAAACCCTCCTAAAATAAAAAAAAGTATGTGCACTGTTTTCTGAAGTGATGTGATAAAAGATCTATGTCTGCTTAGCAGAAAGATGGAGCATATTTCAGCAGACCTGACAGAGCGTGGAGGGGAAATTCTTTTAGTGTGAAGAGATGGGGCACACAGGTGAGGTTATGCACCTGTACAACGGAGAGAGAAAACAGGCAACCATTCTTTCAAGGGCCTTCTGGGAGTAGGCTCGTGCAGCCCAGCAGTAATCCTTTTGGAAATTCAGTGCCTTCACTATTTGTGAAAATTTGACCCAGTGACTGTGGTTCTCAGCTGTGCGTTAAAACATGAAGATGGAAGCCAGGGCTCCCAGGGGTGAGTCCAGCACCGGCACGCAGGGAAATCCTGCGGCTGGTGCTGTTCCAGGGATCAAGCTGATGGTCAGAATCAGCCACGAAGAGATCCAGGCTTCAGGCAGCAAAAGTTCAAGGAGTCTGCAGAAGTCTTCAGCATGGCCACAGAAAAAACCCCAGTCACAACACGCCAACAGAACCTCACAGGAGGTGGTTCAGTTCATCTTTGCCAACGTGCTTTTTGAGGTCAGCCTGGGAGAGGACGGGAGTCAGCTGCTGAGGACTCCGTAGGACAGGCGTCTTCCCCCACACACACTTAGGTTTCATAATACTTCATCGAGCTGCCTTTAGCAACCCATCATATCTTTGTAGTTTAGCTGCCTAAAGTTTGTAGTCTCATTAGTCAGCTTGGCTTAAACTCTATATCTCCCCTCCTTTCTTGCCTCTGGAGTGTTCCAGTGCAACTGGCACTGAGCCGTGGTGCCACTGGGGAGGGGATGCCATTGCAGCCAGAGGTTCTTGAAAGGCAGGTGCGTGCTGGCCTTTTTTCCCATGCGCAATTACTGACGTGAATTTTATGTCTGCAGGAAAGCATTGTTCTTGGGATTTAGGAGTAGAAATGCTTTTTCTTGAATACCCAGATGTTACACATTCACAAGACTTAACTTACAGGCAGAAGAATAAATGAGGACAGTGTTTCTCTGTTCTTAACAGAAACTTAGAAACATTCTTCAGTCTTCTGTGGCATTACAGTGAATGGTAAGAAAGAGAGGGAAAACTGTTTTGTTACATGCAGAACTTCAGATTTATTTCCTTAGAGGCTTCATTTAAGACAAATCCTCCTTATAGACTCAGTATTTCTCGAGTGCAGAACAAACAATAAAATACCTACATTCCCCAGCAACCTTACGATACCTGAATGAAAAAAAATGGGAACAGAAACAAAGTCTTCAGGTGTTATATTCTTGCCAGCGAACAACACTACTTTTCTGCTACAAATGCAGTGGGAGCTGGTGTTGCCTATGTATTGTGATCTGCGTAACAGGAGCTGTGTGTGCAACGGAGCTGTGCTATTTTGCAAGTTTGCTTTCAGTGCCGGTGGACGGGAGTCAGTGTTTATCACTAAGTTACTTCTCAGGAACTGGGCCAGATCAATACTGTATTCTTTCAGACCTCTCTAAACCCAGCAGGGAAGGCAATCACAGTGGTGCAGAACTCTGCACCTTCTGGAACAGATCAATACCCTGACAGTGCTAAGCTTTGTTCCTTCACCAGCTTTAAGATGTTCTGCATGCTCTACATGATTGCTTAAAGGTTTGTTTTCTCTTCTTCCTATATGACAACACTGCTCCCTCCCTGATCTTTCCTAATAACATCACTGTAATTGCCTTGACATGAAATAGCAGCACAAACACAGATGCTTTGCTTTGAGGTGTTTTATCTCTTTATGAACGTCTCTATTGGTTGTGGGTGTTGATTTCACTTTAATATGAAATCAGAGGGTTTCTGGACGCCTTTTCTTATTTACATTGTTTTACTAAACTTGACAACTGATTTTTGGCTATGGGAATTGCATATAGGGATTACATCGCAAGGTGCGATAGACGTAATATTCTAAGTAAAGAATATTAGCTTAAACTTTGCGTTGCTGAAGTCTGTTTTAGTCTAACCCCATCCAAGCCTATCATCGTGTTTGTCTCGGCAGTGCTCTCAGGGCAGTTACCTGTCAAGCAGTCCTAGGTGGAATTTCAGCTTGTATTTTGTCCATGCTGGACCTAGAACTCCTGCCCCTCATTTCTTTTTCCTGACATCTGCTGTCATCTGAAACTGGAGAACTTGTAGTTTTCCATCAAAACGACATCTACTTTTCTCTTTTTGAGAAAGGATTGCACATTATGTAGCGTTAGCTAATTTAAAAGACAGTATTAGCCATTGCAAATTACCTGGCTTTTCCTCTAGAGCTGCAAAGTGCCTGTAGTTACAGAATTGTGTTTGGAAAAGGCTGATGTTCAGTGGCTTTTCATGTGTACATAACTATTTGCAAATCTGTAATCTATCATACATATTTATAGTACAGCATTAAGGTACTTGCTGCTGAAGCAAGGAAAATGGAGGGTTGTTCAAAGGACGAGATCGAGCAGTCTGAAGGATGTTCTGAATTGCAGGTGCCTCAAAGGCTCCTTAGTAATGCTCTGCTAGCAAGGAACATGGCTGTTCTGTGGAACAGCATACGTGCTGAAAATAAAAAGGGTGGTTCAGAGAACCCCTTGTTGTATTTGGGCAATCGTCAATCCAGTGGGAATCCTTTGTCAAGGATCTGTGTCTTCAGAGCTCCTCTGCTGAAGCGGTGAAAATTTTTCCTAGGTGTCAGTGGAGATGGAAGAGGGTTTTTAAACTAGAAGACAGTCTGTTTCTCATACAAGAACTAGCTCAGAGAACTGTGCTCTGGAGAAGGTCAGACAAGCTGATCACAATCTAAATTTGTAGCTCTTGTTGGACAGATATACAAAGGGACTTCTCCGTCCAAAGTCTCTCTGATACTTTGAACTGAATTACCACTTCATCACATGAAAACCTGCAGTCCTTAAGACTGGACCCACGGGAATGTTGCTGTTTTTCTTTGATAGTTGACTTCCGCTTCATTTACCAGGTAAAGCGTTAATCCCTCACAGCCCTCTCCTCATTTTGAAAGTCCTTAGCTGCGGTTCTCTGTTATGCTTTGAAAAGCCTGTTGTAAGGAGTACAAATTAGAGATATACTGCCTTCAAAACAGCCGCTGCCCACTTCTGCCTATGTGTAAAGTAGGATAAGATATGCAATTTGTAGGTACTATGATTACTGGCTTAAGGAGAAGATAGAGCATTTCTCAACATTTTTGAGACATTAATACAATTCAGCCAGGCCATTTTCTGTAATATGTGGTTCACTGTATCTGATGTATATTTTTTTCATCTCAGACATAAAGGTAAATCCTTTTCATTTACATAAGCGGGCTCTATAAACCAGATTACCCGAATTAATCATAGATATTTAAGCATATTACATTGCTCTGTACCACAAGCTAGCATTCCTAGAAGGTGGATCAGAGATAAGGGTCCCATAAATTACTGACCAAATCCTTTAGTCCATCAGGCTTTATTTCTGCTAAAATCAGTTTTGCCTGAGTAAGACCTTCTGGATTTGGCCCTGATATGCTTTTATATTCATAGACCCTTCAGATACAAAAAAGGCTCCATGAAGCAATTTTATAATTTTTTTTGCGTTACTATTATTAAAATCTGTTCCAAACAGAGCATAAAAGTAAGCTATACTTTAGTAATGGTGCTTTTAATAATAAACATGCATGTTATACCTTGATAGAGGTACAGCATGATAATGCTTGGCTTTTATTAGCCTATTAGATTTTATTTAACAACTCTATTATGTTATTTCCAGCAAATAGATTGAATCGTGAAATGCAGAAAGCTGGTTATTTTACCCTCTGTAAAAGAAAGATGTATGTACAGTAGTTATTTGACGTTTTGCATCCCTGCTTCCTAGAAGGCTCTAAGTTTCCTCTGTCATTTGGAAACCAGTTGAGCTACAGGCAGCTAGCACACTGTTACACATAAAATTGTAGGGAATATTCCCCCCACACTTCTTTTACCCTAATCAAACACTGCAGATGCATCTTGTCAAGAGAATGCACCTCATCCTCAGAAATCAAAGGAAAGTGACTTCAAGGAGGACAGAGCAGCACAGCGGCAGCTGACCCCACACCAGACCCCACAGGCAGCTCTGTCAGCGAAGCCAAGGAGGAGACTAGGGAAGATGAGCTGACACCCCATGACACTGCTGCAGAGATTCATCCTGGAGCTGGGCATCTGGGTCCTTCAGCTGCCAAGGTCACCGGAGCAGCCAGCTCCCATGCTGGAGCGGTGAGAGTGCTGCACATGTCTCAGCACTCACACAAGGGCTGAGGCATTAGCAGAGACCGGTGCGTGCAAAGGTCTGGGTATGCACGCAAGAGAGACAGATTTAGACCAAGAATTAGGGGACTGAAGTTCTTGTTCTTACTGTAAATAAGATTTCTACCCTTTCTCCTTATTACACTTCCTATCTTAGCCTCATCCAGACAAAAAGGTTTCCAGCAGAGAATCTCTACTTCTAGTGTACAGACATATGGACACATTTTAAAAAAGGTATTTTAATTTCAAGCTCCCTTTTAAAAAGAATTTGTCACTACCTGACATAGTCCTTACTCAGCTAGACTGCTAATGATTTCAGCAGGGTTTTCTATGAGAACTGCTCGCTTTTATCGTATATTGGAACAGCAGCAGGGTACAGCAGCATTTTTATTTCAACAAATCAGCAGGCTGCAGTTCAGAAGAGGTTAATAGAACAAGTAGCATTAAGTATATTTAAAAGGTGGAAGGAAATGGCGGGAAAAAAAGATTCCCTTTCCATAATACAGTTTCAATAGTCCGTCTTCCCTTCCTATTTCAGAAGAGCTTCAAAAGCCTAAGCCAGTCCATCCTCTGGTCTCTCTCAAAGACCTGCAATTCCAACTTCCCAATTGGACTAGAAATGTGTTTTGCCAAACTGAGCTTGCTGATCCAGAGTCCTGTGCAGGGAAGGGAAGCCCCTCTTTTGTGTCAGGGTGACTGACAGCTTGCAAAGACAAACACCTCTCGCTTCTGCTTTTGCTTTCTAGCTCATACATGCTGCATTCCACAGCTTGCTTAAGAGTGGTGCAGGATTGGACAAAGAGATCTTGTGTTGCCCTGGAAGGACTTTCCTTGTGTTTGCTTTGCAGACCAAGATTCACCCATTGGTCTGCTCCTTTCTGTTTTGTTCATATCCTCCTTTATTGTGTAATAGAAACTGTGATTCCCAGGTGGCTATCTCCAGTGCTGTGGGATGTGGTGCAAGGACAATATGCCCAGAGCAGTATCCCACAACTATTTCATCTTTTAATTATATGCACCCATTTAATCTCTTAATTATACTCTACCTAATGATGAAACCAGGACTGGCAATATATTTATAGCTGGCCAGTTTTTTCTGGATTATTCTGAGTTTGGACTGTCCTCCTTAAATTCTTTTGGGTTTTTTTTTGTTTGTTTGTTTTTTTTTGTTTTTTTGGTTTTTTTTTTTGTTCTCCTTCATTAACCCAGAAAGAGGCCTGTTTCAGTGCTGTGGTTGACCAGGTAATTGAGAGGAACATTGAGGTCCTACTGCACAAGCAGTTCCCATAAGCTCTGGCATCACTCTGGAAAAGGGTGTGTTGGAAACCGGGATGCTGATGGTACAATTAGTCCAGCCGGTTTCCAGTGGCTGCCTTTCCTGGACCAAACAGGGAACAGTCTGGATGCCTCACTTCAGGATGATGACAACGACAGTCTTTTGAGGACCATGTGTGCATCTCTGTTGTAGCATGCCCATAAAAATCAGCATGAACCTGCCAGCCGATGGGATTTCTGTGCTTTTGTACCACGTGTCCTTTTCAGACTCTTCTGACAGTAGGTACCCTTCCAAATTTCAGACTTTCTGTTCTGATCTACAGTCTTCTCACTTCTGTCTATGGAACTAGAGGATATTAACTAATACTGAGAATGTTAGTGAAGACACACAAAGTGGGCATGCAACAGTGAAGAAGAAAATCTATTCACAGAAATATCTTGGTACTTACGAATCATAGGGACCACCGGTATAAACAGAAGGTGTGAGCATCATGTGAGTTCCCCCATACTAATCTCCTGGGGAAGCTCAGTGTTGATCTGGCAATGGAACTTTTTTGTACCAGAAGTGTCCACAAATGATGAGGCAAATGCTTTTGTTGTCATTTTAGTTTGTGATCTTGGGCTTTGATTCTAATCCAGTTTTCCGGAGTGGCTCAGAAATATGCCTGGCCATTGTAATGCTAAACAAGACCTTCCTGAAACAGAGAAATCTGAATAAACTCCTTGGTGTTTCAGGAAGGTCTTGGAAGTCAGTATGTCTTAATTAGTGGCTCATTTCTCATGGCTTTTTCAGCTCTTTAAGTAATGCAATGCATGGAAAGCAAGTTATAGGAAATAGATATGGAAATTGAGAGGGACGAGGGGATGCTTATGTCTGCTCTGCACAGGTAAATGGAGTAAAAACAAAATCCAGAAATGAAAGTCCTGTAACAGCAAAGCTCAAAGCTTCTGTCCTCTGACTGCAGCTGGCAGAACGGAGGCTAGGCTAGTTCAGATACTGACGAATTAGCCTGGATAGTACAATGTAGTTAGTGTCAATTAGAGATTTTGAATCTAAAAAAAAAAAAAAAAGAAAAAGCGATCAAACGTTGCCTCCCTCTGCTCTGTCATCCCATTATGCTCAGTCCCACCACTGTGAGACACAGACAAATTTTCTGCCTGTTGTTTTAAATTCTTTTCTCTTTGCCCAATGCTATATTCTGGCATCCCTGGAATGCTTAGGATAGTTCTGATGGACTAAGCTGTAGGTCAGGAAAAGCAGAACCGCTTCTAGCGGTGAGGATAATTTTAGCATATGGAAGTCACCATAATGAACAAAATAGTAGAGAGGACATTGGCAGGCTCTGGCCTGTGTGTGGGTGTTTCTCCTAACGTCCACTGGCAAATGTAGGACACTGACTGGCCCGTGGTATATTTCTGATGTATCTTAATGCATCTTTCTTTGTTGTCTCAGAAAAGAGAAATACGGGGTAGCAGGGCCGTAAGTTTTGTGACTATGTGCAGTCTTACCTTCAACAGGATACTTCATAGTGCACAAAGGTCTCTGAACTTCTGTATTTTGAATTTTATCTTCTATAGTCCTTACTTAGTAGTAGTATCAAGGGTTCTTTTTGAGTCCAATTTTATTTTTGTTTAATCAGTAAAAGGGTTTTAATTTAAGTGATCCTGTGATTTCAAAACAATATGGTTACCTGAGGAGTGATCTGCTGGGACTCTGCAGTCAGGTGAGAACATAAAAGCTACCTTGACAGTATCAATGTCAATGCAAGATGAAATCTGTAGCACCAGCTAAACTGCAACCATTAGATGCTGTCACTGGGATTTGAAATTAAATTAAGCAGCTGGAATACCTACTATCCTGCTAACATCATCAACTATATCAAAGATAATCACTGCTTTTATTACTGCAAGCACAGGATGCGGCTGGAAGTAAAACTGCCGATTATCAGATCTCAGTTTAGCCAATTTTGACTTCCAGTTCAGAGATTTGAGTTGTCAAAAGGGACATTTAAAAGAGATCAGCACCTTTGAAGCGATAACACACAGGAGCCTGGGGGGAAGAGTCACAAACTTCTGTACACTGTGTGGACTAAAACCACAGAAAATGTTTCCTGTGTTATATATAGAGGTGCAGTGAGAAAATTAAAACTGCAAAAGCTGTTCAGACTAGGATGTGTAGACAGTGCAAGAAAAAACCTGATTATCTCCTCTGCTTTAATGCTCTGGTAATGTTTTTTTCCGGGAACACAAGGATTCAAGAGAAAGCAAAAGTTCCGATTACTAATTATCTTCGTATTCACATTGCTAGACTTTACATTTAGGGCTCTGCTCTGATCTAAGATGTGTGGTTATGAATTACCACAAGCTTTCAAAAAACCCAACCAAGTACCATGCTGCTGTTATTGTGGTTGAGACACTCAGCAAAATACACACTTAAATACCTGGAGCTGGAGTAGCAACAGGGGAAAGTCACTTAATCTCCAGTTCAGTGATGTTTGGTAGTACAGCCTCCACAGGACTCTGAACAGATGCAGCCTTAAGACTTACAGGGCACACAAAGCCAGTGCACTTTTACACCAAGGAGTAGTCCTGGTAGTAGAGATCTCATGGAGAAAGACCAAAGACGGTGGCAGCATCTTCCTTACAAAGTTAGGTTATTGGAGAAAACCAAACAGAGCAGGGCATGAGGTCCAGTGCATCTTCTTAAGTGCAGTATTGCTACTTCATGGGCTCTCGTATTCAGAGCAAAAGGATTACACAACTTAATAACAGCTTGTTCAAGTTTGAAGTACATCCTATTTAGAAGAAAAATATCCAAAAGTGCACCAAAATGTTTGTTATTGACAATGAACTTAGTTCAGCATTAGAAATATTAATTTTCTTTTGTCATTAATATGTAGTTTGCTTGGATCCATCTAAGAATTTCTCTTTCAGAAATAAAATCAATGTACATTTAGGTAGAAAATTTTCTACTGTGATCTGGTTAGGTGTGATCCTTTAAGGGACCGGTCAGTGAGGACTGCAAGTGAAAACAGAGTCTAGTCCTTTGATCTGTAGCTGACTGTCACTTCGTACCAAGAAAAGCCTCTTAACTTCATCATTTTTAATCCTCCCAAAGGAATTTTTCTTTCACAAAACCCCAATTGATCCGTTGTCTTCAGTGCATGGGCACTGTAAGAATGGCCCAGTGTAGGATGTGGTGTGAAACTCCTTGAGTACCTCTTAAACCCAAGGTTTCTGTGCTGTTTACAGCTGGTCAGTTAGGTATCCACTGTGCAGGAAGGCATGGACTGTAACAAAGCCAGGAGAGACCTTTAAAAAGAAAGGTTAGTTCATCAGTGGCCCTCTTACTAGCTTAGAAGGTCAGCTCTTCTCTAGACTGTGTCAGCATCCTTGGAGAGCTGGTTAAAGAAAATAGTATCATGTGTCTTTTACAGACAGAAAAGAGCAGATCCAATGCCCTCTGAAGCTAATTCAAAGTTTCCTGTTGATATGAGCTAACACTGTGTCACGTCATTCCTGTACTGAAGCTGTGCATGTATGCCGTGCTAAAATCCACACAGAAGAATTGATTTAGTTGTCTTGGAGTGCAATCCCCTTAAATGCAAAGCCCAACTGAGCGGGCTTTGTGTTTGTTAACTTAGAGGGCTCAGAGAAAACAGAGTCCTTGCCCACTTACAGCTAATAGTTTTTCATTTTTGGTAATGACCTTGAGTCTGTTTCTGCCACCTCAAATAGCTTTATACTGCTCAGCAGCCAGTTTCAGTGTCCATGCCATGAACGCTATGAGGAATACATGCAAAAGAGCTGTAAGCAAAAAGAAAAATTTCTTTTCCCAGTTGTCCCATAACAGTGTTTCCCAGTCTTCACCCCATTCTGAGTGGCTATTTTGCCTGCCTAAGGGCACCAGGGTTGTATCCCAGACAACACTGATCTGATATTTTCCCACTATTTTTGCTGGGCAGCTGAACCCTAGCAAAGATGCTCTACCTACATCACAGCAACCCTTATATGGTGGCAGACTTAAGAAGGAAGGCAAATGTCCAGTTTGATTGTCTAATTTGTTTTTTAATAATTGAGACAGATTGCTTTTTGCGTTTGACAATGGGTCCTTGTGTGCAGTCAGGTGAGCTGTTTGCTATCGGTGTCTGCGCTAGTATCAGATAAGTAGAAACCCCCCTCAACCTGACAATTCACTCGAGAATAATCTGTTCTGGTTTGCTTTGCTGTTTCCTCTTGAAGTGGACAATGGCTTTTCCCCTGTTAAAAAGTTGACACAATGAGACAAGTGTGTGATTATTGTATCCCTTTATGTCATTTGAGTAACTTGAGATAGCCTGGTGTAATGTGAGTAATCTGCGTTCGCCACCCCTTGAATCTATCTGGAGTTGACTGGCGTATCTGTGCATTTTAACTTGTCTGGAAGGCTCTTATCTCCTTGCTGCACAGCATCGGTTGCAAATTTTAAACCTTTCTGTTCAACTTTATGTTTAAATATGTTACTCTTCCCCTCTCCTCTTAGGGTCTTAGCAAGGTGCTGGTTTTGCTTTGTTTGGTTGCTGGGTTTGTTTGAAGTAAACCCAATGACTCCTTTAAAACAAATGAATCGGGGGAAGGCAGGTAATGCAGCTGACAGACAGGTGATCCTGATAATACTGTCTGGTGCCTGATAGACTGCCCTTGAACATCTGAGCCATTCACACCATTTTAGACAGTTAACACTGGTTCTCCACTACTGAGCAAATCATTACTTTTCATCCTGACCCATTAAAGGTAAGACCTCCATGTGCCTTTCAGATACAGCCTGTGGTTACAGGGTGATGCTGAGGAGAGCCACCCCCTGAGAAGTGCTGCCGGCACTGTACCTCGGTGCCTCCGAGCGTGCACGGGAACAGGGCTGCAGTGCCAGCCTCAGGCAGTTGCCAAAGCAACCTGGTTTTTTTTAATATATTTTTTTTTAACCTGTGTATCCCTTTGAAAAGATTCAGGTTAAAAATGAATCTTGAGAAATAGCCTTTCCTTTAGTGGTGTTGCACTGTAAATGTCACTTCCTTTATTCTGAGTGAAGGTGACAGAAAAGTGTGGTCTAAAGGAACAAACGTCATGCTCCAGGGGCAGAAGGGAGGAGATGAGATATGTTCTAGAGGAAGGTAAGATGCTACTTTGATACTAAATTTGCCCCATTGATGTAAGCTCAGTTTGAAACCCCACCAGCTGCCTCTGTTTCCCCTGCCAGATGCAGAATTCTGTTTGGGAATGTGTAGTGATTGTCAGGGCTTAAACTAACAGAACCCCCCAGCTACATGGGAGACGTCTTATCTTTCCTGCCCTGTGTGCATGTAATCCACAGCCATGCTTCTCAGCCCACAAAATGAATCAGATCGTATAGTTAAGTTGGGTTTTGGGCTCCTGGCATTGGGTCAAAAAGACTGTAACCCTGCAACACAAAACACTGATTGCCTATAAATGCACTAAACTGATTAGAAGTTGTTCAGCGTGGCAGCTTTGGCTTTAAGTTTTAGCATACGAGCATTGAGTCAGAATAAACGCTGCATTATGTACTCTGGCTAGTTCAGCAGAAGTATGTGATTTTTTTGGCCACACCTGGCCTGGATGAAATTTGTCCCAGTCTGGTGGTGTGCAAATGTGATACACGTCTTTGGGAACCTCGTCTGTGGCCATGCGACTCTTCCTTCCTCACGGTTCTCCCAGGATGCTGTCCTGCACTCCTGCAGGGTGGCAGGTTGAAGGAGGTCCTTACTCCCTGTTCCCAGCCACAGAGCCGTGAGCACACTGAGTTCCTTCTCTCCTTCCCAGGGACAGGAGTATCTGGTGTCTGATCTAAGCAGCTTCTTTGGCCCTTTTCTCACTGTTCTGCTATTTAATGGAACTTTTCTCCCTTTGTGGAGCAGTGCATACAGATTCTTTGTCCTTTTCCTCTCTCAGCTGAATGAGCATGAGACCATCCTGGTAATGCCCATTGGGGCTGCTTTCTAGTCTCTTGCTCCTCTGCCAGATGACCCTTGAAGGATGTGGGTGACACCTGGGACGGGTGAAGCATTTAGGGTCAGCTTCCCTAAAACCACCGCCTTCTGCATCCCTTCAGCAGGCATCTCTCTTTTAAAAATGTATATTGAAATTTAAGCCACAATGCTGGATGAGCTACGGTAGCTCTTGCTGACTGTCAGGCAATGTGGCTGCATAACAATTTCATGTCATACTGTACAGGTTAGGATGAGAAGCTAATAAACCCACCCTTTTGAAAGCATTCCTCCTCTATGTATTTGAACTCATGAGGCTTACTCTGACTATTCTCTTTGCATTATACACAATGGGATCATAAGATTCGCAAATGAGAAATAAACTGAGAATACTGTGATTAAAAATGTACAATACATAATATAACCTTGCACAACAAAATTAGTACTTTGCTAATTTAGTCCCAAAGCATATTGATTAAATGCATTTTACCACTTCAGTGTATACTGGAAAATCCAATTAATATAAAAAAAAGAAAATGAAAACATTCAAGTCACTGAACTCTGGATCATAAATGTTAATCCGTCCTGCAGTATCTTTTGAATAGAACACACACTAATTTTCTCTCATTGTTACAGAACAGATTTCACATAAAATAATGCTGTAATTGTTTGGGGGGAAAAAAAAAGTATTTGCCATTTGGTGTTTCCGTTTACTCCTCCTTGAATGAATTCATTTAAAAAGGATATTTTTTTTTCTATCCATAACAGCTTTCAGCAAAGTCTCCTTAGTGACAAACTTTTAGTACCAAAAATGTCTGAACATTTAGTGAATTAGAAAAAGAAGCCTTGCACAGTATTCAATCAGAGGTATACAATTTGACCAAGTTTAGAACTTTGGACTATGTCCATAGTAGAGATGATGGCAAAATAAATCACTCTCACTGCTGCTGAAGAGCGTGAGGTCAGCTTTCCTTAGGTAAATGGGAAGAACAAACTTCTGACCAAAGGCTTTGTGGCAACCATACTCACAGACAGGGAAAATGATAGAAAGTTTTATTTGGTACCTAATTTGGGGCAGAACCTTGAGAATCCAGTGGTCTGTAGATGCTGCTAGAGCCAGTGTAGAAATTCCCGTGTCCTCAGACCTGATTTACTTCCTGCTGGAATTTATAAGGCTTAAAATCAGGATATTTGCTGGGGATGAAACAGCAACTTTCTGCACTTTCAGCAAGACTTGGTGCAAAGAGAATAACTGCAACTTGGTATGAGGAATCTCTAATGAGAAAAGAAGCCAATGGTACTGCTGCATCTGTGATGGTGAATCTTTTTCAGCAAAGTGATACTACCAAGGGAGTGGAATTGTGACAAACAGCAGCTGAGTGGAATGATAAGGAACTTAAGATTTCCACTGCTCTTGAACTCTTATAATTAGTGATATTGTGACAGGTTTAAGAATGTGGTGGAATCATATTTAGAGAAATATTTCCGCAGATGGCACTTTTATAATTTTAGTAGTACAGAGTTCATAAGGTACCTATTAGAATGTGTTGTTGTCAAAGGGAATATTGGTGAAGAAGCATCCCTTTTGGAGCCGTGTCTGCAGGGAGACATGTGCAGATGTCTTTATTAGTTTCATGTCTAAGCAACTTCCCCGGAGGGTGTGCTAGCTGTTGGGTATTAGCAGTTTCATAGACAATCCATGAAGAAGCCCATGTGCTGTTCACTCTGCTGGTTGTGGGTGGTCTCAGAAGGCACCCCCCCCACCCCCCACATCCCTTTTTTTTTGTGTGTGTGTGTGGAAAGAAAAGTAACTAAGTACTATAAAAATGAAACATTGCTTTCAAATGGGTATTCATTCAGACTGTTTTATAAATACTTTTAATTCTCGAGGAGGACAACATTTACAAGGTTGGCCCAGTGCAAGGCTTATGAATTTATATTACATCATAGCTTGATTTCATGTAGTTATGTTCAGATAAATGCTACTATATGATATATTTGAATATATCTAAGTCTTTTTCACCACACTGATATTTATGATTTTATGTGGCCAAGCTTTACTGCCATTGCAATAGTCCTTTACTCACCGAAAAGCCTATTTGATTTTCAATGCCATAAAACATAGTAGAGAAGTGAGGAACCAGGCATTTCAGACTATTCTGATTTTAAGTATTTTATATGCATTTTAGAATATGATATATCCTTACCTTTCACCCAGTCACTGTACGGAGTTAAGCAAAAAGAAATAGTATCATCATAATTTATTCTATGTAGCATAGACATGATATTTTGTATTTTCTATATTTGAATAACTGTGGCTAGGAAATACCCCAGAATGACACGATGCCCAATTCAAATCAAGCATGTGAAAGAGAGATTTTTCAGGCTGTTTGCTACTTCTCTCTGCTTTATGAGGAAGACCTAACGTTGCTGTCCTATACACTACAAGGAACAGCCTAGAAATTTAATACATCTGTAAAGATGGGAACTGGAATGATGGTGCAGAAAGAAAAAAGAAAGAATCTAATTCATTCTGTGCATTCTGGGTAGGGGAGTTGTGGTGATCCTACAAACCTTAATTTCTGTATTTCTTGACTACTTTTTTGCAAATTAAAGAACACTTTGTTAGCTAGCAAGCATTCCATGAATTTCTTCTCTTTTAGTTTGCTCTCCTTCTGCACTTCATAGCGCTGCTCAATAGCACTTTGCTAAAAGCCAGACAAAATGCCAGTCCCTCAGCCCCACCAGTGACTCGGAAACAGATTGCATGATGGTCTCATCCCAACGTAAGGTACTGCTTTTATGAATTAGAAGGCCAGATCCTCAGCAGGTAAAAATTTGTATCATTCAATGCACATTTACAAAGCTATATTAAACGAAGATCAGACCCATAGAATTTCTGGTCCCGTTAGTAATAACTATAATTTTGCACTATTTTGCTTGCATTTAAAAACCTCCCTGAACACCATATTATTATTATTATTTTTGTATTTTGAGAGAAATTTGTGTATCAAAGATGTTATTAATTTCCTAGAAAGTATTCGTAAACACACTAGCACCTTGGAAGTTGACTAGAAAGTGATAAAAAAAATTGAGATCATAATTAATCCATTCCTTACTTGTAGCCGTGATTAGCTCTCACACAAAAAGCTATTGGTGAGGCCAAATCAGGTTATTCCAGTTTGTTTTCTTCCATCAGCATGTGCCCAAAGAGAGTTATTAGCTCATTTTGATTGTTCATTGGCAGTCCTGATGAAATATGGGAAGTGTCTGCCAGAAAATGTCCTTAATATACATGATTCGAAGGGGAAAAATACTGCCAAACCCATATTTGTCTTACTGTGCTGAAGTGTAAAATGTCTTCATGTGCCAGTGAGGAGTTTATACATTTTGTAAAATTATCTGCGATGTTTGCATATTTTCTTCTCCTTCACTACCAGCACTCACAGATATCTCCTACATAGGCACGAAATTAGTGTGCTGCATATATTAGGTTTTTGGTTTTCTTTTTTTTTTTTTTTGTCTGTGGTGTTTGGATTTTTTTTTTTAATACTTCAGGCTAGAAAATATCTGATAAAATTCTTTCTGTTTTCTTGAGTTTTAAGCATAATGTATTGGATAATTTATGTTTTGAAGTGCTTGTCTTTTGGAATATTGTGTATGTAGGTGCACGATGTACATCATCTAGGACATTTCTTTAATATTATATTTGCAAAACTGATCTATATTAGACAATGTAAAGAGGAGATGGAGACTGCAGGTTTTTTTTAAAAAGGAAAGTAAAATTTCTGCCAATTCATTTTCCTTAGCCACCTGCATGAAAAAATAGTGGTAACTAATAATATTCCTTTTTTACTAATTCATTGCAAAGGGGAGATGCTCATGGAGAGTTATCGTACTTTGTTAAATACCTGTTGTTTAACAGTCCAGCGTTGTCTTATTTTGCAGAAGGATGAAAGGATTATTAGCCGTATAGTGGTATTATGGGGTTTAACGAACCAATGCTTTTAAAGTCTGTTTTGTTCTTAATAAGAATAGTGTTAATTCATTTTGAGTTTTGCCTGAGAGGTGAGACTTCCAATATTGTCCCAAAGGTGATAGCATGCTTTTTTTTTTTTTTTTTTTTTTTTTTTAGAGCAAAGAGCAAAGACTTTCAAGTATGTTGCATATATTTATTCAGCAGCCTTACACCACCCCAGAAAGCCAGATTAAGGCGTAGAAATCAGTCCAGGCTTGAGTGATGTGCAGCCCACCTCAGGAGCTCAGTGTTTAACCACAACACTGCACCTCTCAGGACAAGAAGTGAAGAAAACAACAACCGTTTGAAACTATATTATGGATTCAGGACAGTAGAACCTAATTGTGTGATTAAACTTTAGAGTCAGCTTTCCTATGGTAACAAAAAGTGGCATAAGATAATATTTTTTATTTTTTTTTTAATTCCTAGAAATACTTAGTACTTGTTTCTGAGCTTATCAACAACATGTTGTGGCTGTGTCAGGCAGAAACGTTAGCTTGTGAATGAGCCCTGAGGCACTGTCCTATATACCCGAGGAAGGCGCCTGGGTGTGGGATCCACTGACTCAGAGGAAGAGTGCCTCCTGCTGATTCTGTCTTCAATCCAAACACTGACCTTGCTCCTCTGACGGGATTTGACAGGTTTGCAACCCACGGGTGTGGCTGTCGTAGCATCATTTTTGCCCCCTTTAGCTTCTTCTCTAATAAACTTGTTAAACATTTTGCATTAATAGAGTAACTTACGCAATGCGTGTCTTGCTGTCTTTGACAACTCATTCAATGTCAACAACCAACAATTTTCATTTAATGGACACGTAACATCCCTGGTGTGATGATTTTTTTTTTTTTTTAAACTTTTGGTGTCAAATTGATAAGCCTGTGAAATAGAATAGATACACATAATGCCACTTTATCCTCACAACTGACAGTGAGGCAGTGAAGCAGAACCTCAGGAAAAGCGACCCAGTTCTGCATGTGTAACCACACAAGAACCCAGACTGGTCCCCAGTCCCACCTAACATCGCAGTTTCATGACATCTGAGCAAATAATAGGCAGAGAGTGTGAGTTTGTGAAAGTAATTATATAAAGCTGATGGCAGGGAACAAAAAGAAGTGGGGTGGGGGAGAATGCGAGCGGTCTCACCGCTTTGACAATGTCCACAGCTGTGATGTCATAGGCACAAAGATGATAATAAAATTTGGCCAATGTGGTGTCAACTACACCTTGCTCCTTTTGTCTTTTCCTTCGTATAATTTTGTATCCATGTGTGAATCGGCTCATTAGTGGAGGAGAGTGAAAATTGAGGTCAGGGTATTTAAACCTGACCTGTGCAAAGGCCATGCAATGCCTAAGCCCACCGGGGGTTTCACTTCAGAGCCCCGGACCACCCTTGAAGGTGACACCAATTCAAGCCTCATTTTATAAAGGCCTTATTAATTATTGTCTTTATAAGAAGGAGAAGCCATATAAAGAAATGTGTCATTCTTAGAGTAGGAGTAGGCAGGAAAAAAAAAGAGAGAGAGAGAGAGAGAAAGAAACAGAAGATCAAAAGAGAGCTTTTTTTCCCCTTTTGCTTTTCATGCCTCAGAACCTCAAAGGAGGTCGGGGAACAATCAGGCTTAGGGGTCTCGTGTGCTTTCTGGCAATTAGACTCAGCTGATGGGCTGAAAGGGATTGAATGGCAGGGTTCAAGGCCCTTCTCCAGAGCTTCAGACAACAGGCTTTTCCAAAGCAGCAGAGCAGCAGACACCACTGAAATAATTTCAAATGGAGACTTACAGCCAGGGATTCATTAATTCACCGGCCTAAACAATTACTGGAACATATAATGTCTCTATATACACTTTGATAAAGACTGTCATCCTAGACCTTCATTTTCCCCATTTTTAATAGAGATTTTTAATGTCAGGTTTGAAAAGAACCTTTTATTTCTTCAATTATAAAATTAAACCTTGTATTTTTTTTTTTCTTGGGGGGTGAAGGGGTGGGGGGAGGAATATAAATTCCAGAATTTTTGTTTTATGCCTACAATTGATTTGAATTACAAGAGGAGACTGAGAAAGTTTTGTAAAGCATCCTTAAACATTCAGTCATAAATAGGACGGGAGCCTGAGTAGCCAGAGATCCCATCCTCCTCCTCTCTCTCTTTAAAGAGGGTGGTCTGGGACAAATAGATTTAAATGAGCTTGATGTGAGAGAATTAGCTAATAAGGCACATGCAGCAGAGCACTTTATAGATGCAGGCTGCGTTTGCTGCTGGAGTGATTTGAACTGAGCAAACTGAATTAGCACTTTTAGTACAATTGAGATGTTTTTAAAATAAGAGAACAACTATTGCTGTATTTATTTCTTCTTCCCCCCCCCCCCCCCCCCCCCCGCCCCCCAGTATAAGATTAGATGTACTCAGAGGTGAAAGGCTTTAGTACAGAACTGTAGTTCACTTATAAAACGTACCTGAGTGTCCCTGTGAAGATTAGAGGTAGGTATGGTGATGGGTCCCTCTAGAGCACTTCTGGCAGGGACCAGGTGTGCTTGGTAGAGCAAGTACGGCCCTAGGAAAAAGTGTCCTGGGCTGAGCTAAATATAAGGTCTAATTAGGCAGAGTCAGAAGTGGTTTTTGAATGGTACATTGGTTTTTTGACTAAATTATGTTTTGTGTGTCTCTGTTCCTCAGACACTTGTTTTGTGTTTTGTTGGGTTTTTTTTAATTATTTTTTTTTCCACCGGGGGAGAAACTGCTAAACTCCACATGTGTTAACAGAAAAATATTTCGACTGAAAATATTTTGATTGGAAAGCACATTGACATGTCTTAGAAGTGCTGGTTCTAGTAGCCCTGTTCTGTTCTCTGGAGCAGTGCCCTGGTCAGACACCCACCACCTGGGTCCAGTAGTGATGCAGTGTGGGGGACACGGTCCACCCAGAAAGCTGAGTTCATACGGCAATATGAGGTTTTGACTTTGTGGTTTTCAGAGAAGACACCCGCTTGTTCACCACACTGCAGGCTGTGTTAGAGGAATCCAGTCTCCTCTAACCACACCACAGATGTTTACTTGTTGTAGATGTGGTCCTTACCCCATTCCCATGCTGAAGCCCTGTTGACGTTTGCTGGTCCTGACTACAACATGAATGTTTCCCAGACAGAAAAAACAGTGTTGGGAAGGAAGCCTACCTATTGTGTGATTCCAGTAGTCACTATGGGTCCGTTTTTATGAATTGTGCCTAACCCACTGCTTCTTCCTGCTGCTTTGCAGCAGTAACCCAGCTTGGGTAGAAGCTAGGGCTGGATACTTACGTGTTAATGCTGTCTTGGGAAGAACAATGCTGTTAACTCTGGTAAATACTGTTTCAGACCTGAATGATCATTCTGTTTTCAGTCATGATGGAAGGAAATCTTTATTTTGTTTAACGGAAAATTTTAATTTGCATGTCTCTCAAAGAACGTGAGGTGCTGAGATCCTCAGCATAGGCCTGTAGTAACTATGAATTCATCCTGATCCTATTCTGGCACTTAGGAGGCAAAATAAATCAAAACAGACCTAAATGCTGCACCTGGGAGTTAGCATAATTCCTGAAACTATGGTACCAGTAGAAGTATCCATCAACCAAAATGATGAAGATGATGGGAACCTATTGGATATTTACTACACGCCTAATACACCTGGGGATGCTAGTTTAAGTGGAAGGGGAGAAGGAGGGATACAGAAAGGTAGGGTGGGTTAAAGTGAGCCACTGTGAGTTATTACGAATAAGTGCCCTTTCCATTACAACAAATGAGTGCTATAATGAGATTCATTGAGGGCAGTTGTAGCTCTATTGTACAACCAGGCTTACTTAATAGATGAAGCTAACAAGACTAGAGATTAGGGTTGTCTGTTCTGTACATCTGTATGGTATCCAGGCCACTGAAATTTCCCTGCACTGCATGTCTCCTTGTGTGATTTTTGGTTTTAGTTGTCTCGTTGTCAGACCAAAATAATTCCTATTTTTATTTTGTAACTGGAGTCTTAGGCATTTATTGGGCACAGGTTTTGTGTTTGTTGTGGGTATAGCAATACTGTGCAGTATTAGCTTGCATTAAAAGCATTTTGAGACTATTAATTTCTAACCTGTAAAGCTCTTCCACCCAGGCTAGACTATAATGATAGTGTTTCTTATGTCTTTGTGTCAGTTACCTGTTGAACTTGTTTTTGTGACCTCTGCTTAGCTTCTTTGTTCTAAGTACAGTCTTTCCTGCTGATGATAGCCTTGTGTTGAAACTCCACCATGGTCACTGTGTCCCTGTTTTCTGAAATATTAATGCTGTATGTTTGCTGCGAGGCTAGAGGACAGCACTCTTGGATAATTGCATTTTTTTGTACTTCCCTGCTCTCCTCCTGCGGTTGCATTCTTGGGTATTTCAGCCTTCTGGGTTTAAATTGCATTTTTAATGCAGGCTAATCAGTGTGCTACCTCAAAATGTGGGGAAGATCTCAAAGACGGAGGATGCAAAATCCTATTTAGTTACCCCTGTATCTAATGATGTCAGTCCGGTGGCTGTAGGTAATGCGGACGTTATCAGTAGATACTTGTCATGAGCATTTTGCTCGCTGTTTGCTTCACAGTATGAGACATGAGTGAAATCATCGTCCCTGAAATGTCTCTCCCTATGTTTTTTGAGACTATTCTTTCAACTCAACATACCAGCCACCTTCAGCTGTAATCTGTCTCTTCCCCACCATTCTGCCTCATTCCCAAAACAAGCCTCTTTGTCCTTGCCCACTGCCCATTTATACCATTCTCAATCAATCTTCATTGAATGCAGCGGTACATCATTAACTTGTCTTCCGGCAAGCCACTTAACCCCCTAAACCCTGGAGCAGATTCATTACATTGCCATCTTCCAGTGAACGGTCACATCCACACTTGACTTAGGCTATTACTTAGTCACACGATTCATCATCCACTTGGGTAGTTTTTTGCTCCTGATCAGATTGGCGTGACAGTATCTGGAGCATATTACAAGGAGATATCCCAAGAAAAAGGCCCTGTTCAGTAAGTTTGTCTACATATATAACTCTTACTGACCCTGCTCTTATCTGTTATCACCCATGAGACAGGAGCCATTATGTAGCCCTTCTTTCTCTGTGGTGATGGTAGCTTTTGGCATGCTCCGAACCAGGGCTGTGCTTCGTAGAAGGGATGTGATGCAGAATCCACTGGAATTTTTATGTTAATTCTTGATTTTGACATGATGTTTTGCACTGTTTTCTGAATTACAGGATTATTGTCCAGACAGATTTGTAAGACATATGACTGTAATGCACAGGATTTTTAAACTTGGATTGGTATGAGACCTAAAATCCAGAAAACTCATCCTTTGCTCTCCAGAGTGGATAAATATTAGAAGTATTCTTTCTTGTTTCCATTACTCTAGAAGCCTTATTTTACTCATCTTTTGCCTTTTTTTTTGTCCTGTTTCCTTCATGCCAGTTTGAAAGGAAATCAAGCAGCTGAGGTAGTTCCTTTATTACTGAAAAGCTCCTCAATAATTCTGAGCTTATAATCCACTGTACAATCAGCAGTTAGACTTTGGTAACCGCACGTCACAGTATGATTACCAAGAAATAACTGAAGAGTGATTATGCAAATCCTGGAGTTCTAATTGGCTAATAATGACTTTAAGACAGACTACAATGATTCATATATTGTGTGTTTTTGAGGGGAAAAATCCAAAGTAATTATGTAAATCAGTTGCTTGTAACAACTAGTCAGAGGCAAAGCTTTGTTTGGTTTGGGAGAGCGCTCAGTAATGCATCCAAACTACGGAGCACCCCTGCATTTTGATGTGCAGAGGCACTTCCTCTTCAAATGTGCTGTGTTGTGTATAGTGACTGATTTCGTTCCTTCTAGCCAAGTATTATTTCTTGCACTATCCTATGAAAAGTTAAAACAACCCTCAAAGCTCACATATATGTTTAAGGTGATTGTTTAGCCCAGGAGACAAATAGGAAAAGAAAAATCCCATTTTCTGAAGAAGGATTATAAAGAGGTAATATAGTCCTTCTCTTTTTCCTCTTTAAGATTTTGTCACAGCCAAAATTGTTCACTCCTAAAGATACTCTTCATTAGTAACCTTGGAATAAATGCTTCTCATTACCTTTTCTCCTGCCATGTTGTTAGAGGACCTCTAGGTTTTCTTTGTAAATTCTACATGTTATTCTTATTAATGCTAATTTTAAAAAAATAATTCTCATGCAGGGTGTAGGTTTTTTTAAGATTCATTAAAGGAATTCTGCTCTGTCTTTCTCACACTGAAGACTCCAATAGGACAACAATACAAATTCTGCACAAAATATTAGAAGCTGCTGTTATTTAAATAACTGTCACAAACTATTCTACTTAAAATAAGTGTAGGTTGGGCAGGCTAGTATCACGGGGAATAAAAAATTTTTACATCAGGTTTGTTTCAGGAAACATGCTTGTAGGAGGGAGCTGGAGAGAGGTTAGTAGTGTTCAGAGTAAAGACAGAGTAGTGTTTCAGCCCTTGTTGTACAAGCCAGCCAAGGCTCTGGTCGAAGGCACTGGTGGCATCTTTGTGTGATTCACTGCCGTGATATCCATCGTATGTATTTCATGGGAAACCTACTTTTAATGTAGGTGTATTCTTTGTACTAGGCCTTGAGAGGAGTTTGTTTCTACTGACTTCAGTGGTCCACTCTGGGTTTGACTCAGGGTAGCAGGTCAGCTCCATAGACCTATCAGTCCTCTGGCTCTCCAGAACTAGGGGAAGTTCAGACCTGTAACAAGATGCATAAGACGAGTGCGAGAAGACAAAGTCATCATGTGTTCAGCATGTCTTCTATGCAGAAACTGACTTTCTCCTAGGTCACGTTCTGAGCCTCTCTGTAGAACGGGAATGACTTTACAACTTCTATCCATGGCTTCCAACTAAGAGTTTCCATTTGCTAGAATACATCAGACGACAGATGTGAATCCTTAGAGTAGGAGATTAGCTTATACATAGGATTTTTTAATGTTTTAATGTTGCTGATACATTATGATAGAAGGATATGAGACAGAAAGGAGGAAGGGCGAAGGGGAAGCGGAGGGCATGGGGAGCAAAGTGGTCTTTAAATGCCTGAAAAAATGTTAAGAGAGAAGACAAGGAATAAAAAAAAGAGATAGCTGAGGAGAGGTGGCAGCTCGGACACTGTTGCAAAGCCTCTCCAGATCAGTGACACTTGGTGAAGAAGGTTTCATGGATTTAGTGCGCTTCTGATCTGACACACAGTGAACAGTTGAGCAATGACCTTAAGTTGGAGCATTTGTCAGCACAACATGTAAACATGGCGATGCCAAAATGCTTTGCAGGTAGATCTCTGCTTTGCTGAATTGATGGTGTAGGTGGGATTATTGGGTGTTAAAATGAACTATATTTCAGCCTAAAAATTCCCTCACTTTTGGGGGGTTTAAAAAAATAAAAATATCCAGCTAACCCCCTGTGATGGTTGTAAGAGGCATTAAAAATTTATGTACATTTTGGGCTTTTCCATACAAAAGTAATTCAGCAGATGGAAATTAAATGTCCATGAAATTTTAAAGAACTGTTGTTTTTTTTAATTGAATGACCCATGTGTCTTTTCACAGTTTAGTGATAATGGAGTAGGGATCTAAGAGCTCGTTGTGCAGACAGCATGTAATCATCTTGTATGCCTGTCGGATCATGAGGGGGGCAGGACGGGCTGTGCGTGTCCCATCGTCTTCCTCTAAGGACACCTGTCCCCATAAAGTCCACAGGTTCTATGAGATCACAGCCCTGTTCTTTGTGCCGTCTCTTCAGAAAGAACTACACCCGTTTTTCTGCCTGCTGGAGGTGTTTTATTTCTTCTTGCACTAGAGCCACTGCTCTTAAAGAAGGGAACGTACTTCCCTGTGACACTTTGGGCACTGCTTTCTTCTGACTTGCCACTTTGTGAATAAAGGTGGAGGTGGATGTTCCAGTTGGGAATGGCAGGGCACTCTGCTCCCCTGGTGTTTGCTTTCCAAAGCTGTGAGCAGGTGTACCAAATTTCAGGCTATATTGATGTGCCCGGATTCTGTACTTCCCTTGCATACATGAAAATATCAAAACATAGAAGCCATCAGTTTTCTGGATATTTTAAAACAAGAGGAGTATGAAAAGTCAGGACCCAAAGCAATGCAAGTGGGGCTGTTAACATATTTCTATACCATCTCACTGTGGAAGGAAATCACGGTCTTTTGATTGATCCAGCCATGCCCAAGCAACTGTCTGCTGATTTAAAATCACTGCTGTGTGTGGCTCAGTCACTCAAAAATAGTGCCCTAAAAATGATAAAGCTTAAAAATATAATGTGCATCTTAAAAGCTGAGAAATCGAAGAACTTCTAAATAAAATTTTAAATAAAATTGTTGGTATTTACTTTATTGTACGTTGACCAGATTTTTTAGGTCTGACCCAACAATACACTTGAGATAAAAAATACTAGGTTTTTAAAGCAGCAGTGAGGATATTTGAATAAGGAAAAAGTTTTGGTGGCATTGGCAAGTAATTTCAAACATAAGCAAAACAAAAAGATGGAGATGGAGATGAGAGAGGTAGAAGAGCTGACTATTTCATTGCAGTAAAAAGGATTATGAGAAGATGACAGGGCTTAGGTGGAAATTCTCTGCAAAAGTATTTTTGTACCGGCATATTCCCCAAATCTGCCTGATCCCCTTCCCATGCCCTGCTTCCCAAAGCTCACCCCCATGCAGGCTGTGCTGCTCTGCAGCCGTTTATTGTGTTTAACAGCGGTTATGCTTTATGTCTCTGGCTTGGAAAAGTCTTTGGATGAAAGTCACAATTTCAATTACTGTTTTTTCCACCTGCCACTTAAAATACAAATAAAAAAAAAAAGTATATGGGTGAGCTACGCAAAATTTTTCAGCAAACATTTGAAATCAGAGCAAAACCTGATTGTTCCTTCTTATTAGCCACGTCTTGTTTGATGTAGCATGTTTTTCTAACCCGGTATCACTTCCATCTGAAGCCGCACCACAGAGAACACAAAGGTTTCAGTATTGAAGTTGAAGGAGCACTGAAGGGCATCTTACAAATGCTACTTTGTCACCTAGCAGGAGTTCTTGGAAATTTTTCAATGTTTTTCTTTTCTTTTGTGAACGGACATAAAGTGCCTCTTTCAAACCCAGCTAGGGTTTCATTCCTGCTTCTGTGATTCTCTGAGGTGCATTAGTTGAGGCTGGCAAACTTTCAGACTCCGGGGAATACAAAGCAAGATAATCAGTGCAAACTCAGTCCTTGCGGCAACTCTGTTTGGGTGGCTGAGTTTCCCGACAGGGACCGGAGTGGGGGGAGGAGAACAGTCACTCTAAAGATGTACAGAAGCGACAAAATTAAAGCAAGAAGAAATCCTTCGGTTTTTAAATTCGGGATAAAGACAGAAAAGGATCCAGAGACTGGTAGGAGCTGAGAAAGACACTTATGCAGGTTTGCTTCCCAGATTTTTGCTTCACTCTAAACTTTTATTTATGTGCCTTTTCCTGTGCCACTTTTACCAATGTTTCTCGACAACACATTAACTTCCCTCCCGGTACAATAATCGACTCCAATCTGCTATTATCACGGAAATAGAAGAGGTAAAGTGCCTGTAATAGGATCCAAATCAAATCACTTTCACTTCAGCCGGCTTTTGCTGTGAAGCCGAAGATTCCCCAGGGAGATTCAATACAGAGAAACACCTGCAGACACAGGCTGAGGCCCGGAGATTATATAGAACACGACAGGCTGAGCTTTGCACTAGCATTTCCTTAGTTACAAGATGGTCACATTGGCAGTAATAACCAGAGGCAGGACCTGATAAAGTTGTGACTCATTGGCAAAGCCAGGATCTGACTTTCAGCTGATTTGACCCATCCTGAAGCAACACATCAGTTGACAATTTGCTGCAGAAACAGCTATAGTTAATATTTTTTTTTTTCCTCCCCTCGAAGCACTTGCCTTAGTCTTGAATGGTTTTGCATGATTCCCTGGTTGTGTTTAAGCGCAGTCCAGCCTGAAGAGAAAAAAATATATCATTCTCCCCCAGCGGCTAGGAAAGGCCAGACTGAATTGAATTTAATAAGTTTCAGGTTAGGGGAAAATAAACCTAGAATCTTTCCTGTGGCATAGGAGACCAACTTCAACAAGGGCTGAAGTTAGGATCAAAATACATGGTTGCAACGAGCTCTTGGTGTAGGCTAGAGTTCTGATGCCTTGTCACCTGTAAATATTAGTTTATTAATTCAAATGCTTTTCCCCCCACACATATGTTTTTATGTAAGCACGCTTTAGAAATGCTGAGAGACTCTATGCCAGTTACATGTTAGTATTTAATTTTGTATTTATCTCAGGAAAACAATAATATTGTCTTAGCAGGAGAAAGCAAATGTAAGTCCTGTCCATATTTGTTGCCTAAGATTTGACAGGCTTGGCCTTGGCGGGGAAATAACAATCGCAGTAAAAGCAGTAAGAAAAACAAAGAAAAGCAGTGATTCCTGAATTTTGAAAACTTGTGGGGAAATTTTCATGGCTGAGTTCAGTGAGGAGTTCAGCTCCCATTTTCACTTTGAAATACCTCCTTGTAAGCATCCCAATACCTATGCCACTGCTGTCAATTATTATTCAGTACCTGACAGTATATGAAGTTCCTCACATAACAGGTGTGTGGCTTTGGTGAGTACATGCTGCCCCAATGTACACACCGAACACAGCAACTGATACTAGTAACCTTAGCTCCCACCCCAATGTAATTATTAGTACATGGATAAGAATTTTTTTAAAATTAAAGAGATTAGAATAAAATTCAAAAGCAACAAAGGAAAAACGTGCAAAACTTGAGGAGCTCTGCGGGGGGAGTGCATTCAGGGAAGCTGAAATAAGAGCAGATGTCAGCATTTTCTGCAAGTGGCTGGTTGTGAAGTGTCGCGTGGTCTTCTGTCATGTCCTCATCTCTGCAGTGTCTGAGCATCTTAGTGGATTAGGTAAAGAGCGTGAGAGACATCATGCTGAGTTTGCTCTTCAGCTTCTTTTTCTTCATGAACAGAATTTTTTTACTACATGTACTTTTGGTAAGGTTTAGTTAAAGTATTTGCTATAAGGCCAGTATCTTTCATGGAGTGGCAGATGAAAATAACAGACTGTCTTGCTCCTCTCCTGCAAGCTTTACTCACAAGCTTTTATTGTAAAAAACCCCCCTTTTTTTCTTAATTTATTTTGTTTTGGAAAAATCTTCTGATAGAAAGGAGACAGGTTTGGTGGTGTGTTTTGACTCCACATTACAGTACATTACAGTCACGTTAATGTAATGTATAAAAAACCATATGTTGAACACTAACATGGGATCACAACTCCTGCTGTGAGAGGTACGGAAGTCACGTTATCTTGTCAACTCAAATGCACATTCTTAATTGCTAAATATGAGCCAGAATCCCAAGTCCAAACATTTGTTCACTGAAAACTAAACCCTAATTTTACAGTTCAATTGCAGCTGCAACTCTAAGGGAGTTTGGAAAGCTCTAATGGAAAGGAGAAAAGTATTGAAATTATGAGGCATCAGAATTTGAGAGGACAGTTTGCAAGTCCAAAACTGAAAATATGGTGCTCAAGTACAATGAGAATATGGCAAAGAGCAGATCTGGGACTGCATAGGGCATTTCAAAGCAAAATTAAGACAAGACTGAGGAGTACCTAAGTGTATGTTTGAGGATGAAGTATTAAATACCAGAAGATTTTTCTCCTAAATAATTGGTTTTTTTAGTTCTCTATGCAAACCAAAGCTTATATGCAGAAAAGCAGAGGCAAGGAGAAGTGGGGGAGGATGGAAGGAATTAGGTCACTCTGTCAAAACATCTTTAGCTTTGCCTGATGAAGAAAAACTTATAAGTATTAAAAAAAAAATCATATTTTTTTATAAAACTGTATGTATTGTATTGTCTGAAATTAAACATTTCCTTTAATTTTTAGGGCTTCTTTATATCTTAAAAAGAAAAAAATAATTCAGGTAAAATGTAAATGAAATCTCACTGTGAAATTAGAAATTCATGTGACAGGCCCCTGTTCCCTATCTTGCTTTTAGAATGAAAGCATCTGACTAATTCAATGGGATTTTGTGATTTTTTTCGTCAATCTAAATATGCTTTCTCTAGCCTAAAAAAAATATTATTCTATCCAACTTCATCAGCTTCTTATAGTCACTTTTTTGAGAGAGGACCTTTGGCTTGCAACTATGTTGTATTGGGTACAGTCTAATATTTCGTACATCTGAAGGTAGTAAGCATGGACCAAGTCAAGCAGGCATATGCTCCTGGAATTGCTACGGGTAGTATTCTCTGTCTGTGGGAGCGCTTGCAGGATGCTTTGCTACAGCACTGTGTTAAAATACATCTTCCCCCATAGTCTCGCTCTGCTGACCAAGAAAAAGCAATAGTACTGGCTGGAAAAACGACGAGAGATATTTTTAGTACTTACTGTATGTTTTTTAAAAAGCAGCAGGAGCAACGATGGCATTACTTTTGGTCTTTTTTTTAGGGGTTTAGAGGCTAAAGCCTATAGGATTTGAAACTGTGATCTCTGACATTGCCTTCAAGAAATGCAGAGGCCTCTTTCTCCCGTGTTTCCAGGTGTAGATGTGTCTCAGGTGTTAGTTCATCAGCTTCATTTATAGGAAGCTTTAGGGTTGAGTGTGAGGAGAATGAAAATGCTTCTTGCAGCTTGACAAAAAGTTACTCTGCCTTTTTCTTGGACCTTTCATTCAATATAGCACTGAGCAATTTGCTTAAATGCAGGATAAGATGATTTTTCTACACATCTATGTCCAGACAGTGGAGTCCAAAAAATTCTAATTCACCTCATAAGGTAATAAGAAAACTAAATTTCCTTACACTGTACCTTTCATCCTAAATGGTATTTTTAAATTTCTTGTTGAAACTTCTTTTTGGACAAACAGCCGACTAGTCTCACATTGCATTACCCAACACAGCATTTATATTATTAGAAAATTAAACCAGTGACTGAGAGATTTTGACTAATTAGGTTTCTTGGATAATAAGAGCTTTTTAATAAGGTACATATCACTTACAATATTGCTAATGAAATGTGAAAGCGATTCAGTACTCTGTAAGATAATGGCTAACTTGTTTTAATTGTTAACATTTTTTCTTGCCTGCAATGACACAGTCATTATTTCGCAGTCACCGCTTATCGTGAAATCCAAGAGGATTAATGGTTTCACTTATACTGGCGAAAATGTTTAAGCTGTCCCGATTATCAGTGCAGTTGGAAAGAATAATGGTTATTTGTCATTGCGTTTAGCCGTAGAATGAATTGTCCTCCAGCCAAGAGAATCATTAACCCTTTGAGTGACAGTAATAGAGTTTTACAATTAAAAACTAAGAAGCAAAGATTTATAGCTGGATATTTTTTTTTTCCTGTAGGTAGTTTATTAGCTTATAAGTCCCACTAAAACTAAATATATGTCTCCTGCAAAATAAACCACACAATATATCTTATTCTCCTGTATAACACTTCTGCTAGTTGGAATTAGATTGCACTGAAACATTCTTCTGGTGAACAAACAGATCTCCCAACTAGAGAAAAAAAAATAGTAAAAATATTGAACATAAATTCTGGAGAAAAAAAAAAAGGAAGATTCACATTGCTTTTTTGCTACTAGATTGCTATATATCTTTAAGTACTGAATTTAAAGAAGAATTTTGTCTGTAAACCCCTATAATTCAAAACCATTTACTGCATATAAACAACTTAGAAAACCAACATTGCTTCGCAAAGTAATTAATATTGTTAATTTGGTTCATCTGGGAAGAGTTTAAAATTGCATTGTTAGTGAATGAGAATTCTTAAAATTCTGTACATGACACTGCACTAGCTGCTGAAACTATAAAAGGCATCATAAAACAAACAATTGAGTGTTTAAAGTTTTGGGTATAAAAGGATAATATAAAAAAAATGAGAGAAATAAAACCATTACTTGGGAAGTCATTTTAAATCAGGAGAAAATATGTCCTCAGTGTGGCAGTGATGGTGGCGTGGTTTGTAACTCTGTTGTTCCTTCTTTGGGAGTTTATATTGGCTTGGTGTCACGTCGCATGGGCCGTTGGGTGCAGCCTTTGGTTAGACCTTGCAGCAGCGTTTGGGAGTTGCTTCTGTTCCAGAGCAATGCTGATTTCCAGCAGCACAGAGCCTAGCTCATGGCATGGATCTGAAGCCAAGGAATGAAATGTGTTTGTGAAATATTCCTCTTTGCACCAATGCTGGAAGGAGCAAAAGCCCTCTTGATCTTCGTGATTTAGTGGTAATGGAAGATGGTCAGCATTTAACTGGAAGTGTTCAGCTCCTTGCAAGATTAGGTCTTATTATTGTTTTTCCACCTAAGAAATACATTAAAGCGAGACTCACGCAATAAAAATAAATTAAAAAACGCATGGAGCACTTATGTTCCTCAGGCACAGCTGTCAAAGTGGTTGAGAAGGCAACCATTGGGAAAAATAAAATTTAACTTGTAAAGGATGCAGGTTTGCTGCTTTATCATGCTGCTGAGAAAGATCAACTATAAACCGTCCCATCTTAGCCCGGTACTAATGTGTAAGCCAGGGCCTGATGCTCAGCCAGTGGAAGGTGCTGGGAGTCTCTGCTGGCTGGCAGGGATTTTAGTTGGGCTCACGGCTGCCGACAGTGCAGCAGCCTCACCAGAGCCACTGCCTGGGTGGGATGCACACGTGTCACTTGTTTTTCTGGGAAGGAATCCTCCCAAAGATTCTTATGGAGTCCTTTCCACAGTCTCTTTCTAAGAAGGAAAGGGCAGCTATTCCCTTCAGCTGTAATAATAAATATAAATGGGCTTGAGCATTAAAAGAAAAGTTGCTCACCACTGGAGAGGTCACGTTAATGAAGGCAGTAGTGAGCATCTGGGGAAGCGCACCTCCACACAGGTAGCTGAGGCATAAGTAGAAATTATATTATCCTGCAATTATTTTTTTAAAAAAATGTTTTTTCAGGTGCTTCTTGGGCCCATATCATGAAGATTAGTGCATATGAGCTTGGAGCATAATCATTATCATTATGTGTGATCTATCGACAAAAAACAGGGCTTCTATGAGATGGTAAACAACAGTTTCTGCAGAAGCCCCCTGAGGTATGTTGGAACTGCACACCCCAGCAGTTTTAGATGGGAGAGGTCAGAAGAAACAGCTGCCACCATACAAAAAGACATAGCAAATACATGCACAAAAAAAAAAAAAAAAAAAAGGAAAAAAGAAAAAAAAACAACCCTGACAAAAAACCCCACTGTCCACCCCAGAAAACATATGCACACAAACCCACGCGTATATGAATTCCCACTGCTCCATAAATGTATTACAACATTTATAGATGCAGGAATGTAGAGGTATAGATGTGGATGGTGGAATTTAGCTCTAGTTTGGAATTTATGATTGACACTTTTGAGAAACCACTATTAACCATCCCTATGGCTTTAATGAAAATTGGCAATGAGATTGCAGGCTTTGTTCCCTTTGGTTTTCTTTTGCAGCAGTGCCTGTGCTTATGGTATATGTAAGTCCCTCCCCCACCCCAAAAATGTTGATAATGGCGGCTATTTTAGGGAAGACAATTACTGATGAAAAGGATTGAATGGGTTTTCCCTCCTCACTGGATAGGGGTTCAAATGCTTTTCAAAAAGCATGAAGCAAAAATGCTGCTGCACCTCTTTGGCTTGTCGGCTGCATTTGTTGTACTTTGGCTCCAGTTGAAATGTAGTGTTCACAGGGGCTTGGAATGTCAACTCCATTCCTGCCTTTTGCATTTTAATTACGAATAAAGTAGCCTACAAAAAAAAAATATAGTGTACAACTTGTGAATGGACCATTTATTAAATGTTAGCAGGAGTTCAGAGGCTTAAGATGTAAAAGGTTGGCAGGAGCTAACATCCAGCAGTGAAACTGTTGGAGAAAAAAAATTCAGGTCTCCAAAATTGGGAAGGAAGCTTAATTAATTTCAGAAGAGTCTCCCCATTGGATCTGCTGGGAATACAGTTAAAAAGAGACAGACTTATTTAATTGTAATATTTTGTTCCTAGTACAGGGAAGCTGGTGTCTCTAATCCTTCTGTCCATGTGAAGAAACACTTGATATGAAAAACTTCTGGGTTCACTGAGGTTAATGGTAAAACTCGTACCCAAGTCCTTGGGCCTGGTTCTTAAACAGGGCTGATTATTTCTGTAATCATTAAGGCACACTGTTCAAGTGTTCTCCTGTCCCCACATACACGTTCTTGTGTTGTAGGCATGCTTTGGGAGGGGAAGGTTCTCCTGGCTGGGACTTCCTTGTGGTTTTTAGCAATTCCTATCAGATATTAAGAGTCTCATGGGTTTTTTTTTTATTTTTAATTTTTAGTCTAAGTACTGTTTAAACATTGGGACACAAAGGAGGCAGAAAAACCTTGAAAGAGAAACTGGCTGGAGTAAGTAATCTGCTCTGAGCTGAGCAAAACACAGGAGGAAAACAAAGTGTTGCAAGAGTGAAGCATTGCTTAGATTTAATTTTGTTATATGGAAATATTTTGAGCCACAACTAGAAAGACCTTTTCTGTGTTGTAGCAAAATATGCTGTTGAATATAGAAATAATTTGTGCTGTTTTCAAAAGATTTTTTTTCCTTTTATTTAACTACTGTGTGGTAGGAAAGTAGCTCTAAATCAGAGGTTATAGATATCTCGAAGGGATGGTGGTACTATTTTGCCTCCTATAATCACCCTTTGTTAAAAGAAAGAAGGGTTAGATCATCCAAAACCCCCCAAAATATCACAAACCAGAGAGTGAAACATCTGACAGTGGGGCAGCAGCAAGTAGTGCCTAATTCTGTGGGTTTGGGAGGTTTGGGTTTTGTTGTTGTGTTTTGTTGTTTTTTTTTTTTTTTTTCCTTTTTTTTGGTTGGCTTCTTTATTTCTTTAAAATTTTAACCTCTCTTACTGTGCCAGCTGGAAACTAATATTCTGATTTTATTCCCAGTATTTAATAGCCTTGATTTCATAGTTTCTCCCCCCTCCCTTCCAAAAGGCTAAAATTTTAATTGACACATTCCTGGAAATGTATTAGGTCAATTTAGAGTAAAGTATGTCATTTACGCAGTGTGTGGAGTCTTAGTTTTCGTGTAAAATACTGTTCTTAATTGATTATCATGTACATGAATTTTCTGCATCATTTACACTTACAAATGTGCATTGCACAAAAAGCTAATAAATCTCAGAGGTTTGAATATTAACAACATTTTCTCCCCCTTGTGTTATTAGCAGAGAAATCAGCACTAGAGACTGGCAAACTGTTGCTCACATGAGTACCCTTTCCAAACATGAGGAGTCCTTTGTCACAGAAATGGTTCAATTGGAGAAAATGACTATATATGACCAATGTCAATAGCATAACTCGCGAGCAGGAGAGCTGCTCGTGTGCGTGCAGGCTTGGAGGTCCAGGTCAGTGTTCTGCTCTTTAGTCTGCTTCTGAGGAGAGAGAAAAATCCCTGTGTGTGCAGTGGGATGGAGGCATTGCCTAAGCCCTCACATTCTTCCCACTATGGCCTAAGACCACGATGCACAAACAGAAGAGCAGGACATTGTCCAAAAGGCACAGTGTTGCCCAAAAATGTTGTCACTACATGCTCTTGCTGGCTTAGCCACGCTGAAGTGAAGGGTAGTTTTGTTCTCATTCCTGAATCGGCTCAAGTCTGTATCGCTGGGTGATTTGAGGCGCGAGGGTGCTCATTGCTGTGGAGTTGTACCATCACCGCTGCTCAGGTTTTAGCCCGAGCAGAAGGCTTTGGGGCTTTACAAGACCCTTGCTGGTCTGTTTGCCTTTCGGTCAGTAAAGCCACGAGCTACAGAAGCTATGCAGAGCTATTGAACCCTACGCATCTGTTTTCTATTATCTGCCTTTGTGAATGTCTGTCTTGGGAAAGCAGGGTTTTCCCTTGTCTTCTTGCTGTATTATGCACATCTTCTCCAAACATCCCTACATCCTCAAAATTATGTTTTTTTTTTTCAAAATAAAAGAGGGGAAAGTGTTTCATATGACTAAAGTTTGCCAAAAAAATACAAACAGGGGAACTCCCCCCCAAAATAAGTGTGTGTGTGTATATATATATATATATAAAACGCATGTATCTGTGCGTGTATATATATATATGTAATAAAAAGTGAAATACAACATCTATTTCCATTAAGTTTTGTTTAAATAGAGGTGTGTATGCATATGCAAGTATTTCTCTACTACTCTACTACATTAAGTAGATATAAATATACACATATAGATATGTGTGTATATATATTTTGAATAATTTATTTTGGCTAAGTTTGGTAGAATTTTTTTTGTTTGAGGTCAACCCTAAACAACTTCTAGTCTTGCACTTGTTTTAGTATATAATATTATTTATATAATTTAGAGAGATCCCTGAAAATCAATTATCCATACCAGAGTTCTGCTCAATTGACGTTGCTAGTGTGGAATGATGGATACAACTTCAAAGAGCTGGCTGCTCAGAGAAGGGCTAGTTAGTAGCATCTTCAGGGTTGCACCCTGGTGATATAACATGACATTTCAGCTTGTCTGTTATCCCTTGAAAATCCTGCATTATATGGTGGAATGAAACAACTTTGTACTCTCATGACAGCGTGGAATAGCTCCTATTATTTCCCTCTTCTTGTCAGAATTCCACATTAGTCTCCAACCTCTCCTTTGTTACAAGAAGTTCTCCAAATTTAAAAACTGTAAACAAAAAGAGGAAGGGGTGGGAGCAAAGGACCTCTGCAGAAGGAATGGAAAGAAGAAAATATTGGAGGTGCAGGGAACTGACAGATTGTGTGATGTAGAGGTGATCCTGTGTGGACTCTGTTATGGTCTTGCTGGGAATACCAGGAATATCTTTTAAGACCAAGTCCTTGTTGGTCATATTCCAGCCTTGAGTAGCTCCTCAGCATGCTGTGATCTGCATTTCAGGCAGTATTTGATCAGTGTAGGTGTCCGAAAGTGCTGGGCTTTGCCTTACTACTTAATGTTGCTATACTCAGTGATTGTGTTGCATACAAATCTGCTGTGTTTTGCTCCATGCATTTTATCAGGGGGAATACTGACTTCTTTTGCATATACCTGCTTTTTTTGCTCAACTGTCTCTTCCCCCCCCCACATTTTTTTTTTTTTAATTAGGCAGTGTAGGGGTGTAATTTACTTTAATTTTTTTTTCCACTGGACTGAAGTGATGAAAAATAATTATACTTAAAACCATGTAAAATGAAGGGAGACAAACCTTATCTCACAGTTTTTCACTTAAAGGCACACACAGAAATGGGGACGTTGCTTTGCCTGTGTGTTTGACCATCAGTCAGAAAACTCTAAGTAACCCTAATGGAAACCGAGGATTAGACATGTTTATTGAGGGAGTAGAATTATGCCCTTTAGAAAGGATGCTTGGTTAGGATCACTGTGGTATGAATCACTGGGACTGTGGCCAAAGGTGGGAAAGAACACGGCTGACATTCGCAACCCTCCCAGCTATCAGTAAGTACAGCCAAAATAATTACCCCAAGGCATCTGGATAACCCAGCCTAATTAGCAGTGCCTGAAAACGAGTGGGTTGCATGTTTATACCTGAAGAAATCAAATTACCCTCATACATTTCACCAGGGGCTCTTCCAATTCATTGCTCTGTTGATGAAAGAGGTAGCTATTTACCATAAAGTCACAACCCTGCAGCCTGTGGCTATTCGCCACGTTGAAGAGTGTTACTGCCCTGCAGGGAAATTATTCCTTTTACTGGAGTTGAAGGCAATATTCTTTGCACTGATGAGCTCTAATACTTTTATGGTAGGTAGCATGGACTGTAGAATATACACAAACATAGTAATATGCACTTAATTAGATTACTTGTTAATATCGTTCATTCATTTAATTTGGTCAAAACTGCTGTAGCCAAATGTTCACCCTGAGCTGCAAATCTCAATTCCCAGATCTAAGACCAAGATTTAAGGAGAGTTTTAACATCCTTACAGGTAATAATATCCATAATTAAAATGTTTGATGCTAACCTGCTTTGAAGGGAATGTTAAACCTCACAGTAAAAAGTAAAATAAAATCTTTGAGGTGGTAAGGTTACCCCACACCATTGTAACCTTTTGAAATTTCTCAGACTAACTATTTGAAGAGATCATACACTATCTCTAGCAACTATGGACCAGATCAAGTCTGGCAAATTCTTGGTTCATTACTACAGCACAACTTCCCTCTGTTATGATTAAATGTGAAAACTTTCAGCAGCACTTCTGCAGAATCCAAATATCAGTGTTTGAAAGTTAGCATTTAAAAACAATGACAAAAAAAGACCCACGTCTATACTGCACATAAAACATAGGAAAAGAATGTCTAGGCAGAACATTAATACATGTAAGAATGGCTTTATTTATTCCATAATGATTATTATAAGTACTGTCATGCACTTGTGTGGATAAGAAATCGAACGATTGCAACAGCCAGAGTGCCGAGAGTGGATTTTGATTTGAATTGAAGGAAGACACAGCGATACACAAATCTACTTTTCTGAGTATTATATAGTTTCCCCAGAACAAACATGGCAGGAACTCAATCCTGAGAGAGACATCCACGGCAAGCTGGTTGCACAGAAAGGTTCTTCTTTGCGCAGGCTGCACCAGTGTTTAAAACCAGAAATTTTCAGGGTCAGAGAAAGGTCTGAAAGGAAGAGCCACAAAACCTCATCATCCCATGTTTTGAATTGACTTTAAATGCAGATTTGTTCTGCATACTTTTTATGAGCGAGTGAACTAAAGCGGAGGTAGGGCTTGTAAAATGGTGCCTGGGTATATTAAGCAAGCTCTTCACCTCCAGAAGGCAAGGTTCAGATTGGAGTTTAGTGGCCTCAGGCTAGTCACTAGTGGGCAGTTGCCCACATTGCTAAGCATAACACAATTTAGCAGAAATCAGAACAATTGACAGTTTCTTCTCAAGAGATGCTGTAGACTCATTACTGGAATTGAAGGGGTGTTGGAGGTCAGAGCTGAAGTGCATTGGCAGATCTGTGTTGGAGGAAGTTTGCGGAGCTCTGTGTGGTAGGCCAGATGGTGCTATTAGTGTCTAACTTTCATGAGTACTAAAATTCACCAAATATCCCTCTTGCCCCAAAAACAAACAAACATGCGCACTCACAGATGCGCACAAGTAGTCCCACACAGTTTAGAGCAGTCAGTGTCCCTGGCATCCTTACCAACTTTCCTACTCATTTAACACCACCACAGATTAGAGGACACCGTAATGCAACACTCTGGGCTATTTGCTGAATGTAGCTCATAATGATTGACACCCCTGCCTGCATCCCAACTTTGAACTACATGTTGTGTGTTATTATTTTTTGTTATTGTCCTTTAAAATGCTTTGAGATATAACATATGGCAAGTGCCAATGCACCATGGTGCAATGTAATTTAGTCAAATATTAGAAGCGTAGACAGTGCAAATGGAAAGCAGGCAAAATATCTGATCCAAGTGCCTACTGGTGTAATTGACTCAGTCGAGCCAGCCTGTGTCATTAGTCCTATAAAGAGTTGCATTTACAACAATAAAACTGAAAAGCATGGAAATTAAAAGCTGTTAGAATTTCCTCTTGTGTGTATTTATCTGCACGAATGCTGTATACTCCCTGCACAATTTTGTAATCTGTTTGGTAAAGTGGCATTACAGTAACCTGTGTCAGCCCTGTACTGTATATCAAACAATATCACACTCCAAAGGAGGATTAATCGAAGTAATGGATACACTGGTTTAGTACACCATGTCTGCTGTCAATTACACACGTGCTAAGCTCACAAATTTAAGCTGCTGAACAGAATAAAATCAAGGGTCTCTTTTGCTTCCTATCCTTGAGTACTAAAAAAACCCTCCAAAAACCCAACCACCCCGACCTGTAAATTTTGTAAAGGATTTCTGGGCAGGTGAAATGGCTCCAGAGCCCGGCGATGACATAGCGGCTGTTCGTGTTTGGCTGTGTCGGTGCCGAGTGCCAAAGGCAGTTGATGGACAAGTGTACCCCAACAATGTTTCACTTATTAAAGAAGCCTTGTCAAACAAGCTGAAAGCCCTGCATATAAGTGACCTTTCTGTTCACCTCCCATTACAATGAAGATTTGAGCATTCCTTGCGAGCCTTCCAGTGTCGACATTAAAGAATCAGAGTGTCTTTCCATCTCTGCTGATGTGCCACTAGACCACTTAACAGAAAATTGAGAGAGTATATTACGGGGTGAAAGAGCAGAGTTCGGAGGTCACTATCATTCTCATTAAGAGATGTTTCTATGCAGTGCCCATAGGTGGATAAATCAATACTTTCTGTCTGAAAATGATCACGCTTGGTAAAGAGTGCTTTAATTGGGCTGTTACTGTTTATGGAGAGTGAGTATTTATGGGGTTTCATGACAATAAACAGCAGAGCGGATGATGGCTTCCATGTTCCTTTGTGGGATGTGATATGACAAGTGGGATGACAGAAGATTTTGACATTTCAGACCTCCCTTGAGTGAGGGGAGTGCAAACTCTTAGCAATTGGCCAGGAACTCCCAAAGTCCCAAACTGGGATCCGTTGTTTGATGTGTGCATTGTTTGAATAGAGGCCTTTATTTCAGGTATCTTTCTAAAAGTTAGGCATTAAAGAAACTAAACATTAATGGTCTGATAGTTTAAGACAACCTCCCCCCCCCCCCCCCCCCCCCCCGCTTTCTTTCTCCGCCACTTCGTAGTGACACAGGGCGGGTCTGTTCAATGTGCTGCCTTTTTACTGTCAGAATGGAGACAGAGAGAGGCAAAGGTTACGGGGAAAAGAGGAGACTAGGATCTCCAGTTCTCACAACAAAACAAGCCAACAAAAGGAAAATAACTGAAACCCACAAGCTTTCCTGGCTGTGGAGGACAGGAACACTAAATGCAAACAGAATCGGTCTCTGAACAAAATTCCTGAAATCCCGCACAGCGTTTAACGTTGCTGTATCATTACCTGGGGCAGCCCAAAGGAACGTGCCCACCCGAGCACTCGTGGGGCTGGGGGCACGAGGCAGACCGGGATGTTCAGCTAACCCCATTCCTTCAGACAGAAAAGTGTTAAACTAATCTTCAATAAATCTAACTGATGCAGATGTAGCGTACACATCCTGACAAGTTATTTACTTTGAACATGCTTTAGTTGAGATTCCTGGGGTTTATGGTCTCACTGCATTGTGTCTCTGCTTTCCCATTTTGAAATGTGTATATTTTGCAACTTTTTCTAAGGAAGTCCAGGCATTCAAGGTAAGCTGTATGTGGAGAAAACATGAGAAAGTTTCAGAGAATCTAGACATGAATTAACCTAAGACATGGAATAATAATTGTGATGTAATAAAATCAGCATGATGTTTTTAAAAAATCTGCCCATACTTTGGAAAGGATTCTGATGGAAGTGCCTTGTCCCCATTATTGGCTCCAGTCTGGCAGTGCTTGAATGGGAATTCGACCCTGAGGATGTGACCACATGCTAGTCCACGCTGTGACTGTGCCTGGGGTTGGCATAGACAAGTGAACCTTAAACTAGCCTGCTTGATACCTCCAGCAGGGTATCCTCAAGAACTGGTGTCTCAGGCTCAGCCTGCAAACTCTGTCCAAGGAGCATGAAGATCTCCTGTGAGATTGAGATATTATCTGCCCCTAAATGACTGAATTTAAAGACAGGATGCAGGCTGATTCACATGAAGACTTGAACGCTGTCCCATTAATGCTCAGAACGTACCAGGTCACTTGTGGCAGGCCGTTTACAGGGTTGAGGATCTGCAGTTTAAGCTACAGGCAGACTGAAACACCTTGTTTCAGATTATTGTTTGGCTTTTCATTTGGTGTGGTGAACGTTTTGTCAAGGTGATGTTTGGCCTTTTGGATTATAGCTGGCATTACAAACTGCTGTTATAAAATTCCATTTAAACATAGGAAAGTCTTCTTTCCTGTGAGGCTGGGCACACACTGCAACATGTTGCCAGAGAGACTGTGGAGCCTCCATCCTTAGGGAGACTCAAAAGCCAGATGACCCAACCACGAGCAACCTGCTGTGCTTGAGTTGGGCTGGACAACACCAGAGGTGGTGTCCCACAGACTCTGTGATTTTGGCATCCTGTGATTCTGTTACAATGTTTTGCTTTCAAATGGGTAAATGAGCATATGAAAGGAAATTCAGAGACTGACGCTACCTGAAGTACTTCTGTGGTCCTTGCTGTACTGATAGCCCGATGTTTAATTTAATTAGTTTTTCCTTACCAGTCTGTTCTGAGTTACGAGAGTACCATTATATCCATTTCTCTGGTGGGAAACCAAGGCACGGAGATTACCCTTCAGGGCCACAGAAGCATTTAGGTGACCAACTCTTGCTGATTTCAGGAGTTAAGAACTGCTATGTCTTTGTGGGTTTGTGTACTAATGACTTGCTTAAGGTTACGTGGGGCATTTTGCCTAGTGCTCTGTGGGCTGCACCATCTTTTCTCAGGTCACTGATAAGCAGGCTAAACAGAATTCTAACTGCTCGACCTTTTCTCAGCAAAGACTATCTCCAGGTTGTGTCACTACCTTTCTTCCTGCTATTGGCTACAAGCCAGGTGTTTAAAGACACTGTCTGCATCGTTGTCTTTTTTCAACAGTCCAAGACTGCTGCACTTTAGGAGCTGCAGTAAAAGCCGACTAATAAAGACACTCAGCTTCAGATGGTTTTCTTCAGCAAACAGAAATGCTAGATTTTCCACCTGCAAAGACTGACAGTTCTGTGCTTTCAGCAGAAGAGAAATACAGACTTTTGCTTTATAAAAGTCCATTATTAATTCAATTATATTTTCAGGGGTTGTGTATATAGATTTGCAAATTGTGTATAAATGAAAGTGAGGCCTTTTTGAAAACACGTGTTGTTAGAAGAAAAATAACAACAAAAATGCCCAGGCTCTAGTTTTGATGGGAAAATATTACTTCTGGTTATTGTTTTGTCAGTAATCCATAATACCTCCAAGGGAACTGCTACAGTCTGTCGTCTCATGGACAGCTTAAAAAAATGGCATGCTATAGAACTGGTAGGCCCTAAGGGAACTTTTGAATAGCTGATACCCTATTTGTGCAATAGATATTTTCCTTGATAACTGGAAATTAAGCTTGCCTGGAAGAAATGTAAATATCATCTCTAATTTGCACTCTGAATTACCATTAAAAATTATGTGTGCACATAATCATATCAAGCATTTCAGAGCTTAGAAACCATGATAACGCTTGGCACTCTCAGCATCTTCAAAGCGCTTTACAAATATTACCAGTACATCCTTCCACCACCCCATATTGTTATCCCTACTTTACAGATGAGGCAAGGGGGTCAGTGAGGTTCCTTAGTGCCTTGGGATCATGCTGACTATAAGCAACACTACTGGGATAGAAACTCAAGAATCTGTCTATGATTAAGCCACTATAGGTAGACTGCTATTGGTGCCAATTTACTTACAAGTTGGCAAGAAATAATGTATGCAGTGACAGAAGTGCATATGATACCATTACATAGCTATTGTACCTCCTAACGTAGTTAAGATATAGCTGCAGGACAAAGATTCTGTTTACATCAAAAGGATGACTGGAAATAAATAGAGTTTTCCTATATAGGTGCCAGTAAATACCTTGAATTAGAACCAGACGGATGCATGATTTAAATGTAAACAGGCTAAATCAAAGTAAACTCATTCAGATTAGATCTTGTTCCTAACATGTTTAAAATTATTGCTAGTGCAATTGTAGGAGAAAAAAATGTAAAAGCTGCGTACTGTAGAGACTCAGTCTAAATTGACCTTGACCATAGTTAATGCCATGCAAAAGCAGTTCATGCTGCTAAATCTCTTACTGCCTTGTTTTTTTGGTTTTTACTGTGTGAATTCCCAGGTGCTAGGCTGTGTTGTGATAAATATTTGATCACACATTTGCAACCTGGAGGTTTTCTTATGGTAGGCAATGTTCTTGCATTTTGGATCTGATTCTGGCCTACAAAAGCCGGTAAGAAGTTTTATGATCTCATGGTGACAAACCAGATTTGGAAAAGAGTTTTCAGCAGAATTCCCTGTTGTCTGATCTCAGAGTGCAAGTCAGGACTACATGCTTTTGTAAGTCTTCTGTAAAAATTCGTTCTCAAGAGAATGTACTTCCCAGGTGGCTGTGAGATAGGCAAGATGCAAAGTTAGGTTTTTGCATTATGTCCCATTTTCCTGAACTCTTCAGTAGAGCTGTGGGAACAAAGGTTACACCCTTGAAATGGGTCAAAGGAGGCGGGAGCTCTGTTTGTCAATAGGTTCGCTGCCAAGGCAGGAGCTCTCAGCCAGTAGCTGTCCTAGCTGGTCTTCTGCTAAACTGTTTTTAGTGGTTTTAATCGTATGCCTCTTGCTTAAGCACTCACCTTAACCAAGGCACCAGCTGAACCTGTCTTGAAACCAGCAGGAATGATCTCGGGTAACCTCTGTGGTGTGGTGAAGGAGCCCTGTCTGTCTTCATTCATTGGATCCATATGTGGCCAGCTCACAGTGCTCTGCCACCGCAGTGAGCAACAGCGAGGGGCAGGATTCCTTGAGGGTCCTGCCTGCTTCATGTCCTAGGCAGTGTCTAAGGCTGAGCTGGGACTCGGTGGACAAGTCTGGTTTTGCTGTTTTACGGTGATACCCAGCCCTCGATGGAAGTCCAACCTCCCGCTACCCTTCAGCATTGCGTGATTGTTTGGGCTGTTACAGGACTGGGTTCCTAGCAAAGGCTGCACAGATTGTGGTCAAACATATGGTACAGATTCCATACAGATTCTAAATCTTGGGATCATAAACTGATATAAGGGAGGCATAATTCCCTCCCCTTCCTAAATCATAAGATAAAAGGCAGCTTTGGCTTGGTGGACAAGTATGAAAGTTATAGAAAAGACATTCCTGGTGTGGGATGTTTGACATCTTAGCAGATGGAATTAGCAGCCTTAAGAGACTGTTACAACAGCATACCTTTAAAAATGTGATATGTAATAAAGCCATCCTAAAAGATCTTATGTTAGGAGCTTAATGCAAGGGCATAACACTCAACTGTAAACTGTTCAGATGCCAGCCAGTGGGGATTGCTCTTTGATAGATTTTCAGGATTCATCCCAGCATATGTTTCTTCCTGAGTAGATGATAGCCATTAATGTCACTTCCGCAGTTCAAAATATACTGTAATGTACTGTTGGAAATCCCAGACGTCCTCTCCAAATAACTGGACTTCCAAAGATTTGGCAGAAAAGCTACAGCTGCAGAGAAGTGACACTTGTGGTAATTTCCAAACTTCAATGACATTACAAAAAAAATAAAAATAATTTGTTTGCTTTTTGAGCCTTTCGTTGTCCCTAATTTTTGAGACCTGTGTCAGATAAATATTTTTGAAAGACTGTCACAGACATAAAAACATATCTTCAGAAGCTGCAAGTTTTTATGATAAAATTTGCAGCAATTTCCAAGGGGCTAGGATTTTCTTTCTGTTAAATGGAAAAACAATGTTGATTGTTAGGTAAAGCATAGAAACATTCTATTTACAGTAGACAAACAGTACAGTGACTGAATTTGAAAGGAAAAAAAATACCAGCCAACTTTGCATGGATGCGAGCTTGGATTTGGTAGCTGCAATTCACTAATCACAAACTAATTCAGTAGTGCTGGACAAAAGAGGCATTTTTATCACCGTCTCCTCTCAGTTCACAAGCGGCATTGTCTATCCCACCGTTTCATGTCAGAGAAGAAGGAATTTTAGCAAATGTTTGATTTATTAGAAAGTGAATGATTCTTTGCAGCCATGTGGGGCTAGCCCATGTTTCAATAAGACAAATTGCATTGTAGCATTCCACTGGCAGCCAATGATAACTCATGATCCAGACAGAGTCGGTTATACCAGAATGGATGAAAAGCAGGAGCAAAAGGACACATAGCAGAAGAAAAGAAAATGCTTCAAGAGCTGTTATTTAGAAAAAACAAACAAGAACCCTAAATGTTGTTTTAGACACTATTTAAAAATATTTCAATTAAGATTCTGCACAGAGCTGCAAGCAGAGTATGGCAGAATAAAGAGGATCATGTTATCTCTTTCCCAGTAGTAAATTATCATATTTATACTCAAAAACATGCCACTGTCAACTTCAGTCATTTATGTAATTGGAAAAAGGTAAACGATGTAGTAAATGAGACCCTACTGTCATTTTTTTTTTTTTTTAAATAAGTGGCAAACGGTACAGGTTTAAAATGAATTAATGTCAACTGTGAAAAGCAAAGCCCAAGACAAACCAAATCTGACTGTTCCTGACCTTTAGTTAATATTGATAGTTTATCACTAGAGAACTCATTGATTTATTTTTCAGTTCATATCTGATTATCACTTCAAAATAGCACTGAATATTTTAAAATAGCTCAGCCGCCTATGTTTCACTTTCTGCTGTTCCAGATTACATATAAATGTTTCTTTATTTCTGAGTAACGTAATACCGCTTTTTAAATAGGTGACCCGCCAGGAGCAAACCCCAAGGTGATGGGTTGCCTCCTGATTGCAGATATGCGTGTCATGAAGTGCTGTGCTCTGCCCGTCGGCTTTGTTCTCGGGGATCCGCGGAGCAGGAAGGGTATTGAAATATACAGGAATCTTGTTCCCAGGGAGCTGACAGGCAGACCTGAGGGACAGTGCGAAGTGCATACCTGGTATGTCTAATTTTAGGCCTGCCAGCCCTGACAGTGTCCCTAGAAAAAAAAATCTATACTAATTTCTTGGTGACATACAGAGCTGTAAACTGCAGCATTTTTCATTCCGCTACCAAAATGTTCTTGTGCATTTTTTTCCAGTATTATTTAAAGGAACTGTCAAGCCTTCATCGTTTAACAAGTATTTTTAAACTGTGTTTTTCAGTGTAAACCTGCCATGCATTCAAGATATTGTTGCATGCAAAAGCATAAACTACAGTAACATATTAGGAAAGGATTCAACATTAGACATAAAACCAACTTAATTTTATTGCTTAACACTAATATTGTTCCCCATGGGAGAAATGTTACAGTTTGATAGGTTCTGGGGGCCCTGTGTGTGCTGGTGTAAATCAGGAATCCCCTATGAATTTTGATGAGGCTTGGCAATTTTACATCAGCTCAGGATTTTAGACCGCAGGTTCAGCATGTACATGGTGTTGGAATAAAGGTGCAGTCATTTTAAATATAATTGAGTAGGCTCATAAGAGGTTCCACTTAGAAGGTAAATTATGGTAACAAGTCAAGAGTGTACTCTGTGTAGTTTTCATTTCAAGTGTATGGTCTTCTGTATTCACTTAGCTAGACACACAAATCTAAGCAGACAGATGAGATAGAGGCAATCAAAGAGAGAAGCTTTATTTGGAGCTTATGGTAGTATTGAAGTTTTATTTTGTAGTGTTTCCCCATGAGGCAATTTCAGAAAAAGATGAAGTGATGGATCACAAACAATTTAATATCTGGATCGCTGGCTGTTGATCAACTGTATTTTGGAGTTGCCTCTGCATAATTTTGAAAATCTTTCCCCCAATTTGAATATTTAGTGAAAGGTTTGGGGAAGGAGCTGCTCTGAAGGTTTTCCGAGCATTCTCTGCCGTTAATCGCCCCATGTCCACTCAGGAGGCACTGAACGCTGTTGTCGCCTTTCCTGCGGCTGCTCTGTGGATGAGCACATAACGCAATATAATGCTTCTGGTTGTCTGCAGAAGACAGTTTCTGTTTCAGGGAATGATGAAGGTCTAGAAAAACATTCTCGTAATAAGGGAGAAGTGGCAAAAGAAGCACTCCATAATATCAGTGCAACGGCTTGTTAACAACATGGTACCATTTAATGCTTATGTTGTGTTACACTTTTATAGCTTTCAAGCGCTACACAGTTTTGAGTCCAACAACAGCTCGTTTTTTTAGTACCCACCATTGCGTCACTTACTGTTTGCATGCTTACCTAACGTGACATACAGAGGTGACTTTTGAGGCCAGTTGGATCAATGTATGCACGTGAAAGTAACTTTGATCACTTGAACAGGAGTTACCTACATATATAAGCATCTGAAGGTATAGGCTTTTAGCCAGAACCAGTAGCCTCTGCCGCCTCTAGAAATGTAATCACTAGACTTTTTCCTCCATCCAGTATTTTATCTACTTTAACCCACATAAAGTAGCTCTTTCTCACAATGACTAAAAGCTATGAACAATTTCAGGTTTACTTAAATTTCATTCTGCAGATTGGCTCATGTCCTGATAATTCTTTTTTCTTTTTTAAAAATTTGGCTTAAATTGTTTTGTAGCTTCAGAAACTGAAAGCACGCAGCCATAGAATACAGCATATCTGACTGATTCACCACATAAACTTTGAGCACCAGTGTATACCTGGAAATGAGCTGAGTTCATAATGCTGCGTAGTGGCACAAACACCGATCAGCTTGTGTATGTATGTATAGAGGAAGAATCTGTTGTCCCAACTCATAATGGTTCGTTTCTGGCACTTGGTATGCAGCTTTCAAAGTAAGAGGAGAAAACTAGGGAGAGTTTTTTACTGAAGAAACAGACTTCTAAAGAAACAGTGTAATCAGTAAATTCCTGTATTCCCCCCAAAAGTACAGAGAGCATCATTCACTCTTGCTTTAGTTGCAGCTGACTGCCTTCTGAGACGATATATCACCTTTTGATCAAAGAATTAACTAGAAGAAAGGCAGGCAGCAGAAGAAAGTTGGTTCAGGAAGCACTAGACTCTTTTTTTTAATGTATATATTACCTCTCCTTCCCTTAGTCACCTGTCGACACCACATTTTTTCTGCCACCTAGGGAGAAGATGTGTCAAGGAAAGTACACCAAAAGTCAATGCTGCAGGCCTGCTGTGGTGAATGTGATGACGCTTTCCAGTTGGCCTTGGGTGTTTCTTTTTACTTTGGAAAATCTGAGCTAACTTCTGGCTCCATGAGGCTGGAAGATGTTTTGTGAGGGGCATTGGAAAAGTTCTTTTGCTCTGCCAATAGGGGTGTCATTTGGTTTGCAGAGATCTAAGAACAAAGCCCAAACCAAATCACAACTTCCTGCTTAAATTTTTATCTGCTCATATTTCCAGAGCTGAGGATTTTACAGCGTTCAGAAATCTCCAATACAAAAGACAAGTGGAAAGGTTTGTGTAGCTTGAAGTCAGAGCTATTTGAAACCAGAAAATCCATGTGAAAACATGTACATTAGTTTACAGCTGTACAAAACAATCCCTGCTTTGAATGCTCTGTAAACTGCAATATTTTTTTTGGTTTGTTGTTTGGTTGGTTTTGGGGTTTGTTTGTTTTGGGTTTTTTTTGAGCTTTGAGCTCTGTTGAATTGGAGACCTGTAACAGAGCAGGCGAGCTGGGTGCAATTTCTTTGGAAATATTTCACATTGTTCCATGTCTGATTCCACTTTTGCTTCACTTGAGTAAATAAGGAGGAGACTGACCAGCATCTAGGACTCCTCAAAGAAATTAGTTAGTAGCCAACTAAGCTGTGAATTTACACACTGGAAAGACGGAATATTTTTGATTGCAGGGTGTATTCCAGGTGCTGTTGTGCTAGCTGAAGGGGTTATCACCAATTTCATCTACAGCTGCTGGACATCACCCTGTAGCAGAGCTGACTGCTCCTGAAAAGGCTAGGGAATACCCACACTAGCAACCCAGTGGTCAGTAAATCATCAGAGGAATTAAATCAGAGGCAAAACTGGTGAAAGATCAGAATGAGCAGCTATTACCGATATAAATAAACCCGTACCCCTTGCAGAACTTTAACAGAGCTCAAAAAATCCATTCCATCTACAGCTGCCATACAGTAGTATTTCTCATCATATGCATACCTTAGTTATTCACAAATCCTTGTGTGAGTCCTTTGCTGTACTAAAATCTACTTTCTTAGAAAATGTAGAACGGATACTCAGGCTGTGATCTCATTCCTACTAGTGCCGGTGACAGGAGTCCCAGGGGCTTCACTGCAAATTAGATCCCCTGGAAAGAGACTGAGAGTCAGAACGGATCCGACCTCTCTGCCGTTTCTGGGAGCGAACTCGTATTCTTCCGTGCCCTCCCTGCCTTGCCTCTGACAACTTTTCCAGTAAGATCTTCCCTCCCGTGCATGCTGCCTCTCCTCTTTCCCTCCCACCCTACGAAAGTCCAGGACAGGTAGGGAATGCTCTGCCAGGCTGCTGCTAACGCACAGCCCCCCCGCGCTCTAGCAGTGGCTATGCCCCTTCCCTGGGTGCTGTAGGTTATTTTCTGAAGCAGTATGTTTTGTTTTAATTCTGTTTTACTCCGTCTCTGTTCTCATAAGCCCATCCTGTCACTCTTTTTGATCAGTTATATGTTGACTGTAACATAACTCTGTGATTTCATTTGGTACCGTTTACTTCATACAAAAAGAACGTACTCTTCAAAGAAAACTTTTATTTCATTGTCTGCTACATATGCAAGTATTCCCTAAGGAATGGGGTTATTTATTATTTCGCTCCCCCTCTTTGCTTTCCCCCATTCCTCTCCAAAAGACTAACAGACACTAATCTCCTTTCATCAGGTTCCCTTCTTCCTAATTTTTTCTTTTTGCACAAAATGCTCGCCACTACCTTTAACACCTTATTGTGTCTGGAGTGATAATTACTTTCAGTTGCCGCAGCTGGTGCATGGAGAGGCGTGCGGGCCCTGTAAATTGGGAATGGGCAACCTGGGTGGGATTGCAGGAAAATACAGAGATCTGCAAAATCAGAATCCACAATTAAAAGAGGGATAGTTTTGCTTTTCAAATGCTTTTCTATATTTTTTTTCACTGAACTCATCTTTGAGACATATTTCTACTGAGTCACCTCTGCAACATTTGTGATTCTTTTGTTAGAGAAAGGGACCAGCTGATGCACGTGACAGAAAATAAGAAAAATATGAGTTGGTACCTGACACATTTAGTTAAAGCTCAGTTTTGGAAACAATGCATGCAGACATAGCTGAGAGGAGCCTGGCAGCATAGCGGGAAACATGGGTCTGTCAACAGGTTTTAAGATCCTCTGGGGCATTATTACTGCTTATTTTAATGTATACAGTATTTCTTTGAAGTCACAGAGTCTTGATTCAATTTTTTACATCTCTCTTGTTTTAAGTGTAGGATCAATAAGGAAATTTGGGCTTATCGTACAAGTGAACATGAAGGCTGGGTTATAACTTTTCAAAAGTAATATTTACCAATGTATAGTTCCCCTTTTTTTCTTTAGGTCTTCTATACGTAGTATGCAGAAGTTATTAACAGTATTATTAGGATATTTTTGTATGTATTTTGACTGTTGCAGTCCCTTACAGCATATTGTGAAATGTTTTATGTTCCTACTAACCGCGAGGAAACTGGCATACCCTGTTCACTACATAAAATTAGTTTTTTGTGAGACTAGTTTGTACCTGTTTTCTTAGATTTCCTGAAGAGAGAAGTACTAAATTATTTAATATACCATTTGAAATGCTTTTAATGAAATGTTTGCCATAATCAGCACTGCTTTGGGCATGCTGGCTTGAAACCCAGTATTTTGTCTGCTGTCTGCTCTCCCATTCTGTGCAGAAGGCTGTCAGAAGTTTCCCATGCCTACCTAAGGATAGGAATAAGGTTCAGGTTTGGAAAAATGGGATCTGTAGTGCAGGAGTGGCTGTGGTCTTTTGCAACTTTCAGACAGGTGAACAAAAAGCGTGAATAATCTGTTGGTCTTTATTCAGTTCCCATGCTTAGTTAGGTTAGAGTTAGGGTGAGGGTCAGGAGAAGTGTTAAGTGTGACAGGCTGTGTGTAGTATGTTCCAGTTTCTGGGGGGAGAAACCTGATGTAGTTGTCTGCTTGAAGCTGGAGTTAGGCTGTGAGTTAAAAAAAAAAGCAGGGAGACAGCAGCCAAGATGAGTGTGGGACTTTGCAAGTTCCTGGAGATAAAACAAGAGCAAAGTCTCGCTAGCTTTGAAGGAATTCTTCTTTTTGATTTGCAGGCAGTGCTGGGTTCCCAGGCCTCTTTGAATCAGGGTCTAGGTCCAGGTTAAGGTTATGGTTAGGATTAGGAAGGGTAAGGGCTTTTAACTTTGTTGAACTGTGGTATTTTGCTGTTTCCAGAAAAGTCAACCGAGAGAAAGTATCAGTATCTTCAAATTCATTATTTGTGGGCACTATGGGTACTTGTGCCTATTTTGACTAAGAGTTACTGTTACAGTTGGTTTAAGTAAGCAGGGGAAGGTACAGTCAGAATAATGGGGTACCCATATTCCAGAGGATAAACTGGATCATTATCTTGGAATGTGTCATTCCTTATTTGCAGGCATAATTAGCGCTAGAAGCTGAAAAATTATATTTTTTTAAATATCCTGATATGCAAAACTTAATGGGGGTATTATAATGAAGCTATAAGAAAAAAACTGCTAATTGCCAGAATTGAGCTATGACTGGGCCAAGATCATGAATGGAGGCAATTCCTATTTCATGTCAGGAATTTTGAAAAATAAATATGGTTGCTTCCTAGTGCAGTTGTATAGCCTACCTCTTCCCACACTTGTACCCAGCACCTCCATTAACTATAGGGTGACTCTGGCTTTCTATCTGTATTTGAGAAAAAATATTCCCTTTTCTATTTGATAGCTTTACACAGAGTGCCATCTTTACTGATTTAGCCCTGTGTGAACAGTTCTCTAGCTGATAAATGCTTACAAAGTTTCAAGATTTCATCACTTAATTCAGACAAATCCCAAGTTCAAGTGTCATTTTTAGGGGAGCGATGACATCAATTTTTCTTTTTTTTCTTTTTGGTAAAAGAGTCCACATTTCTTCTTGTAGTAAGCTGCTCTATTAAAATTTCCAAATAGGCATTACAATACAGAGTCGCAGTCAAAATCTTTGCTAGGGAGTTGAGCAAGAATCCCAGGTGCTTGACCAAAGCAGTATTTCAAGAATATATTGTATTTATTTGAAAGAAGATAATGCAATGTGGTCATCTTTTGCTTCACTACAGGTATAAATCCTCTAAAACCATTGCAGATGTGGCAGGGATATTGCAACCCATTAACCTAACAGAACGTAACTGTTTTTCTTTTGCAGGGCTTGTCTGACTCTGTCTTTTCTTTTTTTTTTTTTTTTTTTTTTTTTTTTTGCTGTGAGCGTGGTTGTATCTGTTAGGTCTGTGTATATAGTCTGTATGTACATTGCGGCATTGAGTTCCGTTGTCTAGACCATCTCCCTGTGAATTAATACTGGAGTGGTTTATATACCTACACCTTCTCTCCCTATCCCTCTGCATACACATTAATATCAGCCAACTAAGATCTTACTCAGTCTGGGACTTTTGTGCTGATACTCTATTTAATGGGTATTTTTCAAGTATTTGTATATAACTCAGTATGAGTATGAATGGAAGCATCTGTCCCTAAAAAAAGATAAAATAATCACTATTTAATATGGTATTTAATATGTATTTAAGATTCCTCCTTGTTGCTGAGTTTGTGTCCAAAATGGAATTACTAGCCTGCATCTTTGCTGATTGTGAATATGTCCATAGGCAAAATTTCAGATTCACTCATTTAGGAATCTGGCTTATATGCTGAATGCAGCATTTTGTGCAGGTCACGTGTTGTATACAAAACATCTGATAAAATGCTGCTCACAGTCTTACAGATCTTAGAAATCCTTTCCATATGTCTAATCTTAAATCCTTTCCATATGTCTCCATCTATACATGAGCACCAATTAGTCAATTAATCTGCCACCTTTATTTAATTAGATAATAAAGAAGAAGTTTTTGAAGTTAAATCTTATTTCATTTTTCCAGGAATCAAAAATGACAACTAGTAGCAGCAACAAATTACAAGATAAATTTCATAATCCACTCCGTGAATACATTAATATTACAGTATTTGCTGAGTTAAAACAAGTCCAACATTCAATATTCTCCTTTGCAAACAAAATACATTTGCATGAATCCAAACAAGAATTTTATTTATTTATTTATTTATTTTTATTAAATGGAAAAAAAAAAAAAAAAAAAAGGGCTCTTTGTAGCAGTCCTGGAACGATTATAAGACATTTTGACTCTTCGGTGTCCTTAGAAATTAACCCTGTGTTAATGAAAGTTCATAAGCAAGGGTCCCTATGCAATGGAAATCCTCCTGTGCCCCCCTTAGGGCAGCTACCCCGCCGCTCTGCAGTGCCTTCGCAGCGCAGGGCAACCAGACCAGGGGCTAAGGTGCTGCCTCAGTGTGTCTGTCTCCATTGAACCTGTCTCATTAGCATGCCTCTGTGTTCCCCGAAGACATTCCATTTCATGTGAAAGCAAAATATAACAGAAACTGGATGTTTCTGGGTTTGCTGCTGGCAGCTGTTACCTTTCTGGGGGAAAAAAAGAAAAAAAAATATATAAAAATCTTCTGCCAGGTCCAGACTTAGAATAAATGAAAATAGCTACGCTGAAGCGCACAGAGCAATATCGCTTGGCACCTAGGGAAGGTTTGTCCCATGTATTTCTCACTGCAACGGTGAATAAACTCAATATAGAGGCATTAATATTTTTAAAAGGGGGAAGGGATGTTACTTGCCTTTTTCTCGTAGCAGTACAAGAATATGATTTTTTTTTTTTCACAAGAAAGTAGTTTTCTAATAATAACCCGGTATTAAGTGTCAGGTAGTTGCTTTATGATTTCCAGTGCTTTATTGCAGTCAGCTATTGGGAATGGGGTCAGATTTCCAACTCACTGAAGAAGAGGAGCTTTTATTGGATTGAGCATTGTTGTTTTCTGTCAATGAATTATCAATTGCTTTGAAGGCTGATCACTTCCTTTCCTGGGTATACTTGAGAAAGGCACAACTTTGTGATGGTATCTGAAGGCTTATTAGCGCAGGACGTATTGAATATAGACCCCTTTGTTTGTAAGCGTAGAGATGACAGAGATCTGGAAACCGACTTTCGGTTATGCTTGGATCTGAATTCAGAGTGGACGGAGCATAAAAAACATTAGAGGCTCTTATGCTTTTCCTCTCCTCCTGTGTCAGAAAAGAAAGTATTTGGGGGATTCTTTACAAAACTGTGATAAGATAATGCAAAATAACGGTCCTTGCACAGGTTTTTCATAGGAACCTGTATGTAGAGAAAATCTCTCTGACTCTCAAACTAATATGTAAAGAAAGCTATTCCTTCTGCGTGTTTTTCAAAGTGAAAAGGAGATTTTAATTGGTTTATATCCAAACATATAGAGATCATGCTTTGCTGCAGTAGTGGAAGTAGTTTATCTGAATCCCTTTATTTAGACAGATGCAATCATAACGTAATATGTACTTCATAAGTGATAGAAGCGAAGGAACAGGAAGGGAAGAATGCAACCAATATTCCCAACTACAAAATGCACTTTAGGTCTTATCAGAATGAATATTGCCACATGTACTGTATTAGTGTTGCTAACTTAAGGGAGACTGCCCGTGATAGTAAAATAAAGCACTGAGGTTTTTTAGGATGTGGGCCTTAGAGATTTCAAAGTTGAGCAAAAGAGATTAGGATTCTATTTTTTTATCCTGCTCCTAGTTTTTCATATTTATGTATTAAGCTGCTTGTACTAAGCTCTTCGCTAAGTAGTATTTCTGATCTATGCTGCAATTTGTCATGACATTTCTCTAGGCAGCTATTATAGAGATGTCTGGTTCCCTTTTTCCTTAAACAAGAAAGTAGACTGCAAATAAGTCACTTGATTTTTAAATTACTATCAATTAAGAAAATGGAGTGTCAGGGTCCAGAAAATTGATAGCTGAATTCTGATCTTAGATCTGGAAAATACTGAGCCATAAAATATTCATCCACACACAAGAAAAAAAGCTGATGTTATGTTCATCCGACCAACATATGTTATTTGTGAATGTCACCGGAGTTCTAGTTTTTAGAATATTGGAAAAAAGATATTTGAGTGAGAAAGGCAAGTGCATGCATGATCTGATGATCACCTAAGCAGGTTTTAATTTAGAAACTGTTGATACTGAAACTGGTTTCCAAGTCTATTCAGTACAAGTCGCTGAAACTCGCACTGACTTCGGTGGAGCTCGGATTTTTCTGTCAGTCTTTTCCAGCAAAGCGCGGCAGCTTGTCTGTACTGCGTCCAGCCAGGGAGGGAAACGGCACCTGCCTGCCTAGGTTCTTCCACAGCCTCTCTTGTCACAAAATCTAAGCGCTTTCCAGATAGCAGTGGCTTTATCTTTGCTGCCCCCCAGTATGGCAGTGTATGATCATCAGCGTTTTGTAAAAGAGTATCGGGGGCCTGGTGACACCCTGGCTTGTTGAGTGTCGTGGGCTGGACAGCGTGGGGCAGCCAGGAACCCAGCCCGGGCCACGGGCAGGCGTCTTGTTCCTTTGGCTTTACATCTGTCATCCCTCACCCTGCTTTTATGTGGTTTTGTGAAGTCAGCATCCTTGACACCTGCCTTTCAAGGTGTCTGAGTATGTTCTGACCCAGAGCTGAGCTCCTTCTGCAGCACCCTCTGAAAAGGAGCGTTTTCTGAACTCTCCCCCGCCAGCCAGCAGGGCAAGCTTGCTGCTGTCACCCAGAGCAGAAGCCCAGGAGAGGGACAGCTTGCTAGTCCGTGTTTGCTGCGTTGAGTGTGGGGAGAGGAAGAGGAGTGTTGTATTGACAGGTAATGTGCGTGGGAGGAACTGTACAAATCGTCAGGAAAAGATGACAAACAGTTTTGCACTTTAATTAAAAGTCTAAATTGCAAATGATATAAAAAGGGGAAAACAAAACAGAGAGAAGTCGAAATCCTTTCATAGTAATGGTTGTGATGAGTTCGATCAAGTCTACTGAATTTCCTAGGAACTTCACTGTGGGTTTCAACAGGCTTTGGGTCGGCACCCATCACCTTTATTTTCTGTACCTGAGCTCTTTTATCTTTGCTTTTGTTTTTATTTTGCTTTTATATTTTTCTTTTGAAGTCTAGCCTTTGAATATGCTTTCTCTGTGGAATGTGTGTATATCTTCATGACTTTAATGACTCGTTTTTTAAGAGTAAGGCAGAAAGATGGTAATTTCCGCAATGCATGTGTTTCATTTATGGCTAGACCAAAAGGAGATTTATCGGTTACTACCCCGATTTCAGCTGTAGGTTGAACATTTTCCTATATAGGGACACGTTGCCTGAGAAGGCTGCTCCTCCCGTTCCAATTACTTAAACTTGATGTGATGTCCAGGGAGTGAATTGTCAAAAAAAAAAAAAAAAAAAGAGGGGTTTGGGGGGAGGGAATGAGAAGAATAAGGAATATAGGTTTGTAAAATTTAGTTTTTCACCTTTAGGTATCATAAAAATATTGTCAGAGCATTGAATGACATTGTTTCATTAAGGAAAAGTCCAGCAGTTTGATTTATAATTACGAGCTGCTGATTTACATTGCATTTAATAGTATGTTGCTCAGACAGCAAGCTTTTCCCAGTTCTACCGGATCTGGGATTGAGCCTTGGGAATGGAGCTGGTCAGGGCTTGAACGTTACAAAACTGTGTAGCCTGCAACATGTTATCATTAACAAACTTTCCTTGTTTTATCTCCTGTCTCAGTAGCTAGTCCACAGTTTCCTTTCTTCGTAAATGAGTTACCCTACAGTCCTGCACTAAATACTAGATGGAGGATCTTTGCTCACTGAAATATTAATGGAGCAGAATTTTTCCTGTGAGACAGACTGGATTTTTCAGTGTTTTTCCCCCCCCTCCATCTAACAAAGGTCCCTTCTCATCAGTCAGCTTTGTAAAAGCAGAGGAAGCAACGAACACATTAGAAACCGAGATATGAGAGAACCCAACAAAAAAAACCTTCTTTAAAAAAAAAATACTTTTGAACTTCAGAGAGGATGCGGCGCTTGCTTTGCAGTGAACACAGGGTTGGAGGGTGGGTTTTTTTTTTCTTTTTAACAGACATGTGTAGCACATTTGTTTCAGTTTTATATCTGCTGTCATAATATGATGGTTTTATTCGGGTTTTAAACATGCTTCGGCTAGATACCCTACATCTTTAAATTAGGCAACCCCAGTGCCTTTGCGATTTCCCTAGCTGCACTCTCTCACCTTACCCAGGTGCATGTTAAATCAGTATTAATGACAATATCATCCTTCTGCAGTCATCTCCTGCCTGCAATTTGGTTTTAATTACCCACCACGTTGTCTTTCCCCCTCACTGACAGCCATTAAATAGGGAATGACACCAGAGCCGTGCTGGTGTCGAATAGACACTTCACCAGGGTGGCTGGTTCGTGGTTGGCTTTTTTTTTTTTTTTTTTTTTTTTGTCCCCCCCCCTTCTCCACTCCTGTTTTCTTTCCTGCCTTTTTTTTTTTTTTAATAATTAAAAAAAAAAAAAATCCTTCCATAAAGCAGGCTGCAGTGCCTCCTCGTGGTAGCCGTGAGGAAAAAAAACAAGAAAAAAAAAGGTTTATTTTGCTCCGGCTTGTTTTGATGCCTTAGTGATGCTTTGGCTTATTTAGAGCTCTTGGAGAGAGGGGGGAAAAACCGCACTGTCCTTAGGAGAGAGGGGGAAAAACTCCGCACTTAAAGATTAAGGCATGATTGGGACACGTTGAAGTGTCTCCTCATTGAAATCTAACAGGAACTTTGATGTCGTATTTGAGGCTTGCCTGGCAGCCTGGGGTGGCTGCTGGGAAGCGGGAGCCGGGTCAGTCCCGGGTGCCAGGGCCCGGTGCTGGGGGGCCGAGCTGCTGGCGGGGTGACCCCGGGCATCCCGGAGCGGGGCGGCTGCTGCTCCCCCCCCTCCCCCAGCAGCTCCCGCTGCGCCGCGCTGGGAGATCGGGCAACCTCTTTCACCCCGCCGTTGTGTACAGCTAAGCGGGATTGCACATAAACACATGCAATAGGAAATTTTCATACCAGATGCTGCTTTTTATAAGGTTTCTAAAAATTCGCTTTGGCCAGCGGTTTGAAGCAGCCTTGCCCTCCACCCCCCCACCCCAAGATCTATACGTGCCCTGTGGGAGGATTTCTCAGCGTGAACCAAATTCCTGCTGAAAAGATTTAATTCTGGGCTCATTGCACTAATTTTTGTGGCATTAATCTTGATTTATAACACTATAACCAGTGGTAGAACCTGGTCTAAGATTTTCTCTGTCAGCCTGATCCTGTCCTGGTCTCTGTGCGAGCTCACATCTCAGTGAGGTCACTTGAAAGGATACTGAGAAAGATAATTGGGCAGTGATTAGCAAAATAGCGTTAGGGAAAATATCTACTAGTAAACAAGAGGGGGAAAAAAAAAAGGCATTTTGGAGGAGTAAACAAAACTTTTTTAATTGAGAAATTTCGTGTTCCTGTTTTCCCACCAGAGTGTTAGATTTAAAAATATAAAATTACTTATTGGAAGGAAAATAAAATCTGAATGCTCAGACAATTAAGGTGGTAAAGAAGGTTTGTGAAGGACGAGCACTGCCCATCCACATTTTGCTTGAAACGCGGACAATATTTCATCTTGTGAAATGTCAGCTGCATTGATTTGATGTGAGAGGCCTAGATTGTGAATCACTAAATACTTGCTCTGTAAATTTGTTGTCCCTTACAAGAAAATTTGTGACTGAAACTTGAGGCTTATAACACTGAGCCTACCAGGAAGGTTTAATCTCTGACAGAGCTTCCATATATTGGTTTACAGCTATATTGAGTCCAGTTAGAGTGATTTTTTTTTTTTTTTTTTTTTTTTACTTTCCTAATATGAAACTTGATGCTTGGAAAATCTGATAAGTGAGTTTCATTTCCCTGGAAATTTATTGCTTGTATTTCCAAGTGCAAGGAAATAAAACAAGTAAAAACAATAAGCAGGCTGTAAGGAGAGTATTAATGAGGGGTCACTCTTTTCTCATGTAGGCTCAAGCTCAGGAGAAAAGGAGAAAGGAGTTGCTTTGGGGGCAATCTAAATAGCTGGTGCAGTATATTTCGCTTTATTTATTTGGTAGGAGCAGCTCTTTTCTGTTTCCCTCTTTAAAACAAGCTCTCCAAATCCGAACGGGATATTTATGACAAGAAACAGTCTTTTCTTCAGGTAGTGTAAACTCCTTTGACTTCAGCTCAGGGACTGGCTGATTTTTAGTTGACTGTTTATGCTGCATTGAGCATCTCTGAAATTCAGAAGAAGCCATTTGTATATGTAAAAATGATCCTATAGAATTCCAGTCTCCTATCCTTATTCCAATGGAGAATTGCATTATGCTCATCCAATTCCCTGCTCTTTCATTTGGAAATGATGGTGTTCTTCTCTTCTTCCTGGTAATTGCTGTACAATGCTAAGAAGCTGCCAAGTTTCACTCCAGGATTCATTATATTTAGTAACGGTGGAAAAAATTGCGATCCATAGAGCATTTTACATCGGAAACGAACTGAGCTTCACAACAATGCAGATGTGTGTCCTTGTAGATCCAGTTGCCAAATCAACTCCTGACTGAGAAAGACTGTCCATTTCCAATGCAGGAAAGCCAGTTCGGAGGATAAACATGAAATGAGACCTAACGCAAAAGGCAAAATCTCCTGAAAGGTGACAGTAAGAGACTTTAGTAGCGGAAAAATTTATCACTAACAATGTCAGTTCAATTTTCAGATTTTTTTTTGCACCACTTTCTTTTTGTTCTCCTCATTTGCTTAGACAAGTTGTACTCATTCTAACTCTTAGTTTTTCATATTGTACAGCAGTGGCTTAGTTGTGTGTTGTAAATGTGATGCCTTTTTTTAGATTCTATGGCATGTTTATTTTTAAATGTATTTTCTCTAGGGAAGGGTGCACAGTTTACTCCAAATTTACCATATGCTTGGCATCTCCAGTAAAACAGTTGTGGTAAAAAATACTGTATTTTAAAATCTTGTGAGTTGTGAAGAGTCAGTGAGAGGCCTGATGAAGAGCACTAGTTAAAATGATCGATACTTAGAGACTCTTTTCCTTCCTAGCATTGACTGCTTCCGAGAACTAGCTCAAGAGAGTCTATTGAAAACATTATTTTTGCTTTTCCAGGTTATAGGCCTTGAACCTACAAACAGTTGCACATATAAATAACTTCATAGAGGTTGGTAAAGGCTTTGAACTCAAAAGGGCTACTGGCACATTGGAAGGTTTTTATGCATGTAAGATTAAAACTGTAGTTAGTGTTTGATTAACGTTTTAATCCTGCACAGTTGTGCAGTCCTATGGACAATCCAGAGGGAGTTTCAGATGACATATCTCAGGAGCTGAGCATGCAAATGACCTTTTGGTTCATTAGGCTGATTTTGAGCTTCAAGACGATATAAATAAGCTTTCTTTTTTTTCTTTTTTCTTTTTTCTTTTTTTTTTTTTTTTAAAGCTTAAAAATAAAAGTCAAAGCTACTTCATTCCGAACTGGAAGTCCTAGTTTGCAACACATATTACACATATTGGTGTTTTGGCTTATTTTTCCTACAAGTAAGCAAGTCTTGAATTTAATTCACAAAATTTTGTATTTTCTATCCTGTCTTTTTCACCTTTGATATGTAAGTAAAAGTGAAAGAAATGTAGAAATAGAGTATTGCCTTTTAAAAAATAATCTTAGTCTTTGCTTTTCACATTGAACATTTTACCCAAATCAGCATCAATTTGCACAGGGTTTTGATTAACTTAACATCACTGCTTTTTATAAAAGGCCATATAACACAACCCACACCCCACAGAAGCCACTAAGATTTTTTTTCATTAACTCTATTGGAAGCTGATTTAAATCCCATACAAATTATAGGATTCCTAACTACAAGAAGTACAGGAGTTGTTCATATGAAATTCTTCATTCGGTTATAACTGTGCCACATGATCTACAATTGCTATAAGATTTTGCTGCAAATTGTTACTCAGCCCTTGAGCAGAGTTTACGACTGTGCTGGCCAAAAATGGATTTAATTAATGTTTTGAGGAAGCGTCTGTGTTTGTACAGGAATTAGTGGATAGGCATGGGTAAGACATTATGAAGAACTAAGGAAAATGCATCCAGCAGGACTGGTGAAGCACATGGAGAATGAGTAGAACTGAGCTCTTACACCCAGGGATCAATCACGGTCCTTTTTGTCCAGAAGAATCAGGTTTTATTGTGGCTGGTGGGAACAGGCTGCTTTTCAGTGACTGGGTAAAGACTCATAGTTCATCCAGCTAATTGCGTTGTGCAGAAGCAAGGACATTCCTGCCAATTTCCTTGGTTTATTTGATTCTAAACCACCTTTCCTCTTCTCTCTTTATACATACACCTTTCTATTGAAATCCTTAAAGCAATCTTTGTTATCTAGTACTTCTTTGACACCGTTTCTTTGTGCATAAAATAGAAATACCACTGTGCTAGCCTCCTACTCTGAGAGACTTACCGTGGGGTTTGGGTCTGTTTATTTTGCTTAGTTCTGTGTATGCACACTTGGAGGATAGAGAAGTAACCAGCGGTGAAATTCACCTCCGCGCTGGGTAAACATTTGAACTTTATGATCCTTGTACTAGTCTTGTACATACGGGTGAATTTCATCCTCCATAAATGTAAGATCTTTCTGTGTTATTACAGTTGCCTCTCCCCATTTAGCATTATCTTTGAACCCCTCTCTGTCATTAAGCTTTCTTTTAGGGTCCAGGCAAATGTCATTCTCTTCTCCTCTTTCTCTGACTGGCCTCTGGTTATATTAGAAAATAAAATTAATCTCAAGGGGAAAATAGCACTTAAAATTATTACTACTGTTTAGCTTACTAAAGTGATTTGCTCTCCATGACCTGTCTCTGGCTGATCCTTGTACAAATCAAATCAGCACACAAAACAGCACTTGGAAACTGTTTCCAGACTCAGAATTTCACAGCTCCTGAACCTTTAGAATGTCACAGGCAAATCAAAAATGAACATATTGGTTTATCTGTCTCTTTAGATCCCAGACAGTGCCTTTTTTTTTAAAGCACATGATTCCTCCATGCTCTGTATTAAGTATATGAACAAGCCAGCTGTAATGCTTCTAGGTGAGCACATGCTGAAATGTTTTGCTGAGTGGGGGCTGGAGGAAGTTTCCAGCCACTTCTAAGTCTGTCCCTGTGTGGCTGGGGATTAATGTCGTTCTGACCTCCAACAGTTTCTCATTAAACTGCCTAAAATATGAACTCTTATACCGAGCGCCTGCTCTTCACTTTAATTTGATAGGTTTCATCAGTGGGCTGGAGGAGACAGCTTGTGGTATACCCAACTGCCACGGTATTTCTCTGAGGCTCAGCTAGGTCCCTGCCAGGGGCACCGCGCAGAGCTCAGCACTGTGCTTCACACAGCCCGCTCAGCCCCCAGAGAGCTGCGCGTCCTCACAGCACGGGCAGAGACACCGGCTCAGCGTGGCTGCAACAACAACATGTTCATTAGTTCTGCCTCTTAACAGCAAATTAGTGTAGGTGTTGTGCCTATGTGCCTGTACATGTGGCTATACTCGCTTTCAGAGGTAGCTCGCTCAATCCACGCTAACCTGGGTGTCTGCCCGGCACACACGGCTGTGCGGTGCAGGTGCAGCCTCAGCACCCAAACTCCACCAGCACTACGAGGCTGGTCCCGTGACACACAGGTAACATCACTCCTTCGCGTAATTTGTTGCACAATTAGGCTCTAACACCATTGCCTTTCTGACCTTGTTGGAGTGCAGGATACCAGAAGGATGACATATGTGGCTTTTTCACTTGAACTCCTTCCCGTCCGATTCAGCAGATCCATATCAATGTCTGTGAAATTTAAGCAATGACATTACAAAATCCATGACAACAATTTGTTCGTCTTGTGGTGACCTCTTGTGGAGTTGCTTAGGAATCAGGCTTGATCCGTTATGTACAGTACGTTCCAAGGAGAGGAAGACAAGAGCCGTAATCCGAAATGTTCTCAGGCTTGGAGGGACAGCCAGCTCATGCTGAAGGATGCACGGTCTCCCACAGGCTCTTTGCACGTGTGTTTGGTGGCGGGATTGTTTACTTGAACCTCTGTACTCGCTACACTTTCTGTCTTTGTGCTTCATAAACCCCAACCTGTCCTTCACTCTCAAGCATAGGCTTACCTTTAAAGTATTAGTGTTAAAAAACAGAGTATGTTATAGAAATAGGTCTGCACCTTATGAGAGAGATTCTAGCTTTTGTGTCACCCCATTTTTTAAATTGTCATTCTGCACATATGGTAGGCATCAGTGTGATTGCTAAGCTTTCAAGGTGCGACTAGGTGTGAATTGTTTAAAACAGGACTGCCACCAAGTTAATATCGAAGTTTGTATTTGGAAAATCTAGAAGTGATTGCTCTTCACCCCCTGCCCATGTCTAGTGCATAAAACCGAAACCTTCCATGCCATTCACATTATCTTTTGTGCCGATTCTGCTCAAAGCCAACCTTTATTTTTCATTAATTCTTGCAAGGCTTGAAGCTGTTCCCAATGAAACCAATTGCCAAACTGATTGTGGAAGCCAGATCAAATCTGTAGTGTAATTTCCCCCCTGCTTTTTTATTGTCCTTGCTCCAAGTCATTCCTGTCTCATGCAAACTACAATAACTACGGCAAGCATTTACTTGTAGGAAAAATTATCTCAACTTCCTCTCTGTGCATATCATATCTAGCAGTGTACTGTACTGAATAGCATATTGAAAAATGCTATTGATTATTCAGGGTTTAACATGATGAGCCATTCCGTTCTTCTCTTTGTTGGGCCCAATTTATTCTGACACTCAGATAATGTCGCAATACTCTAAATAAATAAATAAAGAAATGAAACCTATGACCTATTATGAGAACTATCCCCTTTGCAAAGATAGTTCTAAAAACACCCACTGGGGTCAAGGGTTTTTCTTTTCTCCCCCATTTGTTTTGTTTTTCATTTTTTGACTTTATTATTTGGTCACTAAGCAAAAGGTTTGCTGGTTTGTTGGTTGGGGTTTTTTGTGTGTTTTTTTTTAAGCTTGTGGGAGAATATGAATGTCATAAATATTTCATTTTCCTAGCACATCTTGCATTGTTCCTCACTTTCAGACCTTGCCAGCAGTCAACACAGTAGTAAATTTCAGCACCTGTGGACCTTTTTCAGTAATTTATGATTTCCATTAGATTTCCATTAGAGATGGACTAAAACGGTTTAGAAAAGTGCTAGCACCTTCAGCCATACGGATTTTGCCTGTCTCTGAGGAGGGTGTGCTGTATTTTGCTGCCTGCGCATATGCCTGCTGCCAGAGGTTCAGGGTTTCAGTCTGAGCGATGTGCTCTCCATGCCAGCCAAAATGCCCCCTTGGAAAGGGGGTGCCGTATGTGAGAGAGGAAGGGCAGGCTGCAAAGAGAAAACCAGGATTCTCAGTCAAAATGCTGCTGTTTCTCCTGTTCTGCCCCCTTAAGCTTAAGAGTGTAAACTCACCTCACAGTGACCAGTGACGGACTTTGGGTTGCTACACGTTATCTGTATTTTCTACAAACCAGTAGCCACGTTTTTTGTTAGCACTCCATCCCCAGTTTTGTGGGGTGCTTTTCCTCTCCTTCCAGCGCTCCCTCTTACACAGCTCTGGTATGGTACAGGGGTGCGCAGTAGTTGTGTTTTATTATTACTTGGAAATATATTAGAGGGAGGCTTTAAGGAAACCAGGTAAAAAGTTTGGGGTTAGTTTGATTAGAAATTTGCTTGGTACTCCCTCCAGGTCTAATACGAGCTTACACAGGCAGCCCCTGTTTGTTCCAGAACAGTTTGGAACCTGGAAAATCTCCCAGCTTTCAGCTCCTCGTGTCTGCCACAAACTGAGATACGGCGGCAAAGAAATCACAGCAAATAATTTAGTCATGAATTGTCCATTGGCATTGTATCATAGCTTGAATATATTTCTCATAATAGCTCACGATAGTCCCATTGACATCCACTTGACTTTTATTAAGTTTTGCAGATTTCACTCTCATACGAACGGCTCTGACTGGCACACGATTCTAGCAGCTGATTCAAGGATTGAATATTAGACCAGATATTGGATGAAATATTGTACCCATGGCATTCTCTGGAAGCTGTCCTTGGGGTGGGATTGGAATTTTGGTCATTCTGTCAGTTCTGTATTTGTTAATTATTTTAACCAGCTGTACTACATCTAGCCACCATCCCTATGTAAAACTTTTCTTTTGTTGCCATCCTCCTACCACCTTTCAGCATTGTCATTTAAGCAGTGGGGCACTCCAGGGTGCATGGATCATGCTGAGAGAACGTCACACTCTGAGTGCACTTCACAATGGTCTGCAGCAAGTCGAGGAGTGACATTATCTCAGCAGGACACCTGCCCTTCACCTTCCATATGGGGACCCACCTCTGAAAGGTCAACACTTGCGGTTTAAAATAATATTTTAGCCATTGCTATTCAGAATTCAAAGAAAGAGGGGAGTGAATGTCAGATAGCCATGAAATTCATGAAACCCATTACTCCCAACAAGTGACAACAAGCCCGAGCTGTACACTTGGAACATTGTTTTAGTTGGGTTTTAAGAACAGTTTTTTAAAAAGAATGTTCTGCAGGATATTTCAACATGTAGCCCAAGTGCCAGTGGAGCAGCAATTTCCATTCTAAAAAAGTTCTTTATTTTAAAAATCCATTTGTGAATTAATATATTGAGGACTTTAGCTACTTTACCTCTTTGCTTTCTGTCTGCTGCTGCTATATGTACAGCTTATTTTGAAATAGCAATAGACCCACTGAAAAGATAGTGCAAATGGTGTCGTGGATGGAACTGAACACACCACTTGAACCAGCAGATGTGTCCCATCAGCATAGCCTATCTTCCTTCCAGTGGAGCATCTACCATGCCTTTTTTTTTTGGCATTAAAGTACTTATGAAATTATCATTTTCTTTAATCTTATTTACTTTCTAACCTGTAACATAAAACCGAGAAAGCACTCCTGTAATGTTAGAAATGGTCAAATGAGTCATACGATTCCTTTTCTGTTCCTTTTTCCTTTGTATGAAGAATGTAACTCCTGGAGTCCAGTTCTTAAAACAAATGTTGTTTGTGGAAAATGAAACATATCTTCCACATATGTTTGATGGTGTTAAATTTGCGCCTTTTTTTTTTTTTTTTTTTATTTTTACCATTTATGCTACTAAAGCACAACAGCAGAGATGGCAAAGGTAAAGAAAAAATTGATTTATCACTGTTTTCTTTGATTTTACTGCTGATGCAATTGCATCGAAATTCGTGGAGTCCCACCAGCATGAGTCATGCAGTGCTGAGCCGCGCCAAGGCATTTTGCTTTGAGAACCTGGCTCAGTACTTCTGGGAAATATTTCTCAATATCAGCTCAGCATGACAAGGTCATCAACTGGCTTGTGGATGGGAGTTTATTCTCAGTGGTTAGGCACACCTTTGATTTGCTGGGTAATGCTTCATATATTTTTTGGTGCAACAGCAAATGGAAGGCAGTAATTCTGGCAAACAGATGTAAGAAGTGATTAGGGGAGCAGATAAGCCACATATTTACAGATACCATTTTTAACCTCTTTGTTCTAGCAAGTTTCTGTTATTCTGCCCATCACTGTACTTCTGAAGGTTTTGCAGACAGTGAAGGAAGATTGCTAGATTTGGCTAAAGAAGTGAACCTGATTTTGCTAGATTTCTGGCTCAGTTTTTAAGCCAAGGACTTGGCTATGTTATGATAAGTGCTCTTTCTTAAAATTCCCAAAGGAATCAAAACCAGAGTTCTCATGGGAATCTTCCATTATTCATAACAATAACAGGTTATTAATCATAAATGCCCTTATGTTCAGAATTAATTTTTTACTAATTTTGTTCTAAAAGTATATACTATGTTCAGGGCTGCCCAGTAGAAATGAAATTATAATAACAGTTGTTGAAAAGACATTTTAACGATAGCTGTCCAAACTGTATTGTCTTAGAAGTGAATTAAAAGAAGTCATCCTGTTTTCTCCTAAAGGAGGGCTATTTCCATTGAGCTTCTTTTATTGATAAATTCCCAGAGACCTTGACCTGTGGATTATTTTCTAACAATTAACGTTCCTATTTCATGTAATGTCCTGCCATGTTCTGAAACATTATAGAACGCGTCAACAGAAATTCTTAAAAACTCAGGCAATAGTTGAAAGCATAGAATGAGTCAAGCTAGGAAATAGCAAAGCATTTTTTTTTTTTTCAGAGACAAAGTACCTTTGGGGTGGGAAGTGTGTGTATGTGTGTGCAAATGTGTGTCTAAGGTAAGCCATGCTTTTGGCTTTACTCCAACGTGCCAATGCAACCCAGGACTGATGTCCAAAAGCACTCTTTGTCCTGAGCAGAAGGTGGGCCATGTTGCATCACTGTGGAGTCTTACTTCGGGCAAGCTTTCTTCCTCTGTTTTCCATGAAACTGTTTAATTCATAGAGCTTTGATGTTTAAACCGGTTCTGACCTTCTGTGAGTACTTCAAAAAGGGAAAATTATCTGCTTGGAAAAATACAACAACTTAAATCTAGCAATTTGGGACACACATGTTAAAGACCCACTGAACTTGTGTTGAGTACTTCATTTCTTTCGGGTGTTATTTCCTGATGGGCTTACAACTAGAGAAAGGTGTTAATTTTCAAGACTTTGGGAATTTCTGTTTATTGATCTGTCGTTGAAACATTGTTCCTGTTACAAGAAGAATCCATCAGGACACAGGAGCTGCTGTTCAACACAGGGTATAAAAGACTTTGATTAACTTTATTTTGGCTTTTATTGCCTCTAATGAGTAAAATGATTAGTTGAATAACACTCCCTGGCTTCACTATAGTTGATGGTCCATAACAACTCTCCTGGCTGTTATCATTTATAATTTAGCTGTCAAAATATTCTCTAGGTTAGATCTTGGCAAGAAAGGTCTTGACTTCACTGGTTGTTTTGATGTTTTTCTGTTTGGTTGGGGTTTTTTTGTTGTTGTTGTGGTTTGTTTTTGTTTTAATAACAAAGCAAATCAACTATTTGTAAGTTACTGAAGTCAGTTGAAAACATTCTGCTTTAAAATATGTGCCTGGTTGATGTTAGGTAGTTATTGTTTTGGGAGGATAACAAAGTAATACATAATGTCAAAATATTTAAAATGTGCAACTTACCTCTGTTATGATCTCTTATAGATTGGAATATGCATATATTATCAAAGGTTTTCAGATGGGGGGACTGTGTACTAATGATACTTTTTGGAATCGGTGAATTTAGCAAATTTTTTTGATATCAACAGCTGCTTTATAAAGTATTGTTTAAAAGTCCTCTCTTTTAAAATGACTTTTGCTTTTTAAGATCTAGTGCATTAAAATACATTTGGGCCCCACAGGAATGGATGTATACATTTCCTTCAAGGCAGGCTTCAGTTTTCATACTGCAGGACTTGGCTTTTGATCCTAGGAGTATTTTTCCTCTCACAACGCTGAAGTAGTTTTCTGTTTTCCTGGAGAGAACACATCTTTCCCACATGTCCTAACTCTGCTTTATCCCACCAGTTTTGAGGCCTTTTTGGTGATTAAATCGAGGCATCTGCTCCTAGGCAATCCTGTTTTCAAGTGGGCTGTTCCTATTCAAAGCCGCTTGAAGCCCTGTGCTTGATTGCGGTTACTAATAGGTAGATACAGCTGTTGGAGCTCTGCGGCTTTGACTCGTGGGTCCTTCAAAAAGAGAGAACATTTCTCACCTTTAAAAGCTTCCTGGATGTTCAGGATAACACCTGAGCCCTACAGCAAGGGCAGCTTAGGAAAAGGTCTTGCCTCAGCTGTTTGCCCGGAGCAGGTGGTTGTGTGGGGTGGGATGTATTTTGCTAGTTGGAAAATCAGACCTGGTCAAAGTGCCAACTTGTAAAAGCAACTCTCTTCTTTCTTTCTGCAATTGTTGACGTTCTTTATAAATCATGCCGTTAAAACCAGTTTATTTCTAAAGCAAATGTAGCCCATGTAATGATTGTTTATCTTGATGTGGTTATTATTTTTTTTAATTAAAAAGACTTGATAAAGTACGCTAGGAGTATTCCCTACCAGTGCTATATCCCTCTTCCAGTGTGGTTTTGGGTTTTGTTTTGGGGTTTTTTGCTCTATTTGGTTTTTTTTTGTTTTGTTTTGTTTTAAACTTAAGTTCGCTTCCTTAATCTTTTACACCTGCTTTTAAGGAAAAAAAAATTCCCTGTGCTGTCATTTTTTCATGTAGGTCCCTCAATTCCTATTTTGAAATGAGTGTGTATGTATTTTCAACATTCCTAATTTTGTTCTGATTTTCAGTGGAATTTTTCATGCAGTTAAATGTGCATGCATATTTTAACATGCAGTTAAATATGAAGTCTTAGTTGTTTCTATTAAGTAAAATCTTTTAAGGTGCTAACTCCTCTCAAATTCCATAATTTTACTGCTAACAGTAGATGCTGAATTTGGAGTAAACCTCTGTATCTTCCTATCTTTTTATTCACTCAGACTTCTAAGACAGTAGTCCAAGGATATCCCAACAGTAAAAGTGAATGGAAGAGATCCTTCAGAAATGCAAGGCCTTATTATTATTTTTCTAGAAAAATCTCCTAGATTTCCTACCAAAGAAACTCATATAAAATCCTACATTGTAAATATAAATTTCTACATGTGGACCAAATTCTTATCCGGCTAAAATTAACATCCATGGCACTAGAGTTTATTAAAGTAATGGAAAGTGTTGCACAGATATTGCACACTGCAGAAATCCTTTTTAGTACTATAATAAAATGTAAAATAAAACTGTCTGTACTTCTCTATGTCAAAACTGCCCTTTCCGTGCAATACCACTTCTTAAAAAATGAGGTCTGACTCTTGTCTCTGTAAAACTATTTTATGAGAAGATAATCTAAAAGTCTGTCTAGAGCTTGTCAGTAGAATAGGATTGCTGATAGCAAGACCACACAGTGAGACACAAAGCCATTTTTTGACTGACATTGGCAGATACATGATACAAGCATGGATACAAGAAAATTTTGTAACAAAACTGAATAGAAAACTGTTGTCTTGAGTGGCAAGGAGCATCACTTAAATCAGGATCTGAATTACCAGTGGGTTTTAGCTGGAGGCTTGAGAAAAATTTCCTGGAGGATGGCTTTTAATGAACCCTCAGATCTGGTGAGCTGATGAGATCAGGTTGTAGTGCAAGGTCAGGATGTGTGTTTTTTAGGCTTATTCACAGTGATGTTATGTTTTGTTCCTCACCAGCAACATTTCCAAAGCAGTTTATGGTTCCTCCTGAGGACTGGCCATTTAAACTGTGCCAAATTGTCAGATGTGGGAACTCTGGAATCTGAAGTGATGCAAACTGGGGAGCATGAATTTTCCAAAATCCACCGATTCATTTGTTTATGGGTATGAAACTTGGCTGTGTCTTAAGCTGTAACGTTTTCAACTCTCAATTTACAATATTTAAATATTCAAGAGTTACCAACTAGGCTTTCAAATAACCAGCTGGTTATTTGAAGAAGTCAACACAGAGTTGGTGTGATCACTACTATTGTTGAGATGAAACACGAAAAGTCTGTGTGCAACATCTATTGGCAATGTGAACTCTACAGTTAATAAATTAGGTAGTACAGGGGTTGTTTAGTCAGTAATTAAATGTAAGAGTTAATATTTAAGTCCAAGATGAAGCCTTGAGAATCTTGATCTTGTGAAACTTCTATCTCAATTACATGGTCAAAGACACTGGCAGTATTTTTCTGTGCGACTTTGTGAGTATCATGTTCAAAGTCACAGACTCTTCTTCCACAGGGAGTTTGATTGTTGACTTCAGTTGAAGTAACAACACTGAGCTATTTTGAAAGATCCTCCCTGATACTTTCTCTGAACTGAGACACCTGAATCTGTTGAAGTTAACCCATCCTTGTTTGGAGTCATCACCATGTTTCGCAATTCCTCTTCCGCCTGTTCTCAGCTGAAGTTATTTCAAATGGGAGAGAGAAAACTTCACAGTAATTTCACCATCTTTTCTTTCTTTTAACAACTAGAATAAGTAGCAGATTTTGTGAAGGTGTGGTCAGATTTGTACAGTGATGTTTATTGTCTCTGTAAGTCATGTCAATTGTACAATTCTCATTCTTAGGTTTCCAGTTTGGTTATGATCTTGGAGAGATGGCATGTGAGAACTGCTTCCTTGAGCTTTCATTTTGGTTGGTTGGGTGGAGTGTTTTTCATTGCCATGTATCTGATTTTGCCCACAATGGCACCTGATACTGTGAGAAAACTATTGAGGAAGCTTCTATCTTCTTAGACCTTGTGGCTGAAGAAAAAAGCATCCTTCTACCTGATTTTAGTGAGTGAATTGAAAGACACTGACTGATCAATGTAAGCTGGACTTGGAAGCATTGCCTCAGACACGGTTTTCTTATTTTGAACATAATTTTCTTGTTATATATACCAACTTCAGAAGGGCTTCCATCAGTTTAAGGAGTGGGCAGAACTGTAGAAACTGTGGCAAGTTTAGAAAAAACACAGGGGGCTTGAATGGCTGCACTCACTGAGACACCTTAGTTGTTTAGTTCCATATAAATTGGTATTCACTTATATGGAAACAATTCTTGCTATTAGAAACACTGAGGATGGTGACATTATAGGGCTGGATCTTTGGCTGGGATAAACTAGTATAACCCTTCTAATTTCAAATATTTTAAATTTTTAGTGCTGAGCATATTGTGAAATGACATCTGTCACATGGAATATGAAAAAAACCCACTACCTAAACATAAACCCCACTTCATTCCCATCTAATGTAGTAGACAAGCCTTACGAACCTGAAATTCTTACATCTACCAAGAAATTAGACCAATAATGTGACCTCAGTATGTCTTATCTCTCTTTGTTTTAAAGCAAACCCCACCTCCACATCCTTCTCTGCAGTACATAGAAATGCTGAATATTGAACTTTTCTTTTTCTCCAGTGATTTTCCTATAATTTCCCTCAGCCAAACTCCTAGTCATGTGTTTCTGTCATTTCTTACATTTCTCTTTAAGTTACTTAAATAATAAGATGCACCTGCCTCCTATCATATTAATCAGGCTCCTAGTAAAACAGTTGTACAAATACTAAGAATCTGCATGCTTGCATGTGTTTATCTTGGAATAAGTGCACTTTGATGTTTCTTTGAAAATTCATGTTCTTATTTTTTAGCGTGTTTGTGTGTTTGGTTGTTTTTTTTTAAAAGGAATTCTTTATATACCATTGGACTTTTGAACTTAGTGTATGTTTTTAAAAATGACAACTGCATGAAAATGATGCAGTGTATAGATAAGCCAAGCATTTTTATAAAGTGGTATTCTCAGTTACTGATAGCTGATTTATAGCAACTGGTATCCTTGAAAATTAAGGATATTTTTTTTGAGTTTCATAATATATTTAGAGGAGCTATAATCTACTGTGTATTATGCAAATTATCGGTATCCTCTTATCTTCTCTTTTTTTTTTTCCCATTTGTAGCATGCTTCACTGGTGCTTCTTGGGTATGTGTGGGTGAAGGATAATTTGACTGCCCTCTAGCACTCCAGTGTCTGGTATTGCACAATCAGGGAATCTGGTGTCACATTAAGGCAATTCTTATAATATAATCAAAGTTCTGATGTTGTACTGTCCTTTAGATGAAACAAACTAATGAAATGTATTGACCCTCCTTGCGCACTTCTGAAGCAAAATGACTAAGCGGTATTGAAACTACATGAAATACATTGACATTGATTGTGAAGTCTGCGTTCCCAGAGTCACTTTGGTAGCTGATTAAAGTGTCACATTGACAATATAGCCCTTTTTGAACAGGAAATTAATACCAGCCTGGTGGCAAGGAACGTTCTTCCAGACTATAGCTTGCACTATCACCAATCCTCAGAAATGAATCAGAGGCTCAGCTATTCCAGTGTGGCATACTGCTTTCGCTGATTATAACAAATATATTGAAATTGCAACCACCACAAGGAAAAAAAAAAAAGCTTGTGACATTTTATGTTTATTCTCATGATTCAATATGCTTATTACTGATAGAAATTTCAACAAAGACTTAACATGAACTATGTGTTTTCAGTCAGTTAAAGCTCCATTGAAAGTACAAGTCACATTAGCTATGTCTTTCTAATCCATCTATCATCTGTTTGAATACATAAAAGCCTTTGTTTTACTATGTGGCTGATGTATGCACAAGTTGGGGGAATTTCTATAGATTGGGATATACAAGCATAGAAAAAAAAGTGTATGTGTTTGACAGACAGAGGGAGAGAAAATTATGTATTCAATGCATCGTGCAGTGCTAAAAAGGAAGGAATGAAGCAGGTGGAGCAGCAGTGGAAGCTTAAAGACAGGATCATCTCTGAGATCTCAGGGCCCATTTCTCCATCCCAGGAGCATCCTTTATAAACAGCCTGATGTAGGAGAAATTGAAGGAATGGAAAAGGATCTATGGCATGGGAAACAAATATTTATTCATTACTAAGTAGAGAATCTAAAAGAGAAAATTATGCAGATGTAGAAAACAGACAGCAGTTCTATCTGGAAAGATCAAATTCTAGGCCTGTCACTGTCTCGCAGCACAGTTCATCCTGTTTTAAATGAAAGGAAGATGCATTTTTGACCACTGTATTATCCAGCCATTGTTTTCTTTCTTGACGTGAACTTTGCACCATAGTTTTAGTGAAGAGAGCTATGCTGGTTGATCCCAGCTGAGACTCTGCCTCAACAGGCCATCATGTCCCCTTACACCTATTCCCGACTCTCAGCTGCCTCAAACAGCTGCTTCTCTTTCAGTCTCTGCAATCCTCCAAAGCTTTTTACCTTATAAAACTCTCACTCTGAGCGCAGCAGGTCACAGTTTCCTCTTCTAGGTCTTAGGCTGGCCACGCAGTTCACATCATGTGAGCCAGCTGTGAGCCAGATTTCCTCCGCGCCTTTGCACCAAGTTACGGACGGGAGCACGAAATGGGAAGGAGCAGCTCTCCCGTAAGATGTGCAAGCGTGATGCTGGTGAATAGACGGGTCAAAGAAAACTGATCAAGGCTGGAGGAGTCAGGATAGAAAAATAAATAGCAAAAAATCTTGCCTTGCGGTACAGCAGGGAAGTTTGGTTCGTTCATTAACTTGTGAAAAAGGCTGGGGATTTTCTAGGAGGTATCACAGAAGTGCAAAGCAACAATATGGCTATTAATAAAAGTTTTATTACAAGTTAGCTGTACAGATAATTCTTGCATATTCCTTGCCACATCCAGAGTCCAGCATTCTCTCTCTGTGCAGAGCTGCTCTGAGCTAGGGCTGCCCAGATGGCACCCCATGGAAAGATTTCTGTTGGAAAGTACCTGACTGGACAAAAAGGTAGTGTTTTACAGAGATGCTCTGACCACAGAAACTAAGCAGGTCTCTGCTGGCACCAGCCACCTCCCAAGCAGTCAAGCTTCCAAAGCCAGCCATGTGTCCAGGGCACCGAAAGCCTCGGGCTCCCTGGCTCCTAGGCACAAACTGCCCCCAGGGCCCCAACATCTCTGCCCTCAGCTTGGCTCCATGGTCATCCAGATGCAGGAGCATCCAGCTGCTTTTCAGTGTGCCCTGAAGGCGAATTCAGCTGGGAGCTGGCAGTGCTGGCCTCTGCCTGCCCCAGAACCATGGTACCTGGCCAGGCAGGGTCACGGGGAGGCTTTGATTCCTCCTTTGAGAGCCATGTGCACTTTGGGCCACCGGAGAGATGATGCCTGAAGGGCCCACAGCCCCTGAACCATTCCCAGCTCCCATCCCAGGATGGTGCAGCATCCACTGCTATAAAGCAGAGCGATCCGTCTAGCCTGCATTGAGCCTGGGTGATTTGTTGGAGGGATCAAGAGGGTGGGAAGCCCCTTTCTAACTCGCCTCTTTTGGAGTCTGTGGCTCCTTGTTCAGGAACATTGTTGTTACTTTCAGCGCTGCTCCTGCTGTTGATCTTGGCCTTTGCTTCTGTGATTTCTGTTCCCCGCTGCACTACTTAGGTGAACAATAAGTTCCATTTCCAGCAGTGGTCGGCCTCCTCTCTTACCCCTTGCCTGCAGGAATTTCTTTTGTTTGGTTTGATATTTTTAGTCACGCTGTGTTGTAATAATAAGAACAAGACCATGGGTATGCTAGATTCCAGCCTTCCTTCAGTTGCCATGGCTTGCCTTCGTGCGTTGTTATTGCTTTGGATGAGCTACTGCTGCTGCTGCAGCCCTACTCCTTGATTTCTGCTTCTTTAATACTGTTCCCTGCCTCACTACAAAGTGAACAGCAGTGCTTGTTCTCTCTGCCTGACATCCTGAATCCACCCACGAATCCATTATTTTCTGTAACGGCCAAAAGCAGTGTAGGAGGGGGAAAAAGAAATGAAAATTAAAAAAAAAAAAAAAAAAAAAGAAAGAATAAAACCCTGTGCACTTTGGGACTGTTCTCTGCACTGAAGAAAGTGCACCCAGTTGGATGTGTAGATCAGGATGTGACCCTAAGCTCCGTGTTTACATTGTATGCAGGACGTGGTGTGCTGAGAATGAGGACACGGAGGGGTCCTGAAGGTCAGATTGAGTCAAAATCTCTGGTCTGTAAGAAATTATTTCCTGTTGTTGTCTTAGAAGTTGAAGGAAGCTATGTTGGTGAGACCAAATCATGGATATGCCCATGAGTGCCGTGTACATGAGGTGATAAAGGTCCAAGGGGAAAATAAACCAGCAACATCCCACTCTGCTGGTCGCCCTATAGCCACTTAAACAGGCACAGACTTGATAGAGATAGTCAGGGATTAAGGTAGGCTTTACCAGCAGCTTTGGTGAAGCTCTAGTGTCTAATGGAAGTTTCAAGCTGCTCTGAACCCTCAGTGGTTTTTGTAACTGCTCATTTCACGCTATTGACAAAACTGATTTATTAACTTTTATAACCTACCCTTTCATTCCTAATTCTTTCCTCATTCCTAATTCTTTCCTCTTTCTCTACACTTTCTATCCTTGCCCCAATCTGATAGAAAGGGAATGAGCAATAAAACTTTGAACACCCCACATCTAACAAAGTTCCCCCAAAGTACCGCTTTTCAAAATTTTCCTCTCTGTGATTTTAACTAACAAAAATGAAAAGGCCATCAGGTTTGTGGCCCAAAGTAAGGAAGCTGCAATGTACTTTTTCTTCCTAAAGTTTAGGTTGAAAATGGTTAATTTTATCACTTGAGTAGTTTATCCTTTTAAAATATATTTTCTGAAGTAATAAAGCACTTTGAATACCTTGGTAGAAGGGAACCAGTAAACAAAGTTTATCTGACCTACTGCTGTGATCTCTTTCACACAACTTACTGTGTGCAATCTGGATCGCGTCCTCCTGCCCTTCTCTACAAGCTGGTCTTTCATATGTTATTTTAAAAACAGAGAATTGGATACTCTCTTATTTTGCAAACAAGTACAACAATCCATATGTATACATATATGAAATATATAGATATCAATCTCTTTCAATATATGTGTGTATACATATATAGACACATATATATATAAAATAAGGAACTGCCACCTGATTTTTCCAGCTGTGGCTAGTCTTTCACCTTACAGTACAAAGCCCTTCCCTTTATATGTAGGTGCAGTCTGCTGCAAGTCTTTTGGCTCTGTTTTTATGATGGTTAGCACAAAAGGGTAGCTATTTCATCTGTGTAATTCTTCACCTTTTGCACTAAGGAATCTTCCTTGGAGAAGACTATAACATTTTACTGATTGCTCTTGTAAGCAATCCAAAAATCAAGGAATCTTATGTAGTTTTCTTTAATGCAGTCTGGATGATGAATTTACATCTATATATCAGAAACAATGTCTTCTGCCCTACATTACTAATGTCAGAAAATTGCCACTATATAATTCATCAAAGTATTTCTATAGACTCCCCCTTTATTATCTCTTCTCTTGCAAACGGTGTAATTTGCCTTCAGTCTATGTCAATGAGAGGAACTTTAATCTTGGATACTGTTGTATAAGGTGCTGTACACATTGAAAGAATGGCAAGGTAAGGAAGGGATGGGCCTGGATTAAAATATAGATTAGGAGCTATTTATTAGCAACTGCAAACATGGCAACAAAATTCATTTTAAAAGCAGCTTGAAAATTTTGCTTAGAATAGCCATATAATGAAAGTCTTTTTGTGCTGTACCTGTTTAATCAAAATTATTTCCTAGAGTTTCTTTTACACTAAAGAGCATACGCTGAATCCTGTTATACTGCTTTAGAAATGTGCAGAGCCTTAAAGTGAATTTAACTGTGAGAAAGTCTCAATATCTCAGCTGTATTGTACCTTTCACCCTAGAATATCCTAAAGTACTTTTCACACGTAAAAAACTGATATGTAATTGCACCTGCTTCAGATATGAAATGCAGCAGTTGTTTAATGGTGCACAGAAACACTAGGCAAGGGTACGAGGCCAGAAATTGAAGAATACAATATCCAGCTGAAAATCCAGGTGGGATTTAAGATGGTAGGATGTAATTGCTTCAATTAGAATTTTGTGAGAATAATATATTTAATAGGTGCAATTCCTGGCCCTATTGGAGTCAATGAGAACATTGCTGTTGATTACAAATGAGGTTGGAATTCCTCTCGTATCTCTACCTTTATGAAAAGTTTAATGAAATACTGTAGTCAGAATTGTTTGCAGGATCTTGATTTTTTCATCTCCTCCAGAAGAGTTGGCTTGATCCTCAGTCTAGCATTATAGCTATGAAATCTTGTTAAGCACCTGTTTTACACCCGTAAAAGAGAGAGGAGAATTGGATCCAGCATCCTCTGTGGCCTTTCCCACCAGCGTGGGATATTGGTTCATTCCAGCTCAGATAGAAATGTCAGCTGCAGAATCAGCCTGACGCACACAGCTGTTCCATGGAGGTTTCCAGTAAAAAAGTAATTTCCCATACAAGTACCCAGGCTGATAGCTCCTATGCTGTGTTGATCCTGTCAGATCTCACGTGGTAAGGTTTTATGACTGTAGGCCATGTTTTAAAATATCAAATGTTTCTTTTCGGTCACTGTAGAATGTTAATAGGTAACGAGGAGGAAAGGATGGTGATTGCATAGATGCGCAGGAAATATAAGCTGTGAAGCTTAATATATTTCTGTGGTGAATAAAAAAATATTCTATCCATTCATCTCCCCTTTCCCCTTCCCTCCCTCCTTCCCCCCCCCCCCAGTTCTTCCTGCAGTATCAGAAGGGTTTAATGCTAATCTTAATGAAAATCTTCTATTGATTTGGTTTAGGTACTGAGCTATGTAATGCAAACCAATCTGTGAGCTGTTCACTTCCCTTTAGACATGCGTCCTAAAGTGCAAAAAGAAGAAGCAAAAGTGCAAAAGTGTATGCCCAGGTCTCCCACTCCACCAAGAACATATCCGCGGGCATGTGCTCCCACTGCCTCACAGCTGGACTTCGGTGTGGTGTTACCCCGTTGCAGCTACGTGGTTTCTGAGCCACCTGAGCTGCCCACCCAGCACAGAGCGTGGGCAGAGAGAGTCTATCTGTCTCTGTGCCTGTCACTGTAGACATGTCCCGAGGGTCCTCAGCACAGCTGGTATGGTGCAGTGGATGCTTGAACCTTCTTGAATGAATAGCTATGGATCCCTTTGGTTTGGGGGATTTGCTTGCCCAACATCAACTGGGCATAGTGGTTCAGTGTCACCTCCAGATCTTGCTGGGCAGAAGTATCTATGAATGGAACAGGTGTGTGTAAAATACATTTTTCTTACATGATACCAGCCTTGGAGATGGGATTTCTATGCATAAAACACTGAAGATTTCTGAGGAGGCTCCAATTAGACAAAGCCAAAGTTCTTTGCATTTCATTCTCCCATTGCATCGCTGAAGAGGAGTGAGATTGCACCAGAGAAACTTCCATGACTTTCTAGGCATGTGTTACGAATGCTCCAAACAATACCCTAAAAGCAATCTGGCAATATTCCATCCAGATACTCCGGGAAGGATTCAGGCTGCCTGATCATGGCTAGACGCTTTCAGCACTCTCACTGAAAGAAGAAACTGAAGCGAGCAGAAGCCACTAGTTGTAGAGATCAGGAGCTCTCCGCCGTTCCAAGGAGATGCCGTGTGCTCAGGTCTTACCCCCTGACGCTAGTCAACCCCTGTGCCTGAGCACAGCTCCAAAGCCCTGCCACAGTGTGAGGGAAAGGGTATTTTCTTTCTTCCCCTCCAAGATAATCACAAATTTTTTAAAAGTGATTTACTTGAAAGCTGCTACCTATTTTTCCTCATTTCATGCCCCAGCTTGCTTCTAAGTTGTTGCTGTGATATATTTTTATTATTTTTTTTTAAACTCATAACACATGGACTCTTTCAAAAACACCAAGTATTTGAGATAAAACTGCTCTCAGCCTATGGCATATAATGTAGGGCTACATGAAAGTAAAACAGGATGAGAGCTTTTCAATCAATTTGATGAAAAATTTAAGTTAATTAAAAGAATGCTCAATTTTTCCCTAGAAGGCGACACTGATCTTTATTATTAATGCATACCAGTGTTTCATAACTGTGCATAATAATGGCCTGTAACATCAGGCACAGCTTCATCCCCAGCTTAATTTGTTACAAAATCTTTTTTGGTATTCTTAAAGCATGCCCTTTGCCACTGTATCCCTGATGCTCTTGGGCTAATTCCCAACTCCTAAAGGACATTTTATTTTATGCTCACACCTGAGAATTAATTTATCAGATTGTTTTTTCAGTTTAAACCTTTTTAAAAAAATAATAAAAAAATATTAAAAGGCATATAGAGACCCTTCACTGCTTGGCTTTCATATTACTTGTTAGTATTCATATTCGATTAGTGGAAATAGCGGTGCAGGAACAAATATTCTTACAGGCTGGAGATGTGGTGTAGGAAAAAAGGAACAGAAAGTGGTCTTTGAATGACAGACACCTAATGTTTCATTTTCTTCCATGTACGTAAGTGAAGGAAGTATAGTCTTTCCAGGAAGATGGGGGGCAGTTGTATTGGGGCAGTATCTTGGAAAAAAATGTAGCTTCCATGGCTGCTGTTTGTCACAGTGCAGGTAGTTGTTAAGTCAGGTTGGTCAAGGCTTATATTTTTGAGTTGACAACTAAGGCTCAGTTCTTGCTTTGCATCACCACTGCTGCTTACAGGGAATAAAAGCCCTCCCACCTTGCCTAAACCTCATCCCTTTTTTCACCAAACCCTCGACGTTTCCCTGAAGGACCCAAGCACAGTGAGCCACTGGGCAGCCTAGTGCTTTCCATATTAATTGAGGCAGATGGTTTTGCAGAGTGTAGTTCGGATTTGCCATGAGCTGAATAGTCACCGTGTTTAGTGAGTTTAAGATGATTAAACCTCCCAGTCAGAGACCTTATTTAATTCCCTACAGCAGGAGGAATGAAACTATGCCAAGCTATAAATTTGGACTGATCTAGGCACAACGTGCAAGTATCCCTTTGTACTGGGGGGATACAGGTAAGAGGTAGATTTAGCAGGCAAGTAGAAGTAGATCTAAAGTCTGTAACTGTTGCTGGATATTCAGCTCATTGTATAAGAGGAAAGAACTGGCAACACCTTGAAAGCCCCTAATTATCATGGCTGCATTTGTCTCCATGGATGTGCAGGGTTATTTTGGTCTGGGAAACCACTACCTTGTCCTGATTCTTGCACTGCACTTCAGTGTGCTGGCTGCAGGCATTGACAAGTGATAATGGCCAGGTAAATGATCAGTGGTGACTCGTGAACCCCCGTCTAATTTGTCTGTCTATATCTCTTAGAAGAGCAACCATCATCTCTGCATCTATTAGCTGGGTTAAAATCTTAGCAAGTTGATGTTATGTAGTCTTGCTCCTCCGCTCCCCTTTTTGCTCATCTTTTCCAAATGCCTTTCTATACTTTTACTGCAGCCTGATAGAAATTTTACTCTTAAGTCCTTGAAAACTGGCACTGTCCTGCAATTTTAGGTTTGATCATGGTGTAATGAGGGCCCCTGAGCCTGGTACTCCCCACACTGTCCCAGTACGCGCAAGGGATGGAGCGGTCCCTGCTCTGGGCAGATTACAGGCTACGTAGATGTGAAGCGCAAAAGGATGCTGTCACTACTGAACAGGGATATAAAAGGAAATCCTCTGATGAGAAAAGGAGGAATTTTTGAAACTTCATGTTTTAAAAAAACAAAGCGAAGGCTGTTTTCTTTCTTTGTCCTGTATATTCCTTTTAACATATAAACTGTAAAAACTATAGAGGAGGGTAAACAGAGTATTTCTTTTCCCCTTTAATAAATATGAAACAGATGTGCAGGCCCTTGATGAGGAAGAGAACCAAAAGAAGGAGAGTGCGAATAAAAGTAAATTCTAGGTTACATAACATTTATCAAACTGATGGAAAAAGCCAAGCTGGGAGTTGAAAGCAAGATTTAATGACAAGAAATGGTGATAAAAAAGTTCATAGCCGTTGAGTTTTATGGTAAGGCTCGTGATCAAGAGTCCCCTGGCCAACTGTCTGGTTGTTATTGGCTGCACATCAATACACCCCAGGCCCTGCCCCAAACCTTGCTTGCTGTTTCAGCAGAACCCACGAGCTCTGGTGTAGCCATGGCAAAGTGGGGAGGAATTTGCACCCTTTGCAAGCTACATCCGCCGCATAGGTTGTCTCATGCTTCTCCCCAAAGAGCGTAAAGGCATGTTGCCAGCAGGGATTAGTCAAACAGGATTATATACAGAGCTAGTTGAAATACCCGTTCACTTCAACTGAAACTTGTGTTGGACACTTGCCACTTTACCAAAAAAAAAAAACCCCAATAAATTTCTCCAATCCAGGGGAGACTTTCTGGTTCAGCCAGAAGCTCAAGTTTAATGGCCTCCTTCATCCCTAGTGACTGTTCTGACCCCAAATGGGTAGTTATCCTGGGGTAGGCTTCCTCAATCTGTTCTCTTGGAGCTTTCTACTTTGCATAAATAATTGAGTATTCATTAGAGCAGGGTCTTGAGCCTGGGTTTCCCACAGCTGAGGTGAGTGCCCTGACCACCACACTATTGATTTTCCTATCCCAACTGATCAATATTTCATTGATCTCATTGGCGCTAATTGGCATAGGGGGTGCCCATGGGATGCCCAGTGAGAACAGGAGACATATGTAACCCCTATAGAAATAATGCCGTGTATTATCCAGTAGCAACAGCAAACACTGCTCTACAAGACACATATATGTCTGGCATAGGTTCAGGTATCTAGTCTTGCATATGGTCAAACAACCTCCTCCTAACTGTTCCAGTGGAAATGGCATTGTCATTTGACATGATAAGCAATAATTGTATATCTTCAGTAAAGACAACATTTCTGCCTAATGATGAAAAGCACAGTTGAGCTAGTCTGAACTAACTCAATTTATGTAACAAGATTCTGCTGTGTTTGCCCAAATTGGCATAGTTCCTCTCCAAGGGACTGAAAAATGACGGCAAATCCAGCATGAAGCCTGTTGTTAAAGGAAGTGTAGGGAGCAGCACAAGTTTATTGTCAGCCTTCAAGTGTGCCTTTAGGTGGTCACCACATCCTGAGATGCTGCCGATAGAACTAGATGACATATTTCTGAAGGCCTGCCAAAAGATTCAAACAGACAATATTGAAGATCCTTATTCTGCTTTCCTTAGCAGTTTACTATTTCCCTTCAGAACGAATATGCAATTATGCTGCTGTGAAGAAACCCACAGTGTAATAAGGGACACTGGAAAAGATTAGCCAAGGCAGATAATGTCTTGTAAAGACTATCTCTTTGGCACCTTTGATACCAATTATACCATGACATCTCAAAAGGAAGTCACCTGTCTTAGCTGAGGCAAGTTATCCAAGAAAATCTAACAAGTATTTTTTTTGTTCATTGTGCAATGAACATACGCAATGATATAATAATAATTTCCCTGGTATAGCAGGAAAAGAATTAAGTAAAATTAGCTTCTCAACATAAAACCATTATGAGCTGTAATTTATTTCAGAAAGTGGAAAGTGTTAGGGAGAAAAAGGGAAAAATCCCCACCCTTTGCTGATAATTTGTTATGTTCTGGACCCAGTAAATGACCTTATACATATGGACTTAAGTATACTCAGCGGGTACAATATATCTAAAATGACATAGAGGATTGAGCCTAATTGATATCATTAGAGCCCTGGTCCTTTTACACTTGGCCTTTGAGATGTTGGTGTTACCAAGAAAGCTGCTTTTGATTTATTTTGCTTTTCTTCTTCATCCTTTTGCTCTCTCTCTCTTTCTCTCTCTCATTCCCCACCCCTCCACCCCCCTTCTCTCAAGCTCTGCTCAAAAGCCAGGCCTGTGGAGGTTAGGAACTCGTGATCCGATCCAAGGTTGCAATGCTACAGATTGCAAATTCGTTTCTGAAGTGGTAACTTCTAACAAGAGGCACTTGTTACGTTTGACCAGTGTGCTTAAGGGGGAAAAAAAAAAAAAAAAAAAAAAAGGAAGAAGAGTGCAATTCTATGGATAAAATAGCAGCAACATTTATTTTAGGTGACTCTTTTAGAGGCTTAACATGTTCTTTATCTTTATAGGGGATATTCTTTTCCAACCTGTAGCAGAAACCTCAAAGCTGCGAAATGAACCTATATAGTAGACCGTGCATCAAGTTTCAGACAAAATATTCTCTCCTGCTTTCATGAATCTCAGTACAATTGTCCCTTGCAAATAACTTGAACTAGGTAGTTCTACAGAGTGAAGGCAAACCTAACAATCTTAGTTTGATAGTAAGTTACCCCTTACCCCTAGCTGAAAAGATCTAGTTCGCTAATTATGCTCACAGGTTTGACGTTGATTTAAAAATTCCCCATCTGTAATGAAAGCCCAAAGATCAAGAATCCAGGACAGTCCCAGCAGTGCCCAAAGAAGTAAAGTGTACTCAGCATAGTATACATTGGTGTGGCTTACAAATTTTTTTGTCTTTGTTTTTAACCAGGCTATTATATTTAAAACAAGGTCATGCACTTTCCCTTAAAAGTTCTACAGCAAATATGATACAATTCATTCAGTCTTTCACCAGTGTTTTACCACACGCCTTATACAAACACTGAAAGCTGTCATTGACTTTGTACATCTTCCTTATACACATATGGGAACTATGTCTATGCACCTAGCATTTTTTTCAGGAATGTTTATGTACAACAAATATTAACTTAGTACAGGAGAGAAGAGTGATATATGGTCTTGTACCTAGAAAGCTGGGAAGTCTCAGACCTTTGAAAATTGGAAGATATTCTTCATTAATTGACTCTTCTGTATCTGTGCCAAAACCTGTGAATAGTATTTTGGTGCTAAACTACATGGAATCTAACAGCTACTTTACTAGTAAGAACAGGCTACTAATTTTATTAGTAATTATATAATGCAGTGGTTCTGTGCAAAAAGAGTAACTATTTCAATAGTCTTCTACTCTGTTCATTTATGGAGAATCTATGTTTCAATATGATCCAGGCAAAACTGCCTGTTTAGCTGTAGCATATTTGTTTTTTTCCCATAGTGATCAAATACAGGTTCAGCTGGGACTGAGCTAAAATGGATCATCAGATATTCATTGAAAATGAATGAGATTTAACCATTTGAATGAACCTTTAGTAAAGAGGAGAGAAAGAAAACACATACTAGAATTGGTAAAAATAAACCTATCTACTTAGAATCCACTTTTACCTGCATTCCTGGGACTGACCCAGTGGTCTCTTAAGACGGTGGACCCTGAGTTAGACCATTACTTCAGCTCAAAAGAGAAAGGCACACGTTCCAGACCACTCAAGGACAGCAGTTTCCTTTCTTTGCTGATTGGGCTGGAAATCACAATCAAAGATAGCTTGTGTGTTTTGTGATCTCATTATGGTGAGTAACTGGCTCTCCTTGAGAAGCAGTTGCCGCAGGGTAATGGGGATTGGTATTCAAGTGACCTTGCATCCTTGAGCCAGCATCCCCAGTTGCTGATGATAATCAGAGCCGTAGATGCCTGTAATGCAATTGTTCCACCAAGTCCAGCAGGTATTAGTGCAAGCACTGGAGCTGGAAGGACTGTATAATGGTCTGAGTGTGGATTCTGTAGCGGGAGAGACTTATTAGAAAGGGGGAGTGGGGGGAAGAGAGAGAGAAAGAAAAGATATTAATTGAAAACATGCAATCAAAAATAAACCCTTGCCCTACATCCCATGCTTTATTCATCTGCTAATTGAAAATGGGAGACTTGTGAACCCAAAGTGCTTATAAGCACATCCATTGCCTGCTCCTCGCTGTCCTCAGACAGGCAGAATGCTATGGCACACACTGTGAATGGAGAGCAAAAGGGCAGAACAATTAAAAGGAAAAATGCAAAGTACAGTTCTTGAAATGTCATGCACGTTAGCAGCAAAAAATGCTGGTTGGGCTCCTCATCCTGCATCTTTCTTTTCCTTTCTCTTTTTTTTTTTTTTTTTTTTTTTTTTGTCTTTTCTTAATTTTCCTCTCTGTGCACATTGGAAGGCAGCTGTGGAAGCAGGGCGCACACACTCATGGTAAGCACAACTTCACCACCTCCATTCTTTTGTTGCATTTACCCCACTAGCATCTCACTTCCCAAATGTCAGCTCCCCCTGCCCCAGCACCGCCACCCCCCCAGTGTCTAACTCAGTAAAATCACCCTGCGCCATTAACAGCCATTACCACTAGCACGTTTTTACGGTCAAGGAGCATTCTTGCTTAGGCCTCCCTCTGGGCTCAGATCACATAACTATAAATTTACCCTTGAGCCTCTCATTCCTTGCTGGTTTGCTACATCCTCAGGCCTTCCTTTCTGCTGCACTTTCTCCCTGCTTTTCTCCTGTTGGCATATGCAACTTGACCCAAACAACCTTGCGCATATGCAAGATACAAAAAGTTCACCAGCTGTGATCAACAGTAAATAAATCTTGATGCCAGTATTAAGTTACAGCAATTTTATCCTCTCTCTTCCCTTCCCCACCCTTCATCGATGGGAGAAGAATATGAACTTGACATTTGCTCACTGAAAGCAGATGGATGAGGTAGGTCAGCATTAGGTGTAACCCTAGCACTGTTTCTTTGGGTTTCCTGAAGGATGGAGCTAAAAGAATTCTCCTGGTGGGTCAAAGGCCACATTAGTCATTTGCTTAAAGAAGAACTGTGCAGAATTAATCAAAATGAAACACAGGTTTTCATGTCTCTCTCTTATTCAGAATCTCTCGGTCCTTTTTTCCATTCCTCTTAGAGGAAGCAATATATTTTATCCTTTTACACCTTGTCCTGCAGAGGTTTTGTTCGGAGTGGTGTCAGAGGCCTTCCCCTTCTGTGTAGAAAACCATTTTAATCAGGATAAAGCCTCCATGTGATACTTGTAAAGGTCATCTGAAGCTGGTGTGTTAGTACCAGTGCAACCATAAAAAAAAAAGACTCAACCCTTCATGAAGAAGTTTTGAGTTGAAAAGAATGATTCTATTCACTGCATTTTTCCAACTTAAAAGGAAAGTTAAAAGACCAGCTCCAACACTCAGAAGCAAAAAACTTTACATATTTTGTTTCACTATAACCTGAAGAGAGCAAACTATTCAGGGAGAAAGTCTTTCATTCTCTTTTTTTTCAAGAGAATTTCAAGAGCTATACCCCGAAACTGATTAAGAGCCTGACCTTACTATAAAAAAGGTCACAGTAATATTTTTAGGGGCTTCTTTTTTTTTTTTTTTTTTTTTTTTTGTGAGGTTGTTATCTTGGTCAGGGAGGTACCAGGGTATTTATGGTTTACAGTTTAAATCTTCTCACAAAGGAAAAAGTTTCTTTGGACTGAAAGCTTTTGGCAGCAAACTTTCACCTGCTACGTGAACTGTTCCCACTATTTGACACAGCTTGCCTAGAAAAGCTTAAAATAGTACATCGGGATTTTGGTTTCTCTCGGTATCTTCTCCCCTCTTCTTTTCTTCTGTTTTTCAGATGATGGAGCTTCCTATTCATGATTCCTGAAAACACATTAATAGTTCAGTTGGGATTTGTGAGATTGGCATACAGAAAAGGACGAAACGTTGTTACTCTTCAGGCACTTCCATGTACCTTAGTTGCTTCCCCAGCCATGCCCAGCAGTCTGAAATACACTTCTTCACCCAGCACTGCAGCAAAGTCACCACAGGCATTCTAGAAACTAGCTTCTCCTTGTTAACTCAGCTGTAACCCAGTTGAATTTCTACTGTCCTGTGAAATAATTCACTTTATTCAAATGCATTTATAAAGCAAACAGCAAAACCACCCACTGTCAGTTGCTCACACATTGGCATATGCACGCACAGACACCTTCAGCAGCCCATATAGCACTGACAGTATGCACAGCTGTTATATTTTACGCTATTTGATGCTCAATAATTAGCGCCTGTTAAAGAAAAAAAGAGAGATGCCACACTACCTTGCAACAAATAGCAGGAATCAGTATGTCCAATTTACCAAGACCTACTGCTGAAAGGAAGATTCCTGTTATAATTTCACATGATGTTGCTGTCACTATTACACTTGTCAGCGCTATGATATCAACAAAAGACTTCTAGTATATCTAACAGGGAATGACTCTTCTCCAGATTCACTGAAGGGAGACAGTAAAACCACACAGATGCTTGGTATTGTCTTAATTTAATTGGTTTTTTTTTTTTGCTGTTGTTGACATTTTTGTTGATTCTTTTCGGTAAAAGGAATGGTTTGAGGGTTGAACTCTCCAATCACTTTCTGAACTGCAAAAATTTTGTGAAAAGAAAACCATTTAACACTCAGGAACACAATATATTCAGTCATGTCCTTAGTGATGTCCAAGGAGCAGCCAGCTTGGCTGCAGACTGGTTCTGCAGGCGATGTAAATTGGCTTGTAGCTCTCTTGTGATTAAGAGATTTCCATCAACAAAAACAGGGGTGTTGCATAGAAGCCATGCATGTTAACTGCCTGGCAGGTTTCAGGATAACCCAACAGTATGTGTTAAGAGGAATCTTCAGTCGTTTCTAATATGTTTTAATTGGCTGCAGCTCACCAGGGAGAAAGAACGCGGCAGGCAAGGCATGCCAGAGGGTAGCCATGACTATCCGGGGTCCTCAGCCAGGCTGTAAGAATGCAAAGAGACACTAGGATGTCCCCAGCACCAGCTGGTGGTTCCTCAGTCTCAGAGAGACCCACGTAAGGCAAAGTAAACTGCATGCAAGGCAGCCTTTCACCAATAGGTCCATGTGAAGCTTCTAGAACAGGGGAAAGGATCCAATCTGTGGTATATCTAGAGACCAACAAATAAATATGCACGCACTGGATTATGAAAACCAGAAGTGAGATCCTGAATGAGATCCTATGTCTGTTAAGTATGTAATCTGCAGGCAGGTTAGACGTTACGGGTGTGCATTCCTTGCAGACAAATGAGACTCTCATATGTGTGAGTTCTGTTAGATGAGTTTGATGGAAAACAGACAGTCTCAGTTCACGTGCACTATCTGCATTTAAGCGCCATGGATTCAGTTAGATCTGTTTAAGTCTTTATAGTGGCCAAATCTTTCTGATTATCCAAGTAGTGTCTTCCTGGGTGTCTCTTGTCGCTTTGATTCCCTTGTTTTATTTCTTACCCCAGCCTGTTGTGTTGTCCTTGCACGTGCAGAGATGCTATAGGTTACTGCAGCAGGAAACCTTTTTTCAGTGGTAATCTAAAGGTTTAGTGCTCTGATTCTGCAGCTTTCACTTGCATTGGAGCAATACTGTTCAGCTTGGTAATTGCTAATCACTTTAAGTCTCACTGTCAATTGTAAACTTTCAGGAATTATGAGATTGGCTTAGAAATCGTGAGTCAATTTGTTTCATAAGTTCTGGCAAAAAAGAAACACTTAGTTCCTTATGATTTGTTTTCCATAATTTACTGCCAGTTTCAACAGATTTTCCTGTAGCTGCAGTTTCTTTGGTGGATGTTCTTGTGCCTAATACTGTGTGTCCCCGTGCTTGTGCTTTTCCTTTAGGCCGCTGGTAGAACATACATGGTCACTTCTATGCAGCCACCTGTTTTCACAAGGCTTGTTTGAGCATCGTTATTTTTGTCAAGTATGTCCTCCTCTTTCCCCAGCATAAACACCTTCTAACCACGTACGTTTTCTCTTTAGAAATTAAGCTATAAAAATTAACAGATGCCGTAGTCATTGTTTTTTTGCCCTGTGGATTCTGAATCTCACATTTAAACTTAATTGATGTTTTCAGACCTGACGGTTTCAGTTACCTGTGTAGCTGTGAGGGCTAGAAAAGTGCATTTTGGTCTTTCAAAATCAACCTGAAAATCTTATGATTGCCTGACTTGAGGATGTGAAGATGACTTCAGTATTTTCAAGAAAATCATTAGTAGAGTGATAACATTTGTGAGCCTTCAATTCTGAGCTCCGTGTAGGCATGTGATTCACCATCTGAAATTGATGTGATTCCCTGGTACTGCTAGTTAAATCGATGATGTTTTGCTGTCAGGAGACAGCCCCCTCTTTCCATGTGTGTATTCTCTCTCTCAATATGCAGACCATTTATTCCCTTTATATAGAAATAATTTTATTGTTACCTTTAGGAAGCAGAGCAGGATACCATGGATTTCTGAACTGCCTTTTTAGCAGACTTGCCAATGTCTAGTGGCTAACTAAGGTTTTATGTTTGTGGGCTACGTTTCATGTACATTTTGTGGTGGCAGCAGCTAGCACTCTCCTCAAGCAAATGTTACAGATGGCACTTTTTATGCTTGGAGTGGAGTAAGATATGTAGTCACCCCCTTGGCTAGCACACTGTGTTCCCTCGAAGCTGTGGAGCGCGAGGCAGTATGAATGAAGCACATTATCCTCTTGTTTGTTTCATGAAGAAGTGGTGCTTCCTCTGGTCGTGCACCACATGGGTCACGGTTTGGTGCTCTATGGGAGGAGTTTGTTTGTGTCACTTGAAATATTTAACATGTGACTGTCATACCTAAATGGACCCTGGATATGTGCTTCACCGAGTCGGTAACTTTGTGAATTATTTCGGCAAACCTTGCATTTGGCTTTCCTCGGGATCTTTCTGTCCCCTGGCCCATGGACTCTCATTTCTACTCCTGACATACTACAGGATTAAGTCACTATGGTACTTTTGACATCTGTTGTGTTTCCTTCCCACTTAGAGATTTTATGTTCACAGGGTATTCCTTAATATCTTCTTCACATAATTTGAAATCTTGACGGAAATTCATGCAGCAAAGCAGGTATGACTTGCTTTCCTTTCAGGATGAAATTTGGCCTTGAACCTTCTAAATGTGCTTACACTTAGGTAGTCTGTAAATCCCCTCACCCAAAGGAAACAAAAGGCCTTGGAGTTTCCATTAAGTTCTTCCTTCACTCACCTCAGAAAGCAGCCTGACTGCTAAATTAAGGATCAGGTCATCCTGTCTCAATTCATCATATGTGCTTTTCTATCTCCATATCACAACTGAGGATATATATACTTATAAAGTAACAAAATACATCTGATAATTATAATTGAGCCAGAAAACGTTAGCAGTCAATGGTTAAGAATTATACGTCTAAGCAACCATTTGTCACTCCAATGATTTTAGCATTTTAAAAAAATAATCAATGAATTCTAAACATCTAAGTACCATTGCTGAGTATACGACTGTGCAATGACCTATTTGCAAAGCCACATTAAAAGAAATATATGAGCAGTGTGCTCCTTAGGGAATGGCAATACAATAAAATGTGGGTATTTGTATAAAAGCTAATCCTCCCACAGAGTTGTGTCAATTAAGTACAGTTCAGGGTAGTAAAGAAAATATAGTGTTATCTGGGCCATATATTACTATCCCCTGATTTAAAAAAATTGCAACGAGGTCAGTATTTTTAGTACTTGTTACTTACTGCTAAAGTGCTCCCTGAGTTTTGCTGCCTGTGTCTGTGCATGTGTGTGTCTCTTTTTCTTTTGCATTGGCCCGTAGCGGCCTTGGAATGGTAAAAAAAAAAGAAAAAATTTAGAAAAAAAAAGAAAAAAAAAGTGAAAAGAATCAATAATGCCACTTCTTTAAATACCAAAGTGAATTTAGTGTGTGTGAATAGTGCCAGATTGACAGGCTGGAGAGCTAAAGGCTTACTGTTACCCACCATGTGCCGTCAAGAGCTGTGCAAGCCTCTCCTGGACTGCCTGGCTGTATTACCACAGCTTGGACCTAGCTGGGGACAGTCTTCCCTCCTTCTAAAGGAACTTTTTTGCTTCTTTTCTGAGGCTCCCAGAAAATTGGTTCCAGTTGCGGTGGCAGTATGTTGTTGGGGAGGAGCGGCGTGGTTTGGTTTTCATTTTAAGGCGGGCAATTTCCAATAGGAAATGGGTGTTTTAATTTGCTTCTCTGTGTTGTAGTAATGAGTTGCTTACTTTTAATAGCACAGCAGAAAAAAAAACCTCACACAAGTAAGAGGGACTAGTTTCTCATGATTCAAACTACATGTCATTTTTCCAGAAGTAAGCAAAGGCCGAACATATTTCTTATTGCTCAGATTATACGTAGTCCTCTTATGAATGACTAGGCATATTAGTGCCTGTTTAAGCTTTATTTTCTCTTTTAATGTGACAGACCTCTGAAGAAAAAGCTACAGATAAAAGTGAACCTTAGAGTTCTCTGTCATGTAACAGAGCAGTTCTTCATGTCTCTCTTTCCAGACCCAAGGTCTCCTCAAAGCCATTCCCCTCCCAGTGTTTCAGTCCTGCTGCTGCTCAGTGCCATACCTTGACTGCCAGGGAAACCTTCATGAACGCCAGGTTGTTCAGATAGTGCTGTTTGAGAGGTGACAACAGACACAAGTGCTGTATTTAGGGTGGATTTTGCCATGAAATTGAGATGTTCAGAAATCGCTTGAGGGTTTTTCATTCTAAACATCTGGAAGTCTGTAAAACAGAAACCAGCCCCCAGCAATAACCTGAAAATCTCGGGCCTGTCCAAGTTCTGCCAATGCATACCTACCTCCTTACCTCTAGTCTTACGTATTGAATAGCACCCAGAGGTTGGGAAGACCTGGATTTTGAACCTGGTTATGGTGATACAATGGATATTTTACCTACATGGAGCCCCATGTCAGGAAAAGCATAGAGGTTAATTCTGAGCACATGCTTAAAGCCTATTGAAGTCAAACAGATATTTAAATACAGATGTCGGAAATATGTTTATGGGTGTTGTTGAATAAGGACCTTAAATGCATTAACCGTTTGCCACTTGATGTTGCTAGCCAGCAACATGTTGCATTTCGGCTCTGTTAAAAATAAATAATGAAATGGTGGTTCTGTGTTCCTGCTGCCATAACTGAATGATTCTGTGTTGTGATTCTGCCCAAATTTGTGAGCCAGGTGACATCACATACATCTTGGAAGGCTCCCGCTGTTCTCCTGGTGCACTTAAATCTGTGGCTGTAAGAGCATTTAGGATGAAAAGGGTTATACATTAGAGTTTCTGAGAGATGGGACATTTGAAAAAGAAAGGTTTTGGGAATTACAACTAGACTAAACTGATTTTTTTTAAAGAAATTTTCTATAGGTAGGTAAATCCAGGGAAATGTTTGGAAAGAACTAGAGCATTTTTAAAAACCTGAAACTGATCATGAGGATCTCTTTGAAGCTACTGAGTCAGGGACAGATCTCAGGGTCCCCATTTCCTGCAGATCCAGATCCAGGATCCTGCAGGTCTTAAATGAGGAGCCTAGAAGCCAACTTGGCATCAGGCGATCTACTTCATGTATTTCTATGACTGCAAGAAAGAGAAAAAAAATCAGTGTGGGACTGAAAACAAGCTAAAATAAAGAAAATGAAAATTAAAACTCAGTGGCTACTCAGCTTAGTAGTTCCTTGCCCATTCTGGCCTTCTGGATCATCCTTCTGTCCTAACCTGAAGGCTGACCTTTTTCAGCTCTTGATTCATCTTCACAGGCAAATTTTGCTGTCCTCCCACCCTTCTCCTTAGTGGTGATACCTTCCAGCATAGGTGGCTGAACGAGAAGTGGTTTTGATACTTGAACCTGAATACATATACTTCATAGCCTAAACTCAAATTTAAACTCAGCTCAAGTACACTAGCAGAGAAATAACTGAAGTGTAGGTACTTGTCCTGCGACTTGCTCTGGGGACAGCAACTTGGGGGAGTTTCACTAAGGCAAGATAGTGCTAGGGAATCCACTGCAAGGACCAAATGCAAACTGGGACTGGAATCTATTAAACTGCCCCACAGGTACCAACAGCCTTGGTGACTGGCCAGAGACATGTGGATTGTTTAAGCAAATTCTGTCCCTCATCAGTTTCAAAGCAGAAAATCTGACCAAATATGTTTGAGTATTCATATGATTGACAAAAGCTTCTGGCAGTGGCACTTTATAGTCTTTTATGCCTTTGTAGAGAGGGTTGGGAAAGCTGCCCTTCTGATTTTTACTGGCTTTTACCCCCTTTTAATTCAGGATTAGATGGCAAAATGTTCAGGTGATTTAAATCCATTTGTATGAGACACAAAAAATGCCTAATTTAAATAATTTTAGAAAGACATCATGAAAAAAAATCACTTCCTGGAGCAACCTAGATGTTTTGTTGCAAGAGCAACTCCTCCTACAAGGTGAAGCCCATGGTTTACAGCATCGTCCTGGACAGATGACAGGGACTTCCTTCCAGTTTCTTGTGTAGGGCAGATCCATTTCTGGGGGAGAGTTTACGCACAGCACCCAGCTACAAGTACTTCGCTTCTTTGATAGGTAAATAGCTAGAAGTAAAAAGCAGAAAAGAGTTTGTCAAAGTACAATAGGGCACCAGCATCACAAAGTCATGGTATTGGCTTGCTCATGTTATTGCAAAAAGAATTTCCAACGACCCCTAGCCTGATGTCGTCAACAGTAAAGGCCATGTACCATGAAAGAGATAACACTGCGTAAGCAGTTCTTTTAGCAAAAATATTGTTCACGCTCAATGAATTCTGAACTACTGTAAGGGAATAAAACAACAATTGAAAAGAAACAACAACAGAAGAGGAGGTGAAAAATGTTGAAAAGAGAATGAGGGGAAAAAGTGGTGTCTGTCTGTTTTGTCCTACAGGCAGAAGTGCCAGCACAAATCAGCAGGTCTTCAGGTGAATTTTCTAGTTATAGTAGATGAAGCATTTCGTAGGCCACTTTGACGGATTGTTAACGTTAGTTGGGCTGAGTGTGATTAATTCAGCCGCTCTGTCAGTGACAGGGAGGAAAAGGTTCTGCTAAAACTGAGCAGAGGTGACTCTGCTAGAATCCGTTCGAGGCGCAGAGCAAAGCACGGGCACCGGCCTGGGAGCAGGGGAAGCACGAGGCAGAGTCATGTCAGCTTCCCAGCTGTGGTCTGGATCAAAGGAAAGATGCTGCTGATTTGAAATGAAAAGTTGGGGGTTTCCCTAATGTGAACTGGCATAGGGAGCGATTGATACGGGGTTGTCCTTCCCCCTCTTCAGGCAGGGAAAAAAATGGATCCGGATGTGAGCAAATAGTACAAAGAGAAGGCAGAGCTGCTAAGCTACATATTTTTATGCAATTTTCAAATGTGTGAGCTGTCAGGTTTAAAAAATAATAATAATACAGGGTCATTCCTTGGCCTGCTAACAGATGTGTCCAACATTTGGATCCTGGTGCTAGGATTTTGCCTTAACCAAAATGAATACCTCTAATACATTGACAGTAAATCTCTCAGCACCGTTAAAATATAACTCAACTAATAAATGAGAAAGAGAAGACATCTGAGAAACTGCAAGTGTCTGCTTAAAATATATAGAGTTAATATCAGCAAATGGTGAGTGAAGTCAAAGTGATCTGAACATTCCTGCTTACCATTCAGCTCTGCAGAAACCAGACCCAAAGGCAGATTTGCATCTTGTGTTAACACAGCGTAAAGCTCCATTGATTTCAGTCTAGTTATTACTGATTTTCAGCCATTTAATGGAGAAAAACAGATCTCTCTGCTCTGTGTGTTTATGTGGCAAAAGCAACAAAGCACACTCCCCCGTCTCTAGTCACTCCAGAGCTGGAGACAGCATAACCTGCGATACTTTGCCACTGAGCAGTTGCTACTAACACCAGTGTACAAGCTTAAAGGGAGGTCACCTAATGTTTTCAGACAGAAGCAGAGAGGGGAGATGCACAATTAGCTGTGAGGTGCTGGGAATAACTGCAGAGGATAAAGCTCTAGAGTCACAGTAGAAACAGACTTATTTGCATTATTCTAATAGTACAAAGGATGCACACCCCAAAGCAGAGGACCAAAATATATTGTAGGTGTTGACACAGTTTTGTGCAGAAAAGTAGCTGCAGGTTTTACTTGTGAACTTTTGTGGCCAGCTGAATTGTTTGAGAACTGAATTAATTATTCTTTATTACTCTCAGTATATAATTATATAATGCAAACATCTCTAACTTGCTAGCGTTTTTTAATTCTGAAGATAACAGTGGGACATGAACATGTAGAACAATAACGTTGTGCTTAAGATTAGGAAAACAATCTTTAAAATCACAGGGTTTTAAGCTGTAGAACTTGTTTTGCCTGCTCTTCCATGATCTTTCATTTCCCTTGGAAACTGGTCAGCCTGCTGCGCCCTTTAGTAAGAGTCGGACTGGGACACAGAGCACAGGATTTTGGAAGTACAGTTTTTTTCAGGACTTGAGAGGGATCCATCAAGTTTGCACTTTCCCATGCTCAGGAACAACCAGATGTGTTTAGTTCCCATTCCTTGCTGGGTTTAGCTGCAGTGACCGAAGAGATAACTTCCAACAGAGCAACCTTGAAGATAAGGGGAGGCAGACAGCTAGGGCCGTAACCTTTTGCACCCCATGATTAATCCATTATGGTTATGAATCAGAGCTTTTGGCCATCAGAGCTTGGTTGTTCAGCATCTTTCTGTAATCCAGAATTACTGCTGCCCATTCACCTGTGCAATAGAAACTGCAGCCTCAAACAGAAGAATGGATGGGCAGTAAACTACCACAGCTAAAATGATGGAGAATTCAAAATTTTCTGGTTTTCATTGTTGAGTAAAAAACCATAATGACTACTGAAGCAGGAAGCTTAGGAATTTGCAAAACAGAATGAGATCATTATAGTCCTAATTGAGCAAAGCAAATAAAAACATGTGCAGCTCTAAGCACTTGAATAATCCTGATCCTTCTGCCCAGAATCTAACGAAGGACATAAGACAATGCTTAATGTTCAACATGAGAGAAGTTGACTTCTCAGGGTCTTGAGCATATGCTTAATTTTTTTACTGAGTTAGGGCCATATGAATGAAAATGACATTTGTAGTTAGCGTCTAGGCTAAATCAATCCACATGCCTCAGGGTACAAAACAGCTATCAGACAGAGACAGTAGTATAGTGTTCTTGCTATAGAATACTCACCAGAGAATTACTTTTCCCAGGTAAGTTCATAGCAGTTAATTTGGAAATCAAGCTATTAGGGTAATATATTTAAGGACTTATTCTTTAATATGAGGTTTCAAAGTGCCTTGCATCGCTTCAGTGACTGAAGAATTCACCAAATAATGGGCAATAAATAATTTCTTCAATTAACTTTTCTTATTTTTACTGTTCCCAAACTCTCCAAGAAATAATCACAACTTTTACCAGTCTAATGATTACTTGAAATAATTTGTGAATTTTTGCAGCAAATAGTTCTCAACCTGTAAATTTGTCAGCCAACGGCAGCAAACAGTCCACTGCATGGGTTGTGTGGTGTAGCCGAGCTGGTCAGTCAGCACAGGAGTAGCTCTCTCTGCCTTTGCTCACATATGACTTAAATTCATTTTCTACTAAGCAATTTCCTGAGTTGCCTTAAATTTATAATGTGTGAAGGAGAGGGAGATTTTATTCCCTTTGATAACACCAAAGATTTGGTAGAATTTATTTTAATTAATTTGGTTCAAACTTTTCTTACAGCATGTCGTAACCTTTGATAAACACCTTTATTGCTCCCTATGACCTTTGACTATGTCCTGGTAGTTATATAGAGCCTAATTCTAGTTAAAATAAACATAGGCATCATCTTGCTGGATATAGTTGTGTTTACCTGGCTAAGCCAATTTATTGCCATTTGAATCATAATCAAGATCAGCTAATAAAACACCAATATGCTTTTGAAGCACGCTCAGGGAAGGCAAAAACATCTTGGTGCTGACGCGTTACCTCTTCTGTTGAATTAACAGTCAAAAATGAAACAATAAAATAAGATACCTCCTTGAAGAAATTAGTTTACTAATGAACTAAATGCTGGTTTAGGTGGAAGTTGTTATAACTTCTAAATATCTACTTTAGATCTGAGGAGAATGTAGATGTGCCTGCAACTGAGAAATATTTACTACATCGACATTATGCCACTAAGACTTTAAAAAAAATGTATTTTAGATTGTATTTATAAGTACTAAATGGAAGTGTATTTCTATTTGTCCCCCTCTTTTACCTTTCTCTACATGTCCAAAGGCATGGAGATGTGGCTCGCAGTTATTCAGCCACAGTGCCAAAATTAACAATCCAGCATTTCCTCTTTGTCCCGCTCATTTTTTCTCCATTCCATGCATCGCTGTGCTTTGAGCTAGCATGCCTGTCTGTGTAGCCATGCAGTAACCTGACTGGAGGAACTGATTTGCCTGAAAAAAACATAAAAGAGAAGAGCTTGGGTTTAGTTTCTTTTATGATGGATCCGTTCCCTAATCCCATTCACCTTGCGGTTATAAACGGTCGTGGCACAAAGAAGAGGCAGTGGACTATGCCTGTAGAAGTTGTTACTGTGAAACCACAGCCACAGAAAAAATGGCTAAAAAAAGATAAAAATTTTTTAAATTAAGTTAAAGCAGTTTTACTAGCTGATTTGCTAGCTCTTCAGCTGGTGTAAATTAATGCAAACCCACAACTATTATGCCACTGAGGTTTTGACTCAAAACCTGGTATGTGCTGTAGATCTTCTATGGTTAGACGTGAGCGCTGCCTCTGATTAAGATCGTGGGAGATTCCCTTCCCAGCAGGAGCGCTACCCTGTACCCAGCCGTGCAGAACCATCCACACGGCCCAGAGCTACAGCACTAGCTGCCGTGAAGCTATCACTGGTTGTGGGGAATCTTGGTTTCCTCAGCCTTGTTTTTGCCTTGTTTTATGCGAGGTATTTACGTTTTATGTTTTATCGAGGTATTTTTCTGACAGAAAAAAAGGAAATGGAATATGAAGGTTAGTTATAAGTAGACATCCCAGACTTTTATGAAACCCAGTGCAACTTTTGCTTTCCTCATATATTGTATGACTGCAGCTCTAAAACTTCCCTAGTGCCAATGAGAATCAGTCTTCTCCAGAAGCAAAGGAATCACACGTAATTATCAGTTTCACTCCGAGTGGCTGGAAGAGCAGAACTGTAGTGTAAGAGTATTGTACCCCAAAGCTACATCTATGGGGCTGTCTGTTTGTCTCTTGGGAGATGAAGGCTCAATTCATTAAATGACATTGGCTTTGGAGAAAAGCAATTGATGGTCTATTTTCTTGTCGGCAGCCTTTCTGGTGTGCCAAGGGGAGAGAAGCAAGATGAAGAGGAGGACAACAGGTTTGGGGACAGGAGCAGAGTCCCAGTCACTTTCTGCTCTGTTTTGCAAATCTCTGAAACTGCACTAACTCCGTTACTCTCTGTGGGATGAGTATTTCCAGATTAACATCTTCAGATCTAGAAAATTATTATTGACCATAATCCACCTATAACATCCATGTCACAAATAGATGTGACTAGTTTGCTAATAAAAGACATTGGTCAGTTGAGACCAGTTTGCAAGCTTGGGGAACTGCAGCAGCACGGAGTCATGTGCTGAGTTTTTGGTGAGTTGCGAGTGGGCCTTTTTTTGCAGTTAGGAAAATAATACAAATATTTCTTAAACATAACCTGTCTCTGAAGCATAAAACAATCATTGTCTACCAACCCCCTTTTCCCGTGTCAACAGAATTCACTGTTTGTACTTGATTGTGTCCATAATGTACTGGCCAATACCGTGTGTTTTATTACCAAGACTATTTGGGCAGCGGCTTTAAATGCTCACTGTGGTTTGATAACACAACGTTTCATTAATGTATCAGGATGGAATTGTTGTCTGTGTTTGTGGAAATATATCTGGCTCACCCCAGAGGTTTTGAGGATTTGGCCACTCCCCTTTAGTCATTATAGAAAGAGACCTGCCAAGATGAGAAATTACACCAGGAGGGTTGAATATTAGGATTAATTGTCTTGAACCAGTGCAGTGGAGCAGGTAGGCAAGTCAAATCGAGGTGGGGATAATGAGGGCCAATAGGCAACCTTTATTGTCGCCTTTCATAAAGAAAAGTATTTAAAAGAAACTATTTCCTATCTTTCAGCACAACTAAAATTGGAATTTAAAGCTTCTGCATTTTCAGCAATGGGAAAATTACAGTGTTCAATAAAGAGAGGATTTCTTTTTAAACAGGAGAAACCTGGTTGAACAAAGATCATCTGTGGGCCATTAGCTATTTCTTTCTTCGATGGTAGCTTAGCACCAGCTTTCCCCTGAAGCTGATAGGATTGGCCTAACCTTTTAGACCTTTGATATTGATCTTTAGCCTGTTCAATTGGACATTTTTACTGTGCTTAAACCATACCTTCTGGTTGCTTCAAACACTTAATTGTGCTGAAAAGTAGTAATTCATTAAAGGTAATGGTAAAGTGGGCTAAAGAGGGGAAGGTAATATAAACTGCAACGTTAACAATGACAATCAGTTAATAAAGAGAAATGTATGGCATTGTTCCAAAGACTGAAGATTTTTGTTTAAAAGTGTGAATTGGAATTATCAAGGTGTAATGCTCATCTACTTATAATCCTTACTGCCTTCTGTCATTGCCAAAGACTCACCAGACAGTGCTGCAGAGTTTCAGTATCTCTGAAATGGGTAAAGGTCCCACACCTTTCCCTTTCTATACCACCTCACTGTGCCCCTGTTTCAAAAGATTCCCATTGCTATCTAAAACTTAGAGGGACCTTCAAACAGTCCTTTGTTTTGGCTTTAATCCTTTAACCAGCTGTTTGTTCAGTTGTCTCTCCAACGCGGTTCCAGCAGACTGCTTTGTGTTTCCTTGTCGAGTTTATGTTTCATCACAGAAATATCGCAGGCCTTTGAAAACAGAAGCCTTCCCTTCTTCGGAGATACTGGTTCAAGACAGTGAACAATCAGTTCACATTAACTTTTCAGGAAGTTTCCACCCTTCATCGCCAAAGTCTTATGAGTGGTATTTGTGAAATCAAAGTAGCAAAATGAAATTCGACGACTGTAGCACACTACTTCTTCTCTCTTCAAGGAAATTAATTCTGGCAAGAATAGGATTTTATCTTAAGGAACAACCAAGAACCCAGATTTGGCCCAGGGTCCAGGTAAATATTTTTCCACTCTACAGATCTCTTTTGAATGCAAAATTTTAATCAGTAAATTCCAAAAAAGATCCTTCACCAATACATTGGATAGATTCCAGGATGCCTCGGAAGGTATTTTAGCTCCTGTTTTCCATGTACGCACATACAAAAGAAGTCTGATGAACTTTAGTAAACTCCTTATTTCCTGACCCTATCAACCAAAATACTTGTTGAATGTATTTGGCTTAGCATTATGGGTAACTTTCATGATCTAAATCTGCTATCCATGATGACAGAAAGCACTATTTTTTTTTCAAGATTTATAGATTCTATCCACAAAGCACCTTTGTATCACTGTACTTGAATTCTACCATCCAAAATGAAATTTTTATATACCATCTATCACTGTGAGCTGAGTGCAATGAATATAAAAGGCAGCTCTCTATCTTATCAATAATGAAAGAGTACTTCACTTCCCAGAAGAAATAAAGTGGGAGACTACATACCTGTTTCTCCTGGAAACCACTCCAGGATTTCACAAAGGATGTATATGAACATATTCACCTTGGATCAACCAAATACCCTTCAGCTCTGTATCTGCTAATTTTCCTGATCAAGCTCCTTTTAATGTTACCTGCGTTTTGATGTCCCAGTTCTCATGATGTTCAGAACAGATTTGTATACACTTGAGTGAAGGGAGAGTTGAAGCCACTTTGAAATTCTGGCCTATTGTTATTATTGTGTTTCACGTACGTTTAATTTAAAGTGTTTTACTTGACAAAAAGAGTGAAGTACTGCGTTCTGAATTCAGAACTTTTGTTAGCAAGGCCCTGTAAATCTTATTTCTTTTCCTAAGTTTGGCAATACTTCTAATTTCTGTCTTGTGCCCATTTGAATATAAGTACATTTCCCAGGGTTCTGTGGGCCATAAAAACTTGTGCATAATAGAGTAGCTGTCTTTAAAAAAAGTAAATTAGAACTGACCATGAAAAAAAGTCTGTAAACATGCAACCGTTCCCAATAGCAAGCATAATTAATAGCAACTGTAATGTAGTGTAATGGCGTAAGTCAGAAATAATGCTACCACCATTAAATACACATATGTTAACAAGATCACAAGGAATGAAAAAAACATTCACATTTCAGACATCCATTAGTCTCTCAGCTTTGCCATCTACAAAGGGCCTGTACTCCAGTGATCTTATGTTAATACAGTGCTTACTAGTTGGAAGGCAATCCAGGGAAATGCAAAATAGAGCATGAATTGCTGCAAAGGTGGAATCAAGTTTTGCACTACACAAATTCACTGCAAAGACTCTCAATACATTAGGATATAATTTGTCTAAGGCTTCAGAATAAGTGCATATTGTGAGTGAGGCAGCTTTACATCAGAGAAAGGGTGGCTTTGTTTATCCAGGAATTACTGGGGGGGAATGAAAAAAATAAAAGTTTAATAGTTTACATATATTCTGTACAGCGTGGTATAATGCTGTTTATCCATGCTTTCCAGGGCAAGTGAGTGTACCACATAACACGACTCAGGGCACATAACTCCTGAATATCAGTCTTGGTGGTGGTTCTTCCCACCGGTGTCTCACAGATAAGACTGTTGAATATCTCTGACGTAAGAAAGGATATCTTTATTCACCTCAGTGAGGTGCAGGTTATTTACTCCACAGAATATCCTTCCTGCAGCTGTCCAAGTGCTTGCATTGCCTGTTCTCTGAAGGGACACTGGCCACAGGGTGATGCCACCGGGGTAGCTCAGCGCCGGCACTGTCATTTAGCTTTTCCTTTCAAACATGCGACAGTGCTCGAAAGAGGTAAAAATGGGGCTTTGCAACATGACTCATGTTTGACAAGTAGCAAGAGCAAACTCCTCGCTAGACCAAGCTGCAGAGACTTTGAGCAGATGCTTAGTATCCTAGGGAATACCATTATTTTTATAAGCAAACTGTATTTGTGTGAAATCTGTGGTGTGGCTAATTGTCTGTCTAGTGTACTTCACATGCTGGGAAAAAAGGTATTTCATCATAATTTCATCTAAGCTGCAAAGAGTGGTGACAACAACTTGGTTGAAATATTTTCAAAAAAAATTCTATAGGTGTGAGGGTTTTTAAATTTCCTGTGACCCTTTTTTTTGACTTACCTCATAGAGCAGTACATCATGAGTGATGTTCGGTGGGGATCATTGATTGTCTGAGAGAGGCGGGCAGTTCCTTGGCATACAGATGTAGCATTTAAACATGGATTTAAGCAAGTTGGATTATTTTATTTCAGGTTCACACGACTTCTTTTCTCCTTAACACTTACATGCTGTGACAGAAACACCATCTTCCTTTGTCGGGGAACGGTCCCCTGTGGTTTGTCTTTATTTAACAGTTTAAACTTGAATAAAGTTAACTTTTTAGTTTTAGGAGACCTTCAAAGTTTCTTGTCTAGGCATTGGAGTCTCTGAAGCATCGAAGACTGCAAAAGGAGATATTTTAGCCATGCCCTAGGTTTATATGTAACTTAAAAAAAAAAAAAAAAAAGAAAGAAAGAAAAAGAAAAACTATAAAAGATTAGTTGTAAAAATGGTCTAATTGGCCAGAAGTCGCTTTGGTGGCAGGGTGTTTTGTTGACTGGAAGAGACATCACAGATAGTATGCTAAGGTAAATCTGACTCAACTTCTGCTAATGTTTTCTAAGAATGGAATAGCAGGCTGTGAGGGAACAATTTTGCTGGATTTTTCTTCACAGAAAGAGGGTTGATTTTTTTGCTTCCCCCTTACCTCCCTCCCTGAAATCTTTTGTGAATTAATTTTCTATTTCCTGTGATCAGGGTTTTTCTCATACCTCATTCATTCCAAACATTGCATTGAAAAATGTCAAAGAGTAGGACAAAGGACAAAAGAACTATGCACCTCCCATCTGGGCAGCATAAGTAATGACAGGGTCAAGATTGAAGTCCATGAATCCCTCCATTACCTCACTCTCCCACTTTCTATTTCATTTTTAAGGATGCCCTGAAATGCGAAGACTTCTTTTAATGCCTTATGAGAGTTACTGTGAGAAAGGTGATCAAAAGGACTCTGCTGGCTTGGGTGCCCTTTATCTCCGAGGAAGGTGATGCACAGCATCTGGAGATGATGGAACGCATGATTAACATTACCACAGAGAATGATTAATATCTTCTTAAAGCACCTACTTCCAGATTATCCATCATTTCATTAGAGTGAAAAAAAAGTTCTTTTTGAAAGGGGGCTGTGCCCCTGAACCATGAATAACTAACCCACCTCTTGACATGTTTACTAATTGAGTAGCAGAATATGCTTAATATTGTGTTGAACAAATAGTGGTGCCCCCTCTTTATGCAGAAATAAAAAGGCAGGAAAAGAACAAAGTGAATTTGAGACAGTAGCTTAATAAAACAGTTAAATTATTTTCATTTCATGGAAAGGGTCTTTAAATATATTAACAAGGTTTATTTCACTTTTTTTTTTTTTCTTAAAGCACTCTGTATGTCAGACTAGGCTCTTTTTTTTTGGTTGTTTTTTTTTGTTTTTTCTAAAAAGGAATATTACAGTTCTCTGAATTATGTAGTATTTCAAAAATTATATCCTTCTCTAAATTCTCTTGGAAAGTAATGCTGTTCCCATAGTATTGGGGTATGTAAGCTCTGACATCAACTTTCCGTGGTACGGCCAGGGACCAATACTGCAGATGTGGTGAGGAAAAGGCTTTGTGCCCATGCTGGCTGATCTGGTGCGCGTTGCATGGAGTTCACCAGGGATCTGTAGCTGGTGGTTCTTGAATCTAATTGAAGAGGTGAGCAGGCTGCTGGCAATTTGTAGAAGGAAAAACAACTACTTTTTGTCAGCCATCCTCCTTTTTACAAACACCTGCATTCTTTTTGGTTTTGTTAATAGCACTGAACAGCTCTAAAGTTCAGATCAATATAGTGCTACCTTAGTGCCTTGCTCACATATATAATATCTTCTTATATTAATCCTGTTTCCAGGGAAGTGTGACAGGCAGTGGTGATGCAGAATACTAAACTGGTGATTATTAATCACTGTCTTTCAGATCAATAATCCACTGGAACTTTTCCTTTCCACATTCTATTTTTTTGTCATTTTAAGTTAAACTGAAGTATTTATGTGTATACTGCTGGTGTTGTGTTTGTGTGTTTAATAACATGTGTGTCCCTCCGTTCAGCATCAGACCAGTGTCTGCAGCTTTTGCAGCACCTTCTTGCTGATTGGAGACTGATTGCCCGAGGCATTCATCCCCACCCAAGGCTTTCAGGGGTGACCCTGAGACATTCATTGTGGATGCAAGACGGTAGATAATATGGCATTGCTGGTAATATATTGCTTGCTTGGTATTGTTGCCTGCAAACCAACAAAGGCAGGGATCACTGCCCTAAGAAATAAAGCCATCCGTAGCCCTCTGCCTTTGTTTGATTTCAGGAACATTAATTACATTATAGTGTGTTCAGATTCTAATGTTGGGAATTTGAGCTCTGGACAGTCTCCCCTGAGTGCTGTGACAACAGAAGCATGAAAGGATGTTTTCTGAGAATTTTAGAGGATTCCTTGAAAACGATACAGTGTGAAAACCCCACTTGACACACTCCTGACTTTTTCAGGAAATTGCAGTTGGCTGCAGGAAAAAAAATGATGCTTTCTTAGTTTATTTTTTATGTTTCTGAGTTTTCCACCTGCTTTTCTGTGACGTACGGGCTTTTCAGAGGGGCAGGCTAGGAGAGAAGAACAACTCCTTGAGAGCCACCTCTGGCATGCCTATTACAAGAGACAATGAACTCGAACATGCTTCTCTCCCTTTTTTCCTCCGAAGATCATGAACTTGAAACTCAGCTGTGCATGCATGAAAGTTCTATAAACATTACTTAAACAGCAGCCAAAAGACCTTTGCCAGCTCTGGCCTACTTCTCCCCTTGTTGGGGCTCAGCACTCCCACTCAGTTGACTACTTGTCCTACTCTTTGCCCTCTCTGCTCTGCTGCAATCGTCCTGGAATTTTCCTCTATGCAACTGCTGTCCAAACCAGCTGCACCCACTACATCTTCAGCAGTGGACCGAGGAGGGTATTAATCATATTTTTGAGGAGGACACTCTGCTATTTATCTCCCTGACACCTCCAGCGTTTGGGAGCCCACTGCTGCACACAGCCCATTGACTAGTAATATTACACATTACCGTGCTCCATTGCCTCTCCCTGCCCTCTTCATTGAGTGGCTGTTCAACAGTGGAGTTGTGTTTGTTCAATCAGACATAATTTATACCTTTTTTGTTCCTTCTGGAGAGCTCTTGCTAATTTTAAGTCTAAGCACTGCGTTTTCCATACAATTCTAGCTCTGATGTCACTGGAACTGAAGATGGTCAAATAGATCCGATTCCAGACTTGTTCAAACTTGTTGGTTTTAAATCACCAGATAGACGATTTAAAAACAAAGTGTCAAGGGAGACCATCTCATACTCACTTTAAAGATCTAGTTTTATTGCATGTCTAAGAATATATACATCTTCTACCTCTAAAGGGAATACCTGCAACAGCACATTGTACTGTGATCCCCTGGCTATTGTCCAACATGCAAAGTCTGCAAAGGACAAGAGATTAATAATTCAGTTAATTTATAGCAAGAGGGTTTTTTTGCATTCATTTTTTAGAAGAAATTTATAGGAAGAGGAGTGGGTAAGGGAAGAAAGCTATTGTAAGACTAAATGACTAATGATTCATCCTGGAGTTTGTTACTCTTTCAGATTCATCAAACTGTGTAATGAGAGCAGCTAGCTGAAGATCTGCCTAATTTTACACTGTTTAGGCAACGTAAAGAAACAGAAAGTGTTCTGCTCTGAGATCTTTGGGGGAAAGGATTACTCATTACAGGGCATAGGGATTATTTCACATAGGAGGGCCTAAAATAAACTCAAAATTTCTTTGTTAAAGAGAAAGGAAGAAACCCCCATGTTTTAGCTTTTCTTCTTTGAATGAAATTTCTGGAAGAGTTGAGCAAATTTAGCCCAGTTAAAGATTTAGCTCATCAGGTCCCAGTAAATGGCCCATGGGATGAACAGATCCCTCTGGTGCCAATCACTGTAGTATATAATATTCTGCATTTCATTCTAGCTTCTGTTCTCTCCACTCCACTGGAACTGCTCTTGCCAAGGTCTCTAGTAACCTCTTCAGGGCCAGATCTCAAGGCCATTATTCCATTCATATGTTCCTTGACATTTTGGCTACATCTGACAGACCTCATTATAATATCTGTCTTGAAATCTTGGTCTAAAGACTCTGTCCTGGAACCTATTCCTCCTGTTAACTCTCTGTTTGCTCCTACAATGACCTTCTTGAGCCTCTTTTTTTCTTTTACCTCTTCAGGGCAGTGTCCCTGAACTCATATTCATCTGTATCCAAATAATTTCCATTGTAATAATAATTTTGGCTTTTATTACCTCTGCTACTATCCTAATGGAGATACTGCTGCACTGGCTTGCCTCAGAGCAGCCAAGCCTAGACATCTGCTCATCTCTTTGACATCTCATCCCAGATGCTTTATCACCAGGCAAAATTAATGTGGTTAAAACACTTTATTGCCATCATAATCTCATATTCAATCATGTAACCTGAATACCACACTAACTTCACCTTCTTTTTCCCGTTGCACTTTCTTGCTACGTCTAGAACGTGCCTATTCTCCCATAACAACTCTCGAGTTCTGGAAATATCCACTTTTCTCCTTGTGTGTCAATCTAAGCTGAGCTGCAACCCCTCCTGAGGTGCAATTTGTGGAAGAATCTAGGTCAGTGGATGAGGTGGGCATGGAGCAGGCCCATGTGGTTGGCATGCAGCCCTGTGGGAGATATGGCATATATGCAATTAAGACAGAATGCTCTGGGAATTGTGCTGCTAGCCTCTAACAAACCTCTACTGAGCATATGCAGATGGTGATTTGCAGAGGATTATAATTTGGCCACGTTTTGTTGAATATTCATGAGGACAGTGAACGATACCTCTCTGTCCCTGCATTGGCCTCTACCACATTTTGAGACAGTCCCCCAACGCACATTAGTGGAGTTTCAGTAAAAGAATTCTAAGCCTTTCAAAACAACTGGTGTGACCATTTGTTCTTCCCAAAGCTTATCCTTAGAAATGGCTGAACTGTTCTGTAGGAGCTTCCCAGTATTTTTCAGCATGAAGGAATAATAAACCCAGCATCTCCAACAGGCATTAAAAAGTTGTAGTTTACTGCAAACCACCTTCAATGTGGACATGCTATCACTCTCACATCTCTTTTCAATACTTCTGCTCTGAATTAATTCTTACATTTGCAAGTGAGGCAAAAGTAACTGTGTACTTCCTGACATGAAATCTCATCTTTTTTTTCAGCCTCAGGTGGAAAGCTGAGCGCAATTAGTCAGAAAATTAAGGCTCAAGGAAACATGTTTATTGTAAGACAAACAAAGAAAAATAAATGAGCTTTGCATTGTAACTGAAGTCTGGCATTATGTTTCCTGGTCAACTGTAGGCTTGGAGTCAGATTCCTTGCCTGCTCACTGGAAGCTTTACTATTTACTTTAAGGGCAGAAACCTTCATCTTTCTGCACCTCTGTACCCTTGATGAGGTTCATACTGACTTCACAGGTATCAGCCTCTCTTGATTAGTGTTCACAAAGCCAAGAGAGATGATTTCATAGGACTGCGAACGTTTTTAATACCTAACTTCAAAGTTGGCCCTGCTTTGAGCCAGGGGTTGGACCAGACGACCCTCCAGCATCCCTTGTAACCTAAATTAGTCTATAATTCTGTGATCAGTGCTCTAAGTGGAAGCGACTCTGATGAAAACACTCATGAGATCCTAAAGGTTAAGAACGGGTATGATCCTTGTCTATCACACAGCAAAATAAAACAAGTTGATCTAAACTGTTTGGGGCCACTCAGTTACCCTTCTCCGTGAGGGGCAGTAAGGCTTTGTAGTTTCAGCTCAGTCATTGAGGATCCTCTGATCCCATCTTAGACACTACCAGCAGACTAGGCTAAATAAGACACTGTTATTTGGACTACAGTTACCACAATCTGCCCTAAACAGAAGAAAATGAGCAGTTATCATTATTCCCAGGTCTGCCATGCATGAGATCCTACTGGTTTTGTGCAGAAATAACTAGAAGGAACTGTTTCTACACTGCAGATATTTTGTAATAGTTTCATAACACTTGATGACATAAGAGACAAGTCCACAGCTTGAAAATTTCCACTCTACTTGGCCTCTGATTGAAAAAATAAGGCAAAAAAAAAAAACTATCTCAACCCCCAAACCAAAACCTGAAAACAAATCTGAAGGCAAAGAAAGCTTTCTCATAGCTAAAGATATCACCAACAGATAACACGAAAGGTTTGCAGCTGGGCTGGGTGGGTTAGCTGTTCTTCTTTCAGAAGCAAAGGGCAAGACAAGGAGGCTCTCTACATTCAGGTGAACAAATCTCTTGACCTCTAGGCTTATGCCAGCCTATATGAAATTCAGATCTCAGGACTAGAGTAAGAGCTGATTGAGCAGAAGATGGGGCTTGTCTATTACATCCTCACTTTTTAATTAGATCTTCTAGCACATGTCCTTTGATCCTGAGCTGTACGTGACAATAAATGTATTGACAATGGGAATTACATCGGGAATAAGTTTGGGCCACTGTCTTTTCCAGCTGAATGAAGCTCTGTAGGAATTTCTCTGTGCAAAAAAGTTAGTCTGGCATGACCTGAAGAGGTCTTAAATGGAGATAGTTAAGCTGAATAAAAGGCTGTATTTTGCTTTGGCATAATGGCAACTTACTCAAAGTTCATTAAATCCATTTTTAATTAACTTTAATTCAAATTAAGCCACTAGTACACTGCAGTAAACATGTCCATGTAGCTTTGTGAACCAGTCTAACTCTCGCTTTAGTTTCTCACCTTAAGGTATGTGGATACAGCTTTCTAGCTAGCTGAGCCAAGTGCTAGGCTAGAGTGCGACAGATGACAGCATCCATGAACAATATCAGCGTGCTGCCATCTTTAATTTTCTCTTTTCTTTTTGTGTCTAAATAAGACAGCAATAGGAAAGTCTGTCTATACAGTTATTTGCTGACAACGTGTTGCTCTGCCAGACTCAGGTGTTTTTAAGCATTCTCCACACCACCTTGCTCTTTGTGGAGCATTTGATGTGTGTATCTCTCAGAACTGGAAAGCCTTCCCCTAGCTACACCTGTATCAGTAAACAGGATCACCTCTCCCAGTGAGTGGTGAGAATGGTCCTGGACATGTTTTTGCTTGGTTTTGCCACCCTCGGAAACCCTTCTGGGGGCATGTAGGAGTGCAGTGATCATAGAATCAGAGAATTGTTTAGGCTGGAAAAGACCTTTGAGGTCATTAAGTCCAATCACTAACCCAGGGCTGCCAAGTCCACCACTAAACCATGTCCCTAAGCACCATGTTCCTGCATTTTTTAAATACTTCCAGGAGTGGTGATTCTACCACCTCCCTGGGCAGCCTGTTCCAATGCTTGACAACCCCTTCAGCGAAGAAATTTTTCCAAATATCCAATGTAAACCTCCCCTGGTGCAACTTGAGGCTGTTTCTTCTTGTTCTATCACTTGTTACTTGGGAGAAGAGACCGACCCCCACCTTGCTACAACCTTCTTGCAGGCAACTGTAGAGAGCAGTAAGATCCTGAGTTTCCTCCTCTCCAGGCTAAACAACCTGTTTCCTCAGCTGCTCCTTGTAAGACTTGTGCCCCAGCCCCTTCCCCAGCCCCACTTCCCGGCTCTGGACACGCTCCAGCCCCTCAGTGCCCCCCCTGCAGTGAGGGGCCCAGCGCTGAACCCAGGATTCGAGGTGCGGATGCACAAGTGCTGAGTGAAGAGGAATGGTTACTGCCCTGGTCCTGCTGGCCACACTATTTCGGCTACAAGCCAGGATGCTGTTGGCCTTCTTGGCCACCTGGGCACAGCTCATGTTCAGCTGGCTGTTGACCAGCACCCCCAGGTCCTTTTCCGCCAGGCAACTTTCCAGCTACCCTCCCACAAGCCCATAGTGTTGCAAGGGGGCAAGGGGGTAATGCAGGGTCCATCCCTATTCCAGCCCTCATTGGCCTCTATGGAGAGTGCGAGACAGCAGGGGTGCTTTCGTTGTGTCATCCCCTACTTAATGTCACCCTGCAAAAGGATGCCCTGATGAAGCACAGAAAGAATACAGGCTAAATCATCTTGCAGTCAAGGATTTACAACTGAATAATTAAGCCCAGACTAACTTCAGGGCACTTTCCTGAATGTGAACAAAAGCTTGTGGATAGCACTGTAAATTGAACCCACCCACCTGAAACACAGCCAGCAAATCTGCCAAAGCCCCTTCCTGTGGAGACAAACCTTCTCCTGCAGGTCTTGTAAATGAATTAATTATGTGTCTGTTGAAACAGAGTAAAGGTTCATCAGTAGTGCTAATATTTGGAATAACAAATTTGTTAAGTTTGCTGCAATTCAGTGTTGCCTAGTGCTGTTGGAGCTCACAGCTGTCTTGTAACACCCTTGTTTGCTAAGTTCCACACACAGAAGGACCGGGGTGTGGCTTGGGGATGTGGTGAGGTGGGGATTTTAATAATTGTTATTTTAGTAAACATTTGGACTAAAAGAATCCATCAGTAATTTTTGGAATTAACAGCCTTGCTACCAGCAGATAACCAGAAATGCAGTCTTAAATGTAGAGATGAGCTAGTTGTTGTGTAGTGTTGTTTATTTTTTTCCTTAAAAAAAAAAAACAAACCACAAGACTGTTGAACAATTACAGCTTAATTTACAAAAAATACTTAAATGTATATTGTCTTGTGAGCCATTTAGTCCTATTATCTTCAACTGGAAGCTTATTCATGTGCTTAACTCTAAACAGCAGCTTAAAGACTTCATTGAATCAACCCCTGAGACACTAAAGAGACCTTTGTAAAAGTAACTATTGATAAACACAGGCAAAACCTGGGAAAAAAGCAAAGAGCAACAAATCTGCCAGTATGGATAGCACGGTAGAAATTACTTCAGAGTCTGGGCTGTCTAGGACAGCCATTAAGGTGACCACTTGGGAAGATATCAGGATGAGAGGTTCCTTAATAGCACTTATGGTAGGGTCTGATCCAGTAGATATTGGAATACTTAATTTTCTAAGCACTTTGGTGACAGTGATCCCAACAAAAGGAAGATAGTTCAGAAAAGAGAGAAATAGATAAGGAAGCTTGAAAGAATGACTTGAGAAGAACGAACAAAATGTGATCTGATTGATCCAGACCTATTAACTGATGTCTGCCATAGACCATGGGTACACCTTGCTGATGCTGAAGGGTGTAAACACCACAGTCGAAGGATTACTCAAGGAAACAAAACTCACAGTGACATGAAAGAAAAACAAAATTAAAAAGGGAAGACTGAGGTTCAAAGGGTTGTGCTGGAAAATGCGTAATGGCCAAATGAATGAAGGACCACAGGCATATAGGTGGCTGTGAGGATTTTGGAACAAAGTCCAAAAGGGGCGAGGGAAGTGGAGGAGAGGTGCCTGCCTTGACGAGCAAAGGCTGGGGGGAGCAACAGAAGGTAAAAGAAACTTGCTGTGGTGTTTTTTAATAGCCAGAACTACCAAGCTGAACCCATCACAGCCTGAATGATTAGGCAAAATCTCCTGGTTCAAAGGGAGCATGTTACCACTGCATAACACACTTAAACCGAGCCTGAGCAATGTGGTATTCACCTGAATCGAGAACTGAGTAGGAGAGATGAGGGTGGTTGTCTCTTCCATACCTAATACCTCTGCACTGGGCCTCTAAGAACCAGCGTGAATCAGTAACGTTATTTTCACTAGCTTTTTATTTTAAATGTTGGTAGCACCTTTCAAGGAGTGACAGATCCCAAGGCCCACCCCTCCTGTAGCTGCAGGTAATATCCTGATGTTCCCTATGCGGTGTTGGCAGGTACTGTATATTTTAGCACATTTTGACAGGTGTCTACAGCATCTTTGAATCAACCAAGTTCTGCTAAATCTAATAAAAAATTACCATTAACTTTTAAACAATATTAGAGAAATTGTGCAAGGAGAATGGTACCCATCCTGCTGTCTTAGTTTTAAGAAGATACATGCTTTTCTGTCAATCTCTGTATCTTCACAGGAGCTGATTTTCTTAGTCAGTCCCCTCTGTGTCTGAGAAGTATTGTTACCACTTTGCAAATAAGAAATAAGTGATGGTTTCCTTACGAGCACGTGAAAAGGGGATCTGATGACTCTGGGTGCATGAATATTTTAGCCCTGTTTGAGGCCTTGGGTCAGATTTGCAGAAATATCAAGTATAGTTCCTCAGCTGTGTTAGTAACGAGTAGTTCTGATAACAGCAGTATTGGGGAAGGAACCAAGAGGAAATTGTTCTCCAACCATGTTAAAAAGTGACTTGTCCTGGATCGCTTTGAAAAACTGTAGCAGATTCGGGGATCAAACTAAGCTCTGGTAGATCACAAGTACCTAGTGGGCCTAGTGAAATTCAGTAACCCTCTCCCTTCCAGGCATACACACATTACTTCCAAGTCCCTGTCTCTACAATTTTATTAGTAGTAGTGCACAAGATTTAAACCTGCCTTGGGCTGCTCTAACTCTGCAAAACTGCTTCCAGATGTAGTGCAGATACATTCAATGTTTCTGTGTATCGGGGATAATGACAATTATTGAATGCCACTTTATTATACAATCGTGGATTCAGCAGGGGAAAGATGGGGAAGTTGTTGAATCTTCTCCAGATAGCATATGCTGCCATGTGGGCATGGTATCAGGTGGGTGACAGTGCATGTGTGCAGATCAACCTGCCTCTGGCCCTGATTAAGACATAGCAAGATGCTCTCTGCCCTACTATGCTGAGGTATTTCAGGTATATAAATAGGGTTAGTGTAAGCTTAAGATTTGAAATATCCATGTGCAAAAGAGCTGTAGGTTCTGGTGGTAATGGGGAAACTTCCTCCTTCTTGGTACTCACATAGAAATAGTAGCATCTGACAGTAACCCAAAGAGGAATGGATGTACTATGCTGATGAAGGAATGTAGTTGCAAACATAATTTCCATGATTTTTGTGCAAGGCAGTCCATAACCTGAAGTTTTCTGGTTGGAGGGTACCCTTTTTTCCCTTCTTTTGTTTGCATTAGAAGCCTGAAGAAATATTTCCAGTGTCTTAAAGTGATGTTGAATCAAGGCTGTGGTCCACATATGCATGCACATGTGTAGAAACTGCAATATGTTGTATATACACACATTATACAATCACACATATGCATTTGTATATACTGTTTACATGCATCAATGTTATGCTGTATGTGTTTTTATTATCATGGTTTGTAATCCCACCATCATTCAAAGTCTTACCAAATAGCACTGTGGGCAGCATGCCAGCTTCTTTCACATTCCTGCTAAAGTCACTTGGAATATATCTGAACGTGGCAAAACACATTTGCCAAGTTATGTGCATAAAAACATCCTTTGATCTTTCAGACTCATAAATATGTAATAAAGTACATGATTGCCCTACTGATCTGTCCTACATCAATCTTATGTCTCTCTTTTATTGATTCATCAAAATAAGATACGATCAAGGTACAAAAGAGTTAAAGAAGCTATTTATTTTAATGTTTCCTTGGAGAGCTTGCATGTTATTTTGAGTACAAATTATATATATAATATTTCATGAATGATGTTTGAAGCATTAAAAATCACCTCTGCACTTCAAGTTAACACAAAACTCTGGCATTCAGCCATCTTTTATTGGCTTTTTTTCTTCCTTTTTTTAAAGGAACATTGCAAGATGTGGTGTCATTTTTCTATGGCCATACTTAAGGTTTTTCCCCTTCTATTTTTAAATCATGTACTCAACTGGTATTGTAATCCAACTTTGAAATGTTCAGGAAATCATACTTTGCAATAGATTTAGTATATGGGCTGTTTGGATTGGGTAGTGAGTCTTGTCCAAAACCAAGGATTATCCTCATTTGTACTGAGGGTAAAATGAGAGCTGTGAAGGCCCAGGGAGGTATTGTAGCAGTAATAACAGAGGTAAAAACTTGGCCTGAAAAATATACATGGTAGCAAGCCTTACCTCTGCCTTGTGGTTTCTGAGACCTCTTTAAATGACATGGTTCAGACTTTGGCTCTATCAGGTGTGAAGCCGCTGAAGCTGATAAAAGTGAAATGTATTTGGAAAGAGGAAAAATTATGCAAACCATAAATAGATTGAGTTACATTGTGGGTAATAAAATCTACATTTTGTTTCACAAGGGAGAAGTCAGGTGGAGTCCTTAAGTGTTTGAGCTGTTAGTCTTGCTTGCTGGGAGAAGAATGCACTTTTCCCCATGATGCTGCATCTACTGAGTTAAAGGACCATCTGAGTTTACTTTGACATATTTAGTGCATCCAACAGAGGCTGGTTTATGTCAGCCAATGCATTTTTCACAACCACTTTATGGCGCTTACTCTTTGGCAGTGTAAAATCATCCAGTTCTGAAAATGTACCAATAATGAATGAAATAATTTCTGAGCAAGACCTGCCAACCAGGTAGCAGGCAGTGAACTTCAACATGCTTCTCTGAAGCTGTAAAATACGGAAAAAAGTGACATGGGTGCAGAAGAGTTTCACCTCTTTGTCAGGTTCTCTCTTGGCCTGCCATACGAGTTGTAGAATCTGGGAAAGTGGAATCATTTTTATGCAGTTCTTGTCATGAATCCACCAGCAGTAACAGGCAGAAAAGACACAGATTATTGTGTGATTTTATGATAATCAAGATGCTTAGCTGACTTGGAGACTAAGAGAGAAAAAAGAGGTGCCAAGTGCTTTGTGATGTTTGGCATCTCCCCTTTGAGGGTCATCACACATTGAAAACATTAATTAAGTTTCAAGTTCACCCGACAATAGAAAATGTTGCTACCCTTTTCTTTCACCAGTGAGAACTGAGTCCAAGTGGCATAATCGACAGGATGGAGCAAACCACTGGCTGAGGCGGAAAAATTATTCCGACTCCTGACTCTCAGTTCTGTGGTTTAGCCAGCAGAAAGCATTGGCTTTTCCTCACTTCCAGTCAGCAGCAGATTATGGCTTCAACATTACGCTAGAAAATGCTGTCAGGATAATAACCTTTGGAGATAGCAAGCCATATGCTGATTTCAGTGACGTGGATATAACAAGAGAAGTAGTTTTGCACTGCGGAGGGAGAGCATGGCCTCTTCCCACCATTCACATGCTGCAAAGTCCGTATGAGGGTCTGATCCATCTGGATGCATTCTCTTGTCTCCCACCCTGTTTCCCTGAAGATTGGTTGTCCTCCTTTGACCCCCTTTCTGGTTCCTCAGTGGTTTGTGCTGAGGTCCCTGTAGCTTTCCTGTAGATCTCACCAGCACCCATCTTTGGTGCTGAGTCGCCAGAGCTTCATACCTTCCCTGGCCAGGAAGGACATCCCATTGCTCCTCCCCAGCCAGCCTCATATATTTTCCTTGCAGAGACCTGCAGGTCAATAGCTGACAAAGCCCAGCGCTGAAATGGAAAGGGAGGAAACTTTCCTGAGCTTTTATGTGAATCTATAACCTCACTCTGATCCCAAGTTTGTTCTGCTGCTCCTGGCCAGGTGGCAGCTGCAAGCCTTAGCAGCTAGATTGCGCCTCGCCTTTCCCTCCTGTTGCCTTCATTTGAGTAACTTCACCACTAGCATCATTTAGCCGGGGATATTCTCTCTGTACGGTACGAATCGGGGGCGGCTGCAAGGAAGAACTATTGTGGGTTGTTTGCACCAGCAGGAAGCGAAAGATTGAGACAGTCGTTGAAGTACGTGCAGGGAACCAAAGCAGGGTTGGAGGTGTCCCTGCAGCATGTGCCCGGGTGACAGCCCAGCAAGGGTGAGCAGCTAGGAGGGCTGCAGCGTGGGGGGCACCTCATACAGGCAGTGGGACAAGGTGCTGGCCTTCCTGCTCTGGAGATGCTCTCAGCCTCTGGCACGTGAGCTGCTGCCTTCTCCTGCTACCTGGTACTCGCTCAGCCCCTGAGCAGCGGCGTGCATGTCCTGGCGCCTCTCAGACTCCCTGATGGCTCTCCGTGTACTCCAGCAGGCGTCAGGCCAGCCCCTAGTGTGGTGAGGCTCCCTGCAGCCCCCAGAGACACCACATTAGGCTTTTGCCAATGACTATTTTTTTGTCTGTTCTGTGTTACTGATGCTGAATCATTACCATTTGGTTTCCCAAAAAATAGATTTGCTAATTGTTCTGTCTTATCCAGTTCTCAAACCTCATCTGCAAAGAATATTTTGGGTCAGAACATCTCTGTTGCCAGTAGCATGGAGGTAAATCGTGATAGCTTCTGCCTGCCATTCTTTCTGTGGGGCAAGTTTGGCTTCTGGGCTTTTGTTTATTATTAATTGAACTATTGTCAGACTGTTTATGTGACAAGAAAAAAGGGCTGGAGGATTAAAATCTATCATTACGTTTTCATTGTTTAGTCAAGAAGGCAGGGAACTGCTAAAGAAAATTTTCCTAAAACGTTTCTGAAGTTCACAGGCAATAACCCAAAACAGAGCACATAGACATATGTGGCAATTAGAACACTTTCTATTTCTCCTTCTTCTAGACATAGCAATTTTTATTTTAATAACTGCCCTATGCTGCTTTTTACTTTCATTTATTCTTTATCCTCTTTATTTCACTTTTGGAAAGCATTTTTGCTAAAACAGAAAACCTGCTTCCTGAAACTTTCTTCCACATTTCCCAGTGTAACATTTCTGCAAGAGTAATTAAAGCCAACAACTTTCATTTCTTCTAACAACCTTAAAGAACGCCACAGGTGAGACAACAGTGACACACAAGGAGTCTGGTTTAAGTACCTCAGATGAGGCTCTGATCCTAGTTTAATATTAGTCACATCTTAAAATGAAAGAGGAAATTGAAACAGGTTTTGTTTCATAATTGTTTTTTAAAGCTAGCGTATTAAACCTTGGTGAATTATTTAGTAGGAATGATGACTCTGCACCTCGGATTTGTAGGTGAAATTTTCATTCTCAGCTGCTTTTGCTTTGGATAAAATGCCAGGTTCTCAGCTCTCTGTGGAATTAGTAAGACCTTGTGATAGATACCACAGGAAATGAAACCACAGCCAAGAGAAGACAATTGCTGTAAAGGTTTGTTTTCACAGGTTTCCTTGGTAGACTTTTCCGTGATGCATTTTTTCAATTTTTACAAAATTTTTCTCTTTCTTCACTAGCCTCAGAAAAAGATTGAAACACTGAAAAGGCTTAGGCTGGTCAATGAAACTATTCTGATTTATATCTGCTAAACTGTGCTGCAGGATTTGTTGTCATGTGTGTGCTGCTAAGGCAGGTTGCTGAGAAAAGGAAAATGACATTTTCTGGTAAAGAATTTGCCACCTTGTGGTTGAATGAATTGAATGGAAGAGCTTGGCACTGAGGACTGAGGGTAATCCAGGAAGGTGCCTCTGCTAAATCTGGAACTGTAATTTAGGTAGCAGTTTAGGATCCACCACGGAGGAAGTGGAGCCTCCAGAAGGTGATATATGTAGTTTAGATACCAAAAATAAGATGGCATGAGAAAACCTTTACCATGTCTCCCTCCACTGGCTATAGACATAGCCCAGATGACTAATTAAGGCTTACAGATGTATAAACTTAAAGACAGCTGAGATGTGGTTGGTGACTACTGTCCTTTGTGTCTGTTTTCCTCTAGAAAAATGAAAGGGGTGGAACAAAAGAGAATGGCCTTTCCTGTTCTGTATGAAGCACATACTTTTCTTATGTATCAAAAATGCTCATTTTCAGGGCATTTGTACATAGCAGACCAATTACAGATGACATCACCTTTATGCCTTAAGTCTGACTTTTCCATTTGTGGCCTGAGAAGTTGACAGAAGCATTGTCTTGGGCAATATCTTAAAAATGGTCTTTTTTCTGTCCTCCTTCACCTGCTTCACATGTTCAACCTGAATGGGTTATATGGGTTATCACCATGGGGGTAGTTTTATTAAGGAACCAGGGGCTAAGAGTAGGTTTGGGAAAAAAAAATGCTGAAGGGAGGAAAATAGTTTGCCTATTTGCCCATCACTAAGTTTATGGGGTGGGGGAATTAGAACAAAATTAATGGGTCAGCCCCATTTGGTTAAATTTGAATTCACTTGGGCACTTTCTGCTCTCAGATGGAGCAAACAGCAGTAGAGGAAATAATTACGATATTCTTCTCCTTACTGCAACTAGGCATGAGTTAATGCAGACTTCTAAGCTGGCTTACTAATAACATGCATTCCAAAGGGTCTGTGCATGTTTCCAATTTAGAGCTGTAAATTAGATTTTATCCTCAACTTGGCATCCGTAAAAGACCTTCATGGAATACACCTGCATAAAGGTCCTTATTCATCTCTTATCCCTGTTTAGGGTGGCTTTTAGGCACTATAGCATACTGCAGAACCAGATTTTACCTGTGAAATCCAGTGCCCTGAAGAGAAAAAGACAATAATACTTTTTATTTGTAAGACTACCTTCCAGCTTCACAGTCCTTTGCCAGTTTAACTGGAATTTAAATGTATCATCAAGAAATAATGACACTTTGATTACTTGATGTATTTGGTTGAAGTATCTTTGTTTAATCTTTTTAGGCTTTGAAAAGGGACATATGGTGGTTTTGATACAGGGTATTGGATTCATTCATCCTGCTACAATATTTATACCACTCTTATCACTATGATATCAGAATGCCTTAAACAGGTGTCATTTCCCTATAGCTTCTCTACAGGTCTGTTTTCTCCAAAGCTGTTGTTCTGAAAATTCTTACTGCCATGGCCTTTAATGAGACTAACGTCAGTTTGGTCTACCTGTTGGAATAAACATGTATTCGAACGCCAGTCTGCGGCATCGTGCTCTGTTTTCAGTTGGTAGAGGAACACTGCTGTCATACAGGTTCTGAGCAGGGTGGCCTTATAGGGCCACAGTGACATGGCTGAAATAATTCTTCCAGGCAACCTTGTGTAGCGTCTCCCTCTTCAAAGCAGTTATCCCGGTCCATCAGTGCAGTTGTTAGCATTCTGTGCCTGTTTCTGGTGAAGCTCTCTGTTCCTGGATGCTGTTGCAAGCTCACTGTAATTACAGTGGCTGATGTCCTGGTACTCAGAGGAACCTTGCTTTAGTCACAGTCCCCGAGCTTGGGAAAAACAAAAAGCAAGCCTTTTTGAGAATATCTGAATGGTCTGGAATGTCCTGTGCTCTGTGCTGGTCTGCTACACAAGCTGAGTGTCCCAGCAAAGACAACCTGCATTAGACTGCATCCCTGGGGCAGCACGGCACCATCAGCTCATTACTCTGAGCTGTGCCCATCAGATACAATCCATCTTCAGAGGAATGTTTTTGGCTCAGGGGGTGGATTTTCTGAGATCTGTGTGTGGGTTTCAGCCACATGGCTCCTATTGACTTTAATGGGAGTCACGCTGCTAGAAACCCGTGCGCTCCCCTTGGGGTTACGCTCTCCCCTGATGCGTGTGGACTGCTCCACACATTAGCTTTAAGGGGAAGAGTACACCTCTGCCCTGCATTTCAAGAAGAAACCAGTCCCCCTCGCCACCCTTACCCCCACCCCTTCGGCCTTGTGTATGTATGGATGAGCAACAATGGAGACTCATTTCTATGGTAAGTTAGCAAGATTTATACTATAAATATTGCATTACAAGGTTCAGACACGGTGCTATTTTCGAACATATCCACACTTTGCTGCAGATCAGTGTGTCACTGAAATACTTCCTTTGAAGAATACGGTTTTGAAACACATCATAAAAATTCTAACATTGAGATTTCTCCATTTGCGCCATCACTGTGCGTGTCAAAATGTCTTTATTAAAATAAGATATTAAAAAGTTACAGGTTTGACTTTGGGGGGCAGGGGGAGGATTCTAGGAGGGATTCAGAAAACAGGCAGCATAGCTTTAATTGAAGGAGACAATGTTGTCAGTATATGTGTTCCTACAGTTATAAAGCCCAGCAGTATAGTATTCATCAAGTCTGATTCCACCTGACACTTGACTGAAAGCATTTTGCACTAATTTGCTTTGTGCTTGTCTAGTAAATCTAAAAAGAATGAGTGAAGGGGTGATAGGTGGCCATTAAACAGAATAAACAGCCTCTGGCAAGTGAATGAGTTTTACAGACTTGTTGCTTTTGGGAGGGGGAGGGTGGAAGGGGAGAAGATTATAGGTCTTTGAATCAGCATGTGGCTGCCTCTATCACTCTGTAATCACAACTGTTTGGCCCAGAGACCCATGTGCACCTCCAGAGAGGCTACTACGGTGAAGAAGGAAGCTCTGCCCCCAAACCTCTGCAGGAGAGCCCTCCAGACATATGATTCATATTCCAAGTGTGATAGAGGCCTAAATGGCAATTATTTTATCATATAAACACAAGTGAGATAGATTTCAGTGTGGAGCTGATTGCTTTCCTCAGATAATCCTTTTCAAATTTTCCCCTACATAAAATATAACAGCTTTAGGGTGTTTTCAGGTCCCCGCTTATGGTTCAACTTATGGTAAGAACCTTGGGCTTGTTGTCATCTTTGTCTAACTTTGCTGATAGCAGGCAGGAAATAGCTGTGTAAAGGCTGGGGGGTGGGGGGGGGGTAAATAGCTGACTCTGTGGTCTGTAATTGGTTCATAGTTTTGGACTGTGAAGAATAGAAAAGAAGGCAGAGGAGGGCTGGAAGACAGCCTAACAAGGAACACATGGGCATCTGAAAACTAAACACAGCTGGACCAAGAAGTACATTTGACCGCCTGTTCCTTGCTCTAAGACTTCTTAGCATTGTTGTTGTTACTGGTGAAGAATATATAGCACCGGATTTCAAGGGGGTGGATGGGAACTTCGCTGCGATAAAAGGCTAAATAGCATGGCTAAAAAGAAATCAAAACAAAAACTTCCTTTCTCTAGGTACTTATTTATTTAGTTGCTTGCTTGCTTGCTTGCTTGGGGTTCTCTTATCTTGGCAGCCTCATTGCTGCAGTTTTGCTGGAGAATGGTGTCAGCCACAGAATGTCAAGGTTTCATTCCCTGGAAAAGGACGTTTGGCTCCAGGGGGTCTCTTTTTGCTTCCCCTTTTCCTTATCCTCCCCTGCCTTGTTGCCTTCGCAACACAAGTGTGGGTAGAAACTCATGGACTGAGAGAGGACATAATGAGCCTGGAAAAGAGGAGAGCATGATGAAAAACTCTACCTGTCAATACAGTGTCAAAGAGAGGAAGTTTTAATCCTCCCCCTCCAACCTCCCCTTGGAAGGTGGGAAGAGGGATCATGCCAACCCCAGGTCATGCACCGAAGCCAGGCAGAGGCTCTCTGCGGGATTCACAGACCGCTTCTGTGTCTGGGATAAGTCAGCTTTGTTTTGGCTGCTTCTAGGACAGGGGGAAACCTTTCCCTCTTGGTATCCCTGAATTAAGGGGGCTCATTAGTTGGACCTCATTAAAATAATCTCTCATTTGTACCACTGTCATGAGGAAATGGCTGATTCCTCCCCCTGAGCCCTGCCCAGATATCTGCACAAATGTATCTTTCTTTTCTAAATTAAAAAATATCTTGCCATCACTACAGTTGGCTATTTACATTCTTTAAGGGGAAAAAAAAAAAAAAAGAAAAAGAAAAAAGAAAAAAAAAAAAGCCCTGCAAACCCTGGCAGCAGAACTGCCATTAGTGTTGATTGTGTCCAGCAATGCACGGTCCACTTCAAGAAAGGCAACATCCTCTATTTTTTAAGCCAAATGTTGTGCACCGCAGCAAGAACAAACAAGAGCGACTTTCATCCTTCAAACACTGAAGCAGCTTTGCAAAGCCTGACATGAAAGGGCCTCCCTTGCTCTCTTGTCCATGTAGGCCTGGAAATGGAGCTGAAATGGCTAACAACATTGGTAATAATAGGGGCCTGCCTGGCATCAAGAGGTGAGCCGAAAGACTTCAAAAGCTGGCTTGAGCATGGCTGCAGGAGCATTTGCTCTGGGATTCAGGCTCCAACTTTTATTCTCTCCCTTTGAAGAGCTTACAATTGGGCGGAGGGTGGAAACCAAGCATTTTTGACATGAACTCTGCCATGGAAAATTATGAGAAAGACGGAGATGAAAAGGAATGTGTCCTGATTGTGCTGGGTATTTTTTATTTTATTTTATTTTTAAAAGTCTACAAAACAAGGGGCTAGCAGTACTATAATCATTGATCCTGAAAAGGTTCTTCAGAGATTAGTGCTATCAGTGCAATGTAAACCTCAAGGCTGAGAGGCAGAGTGGAGGAGAGGGACCCTTTTGCACTAAAATAACACAAGCTTTTAAAGGAATAGTGTGCTACTCTACTGGGGATTAAAAAAAAAAAAAAAAAAAAAAAGAAAGAAAAGGAAAGAAAACCAGAAAAAAAAAAAACCAACAAAACACCACCACAACAACTGTGCTTGAAAACAAACAAACCAACCAAAAAATAAATGGCGAGCTTGGCTTATCTCTAAATTTTGCGATGACCAGAGGGTCTCAGATGTTTGAGGGTAGATCCCTCAGAGCACCTGGACTCCTCTTTGTTTTGTAAGTTAAGATTGCTCTGCAGGAATCTCGTGGTGGTTTTGCTACCTATAAACACAGAATAATTTCAGTGAACCTGGAGAAGCTGCTGGAGATTTGCTTTAGAATGGGTAGCTACATGGATACCTATGGAATTATTAAATATTTAAACAAATCTGCCTTCTTGTTTCATCATCCTTATTTTTAGCAAAGCTTCATTAGTATCAGATACGCAACAGGCAGGTGGGCAGCATTGTGAAAGGTCACCTGACATTTCCTATTGCAGCACTCTTTTCTGTTGTGTCAGCTTTGCTAACCTTTACTCATTGGGGCCGTAGATAAGGAAAGGAAGGAAAGCTGGAAGTTAGTAGGCAAATGGGAAGAAAAGCAGGTTCACGTGTGGGGACAGGGTGACCACTCTCAGAAGCAGATGCAGGAGTCTGGAACTGGAGTGAGACTTAGAGAAGTGAAGCGTGGGAATGTAAGAAGTGAAGAGCAGGCAGGAATGGGAGAAGGATAGTTTGGAAGGAAGGAGACAAAATGACCGGGAACATCCATGACTTGTAAGCCACCCGCGCTTGCTGTTTCTGCTCAGAGCCTGGAGTGGCAGCAGAGATTTGTGCCTATCATCACTGACATAGCTGTCAGTAGAGATCTGCTCACTAAGTGTCCCATTTGCCTGGATGGCTGCCCTACAAACAGGGTGCAGTCTCCTACTGCTGACACGTACTTCCAAACTCAGGTCGTAATACATCTGCAGGAACAGTGGGCAATGGGGAAGGTGTCCTGCACCAGTACATAGATAAAGAACCATTATAAAGATAGAGGATCACTGCAGAACCTGCACAGAGGCTGTTGAAATGAATGGAAAGAGTTTGTTGGACGTTAGAGCCCTCGATAACTGAGTGAATGCTTTCTCAACCCCTAAGCTACCCCCTCAGATGTTGTCGCTCTAAGCTTGTACCAATTTGACATTTTAAGATGAATATTCTGTATTCAGTGGCTCTCACTCTGTACTTTTGGCACTTTCTAGTGGTCCTGAGTGCTCCTTCTGAGCACAGCTTGTTTTCCTTCTCTCGTTTGTAATCATACCATAAGGGAACTGTGTATACACAGTACACTTACCTATTTTTCTCTAAATGGGGAGTTGTGGAGTGGCTGCTGTACGTGATTGCCTGTCAGGCACCAATTAGCGATCCATTCAGAATCTCTGAAGCTGTGATCCACGGCCAGAAGAGGGTTTGAGAACACTTGTTCTGAATTATCCTGCATAAATCTCATGCCATATATCTACAGCAACATGAGATCATATCCCCATGTCTTTTAAATATCAAGACATCCAGATATGCCTGGTTTTGAACAAACAAAAACAAACATAGTGAAGCTTTTTGTGTAAAGCAGTTTCTGTGACAGTATGTCTTAGAAGTTAATATATCCCCATCTAAAATATGATTTGCTTTTATGTCTCAAATTACTATGATACGAGTATTTTAGTTGTTAAAATATAAAACTTAAACTGTTGGTTGCTGAGTTCTTAAATGTGTTACTGATGTGAGTCTTTCAGTTTCTTTTTGTAACCTCTTTTCTCAAAAGCAAAGAAAAGCCACTTAGCATTTCTAAAGACCAACTTGCCAGTCTTTTGCTGTTGCTGAAGTTTATGTGTTCAATCTTTGAATCAATACTAATAGTTCTTAACTAACCAGTTCTCAAACTTTAGGGAGGGAGCAGAAGGAGAAAACAGTCCCTGAGCTATGGAGACTACAGGTAGAAAGTAAGGCTATGGGGGACTGCTAATGTGCTCTGAAAGCTGAGTGCTTAAAGAAATCAAAGATATGGAAAGCTTGAAATAATATCTTTAATAACAATCTGTTAATTTGCAAGGACAAGAAAAAGAACAGCCCTTGGTTGCATTGTTAAGTTTAAGAAATTTGCAAAGCACCAAAGCAAGAGGGAATCCAGCAGCAATTCCCAGGGCTCCCAGCTCACTCACTAGCTGACTTGATGAGCCTCTTTGGTCCGGTATTGACATCATATCAGATCTCTTGCACTGTGTTGCCCACTTGCCAAAGCCAGCTTCCCAGAAGCGAAAATGTGTGTTCCTTTCCTTGGGGTAATTTGAAACATTGACGTGAAACAGACCTCTCACTCTTCCTCTGCTGTGGTCTGCCTTTTGAGCAGTTCCTTCACTAGTTTCTCCTTAAAAACACTTGGGGGTCAATGCCAGGTTCGAATTGCAGTGTTCTCATCCATTGTGAGTGATGCGATGATTAGGTATTAAGCGTATGAATACCAAGAGGAGAAAAGAGAGAATATATAAGTTGGTTTGGGAGCCTGGGATTCACAGACATCCAATTTTTTTTTAGATACCTTGTATAATAAACATAGGCTTCATTAACCATTCTTGGCTACTCACAGGGTACTGTACTACACAGAAGACTAAGTGTTGGTTCAGTAATAGGTGGAACTTGCATGACAAGAAAGAAATGGAAAGTCTTCAGTCCAATGTAACATGTGGAAAGAAGCCAACACAAAAACTTTCTTCTTCTCTCTGCAAAGGAATTTTTTGTCATAGGGAATAAAAGTATAAACTAAGCTAATGGCTACCTCAAGTACCATCTCTACACAAGTGCCAAAAGAGTGTGGGAAATCTGATGCTCTGTTCCCAACTGGGCATTCCAGACCTACTTGTTGAAGAGCATTTCAGGCCCTCATATGTTCCCTAGACTGCAATGTTGACCCTCTTTTTACTCGATACAGCAGTATTAGTCATATTTAGATTCTGTATTCCCCACCATTCCGCCCCCTCCCCCCCCCCCCCCCCCCCCCCATTACTGGCTGCCATAATCCCTTCGTAGGAACACTGGACAAATAACTTGCATGAATTAGTAGCACCCAGAATGAGCTACCCCATGTAACTGTGCATGAAAAGTCTTCTATTTTTTCTACTTTGAGTAGGAAGTGCAGAAAATATGGGTACTGCAGTGGCTTGAGGGCAGTGGCTGGATTTCTTATATTATTCGGTTTCGCTTTTGGACATCAGTTGGAAAAGACTTTTCTCATTTGCTGACGTATGCTTCTGTCTCATTTAGTCATTGCTACTAGGGAGGAAATACGGCAGAAAAAATAGCACACCACTGTTTTAAAAAGTTACAATGGCAAAACTGCCCCTAACCAAATGGCTAGCCATTAATCTTAAATACAACTGGACTGAGGAGGAAAAAAAGTCTTTGTCAGAGGTCAGGAGAAAAGGCATCCAGGTTGTTTGTGAAATATTAAAAGCTAAAGTTCACTGAGTATCTATCTTGTGCATTTTAATTATGTCTCCATGAACCTGAACTGTGGGGCCCTCAGCAAGCCGTACTCAGTTGTGCCGGCTCACAAAGTTCAAAGCTAGGTTGTAAGTCGTTTTTATTTAGCACCTAGTGACAGCAAGTACTGTAGGTGGAGAAACATTAAATACCACTTAAATCTGTTCCTGTACATCTTATTTGAAACATACTGGAATGATACTCTGGCTCTGACTTCATTGAGATGCCTTATAAAGTCCCTCTTGGACTTTTCTAACACATACCTGACTATGCCATGGGAGATCCTCAGCTCCCATCCAGCACTCAGCTGTTACTGCTCAAATCCAAAATCAACACACCACAAAGTCAATGCTACCAACTATTGATTCAGAAAACTTTGGTATACTTTACTGTGTCAACATGGAAATCAAGGGTGATGCTGGCTTAGAATCAGAAAATGCATCTAAAAGGAGCTGCTGAAGTCGCAGGTAGCTATGCATTCTGAGAGCATGCCTTGATTAAATCAAAGTGCTAAAGGTGCCAGGGTTGGGACACGTGGACAAGAGCCTGCTGGTCTCCACCAGGATGTGCTCCCTTTCAAAGGCAGCCTGAGTTTTATCTTTGGCTTCCCTGGGAAGTTTGTACAAAACACGAGGAATACTGGAGGTGGGCTTTCTTGGGTGAGTCTGTCCCTAGAGAGAAAGCAATTGCTTTGATCAGAGTCCTTGCCCAAGCCCACTGAAGTACATTTGCAGCTCACTGAGATAGTCTTGGCGCACCACTAAGGCAGTGAAATGTAGCACAAGTATTTGTTGTTGCAGTGAGTACTAAAGGAGGCAATAAGGCTCGGATGCTTCCTACGGAGTGTCTCCATGTAAATTGGAATAGATGCTGCAGGGGTCGGTTCCCCTCTGCACGCACAGGGGAGCGAGGCGCTGAAGGGTTGTTTTCATTATACCATTAACGGGGCGAGTTAATTTCTTGTTTCCTCCATCCCTCTTCAAAAGCAGGGGCTTGAGGCTCCTTCTTTGGGCTGGCCATGCAAAGCTGCGTGTTCCCTGCCAGCCGGGGTAGTAAATCCCACAGTTGTTCACAGATGCTGGCCCCAGGTCCGGCAGAAATCCATCCCTTGTCGTCATACCAGCTGTACTTTCTCTGCGGGGAGACAGCAGCCACCCGTTTGGCGAGGAGGGGCAAGCTGTAATGTCTAGCCAGAAACATCTACCATAAACCATCGCTTCCTGTTATGACGCTCATGTGTCTAAACTTATGGATTTATTTAGGTTGAACTGTCTAACCTGCTTGAGTAAGACTGGAATCAGCAGGTACTAAGTCATGTAACAATAGGAAGCACCAAAATACGACTTGCGTTATTCGATCTTGGAATGAGTTTCAGTTTAGCTTTATTCTTTAAAAGCTATTCCACACATTATCCAGAAGTATCTTTCCCATTTCCATTTTTTCCCATTTCTGTTTAAAAAATTATTATTAGTACATCATCTTCTGAGCTGGCCATCGCTTTTTTCATTTGTGTATTTCCCTGATTAGCAGAATATAAATTTTGGAAATTGCAGATCTGGAACTTGGGCCACCAAGGATAAAAGAGAGAGTATTCTGTTTTAATTTATATTCCTGCCTTGATTAGGGAATTCTTTCTTTGTTTGGAAGCAATGTGATCCATTTGTTAAAAAAGGGGAGACAGACATTAGGGACACTTGAGTTCTTTCCTGGTTCTGTCACTCAGTCAGCTTCTTTACACCCAAATCTACCCTTTGGGTATATTAGGGGGTATAAGAACACCTAACTATTTTGCTCATGTGTTGTGAAACTTATTTAATTTCTATTTCTAAAGCTCTTTCGATTTATCACACCAGAAAGCTTGTATAAAGCATGTAGGTACTGATTTTTAGAGGTGCAGGGTACTTTTCCCTTCAACAAACACTAAATTAGGTTGTACACATTTAGAGTACAATCATACAACATTTCTTCCTAGAAAATACTGAATTTAGAGATTCGTTGTGAATTACATCTTTACACCTGTAAATAATAATATCCTGTATGCGTGAGCATATATGCGTGTGGCCATATATGTCTGTCTATATTTATATATGCATGTTTGTATATACACAGAAGGAAGAGAAGAGATAGTCTTTCCAAATAGTCTGGAAAATCTCTGGGACTCCACAGCTGGCAGTGCATTACTTTTATTTAAAGAAAACTTACGCAAAAAGCTTATGTGCAGTCAAAAACTTGCCGGCTCTAATTAATATATATATGAAGTATAAACAGATCATGAAATATTTTTTAGTGCTTAATACATAGAAATGTCCCATGTTGATGCTAATGAAAAAGTAATGCCTGGTATATTTCACGTTGCAGGGCCTGGGGACACAGCTCCATGGAAAAGCAATTCATACCAAACTGCTTTACAAGTGCAAAAATTCTGTTAGCCTAAAGCTACAGTGCTACATAATTGTACGGGGCTGGGGTGGGGGGAAGCAGAAAACCCCCAGCCCTCCTCTGCCCTGTGTTTGCAGCACAGACATTTATTTCAAGCTCTGGTAATGGGTCATTCTCTCAAAACTGATGACACCAATATTTCAGCAGAAAGGATTCTTAATCTACCGTACTCTCAGTGTAATCTAGACAGCTCCTCGTTACCTAACGGAATAGTCTGTCATTCCAACTGATTCTCAAGATCTGATCTTTGCAGGGGAAGTTAAGGAAATGTGTGAAGACCATGAAAACCCAACCCTCTCCCCGGGAGAATAGTCTCTTAATTGTAATAGCCCCTTTTAATCATTGTGATTGTTTAAAATATTATGAACAGAGGGAAATAAGGAAGATAATTGTGCTTCAGCAGTGACAATCTTTTGTTATCACCTAAGCTTATTGGAGATTCAGCTGTGTATAGTCCCAATACTTCCTTCACATATCAAGTGGCCTTAATTATGTGGGCAGCTAGAATCCCTCTTGAGAGGGAGGCTTGGATAGCAAAACAGCAGGTAAGAAATGCCTCTTCCTTACTTCTTTGTTTCTGCCCAGTGCCCTGTAGCTAAGGCTGCATATGTGGCTGTCTCTGTCTTTGTGACACTTTAAATGTGAAACAAGTAATTTAGTTGAAAATTTTCTGCTATTTTTTTTTACATGCTTCATATGCTGGGTTAAGATCCATTAGCATATAACAAAAATCGGAGCAGATGTAGTGCAACAGATTCCTTAAGGGAGTCCATATTTTTACATATTTTGTAATAAGGAAACTGTCACTCCCAGATGGTATCTAGCTAATACTGGTGGTTTGCTTGCTGATAACATACTAAAAAATAAAATTAATTGTACTCTATTTGATGACAATGAAGCCATTATCATATATAATTCACTCTTAAAGGAAACATCCAAATGATGGTCTCTTGCAACGACTAGGCTTTCTCGGTCTGCGTGCCTGTCCCTTCTCTTCTTCTACCTCAAAAATTCTTTCAGAATTTGTGGCAGCAGAAGCCTCCAGCTGCAAAATGTAACAGCCGTTCATTAGCAAAGCTGGAAACCAGTGTTAATTTGTACAGGGAATCTGGGCCAGCAGTACCTCAATACACTTACCATAAGCTTCACCCTCTACCAGTGGTTCTCAAACTGCTCCATTTTAGATGTCACTGTTATTTATCGTAGCAAAAAGAAACAGTTAACCTTTTCATTGATGCCACTGAATGGTGCCTATTTGGTAATTGGCTTGATTAGTGCAGGAAGTATCCAGAGCTGATACGTGGTGTGAAAATGAAAATCAGGGCAACCCTTTCTATCCAGTCTCACAGAAACATACCACATTGATCTGTAGCATATGTTCAGTGTAAGGTTAAAAACTCTCAGAATATTAAAAAAATTTCTGAAAATGGATTTTTTTTTCTGATTTAAAACTGCTCAACTCCTTCCTTAGGTGAAAAATTCAAGACCAGTTACAGACCGGTCGGTCACAACCCGATGAGAGGTGAACAGTTGAGCTCACAGGAGTTAAGGTTTTTGGCGAGGTTTATTGACTTGAGGTACCAGAATGAGGATCTCAGAAGAACTTTCCTCTTGCCTTTCTGTCCTACCACAAAAATATCCAAGTTTTCAGGAAACCTGGGAAGAAGCTGCCCTTGAAATTGTGGCAGTGTAGTAAGGAGCGATAGGGGAAGCGATTTTTCCTTTCCAAGACTGACCTTGTGCAGGGAGCATTGGCCTTCCCAACACCTCCTTGGGATCACAGCACTGGTTCCCCAGGCCAGAGACAATATGTAGGTGTTGGTACCAGTCTGCATACGGGCAAACTGGAACAGAGGGGTGACGTGGCTTTTACCAAGCCACAATATCACTTAGTGTTAACACAGCGATGAACCTACGTGTCTGAATTCCCAGTTTGTGGACCTGTCCATTGGGTACTGCCTTAGCTCAAGGACGGGGGGAAGAAAAGAAGAGATTTCTCCCAGTGGTGTTGGGTATGGAAACACAAAGCTATCTAGCTTTGTGAAAGAGAGACTTTTACAGGATATAGTTTAGATAACTATTTAAGCAAACATCTAACTTGATAATGATTTTCTCATCCCTGAATGACTGTGGAGAGATATGGTGAGGCACCCTGTCTGAAGGGTATAAAGTGTCTCTGTCTGCGTTCATGCTAAGTTATTTATGCTTTGTGTTTAATTTCCCTTCTGGTATGAGCAAGAAGTGGTATGAAGAGGAACAGATGACTGCTGCTCCATTTGGAGGTTTGGTAGAGAAGGACAATGTTGTAGCTATCTCTGTCTCACTGGCCAGAGGAGCTCGGCGAGTATGAGAAATTATTTTCTCTGCTTTGAGGCTATTGCCCTAACTTGGGAACTCACAGCCAACACAGTCCCCCATAAAACTACTTGAAGTTATTGGCAAACATGGCAGAGGAAACAGATCTCTTAACATACATGTAATGTAGAGTAAAATATTATTCTATTTTTAAAAAAATCACAGATCAAGGCTTGGAAAGTACTGTGTAAATCTTAACCACCTGTAGTCCTCTGTCCCTCAGGTACAAGGTTCTCAGTAATCAGCAACCATTATTTTACTTCAGTTTTTCTTATTTTATTTCACATTCTTTTATTCTATTTTAGAAATGAAACAGCCTTCTGAATGTAACAAGAAGGTTGTGAAATTTCAGTCCCTGAGTGGAATTTGTCCCAGGCTTTCATCTTTCGTTTCAATTCAGAAAGAGAAGACCTTTATTCCTTGGTCTTCCTCTGCCTGGTATCTCACAAAACCTATTCTTGTAAGGTTGCAGCCCCCAATGGCAGAAATCTCATTAACTAGCAGTTCCCATCACATTTCAGTTATTTGGTGACTAGAGCACTTTAGAGATTGTCCATAGTCATTGAGAATTTTAGGATTTAAGTAACAGATTTTTTCAAAAAGACTTTACCCAGCTTCAAATGCTCTGAACTGATTTTGTAATCCTTGTCTTCACCAGTATCAGGCATTACCTCTTTGCCTTTTTTCTGATGCATTAAGTACTAGACAACTACAGCATTTTATTTAGCATGATTTGCATTAAATCTTCAAATATCTCTTGAATAATAGAATATTTACTTCTTCAAATTTTACTACTGTGTGTTAGCTGACATGATGAGTTGTAGATACAGCAGAGACATGCCACAAAAAGCAGCATTGCTTTTGTGTTGTGGGTCTTAATTCATACCTGTTCTCTCTCAGCCTTCCTCATCACAGCTGATGTGTTTTCTCCTTTGTGTTTTAATGCCTGAGCAGAAGATGTATTTTATTCATAATCTGGTAGGAAATGTGGCAAGGAATTTGTACACCATTAAAGCAACCTGAAATTTCACCACGGACACTGGGAGGGAGCTCTTTCTCTTAGCTGTATAAAGCATCTGCTTAAATTCTCAAGTGTGGAACGTGCAGACTTGTTAGGCAAGATTTTAACAGACTGTTTGGCACTGAGTGTAATTTTCCCAAAGACCTGGCAGTGGAAATAGTTTAAATAATAGTTTGTCAAATACTCATCAAGAGAAATGCTAATTGATGCCTCATCGGAATCAAGCCCTGCACAACACCGGAAAGGGAATGGGTATTTCCTGTTTCTTCCCTACTCACTGAAAAGCGATGCTTCCTGACAGACTGCTGACATTACATTATATTTATCCAACCTATAGGACTATTCTGTAATGTAGATTAGTTCATGGCAAGTATGTGAGGCACGCTTTATTTATCAAGTATTTTATTGAGTCATGTGTGGCCTCACAAACCTATAGTATATTATTAGTACCAGCATTGCTAGATGTCCTTTTACCAAATGCCACTTTGAACCCCGCATCGATGTTTGTATTCTGGTGTCTTTCTGTGTTCCTTGAGGTATCTGGGTTCAGTCTAGCTCTGCAAATCAACGGTGGGGACATGAGGAGAAAGCACAGATGTGACTGGCACTGGAGTGCCAGCGGGCCACAGTGCTATGGCAGCATTGCACGGCTGTTGGGTGAAGCAACTCTGAACTTTTGCAATAAATATTAGAGACTGAGACTTTGAATAGATTTGGAATCTGAAACCAAAAACCGGATCTAAATGTCAGAGCAGGTCCCTGTCTGCAGAGTAAACTGAACTGAATGTTCAGACCCCAGCTTTGGCAAAGAAATCAAAGCCATAAATCCAAATCTGGTTTTTGTGCTTCGGACCCTCTTGTAATGCTAATAATACTTTGCCCTTTCACAAACTTCAATATTTTAGAAACTCTGAAATGATTTATAAAATGAATCATACTTCCCATTGGGACTTACATGAACAAGTTGGCTGGAAATATCACCCAAAAGCAAGGGCAGGACTGGGCTGTGGCTGAATTTGTGGTCTCTTTGTAGCTGTGTACGGATACCGAGGCTGTCAGGTTTTGTCTATACCTCTGTAACTCTTCCAATGCAATCTTTGTGTCAGTAGCCCCAGCTCCATGTGCCTTGGATTTCCATAACCTCCTAGGTGCAGGTGTCTTACGTGTCTTCACATTGACTCAATCCCCAGTTACTGCCAAGAGGCTTTGATAGAGAACAGGTTGAAGTGGTGGATGCTCTTGGTGCAACAAAGTCAAGCTTTTCTTTGTCACAGAGTGGCAACCACAACATTAGGAGTTTTAAAAGATTCACCCAGGGCCCTAAGGGGGGAAAGAGTGGCAGAGCTGAGACTAAAGCACAGAACTGCTGAATCTTTGTGTTCCTCTGAGCAGCTATGTGCCTTTACGTTCAGAGAGAATAGGAATATTTAGCATCAAAGGTACCAGTAGCAGATACAGGGCATCTTCATTCATCATGAATAATGCCGTTAGTGAGAAATAATAGTATTCTTTAGTATTGATGATAATATATTGAGCGCTAGCAAAGCCTTCTGCTAAGAGAGTTATCTAGTGTAGTGAATTATGGAATTTTACTACCTGAGTACAAGGACTGATATAAATGATCAGCTCCGTGGCAATGAATTGGTTTAAAAAGGCTTCATAAGAACTTGCCTAATGCTCATAATGCTCATAAATTAACATTAAATATGAGACGGGTTATCTAATCACACGCTTTCAGGCAAATTCCTTTTTAATATGTATGTACACTGTTGCTGGAAATATAGAAGATATATCAGAGAAGATTTCCTGCCATAAATGGTTATGTTTGATAATTCCACATTATTTTCATAGTTTTTGTCATTTACAGAATTTTTTTCTTTGCCATCAGAATTTCTGCACAGAGTCCATGCTAAAATAGGATTTAGCGACAACTTTAACTTTATATATGCCTGTGCTTTTAAGTAAGGCTGGCATTCCATTATTCCTTTGCTGTGAATATAAGAGTAGCAGGTTCATTTGTTTCAAGTTAACACGTGCTTGAGTCACTGAGCTGCTGCATATCTTCTGCAGACTGCTGAGGCTCAGGAACTTCCCAAGGCACGTCCATTGCAGCTCTTAGTATATGCAGTAATCCATGCTCCTGATTGCCATCCACCAAAAATGCTGGTGGGAAGACTTGGTAAATTCACCAAAAGCTGTTCTGAACTATCCTTATGTTGGGGCAGATCAATCTAGTGCACTTAATAAAAGCAGAGTAGAAGATCCAAAATGCAAATACCTGCTTTTCTCTCCCCTGGATTTTCTGGGTAAGGGAACACTGGTGCACCAGGTTAAATGTGATTTTTTCCCCCCGTAGCATATACCACTCCCTTTTGGGCAGTACCACAGTGAAAAACACCAGCTCAGTTCAGTGTTTTGAACTCTAAACAGTGTCATTTACTGTACTTTGTGGTGCTTGTGATTCAAACGGTTCCCTTCTCAGCCTGACAGAGGAGATACGCAGTAGAAAACTGCTTCCACCTGTTGGAGTGGCTTGCATTTTAAGCAGGGTTAACTATGGAGCACAATTTGGAAATAGTTTGTAAATTACTTGAATCCTCTGGGGGTGGCTGTATTATACACCTTGTAGTTGCTGAACATTTCAGGATTTAAACTTTATCTCTAAGTCAATCAACTGGGGATCAAGCAAGAGGACTGGATAACAGTTTTACTAATCCAAACAATTTTCTGAACGTTGTTGAGTTCCAGGGAGTTTTCCCTGTCATCTGAAAACACAGTGAGAGAACGCTGAGAGCAGAATTATAAAACAAGCTTTTTAAGTCATGTTGTACTTGGAGTTTGATTTCCTAGACTTTACACTGAGTAATAATAAACTAATTATGATTAAACTGATAAGGAGGACTCTAAAGAGTCAGCCAGGAAAGTCTTTCATAAATAACCAATAAGGAATGCTTGGTCTCACAGTTGACATGTATCAGAAAAGCTTGGTTTTGTCTTTTCAGAGTCAGCTTTTAAAAAAACAAGCACAAAACAAACAAGAAAAAACCAAAACCAACCCCAAACAAGTGGAGCAAAATATATATTGTTAGTATTAAATAAGTCCCATTTTATCTTAAATCTCATGACTTCTTTCTGACCCCAAGGAACTGGCTCTCAGTCATTTTGAAGCAGCGCTATTACTGTGGCTGTTCTGTAGAAAAATTTGGATCTAGACTTAGACATCCTGAGAGAGGCAAATAGTTGGGTCTGGGTTTCTGTGTTTGGCCTATTTTGAATAGTATTTGGTTTTCACAGTTAAAACTGGGCAGAATTTACTCGGCTTAGTACATGAACATTCCTTCCCAATAGGTTAGGTCAGCTGTGAGGTTTAATCAGTGTTCGGATTTCTGACATGCTGCTCAAGGGCATATAATCTGAGCAAATAAACAACCAAGGAAGGGCCTGTACACAAGAGAGATGATGTAGGATTGCAGGGAATCATTTCCACTCAGGTGTTTATGGTGGTAGTGTCTTTTCATGGCAGATAAGAGATGACATTTGGTATTACCCTCTGTATTGCACCAATATGTAAAAAATAAATAGTTATTGTTGTTTCCTCTTCGAAGCACTGTTGTCTAAAGGACTGAACTGAATGTATTTGCTCCTCTTTGAAGCGTGCGGCTACTGCCCACTAACATTACAAAGATTTGGTGTCTTTTATAAAGGAGCATATTTTCAGCTCTTCACTTTGCTTTAAAGAGAATTTTCATCCTGATCCTGCCTCTGGGTAGCCCTAGTCCTATTCTAGTTCTTTTTCCTACAGTTACAGCTCCACATGAAGGCCTCTGATTTCCACTAGCACAGTCTGACCAGAACAGTAGTAGGGACCAGCATCTTCTTTTTCCCATGCTGTCCTAGCCATACTTGACAGTACTTCAGGGAAGAAGGGGCATTCATCCAAGGAATGAAACTTAGAGGCAACTGTATAAGCTGCAAAGATTTATTTATTTATTTAAGTCATCATCAGGATGGAAAAATACTCTCTTACTTGCCAGAAAGAAATTTTCCAAGCTCAGGGAGGGTCAAAGTGCATGCTTGCAAGTTATATGTTACCAGGGCTTGAACAAGAAGCTTCACAAAATATTGCCCTTTGGTCTAGGGCAAACCATTTATGTTATGGGTGCGTTGGCTAGCAAGGAGGAGAGGGGGAAGGCCTGGGAAATGTACTAGTTTACTCTCCCACTAGAGTAATCCAGCTTTAGAAGCAGACTCACTTGACAGCTATTTTAATGTTGAGTGGCATAACTGGACATACTTATACAGCAAGTTGAAAAACATAGGAGGATAAGAGTGAGCAGAGCCACTTCAGTCAGGGAGAGCAGCCTCCTACTATAGCAGACAGCTACATGATCGATAATGTCCTTCAGAAACTGCTTGGTTACCTCGGCACAGCTTGCCTCTATTTTCTAGGGAGCCTAAGAATTGAAAACTCCGGCCATTTCTTACAGCTGGAGAAATTCCTGCCACTGGTCCAAACCAGCTCCCAAATCCCTTTATCAGCAAAGCTCCTAGCGTGCTGGAGTGCGAGCTTTCAAGCCTGCAGCCAGAGACGCAGCCCTGTAGCAGCAGGCTACCTCTGTGAGCTGGCTCTTCATCTGGTACAAATTGGCCTTGTTCTTCTGATCTGGCCCTGTACTAAACACTACTGCTGTACAATGTTTGCTGTCATTTTAGATAGGACCGAACATTTTTAAGAAAGATTTGGAACGTACAGCTTGCCTTAGACAACTTCTAGTAAATAGCTCGTATTTGCTGCTCTGCCCCAGTGGGAATGCTTATGAACTCTAGAAACAAAAAATCCTCTGGCAGGAGTAATTTAGCAAAGGTAGTGTATATTTTAGTGAGGCCTCTCAACTTTCCAGTCAGTTTGGTTGTTGATTTTTAAGTAAGTCTTGCAAGGATCACTCTCAGCTTTTTAATGCTCATCTGATTGGCTTCATTTATCTCTCTGAGGGGTGTGTTGCTGCAATATTTTCCTGTTCCAGGATCTCACAGATTTCTCATGCAAATTACCCTTGTTAATCATCTCTCAGGACAACCATGGAGTCCTTTAGCTAAGTTTTCATTGCTCAATGAAACCAGTCAAATGCATTCAAAGCATGTAGGAATTTTTCAATAATCAATTCAGGCACATTTGCCCAAGTAGCAATGAAGAGGCACCAGTGGGCAAAGCTAATAAAAGCTAGGGCAGGCCAGTGGACCATGCTACCTGACCAATTCCTGGGGAAAAGGATTGCTTAAACTTTCTGTGCTGGAAAACTTTCTAATCTCAATGACCCATGTGGAATTAGGCATGAACTGACTGACAAATATCTCAAATTACAGCTCATTGGGTCATTGGAAGAAAATTAGCTTGTGTAAGTAGAGAGATCTGTTGATTGCAGTGGGAGAATCTTAGGGGTTTCAAAAGGAAAGGTTTCAAAGGCTGTGTCTTGTTCCTTTAAAATCTGCTTCCTCAAAAGCTAATCCTGCTGCAATTCACTCCTATGGGTTCCTCTTGTGACATGTTGAGGTCTCAGTCTGGAGAACCATACTGAGGGCAGCAAGTATGGTTTTGCTTTTGGATGATATCACATTATATTTTGAGGATATCAGTCAGGCAGCTCTGGAATGTGGGAATCCAGCTAAAGAGACACTTCTAGCTTCTTCCAGGATGGAACAAATAGCAAACTGAAATTTCCTATGAATTATCAGCAATGTAGATTGTTGTCTTGCTTGAAAAGCTAAAGAATTGGCTTCAAAAATTGCTATTTTCACCCAGCCCCAGTTCTGGTGATCTTCCCAGATGCTGACTCCCCCCCCCCAAAAAAAAAAAAAAAATATTGTTTTGTATTGTCTCTGGCCTTAGCCAAAGTCATTACTTTCCTCTTTGTCCTACTGAGACTTGATAGCATTGTAATTATTTCTGACATATGGCACCCACCTCTTCTTCCAATATGTCCAAAAAAAAAAAAAAAAAAAAAAAAAAAGAAGAGGAATGCCACTGCAGCCACTAGACCATAGTTTCCATCAGTTAATACCACTTCATGGCTCTCTAGTCGTGGCAGGGCATGGACCTGAACTTTGTGTGCAGGGCGATGTGCTGTGCTTAGAGACCTGGAGTTTTGCTCTTATTTCAGCTCCCTCAGAACTGGAAATTACAGCTCCAGCTTACTTCTCTAGTTCTGTGGCAGAAGGCCAATGATTCTGAGAGCTTTTCCTTTACCTTCATTAACCCCCAAATGTTGCTGTATTCAAAACATCCATAAAGAGTGTATTTATCATTCATTTTCTGTTCATGTTGATGTGGGAAAACACGTGCAATCAATATTGAATCTCTTTCAAAACAACTTAAAATGGGAATACATATTGGTCTAATCTAAAACTAATCATGATGATAAATGATGAAAAATATGCCAAAAAGTGGAAATCTTGGTTTTAGAAGTTCTTTAGTTATGGGTATATGTATCTACCTGCATATATATATGCACAAGTAGATACACATCTATTTATCTATTTTTATCTATTTATCTATTTTATCAATTTTTTTCTATTTTATCTATTTATATTTTTATATATTATCTATTTATATATATTGCTTACCAAGAAAATAGATCTCAAATCAGAAATCAATTAGAATGGAAAGAAATACTTCCAATATTTAAGTCTGTGCTCATATCTAAACCTCACATGTTTAGTTTTATGCATCTGCCATCTATTTAAATGTCACCTGGCCATATATTTTATTTACCTTTATAGAAAATGGCCACAAGTGCATGTTAAAAAAAGAAAAAGGTTGATTCAGCCAAGTTAATCTCTCTTCCAAACTAGAACTGTAAAGCAATTTAAGCTGTGAAACATAACTGTTCTTCTGTATATTTACATCTCTCCAACTAGTTTGCCGTCTTCCTTTCAGACTAAAAGTAAATGCCATTGCATTATTAGAGAAGTGAGTGCCATTAAAGATAAATTAGACTGTGGCTTGATGAACAGCTTAACTCAGTATAAACCACCCTGCTAGCAAGGGAAGTCTCGTCCCTGCTCCGTCGGTGGCTTACTGACCTACCAGCCCCAGCTTGTGCCTGGGTGAGCACTTCTGCAGCCACCCAGGGAATCAGATCAAGGAACAGATCCAGCTGAAAACTAACCTGTCAGAGAAGAGCATTCCTTGTCTCAAGAGTTTTCTATCACAGCAGAAGTGAGTGGCTGAGGGCTGGAGAAGGAGATGGCTGCATTGCCATTTGAAACCATTCTGACCGGTACCCGAGGGTTAATGGTTCTGGTATCTCTGGGAACTCATGGGGGAGAAGCAATAGTTTCTAATGTGCCTGCACAGCCAAAATATTTCTAGGCACTGCGGGAAATTGAACGATTTGGGCCATGACTACTTTTAATTAAGAAGTGGGTTTTTTTGGAATAATTAAATTTTCAAAGTAACTGAATTTTTGGGTTCTCACACAGAAGAAAACCTCTTTACTTCTGTATTTTAAAATGCATCCAAAAGGATAATCCCTATAAAAAGTGAATTTGCTAATAACTATTTCTGAGGTTTGTAATAATATTTTTTGTCCCGAGTTAAGAAGAAAAATCATGAGACCTGCTAAAACAGCAGGTGGTTCAGTTCCGTGCATTTTGAAAGGGGAACTGCAACATTTGACTTAAGTATGGCTTTTCATAGCACAACAAGTTAAAGAGCCATACATGGCTTTGCCTCATTAGGTCAGCAAAATCAGCCACCAGGACAATGCAGCTGGCTTCTGGGCTATTATTAAAGAAATTATAAATACACGTACACATGCTCGTAGCATCAGTTCTCAAAAGAAGCCGTAAGATCGCAGAATTGTTTGGGGGGTGGGGGGTGTAGAATCAGTAACAACATGGTGAGTTAATTTAGGGCTATAAATATCCTGTTTTTCTGTTATGGTTTTAATCTTTATTAAATTGAGTGATTCTTATTTATTTTAGTTCACATGTGCATATGTTCCAGTATATAGTTTGTTTCTGCAAACACAGGCTTGTAAGACTATAACATATTTTTCAAAAGTCTTCTAAGACATAAATAGTGTTAGTACAAATCCTTATGTGAGAAAACACACAGACACAAACACACACTTAGTCTTTAGTATTTCCCTGTGTATTTTTACAAACAACAGCAAACCATTTGTGTTGTTTGTTGTTTTTTTGTTTTGTTTTTTTTTTTTAAAAAAAAAGCATGTGTGGTGTTTTTTTGCATTTCGAAGGAGAATTTAAAACATAATTTTGTTCTCTATACTTATTTTAATGGTTTTGCATATTACTTTTCATCTAAACTCAGTATTTGAACATACACTTATCAGACGCCTGTTTTCTTTGTTGCTTGTAATTACTGAATAAGTCAGAATCATAGCCAAGTAAGTCTGTGTGGTATTACATCTGGAGTAGCATACTATAGCAACATTGTGCTTTGCAGAGAATCTACTCTCATAGATTTGATCTTAATGATGGGCTACACTTTCATCTTTAAAAAAATCATTTTCCACAACTCACTGCTTTTTATACCTCAGCTAGAAAATGCTTTTTATTGTTCAGTTTCTCTTGCATACAGTGTTTGTATCTATAATTGAAACTTAAAAGCTAAGAGCTTGAATAATTCAATCAGAAAGCATATTGTTTTTACTGTTCTCAGTATGAATTCAAACGATCACATTATTGTGATGTTATAATATCAGAATGTATTTATTTTTACTTGCATAGTTATAGGAGGCAGTGTCTCTCTCCAGACAAAAAAGCAAAGGAGAAGAGGCTGAGCGGGAGCGGGGGGGGGGGGGGAGAAAAAAAAAAAAGCGCCGAGCTTTATCCATGCTGGGGTCCTTTGGTCTACCTTAAGCAAATGAGATACCTTGTCCCCTCCAGCAAGCGCTTGGTCTGTTGCTAAGACTCTTTCTATCAGTGCTGCTGCATGCATTGAAACTGCCCCTTAGGCTGAGTGTGATCATGTCGGGTAGGAAACGCATAACCTCCTTATTTGAAGGCACCTCAGTTACGGAGTGTGTCACTGATACTACGCTCTTGGCTGTTAGATGTCAGCTCAGTAAGGTAGAGAGAGAAAGCATCCCTGCTTTCTCTACTGCAAAATGCCTTGTGGAATTACAAAGAGAGAATAGCTCCATGCAAGCTCCATTGATGTCTCTGGACACCTTTTCACCTCAGAATTAGCTGGTTTACTGTAGAACAAATTGAGGTTCATATGTTTTGTGTTTAGTGCAAATTTTTTTTATGGATGTAAAAGACAACTGGAAAAAAAACCCCAATGTCTTAATTAAAATATTGACTAACATATTCTCTGAATGATCTGTGTCAATGCAAACATAAAAGAAGAGCATTGGAAATAGGATGAATAAAACTGTGGCATCTAATGTAGGCTTCATATATTTTACCTCGACAGAGCTACACAGCAATTTTTTGAATTGATAAAACATTTCACGAAGCATTACATGTAACTTTTGGCTTAATATGGCTGAAGCAATTTGTAAGAATTACCAATCATATGGAAAGGATCCATTTTTTTCTTTACTGTTACATTTGGATAAATCATTATACAACATCACCTGCTCTTATATAGTGCCGTACCTGAGGAAGTAGGCCCAGGAAGAAAAACTGTTCTTACTCCAAGAACTGTAAATCTGAAATTTTCTGATTTATATAGATTTGCATTATGTCCTTAGCATAATTTCAGCACAAACGAAGGGCTTAGCCAGACTCCCATGGTATCTCCTCTGGGTACTGAACCATTTAACATCTTTTTCTCCACTTACCAGGCTTAACACCTGTAAATCAGCCACTCCATTACCCAATAATTCCCCTTATTCTTAATTCAAAATAACAAAGTTAGCAGCAGAATTTGGATAATGAGAAACAATATAGTTTTGGCCTGTACATGATCCTCATTCATTAGCTTTTCTTCTTTCCATTTTTTTCGGGGAGTAAAACCCCCTCTTATTTGCAAATCCATCCATATCACTTTTTAAGGCACATTATTAGGGCATAGCATGATTTAATGAATTTCAGTAAGGCCTAAATGATATCGTCTGCTCAGAAACTCATTTCTTCATGATCAGATCTGCTCATGGGGGTAACACTAGGAGCCCCCTGCCAAGAAAACATGCAGTAATAAACTTGCAGAAAGCTTTCACTACCGCCTATCTCTGTTGATGGTTCCCCCTTCTCTTACCTCAAACATTGCCCAAGTGGGGATGTACGAGCATCTCCCAACTGGCTGTCTTGTGAGGTAAAATGAAGAAAGCCTTAAACTTCACAATTGCCAATAATGAGCAATCATTACTCAAATTACACCAAGCACTGATTAGGTTTAAAGTAATGAAGAAAACAACACGATCAATCATCATCAACCCAAAAGAAGTCAATCTGTGCTAGAGATACAGCAAGATCTTAGTGGAGGGCTCCATCTACAGGGTTTGGGAGATGAGAGAGAAAATCCTTCACATCACAACATCTGAAAAAGATTCCCTGTGCTCCCTACTCTGCTCAGATTTTTCTTACCAATCTCCAAAAGCCACACACGTAAGGATTATTTTTCCCTTTCCTTAGCTGCACAAAAATAAAAAGAGCCTTATCAAAAAAAGGCTTTGGAAGGACACTTTGCTGCTGTTGGACTGGAATGCCTGTTAAAAAGAAAATCACAAGAGTTAAATACCTAACATCTATCAAATAGTAAAATTATATTGAAAGCTCTGACTGTGTGAACAGCATCAATGGAAGCTGAGGTTTTTAATGCAATTTGTATTAATAGGTTCTAGCCACAGAAATAACACTGGAAAAGCTCAAATTGCACGAGAAATTCCCATTTGTCAATTTTCATCAGCTGCTAAATAGAAAATTATAAATTAACACACAGCTTATTTTGAAAATCAAGAGGAAATTCATCTAACACCACATCTCTTAGGCACAGAATAAGATTTTGATACCAGCTACAGGCTGGCTTTAGTGAAAAAGAACCCATTGTATTTTAAAAATAGGAAAATAAAAAAAGGATGAAAGTAGGTATGTTACTATTCTATGCACATGTATTATATATGTAAACTTTAAAGTCTGCACATGAATAATGTTAATATATGCATTTTATAAAAGACATATAAAGACAGTATTATTCTTTAGGAATAATTTCAATTGAAATATGTCTCCTATCCGTGTGCTGAAGGCATTACATAACAATTACTTTGAAAGAAAGTTAAGAATAGGAAAATGCAAAATTAACATTCCAAAGTCTGTTGAATGTAACAGAAGTTTCCCTATTGACAGAATTCACTTTTGATTTGGGCATAATCATTAGAAATAATGAGATACAAATGAAAGCCTAGTAAAAAAGGCATGACTGAAGGGGAAAAAAAAATCAAACACACAGCCATTCTAGTATCAGTTTACATTATAAAGCCCCTTGTGAAGCTGTCCTAAAAATTTAAGGGAAAATTTCTAACTTCTCATACTCTCGCTTTGAGCCATTCAGTACCATGCAGCAACGGCTGGTTTCTCTTCCACAGAGTTCTTTGAGTGCCCTGAGATAATGTACAGGAAGAATGTCATCATCACTAAAACTCCACACTTGTTTGGAGTCATTTCTATTAAAACATTATTTCAACATCTTATAGCAACAGTAAATATAATGTAGCTTATGTAACATGCTTAATATTTGTTGATAGCCAGGAAATTATGAGCTAGTTGAGGAATTCTCATATTGGAATCTTTCTTTTTTTTTAAAGACAAACTTAAAGATGAGCATGTGGCTATGTGCCTGGCTGAGTTACGGATTAATCTGAGCACTTGCTTAAATAAAGCACTGTAAGGAGTTTTGCAACTATAAAAAGTAGATTGGGAGTTCAGGTATTTGTAGAAATAATTTGAAAATAGTTGAATATTTTGAGATTCTTTTCTCTTTGCTTCTGATAGCTCCAACCCTGGAAATATGTACCCTTCATGCAAGTAATTGTGCTGTGTACTTACAGAACTCTCATTGGTAATGTGTCCCTGTAAATATTAAATGGCAAGAAAGTCTTTTTTAAAGAAAAAAATGTTAGATTGTTTATTAAGAATTTCATTCACTTAAATGAGCCTTGAATAATATTGATTACATTTTCCCCCTTCTACCTTGCAATGGACAAAAATGTCATCTATACCAATGTGCTTGAAAGTTAACCTATGCTCTTCTGAAATTTTATCTTCTAATGCTTTTTTCCATTTCTAAGTATTTTAAAACAATAGTTTCTTGTAATACCACTGCTAATTTAATGCAAACATTGACTCTGCTCATTAAAAAAAAAGAACCAAAAAACACAAGAAAGAAATAAAATTTTGCTGGAAGAAGTTGACAGCTGCAGGTATGTTTTGCAAATTTTTTACAGTCTACTTCTGTAAAATATATTTGGATTGTCCATCTTTGACAACAGTAATAAACTATTTCCATGGAAACTTAGGGGAGAAAACAGTGGAAATCTCATCAGCAGAGCAGAGCAGGTAGCAATGCTGACTACGGAAGGAATGGCTTGCGCGCAAGGTAAAGCAAGTTGTTAAGGTGTTAAACCAAAAATAGATCTTTTGGTTCTGACTGATGGTTTTCAGACCTTTTGGAAAACAGCTGTAGGGAGCAGTGGCAAAACCGCACGAGGACTGGCAGGGCACAGGCTGGGCTTGGGCAGCGACAGGAATGCTGCTCCCTACCGTAGGTGGAAACAGCATCTCTGTGGGCTCCTCCACTGAGGGTCTCAGACATCGCTGTTGTGATCAGACAATAAATAGCCAGCCTGGCAATAAGATATTGTAATCACAGCAGAGGACTGTATTTAGGCTTTCACTATGTTGTCAGGTAACAATTGTTTTGTGCTGCACAAGTAGAAAACAGAGGTCGCCAGCATCCTTAAAGTTGTCTCTAATGATTTTTTTCTAAAACTGTGACCTCAGGGTAGTGCAGAGCAACATCTCTCCAAGCACCACTTGGAGAAGGAGAGAAATTGATTCTGCAAGATTAGGATTCATCTGGCACAGAGACTTCAAGAGAGGGACCTTGCCCCAACATATTGTCTAGAGGCAATACACCCCAGGTATTTATGGAGCTCGGTGGGAAGCAAAGGTGGGTTTCATGGTGCCTGTCATGCGTTGCATCTCCTGCAGACCCACTGGAGACCATCCTGCTCTTCTTGGATCTGAGATCCTTGTCTACTAGGAAATGGTAAGAAAGTGCAGTTGAGTCCAAACTTACGTTCACCTTTGTAAGAGGTCCCCTAAGTGCAAAACTTTAGTAGAAGAGTTTCAGGAGCAATTTATTCGTCTAACAGATCATCTGAGAAGCACCTGGTCTGAGAACTAGCCTTGTCTCCCTTCCACAGGGATCATGAGAAGGAAGCTCCCTCAGCCTTCATATCGGAGGAAATCTAGATGAGAGGTATAGAAGAAAACTGAATCTAGGGAAGGTGCTATTGCCGAAGCTCCAGCCATTGTATTAAGTCAAGAATACATTGAGCAAGCAAATACAGAGCTAAAGTTATGGGCAGTGGACTGAGAATTGCAAAAGAGACAGCTGGGAATTTCTGAGAAAACACTTGTTACTGAAAACAGCCCAGGCTGTACCTGCCAGTAAGGCCAACATCAAGTTTCACAGAACTGTATTTATGAAGATTTCTCAGGTTTCAGACAAGAACTCCTGGTCAAAGCCTGAGTGGGGTGGGTGGGAGCAGAAGAAAGCGTGATCTACTCACATGAATAATTATTTAGAAAAAGTACAACAGTGCAGGAACTTGATGTCTTTCTAGTCTGGTGCCTAAAGTCAATTATGTCAGACAGTTCCTTTCCCAGCTTTACATCAGACACAGCCTGTGCCGATACCTTTGCCATACAGAGGAGGAATTATTTTTGTACTGATGTGTTTGTTTTCAGACCAAGTGCTTAAGAAGATAGGTCATGAGATAGTGAAAGAGGTTTGAAGAGATCACCTCTAAGAAAACTGTAACCACCAAAACACCCTTTATATGGAAGACTAATAATGTTGTGAATATCTTAAAATAATTACATTAGAAACAGGAAAATATGAGCACATGTGGGTTGAGCCAAAGATGGAATTCTGCTGATGCTCAGCTTGGTGGTCCTGTGGGTAGGGAACATACATAAGCAATTGCCCAAGGCAACAACATTCTTTATTAGATTGATTAAGCACCAGGTTTACTTATTGTTGTTAGTAATGGATGCCAGACTTCTGCTTTGCCTATGGTAATAAGAACCAGCAGAGAGGAAGGAGTGTTACTGTGAGCATTGGTCCTACTAGTTCTGTGGAATTTTCACACCTACCTTGTTTTAATGTGGAAACATAACCACAAATGGTCCTCACCCAACACTTGCTGCATGATTCATTGTTCTTTCAACCTAAACCTGAGATTTCTGTAAGCTGATTTAGGTAAGATAAGAAATACGGGCCCTTTGTTGTACCATCCAAGTAACTCCTAGCTTTCCTTCGCACTACTGTCTGGGATTTCATCAAGGTGAAACATTCCAGGGTGGAGCAAACAGATAAAAAGTGCAGCTGTGTGCAAAGGAAATGTAGTGTGGAACACAATATTGCATACACTGGGCTACTTTTAATATTCATATTAGCCAAAGATAAAACCCACGTGATGAATTCACTCACCAGACCCACTCCTATCCCAAAAAGTCACAACAACTTCATCACTGCAGCCTGTAAACTGTGGTAATGCATCAATCACATCGGAAGGAGGTATAGATCTCAGGCAGCTGAAGATAGTGTGAATCTTTCCATTGACTTCCCATTGTCATGTGTGCTCTGGAGCAGGTCCGTGCTACGTAAACTGCTTAAAAGGTTTTATTTGAAAGTCAGTCAGACTCAAACTCCTAAATCATTTAAGTGCTCTTGAGAAATATACCCATATACTCTGTATCTATGTGAAGTGTCTGTCACTTCAACGATCAACATTTGCTCACAAACTTTTGCTGTTGGATTAGTTTTAAAAATATATGTGGTGATCTAAATTGATGAATTCTTAGTTAACTAATAAATGTCCTTCTTCACTATTGGTTGTTAACATAAACATCACACGGTTTAGATTTTTCTTTATTACATACCATCTAATGTAGAATATGCAACATCTTTTATCAATAAAATCAGTACTTTAAATGTAATACATTCAATCAAGACCTCATGTTTCTGTTTTTAGTTTAGCTGGTAAGCTGCTATTTCCAATAGTTTTAATACAAATGCAATTAGATTATTTTTTAATGTTATTACATATTGGACATCACTCATATGTATATTTTTCACTATAGAGCAAATAATACTACGAATTACTTGCAGTTTGAAAGTTCTCTATGTTAACACTTAAGCTTTAAAATGATGGGTAGGAGTTGCCATTGTATATCCTTATTACTGGGATTTTTTGATGAGAGAGTATATACTAATATAAATGTGCATATATATGTTATAATAATTTCAATCTTTTGCTTCCATATTGATGTAATGTTTTTATATAGGCAGGTAAATATAATTGAGTATAAAGATTATTATAAAATTTAATAATTTACATCCGATCACCAAATTGAAAGCAGAGAAACTATTAATTATTTAGACATAGAAATGCTAAAACAAGAAAGTAATGAGTATCTTAAGAAAAAAAAAAAATCTCCTATAGACTTAGGTTATTCAGTTTGTATATTTGTGATAGAATCAGTTCCGAGGATTCAAGACACTTCTGACCTTTCTAAAAATATGCTAATATATTGAATTACTTTCCCATATTTATGATTTGGATCTCTATCTACCTTAACTAAATTAAAGACTTTCAAAAAATAAGAAAAGTAAGAAACATAAAAAGGTACCTCACTGTAGAACCTCACTGTTCTACTATTGTGAACTGATGATGTGCAGGACCATGATGAAGAATGGATTTTACAGCCAAGACAGGCAGTAACTCATTGTGGAAAATGATCTCACTGTCAAGCCAAATCAAAAATGCCTCTCTGCCTGATCTTCTCCAAAATTCAACTTTTTTCTAGAATCAAAAGCAGACAGCTTTTCTCCAGGCCGGTACTGTAGTGATCTCTGGTTGTATTTAGGAACTGCCTGATGGTCTCTGCCTATGGAAAGGTAAGACCTAATCTGTGGCTTCATCAAAGCGAACAGGGTGAAGCATAGGTGCAGGGAGGTCTGTGCCAAGTAGGATTCATATGATGCTGGCAGAGAGTTTTGACTAGGACAGCCCCTGGAGAACTGCAATGCCTGCTGTATGAAAACAGAGGGGAGAAAAATCAACTGTATCATCAAGGAAATTATGCCTAGCATCATAAGGAGGAACAGTGCATTTTGTAAGGATTGGGGGCTGTTTGTCATCTTTTGATAATGGGCTGGTGAAAAGCGGTCAATGTATCTTCATTTTCTTGTTTGATTGAGTTCTTGCTTTTCAAGAGATAACCCCCAATCATTTCAATTGAAGGAATTGGTAGTTTCCTCCAATAAAATCAGGACTGGACTTTAACAACCCATTGTGGTACATAAGAAACATTAAAGAAATCCTTTGCCCACTGAAGTCAACAACAGCTTTGCCATTGATTTCAGTTGTGCCAGGATTTTACACATTATGTTTCACTTCAGCTAGCACTGTTTTCATTTTTGGCAATGTTTTAAAATACTTTGTTTTCTTTATGATAGAGGATATTGTTGGGCAATAATAGTAGGATGTTTCATTGGGTTTTTTTAATGTTTTTAAAATGGATGTTTTAAAAATGCAGAGAAGCCTTATAAATTTGTACCAGACACAGTGTGGCCAGCAGGACCAGGGCAGTGACCGTCCCCCTGCACTGGGCACTGGTGCAGCCACCCCTCGATTCCTGGGTTCAGTGCTGGGCCCCTCACTGCAGGGGGGGCACTGAGGGGCTGCAGCGTGTCCAGAGCCAGGCAGGGGCTGGGGCACAAGTCCCATGGGGAGCGGCTGAGGGAATTGGGGTTGTTTAGCCTGAAGAGGAGGATGCTCCAGAGGACCTTATCGCTCCCTACAGCTGCCTGCAAGGAGGTTGCAGTGGGGTGGGCATTGGTCTCTTCTCCCAGGTAACAAGTGATAAGACAAGAGGAAACAGCCTCAAGCGGCACCAGGGGAGGTTTATATTGGGTATCAGGCAAAATTTCTTCCCTGGAAGGGTTGTCAAGCACTTGAACAGGCTGCCCAGCGAGGTGGTTGAGCTGCCATCCCTGGAGGTATTTAGAAGACGTGTAGATGTGACACTCTAGTGACAAGTTTTAGTGGTGGACTTGGCAGTGCTCGATAATCTTAAAGGTCTTTTCCAACCTGAATGATTCTATGGTTCTATTATTCTATAAATGTCAACTAAAAATAGTTTTCCAGTAAACACATTTTATCATTATACAGGAAGAAACAGCAGCTTGGGCCCCTGTTCCAAAATTCTACAAAACAGATAAAACCTGTATAAAGGTGGTCATTTAAAGGACATACATGCAAATAAGATAATTCCATTTTCTTACAGATCCCTCATTTCTACAGAAACATGTCTCATTTTCTATAGAATTCTATTTCTTTAATGCTCATTATAATCAAATAAACTTTACCATAAATAATATAAAATCCAAATAATGGCTATAAAGATCAAGTATATGGACTCTTGAAAGCCTTTAAAATGCAATTTTTAAAAAAAATAATAATCAAATAGTATGCACAAACGTTTGTGAGATGATATTGGCTTAATTCTGACAAGAGCTGCCAGTTTTGTCTATGTCATCAGATGAAAAGCACTGATGACCACATGGACACCAACACAGAGTTATCTGGAAACTACAAGTATTTTTGGCACAAATATTGAAAGCAAGGGAGGAAATGCAGAGACACAGAGCTAAAGAGGGAAGACAGGAGATTTTCTGGTTTTCCACAGATGAACTGGGATACAAAATCCAGAACTGGGGAGGGGAGATTCCCTTTTCCTTTATTTTTAATTTAATTAAATAATTTTGAACAGATAGACTACATTTATATTTCTTTTGAGCATACGTGTGTGTGCTTTTGATGTATATATCTCTGAGCCTTTCTGCATAGGTGGAACGTTTCATGCTCTCCGGCTGGCTGTAATGAGTCAGCTAGAAGGTAACTCTTTGTTAATAGTATTTGCTCTTATTTCAACTTGTATTATTGTCCCATGTGGATAGTTTTATAGCTATTTAATGTAAAATTAAAATAAGACAAGCACAGAGCTTTATGGTACAGCAAGTTCAGTTTTCCCCTTTCTGTTTTTAGAATAATTTTAATCATTTGGGGTACATCTTGAGAGCACAAAGGTGAGCCATGTTTTAAATAAATTCATTTGGAAGCACATATATAAATGACTTGAAACTGGAGTGGCAGAGCTGGCTCATGTAGAGATGAGAATGCAGCACTCTCCATAGTCCACATAGCATAGCACCAGGTGTAGGGCTGTGTAGAATACCTTTAGAAGCCAGAGTGAGGCAACTATCCTGTGCTCATCTGAGAGGATTTAATTGTTATTCTTAATAAAGTCAGGCTTAGGTGGAAACACAACAATTTGGATAGCCAGCTGCAGTTCACTCCTTGAACATTCAGTAAGCGTTTGGAAACAAGATATTTTGTAGCTTAATGTTACAATAATCTAGATTGATGTGTACTACGTAGACTCCTAAACCATGCAGAAGATTTTATGAGAACACAGGAGTGAGCATATGTCTCTGTAGCAAACCAAATACAATACATATGTGTAATATTTATATGCACAGACACATGCATATATAAAAGACATGTATCACTTATATATGTAAGAAGACAACCCAAGCTCCATATATTTTAAGCACATTATACCTGTCGTTTTGTGTGTATCTGTAAGAAAAAAATACATGATATTACAATGCACACATATGCATCCATATTTTATACTCTTACAAGTTTGCACTTATTACAGTTACTCGAATTTTCTACTCATTTTTGTAGAGCAATAGGGAAGGGGACTTCTAAGTTCACTTACCTGTTGTCAATTACTGACGCCTCATTACACAAATCACTTGGAAAGCTGACGAGGTTTTATCTAACATAGAGGCCAGGTCAATCAATCGTCATCAGACCTGTGGATCTTCAATGGACATTGAAAGGTTAACCCAGTTCTTCAGGGCCTCCATAATGTCAGCAAAAATTAGCAAGAAGGTGGCCAAGTTGTCAATAGAGCACAGAGACAATTAGTTAATGATTAGAATGTTAGCACTTGTGGAATTGATAACAAAATGAGCCATCCTGGATACATTTGCATGCATTTGGAAAATCTATATAGCTCTGTAGAAAGGGAGGAGAGTGTGCATATGCTGCAGTAAGGAGTGCCGTAAAGCAGTGTTATGTATGTCTGAGTATATCGTAGACTTGGCTGTGCTAAATTAAGTCACTGTATCAAAAAGCCTGTACATTTCAGTTTATCAGAGTCAGGTACTTGGCTTTACTGATCTACTCAGTAGCCAGCATTAGCAATGACTCTGCTGCCCTGTCATCATAACCCCATTTTCAGCTAAAGGATTATGGATTTGATATGTTCTACAGTAAGCACTGGCCCTACCCATTGTGATTAAACTTGGAGCTTGTTAAATTAGGAAGAAGGTAAAATTAAAAGACTTTCACCTGCTTAGGATTTCATCACTTAATTTTATTCTTGACTTGTTTCAAAAGAATATTTTGTAAGACTTCTGCCTGCAATTATAATTTCATTTTTTTTATCCCTTGTTGGAACATGAAATCCTCTGTCCATATCACTAGGCCAGGGTTCCTTCCTGTGTTGGCTGAGGCTTCTTCACTAGTTTAGGCATGAAAAATGAATGTCGTAAATTGTCTGCATAATTACTTGGAGAAGTGGGTTTTGATCGTTTCAAGGTCTCCTTTACCTCTGCGCTCCCCATTAGGTTCAGATACATTTCTGATACTCATGACTACATTTAAAAATTGCTCAAATGTTCTGCCATTGAAGTATTGCAGGGATTTATTTTAGGCTGCTAGGTTTCTCTCTACCTTTGATGGAAGACTAGTGTAGGCTCTATATCTGAATTGCATTGTCCACCATTATAAACACCCCCTTAATAAGAGACATCCACTCAGCGTCTAACAAAAGAATTCCTTGGATTCTTGGAACAGCTTTAAGAAGATATATCATATATACTATAGGTTATCTTGTGACCCAATTGCCTTCCTATTGATGTGCTGATACTTGGATTTATGTGTCTGAGTGCTTTGACATACAAGTATCCAATTATATTCAATTTAGATTCAGGTGGCAAAGACCTTCACTTTTATTTAGCAAGCATAGATTTTGTAAGTTTTAAAGAAAATGTCATGAAGGGAAAGGGAAGATTTTCAGATGTCTGACTCCAGCTTCATGTTTTTACCCCTATAACCCTCTGCAAACCATAACAATTTAAGTCATAATCATATTTATATGAGATTTAGTGAGAAAGGGGCATGAGATGACCAAGTGGTGGTTTCTGCAACAGTGAAAGTGAGACATTATGGTCTCCAGCATCTGTTCAGACAGTTTTCAGCCCTACATTTTATAAACAAAAAAGGCATCTCTCTTCCTCCTGTGAGCAATAAAGGGGATGAAAATGCGCTTTAAAGACATCCGCATTTGAATTGTCACATCTGAAGCAGAAAGCCTAATTGTCTGGAATATTAGTCCTCCATGCCATTGTGATGAGCCTTTATGAGTATCTTCCTCCAAGTGTATTGAAAAACTCAAGTGTGCTTGACACTGAGCGCTAATGTTTCTCTCTACACGTTGATGTTACCGTCACAAAAATGTGTCGTGCCTTAGAGCTGTAACTTCCAAAGCAATTACGCACAGGAAATATTTTGGATTAAGTGAAAATAAAAATATCATGGCCTGTAAACACTGTTTCATTACCAGGATTGTGATCACTGTCGGTGTGTTTAAGCCATAGTCATATTGTGTGTTCTTTATTCTTCCGTTATTGAAAGGATTTTCTTTTCATCCATTAAGTTCAGGTTTAAATACATAATGGGACAGATTCCATATTATTACATCTGGAGTTATTCAACTATGATCAATTGAGCTGTACCAGATTAACCAAGAGCAAGCTTTTGCCCGTAATATCATAGTAACTGTCACAAAGAGAAACACATTTTCTATAAAGCGTTGCAAACCCACACTGCTGAATTGTACTTATGGTACCCAGACTTCTGGAACCAGATACCTTCCTCCTTTTCACCTGCTCTTTGCCTCCTATAGAGGAAGCCTTTTCCCCCTAGGATGTATTGTCATGCTTCCTTTTTGACCTCTAAACTGACTGAAATGGTTAAACTTCTGTGATGGAAGTTTTCTTCTTGGCATTTTGTTGAAATGCTGCTCGTACTTTAATGCCACCATATAGATTCTTTAAGGATGGTTTCTGGTTCCCTAAAGAAATTCCACAATAGCTGTGGAGCTGTTGCAACTATTGCCTTTCTTGTTTCTCATTTCTTTCTTGCACTTTGATCAGAAGCTTTGTTGAAATGTGTTGGTGTTGGTCCAAGGGCAGTTTTCTTTTTTGTCTCATGCCAGCTACACTGAAGTATATTTCTTAAGTAGAAGAATGGGCTAAGCAGGGAGTCCTGCTTGGGGAATGTAAACACTATTGTGGTCAGTATATTAAGAAATATCCTGAAGTTAAAGACAAAACTTGTATCTAGATGGGAAGAGATGCCCGTAGTAAAACAAAAAGCACTCTGATGATTTCAGCTGAAATATTTATCGACATCTATTTAATCACCAATCTTGAGATTTTTTTTAATATTAAAATAATAAAGTAATTCTGAACCACTTCTGCCTAGTTTTCTCTAGCAACAAAGACAAACAAACAAACAACAACAACAACAACAAAAAACAGCTGGAAAAGGCCATCTCTGCAGTATTTTCCCTGTAGGTGAAAATAAAAAACTAGCATGAAAGCTGTTCCCTTGAGATCTCTCATCCAGGAAGACCCCTGAGCTTCTTGTACATTTGAATAACAGCACCTCTGAGCTCTTTGAAGTTATACCCTTCAGTACTAAGCTGATTTTATTCAAAAGAGATGATGTTTATAAGGGTTTGCAGTTTCACCATGGTTTTGATCAGAAACAGATGGTGTATCTGAAACAATTAGAAAAACTTTTGTTTAGAAGCAGCCCACACGTAATTGACTGTTTGATGTAGACAACATAGCACTTTGTATTGGGCAGAGAAACTTGTAAATCTATTTAAAATTTGGTGTGCCGGGACCTCAGCAGGTGTCAGTTGGCATGGCTTGTGGAAGCCGTTTCAGCTCACATGAGCTGTAGATCCCAGCCCTCCGTCCCTTCCGATGAACAATCATCTTCTTACAAAATGACCAGAACCACACCCTTTCCTAAGAATAATGTCACAGAAGATGCACTAGCCCCAGGCAGACATAATGGTTTTGTTGCTAGAAGATGATCCTGCACAGCTACTTTTCTTAAGGACTCCTTCCAGTATAAGTCCAGCTGAGTATTGCTGGACCTGGAACAGGTGTGAAGACTTCACTTCCAATAACACCAGATGCTGAGATCATGGTACTGGGTTTGTTTTGTCTTTACACACTATTTCCATCTTCCCTAAGATTTAGTTCTGTTAGCATCTTGCAAGTAGATCAACATTTTCCTATCAGAAAGCAGGAAACTATGAGTTACTGTTAAGGGAAAAGCCAGTATGCAGAATATTAAGCATGTAAGTCCTTCTTCAGGGGTGGCCGAAACTTGGATGTGCAGCTGTGTGAATGGTGGAATCACGAAAATACCAGCTGTGGAGGCCCATGCCTGCTCTGAAAACTGTTGGTGATCACTTTTCTATGAACTCTAGTGTAATAAAACATTTTCTTCTTGGTGATGGCATTTACAAGATAGGTCCATGAGAGGATTCTTAAAAGATTCCATTATCTCCTGTGGGTTTTCATTGCCAGAAGAAATTATCTTCTGCCTAAAATTCAGTGTAAGCCAATAATGCTTATGCATGGTTTTGTGCATCTGTATGTGTGCACATATGTTCAGTATAGATTTTTATAGATTTTGAAGGAAGACCAAACAGAACCAGATGATCACTTAGTAAAATCACCTGCTTAATAGACACCATGGAGTTGGACTTACTGAGATTTTAACCCAGTGTTGTGGTAGACCAAGTCTCTGTCTCCCAAAGAAGATACAACATTATTTCAACAGGAGCAGGATTAGACACATGTTGAACACCCTGAAAAAGCCCACTATATGTACACAAAGCTGATTGTCTTGAAATAAATGCCGTTGATCAAACTGCCATTTTCATTAAACCCTCCTTTGGCCCTCCACTTGTAACAGGATGAAAATATATGTAATAATGGTCCCAGGCAGACAAAGTGCACATTTAAACTGTGTAAGATGTTTGTATGTGTAGCATACAGTGTCATGAGGCAAACATGTAAATATGAATTGGTCCCATGTAAAAATACCTTCACACAAAGGCTCAGATTTATTCCACCAAACTTCAGGCACTTCAGTAAGGTACTTAAGCCTGTACTCTCCTGTGGCTCTCCATGTACTCAATGGAGTGAAAGAGGCACCTTAAGGAGGCAATTTAGCCTGTCTGTGATCTGAATTGTCCTTATGAGATTCCTGTTTTCCTCCAACACCTATTTAGTTATTTGTAGAGTAACAAAGCTTTTACGGTAGGTACTTTTGTTAGCTGCCTCTGCCTCATATAGGGGAGATAAATCTTGGCCAAACAGATTGCATGTTGAAAGTAACTGTTTACATGGCACTGTTGCTGTGATGGCTTTGAAGTTATGAACATTCCCTCAGGAATCTTAGTGATAAAAAAATTATAATTAGAGATAAGCTAAGAAATCTTTATAGAGTTTCTTTAAACCTTTATACCAGACTCTCAGCTTCATTACACAGTATTAATATTGCAAAATAGACTGTAATGAACTAGATCCCCAGAATGCCATACTTTTCTTCAATATCTCAGTTCTCTAAATACAAAGATCTGGTTACTTGACTCAAAGGCAACAAACAGTGATTTTAAAAACATGTGGCTATTTGTATTTCTATTAATAATTTTCATGAGTTGCTGCAACAGCATGTAATGAGTGTAAAAGTCAACAAAAAAGGTTTTAACTAGCACTAAATTTGTTCCTTGCAAAGTAAACACCATCACAATTCTGCTTAAAAAGAAAATCGATCCTAGCATGAGCAATCATTGTTTCCTTTCTGCATGGAATGGGAATGTATGAATAAGGAGAACATTTCTCCTGGAATAATAGTACAGATGGTTAAGTAGACAGCCATTTTCTCACTGCCTAAAATGACTTTACATGAATCTCACACAAAGCTGTCTAGATAGCATTATATTTTTTCCCAAACATGTGGGTGTTAATTCTTTACTGCTAAGTCAATTTGGATAGCTATACCTTTCCTGTCAAATTCTCCCAATACCAGGGGAACGTTTATTTAATTTCTCCTTGCATGATGTTGTTACTCATTACTAAGGTGTAGCTACATGTTACATACGGCTCTGTTTAGGTAGCAGTGAATGTGCTTACGGAGGATCAGACCAATTCCATCTACGTCCCTAGACTGAGTCCAGCAGTGATCAGGACCAGATGTTTCACAAGAGGGTGCAAGAAACTCCCTAATAAATAACACGGTATAATCTACTCATTGAAGAAAGTAATTTCCTTTTTCTGTGGAGATTAAATACCAAAGTACTTAATTTTCTGTAATTGATTCAAAAGTCTTAGATACAGCTTTAATAATTTTTTTGTCTCTTGCTAGATTTTTATCCTCAATAAATATCTTGTGGCCTAGAGCACCACAGATTAATTTGTGCATTCTGCAAGAAGCATATTCAAATATCTGTTCTCTTCCATTTTCACAGAACATCCCTTCTCCTTGTGTGATAAACTGAAAATTCAAATCTTATCTGATACATGACCTATTTTTCTTTCTTTCTTTCTTTCTTTCTTTTTTAAATTTTGTTTTACACTTCCTATGGCTTATTCAGAAATCAAAGATGCATACCAGAAGGTCTTACAGATCATTTTGAATAAAAGGCAAATAATTAAATAAGTCATTAGCATCATTACTACATCACTTTGCAGCTAGCCTCAAAAATAGCTTCAGCAATAAAAAAGAATGGTGCTTTTTTGAAGTGAAGTCTACTGCAATATCCCCACTCATTTCCAAAAATCTTTGTAAAAATCTGTTTCTTTGCTTTCAGTTGGTCACATTTTTTGAAACACTTGTGTTTTGGGACAAAAGTCTTCTGTATTCAGTCTTTTCATGAAAATTAAAGCTTTGAGAACAGCCTATTTTGCAAAAAAAATTAAAAAAATCATACAGATTAAACAGAAAAAGATGACTTCTAAATGGTTCTAGCCTAGAAAATGGTTGAGTTTGCATAATTGTACCCTGGCCTGTGAGACTGTAGAATTGCAAGTAGCAGATGACAGACATTAAACTAGTTATTCCTCTGATTGTGAATTAAGGAATAGAATAGAGTGTAATACAAGTTAAATTAGAAATTGGATTCAGTTCTGTGGGAATAGAAATTACTTGCTTTGGAGCCAGTGAGAACTCAACTCGGAATGTTTTCTAAAAAATTGAAATAAAATAGTTGTTAAGGTTTGAGAAAATGTCAGTGAGATGCTGTAGTTAAGTTTTTCATCGTTTATTTATTTGCATCAAGGCAGTGCCTAGAGAGCCAGTAGAGTGATTAGGACCTTTTCTAGGCCTAATCAAAAAACCATGAAAGGGCCTAAAACCTAATGTCTAATTTTATAGATTTAAGTAGTCCCTGTTGGATTGTTTACATGACAAGTGACAACAACTAAATAAATTCCAGATTTAGGGAAGTAGCACATACTAATCATTAGATGGCTGGGAGTGATGGAATTTGTCTCCTTTTTGCTTTACCATATAAGAGCAATTATGGTTCTTTTTCTTTTTTGCCACTTTTTCATAGGTGCTGCCTAAAACACCTATCCCAGAACACTTTCAACAGTGCTGAAGTAGGTGATTTGGATTTAAAAAAAAAAAAAAAAAGGTGTTGATCTTGACTATGAAACCTCTTTTTTGTTGAGGAATGAGCTACTAGAGTAATGAAACAGTAAAGGTAGATATATGTCTGAGGAAGGTTACAGAACTGCATCCTCTTTCACATGTTTAGGCATGCCAATAGGTACACACATTTATTCCACCAAAAATTACCTCAAAGAGAGAAAATCAAATAAATATTAAGAAAGGTCTGCACAATCTTGGAAATCCTTTAGGATCTTTCAGATTATGGACCTCTCCAGGCCAGATTAGTTGCAAATTTGGATGCTGTATTGGAGAAATACTTTTCAAAAAATTAATTTGAACATGTCATTTCATGTGGGTATTTTGGAGATATCCAGGCGTAGATATATATTACACCATTTTCACTTGTGGGTTGTATAAACCAGCAATAGTTTTATGAATATTTGGGCACTGGTAGAGAGCCAAAGGCAATCAATGCTGTGGTATGAGAGGAGCTTCTTTAGACACTAAAAACAATGAGGTTCAAAGAAGTCAGCACACTTACATTTAAGGGAGCACATCACAAAGCGAATTGGGTCATCTCAGGGAAATATAAAAGCATTATTCCTCTGAGATTTGAAAAAAATACATAATTACTTCTTCCACTAAGCATGATTCTTTTAAATAACCTTCATTTTTGTCCCTTGGAAATGAAAAGAGGTTTACATTAAAAAGGCATTTCCTCTGACTCTCTGTCCTTGAGCAGCACAAAATGTAAACTATACCCTTCCCTTCTTCCTTTGAAGAAAAAGGAGTTTCAATCTTCTTCTGTGAACATGGTCCATTTAAATAAGGAGATGGAGTCCCATCTTTTCGATCAGCTTTCTTTGTTTGACTTGTCAGTAATAACACTTTAGCTGAAATTGTACAGGCGTCCTGCTAATTTAGTAATTATTGACACGGTGCTGGACAAGAAATGATAGCAAACACAGGGAACTGTTAAGAAGAAATGAAATAAAAGATCTTCATATCATTGTTGAATAATGGTTGAGATCATTTTGTGCTCTAAGTAGGCCCAAGACACCTTTTTCCATTTTCTCGACACATTCATAATTTATGCTTTGTAATAGTTCCAAATATTTTTAGGACTCCGCACTTTGTTTGAGAATCCAGAAGAACTGAATGAGAATCACGAAGTGCACACACAGACGAGTGAGCGGTGTGACCTGCCATAGCTTCTGATTTAAGAATGATCCCTCATTTCTTTATATCCCTCTTTCTTGTTTCTCAATTTACATTTCTATTTAGAGCTGCCTTAGCTCTGGCTGAGATTGGTGTTGCCTGTGCAGTTGACCCCATTGTATGTGGCTGGACCCAGAGATTGCTTTTGGATTTTGCCCTGTAGATAACATCTTGGCAGCTTTGCTTAGTTCAAATAGCTTTTCAGTGGCCTGAGGTGTGGAGGTTTTAGAATCATTTCAAGGAAGACTGAGCTTCCACCACAGTGATGGTGCTCTGTTCTTTAGTGAATGATGCAATCCTGAAACGCGTATACGAGAGAGCATCCAATACTGCATTTGCTTTATGCTTGCTACATGATCAAGCTTGTTAAATATTAAAGCTCCCTGTAGAAGAAAATCATGGTTAACTTATACATTCTTTATCTCCTTTAAATTCCCTTTTCCATCTCCTCTCACTGGACCTTGTTAGAGTAATTTTATAGACCTACAGCTCTTAAAACTTTATAAAACTTATTAATACTGCCCATGTTTCTAAGCAATAGAGGAAAAGACCTCGTGAGTTCACTCTTTATTAAGGCCTGTAAGTATCTCAGCTGTGGGTGAAAGACCTTTGTTCCCTTCATGGAGCTCACGTTCATAAATGCACAGAGTTGTTTCTTCTCTTTGGAATTTAAACTTGGGTCCCGCTCGTTAATGTTAAAACACGTGGTGTAGGTTAGCGGTGCTGTTGCAATACTGAATCAGCTGTTGGCGGCACTAAAAAACATGCCATCAGGATTTGGTGCAGATATCAGATATTCCCAGCTTTGCATTGATTTTCGTTAGCTAGACTCACCTCTTCTTAATCACAAGGATGTTTGTGGACTGGAATAACAATAAAACCCCAACATTCTAAAGATAAATATATTGGGGTACCCAGGACGGATTATTGTTACTTGCTGAACTGTGCATTTTGAAACAGGAGGCAGTACAGAGCATGCAGAGCAGGGGATCTTTAAAAGCAAAGGCCTTAATAAAAGTAAATAGAGAGTGATGTTTTAATGGCAAGATTGTATCAGTGTCTGTGCAATGTATTAGATTTCAATATGGTTGTATATTGATTTATACACAAACTAATATGAAAGCTGTTCTTCCATGTATTGGTCCACATGCTGCTAATACACATGAAACGTGGGATTTTGCAGCATTCAGGGACATGAAACCCATACTTAGTGGCTGGTTAAAGAAGAGGGAAAAGGTTTATTAATGTCCAAACTAATGAGTGCTTCTCTTCCATGATCACTGCTCTGATTGTAGTACAGGCCTGCCCTACCTGCCTCAACAGCATCCCACATCACACAAGAGCCACGTGGTATTTCAGAGTTTCAGTCCAGAGTTGCTTTATAATCTCGTATCAGGTTGGGGTTTTTTTGGGTTTTTTGTAAAGTCTCTGCAGCAAGAGGTTGCAGTGTTAGAAACAAAGCAGTAAAGCTGCATTGCATCTTGGGATGCTGCTAGCTAATGCACATATATCTGCTTGTATGCACAAATTATTTGGATATGAAAAGAAGTAATGAACAAATTTCATATTAGACATGGCTGTCTGTTGCCCCGAGGCTACAACCTGCACAGAGTTGTGTGAGCCACCCCGTTACTGCTCCTGGGAGCTGGGTATGTGGCTGACTCAAAAGTTACTCTTTGGCCAGTGAACATGTATAGGCGGTTTGACATAAAAGAGATGTGTGAAGTATGGTTCTTAATGCAAATGTAAATAGGATTTTTTTTTTTTAATTAAAATTTCCCAACCCTTTTGGAGAGCCCTCTGTCTCCTTTCCTACCTGTATATATCCATGCAAAGAAATAGAGTGAGCCTTCATGGTTTTGTGTCATTAGATAATGTCTTTTGGATCATTTTAGACATTTTGTTTCTTCTGTTTTTTTTGTATAAATTGGTTTTTTGGTTGTTTTTTTTTCCCTCCACAATCCTACAACAGGTCAGAGGCTTTTGAGACAGTGTAGGGAAGGAAGGGGAGGGGGAAAAAAAAGAAAATTCCTGAAGCAAATTTCAGAAAATACTAAAGAAAAAATGCATCTCTGTTTAAGTAAAACACCCTAAAAGTATGTGTTGGGTTTTATTGGTGTGTGTGGCACTATGTGCATACGAGGCTGTTAACATGCTTTCCATTTATGCCCACCCTTTTCCAAACTGTGCTAGGACCTACATTTTTTAATTGTTCCAATAGACCACAAACTTCACTCAAGTGTTTCAAAATTATTTTTGTTTGTTTCATGTATGTGTGTTAAGTCCAATAAAATATTTAACAGAGCTTGGATACAAATTGGAAATGGCCTCATCATTGGATGGAAACAGAAGATGTAATGAAGAACCGTATTAAAGAAAAATTTGTATAATTTTCAGACAAAAACTGAAATGAAATCTGTTTACTAACCCACCAGCTGTCACTGCTACTTCTAGTTGCAATGTATTGCATACACTGAGCTATATACTTGCAGTCACAGGCATTACTGTAAGGTTTCTGCTGGGAAACTGAGCCTAATGCCTTTGCAACTTCAATTTTTTTCTTCCAGAATGGGAAATTTAATTTTAGTGCCTGCATGCTTTTTTATTTGCTGCAACGGTGGGGTTGTTGGGGGTTTTTTTGCATTTAAAGCAGATTTTATTTAAAGCAAACAAACCAAAACTGGGTTCCAACATACTAAAAAGTTATAACTGAGGTGAAGATGTTCAATGGCACTAAAACTTATGAAATAGTATTGCAAAATGTCCATGCGTATTCTGAATTCTTTTAGGACATAGATCTTTGCATTCCAAGCAAGAAGAAATCTAGACTATGTACTTAATACTTATTGCCTCTTTTGATTCAGTGCCTGAGGCCAAGTTCATTGACCTGCAATGAACAGGACACAGCTAATATCCCACAGTGTTTGCTTTCTAGAAGGAAACACCAAGATTTTTTACTTGTATGAGGAAAAGAATAAGTACCAGATAAGCAAAGTACTAGAAAAAATTTAGACACACACTTACAGATTTGACAGGTTAAGGCACGTAAGTCGAGTCGGTGCCTGAGGTGCTGTGATGAGGACTTGGTCACAAAATGAAGAACTAAATGCAGATCTTCTGCCTGCCTGTGCTAGAGCCTGCTGCAGAGAAAAAACGAAGTCAAAAAGAGAAACATTTTTATTTGAGCTTGAAGGAAACCTTTTCCTGCGTTTTTGAATATTTTTCTCTGAGAAAAAAAAATGAACAAATTTTTGAATTGTAAAACCTTTTAAGTTGCAAAATTAAAATAATTTTGTTTTGACACTGTCAAAATGAAACACACAGACTTTAGTTCAGTATTTTTTCAGATGTTTTTGGTGAACAAAATATTCAGCTAAACTAGGGAGAATATGCAGGATCTCTCAGTTTGCCAGGCAGTTTTGCTTGCCTGTGTTTCTATTCTGCTACATTTATTCCATAGTCAAGTTTCTGACTCAGAGACCACCTTAGCCAAACCAGGGCTTATCATTGCCTCCAGCACATTCAAATCAAGGTCCTAGAGAAAAGTGAAATTTTCTGGGCTGTTATAATGCTTTCTTTTCCCAAGACTACATTCATACTAAAAGGGAAACTTCATAAAGTCCTTCATTTATGTGCATGCAATTTTATGTGCTGAGACAAATTTGGTCTTTAACCAGGGTGCATGGTGTAATTAAACACATTTGCTGGAAGCTCTGTTTGGGCCGTCTGTGCCAGCATCTTGTTCCCACTATAGAAAACTAACCACATCCCTTGTCCACATGGGCAGCTAATAACGTACCAGCAGTGGGGCATAATAGCATTTGCACCCACAAAGACAGGCTGTTTTTAAAAACATGAATTCCACATTTTTCCCTTTATCTCTAAAATAACATTGCCTGGGTACCAGTGTGGATAGTTGCTGTGCTTCATGCACAACAGATCAGTTATGGACACGCCTGAACTTTCTGACCCAGGGGACAGAGCGTGAGCATCAGCAGAAAGAAGCAGAGGAAATCAGCAAACTTAATTGTTTATATCCCAAATGTAAATATCCATATATAAAAACACCCCTTAAACCTGAAACCCACCCATACCGACTGGTCCTTTTTAATCTTAATTTTGAACAGTTGCTACTCCAATTAAATTCTACCACCTAGCATTTTCAAACAGCTCTTAGTTGTTTCAGCAAACTCTTTTAATGGACAGCTGTTTTTGACAGCTCCTCCTGATTTGCCAGCGCTGTGTCATCTGCCAGAGCAGGAGGACCCATTTTGTATTCTGCTGCTGGCACTGAGGGGATATGTAAATGTACACATGAATCAGTTGTCACCAGCACAGACACACTGTGGCGAGATGATCAGAATGTGTTGGGAGTTTAGTTGGCTTAAAGTGGGAGGAAAAAAAAAAAAAAAACAAAACAAAACCAACCCACAAAAAAACCACCATGCTTAGATTTCTTGAAGTGATTTTTATTTCAAGTCTCTCCAGTTTATTTTCACTTTGTGGCGCTTGTTAGATTTAGTTCAGGAGAGTGCAATCTGCTACTCGCAAATCACCAACCTGAAACTCAAAAGTTTAGGAATTATAGAAACATTTCAGGTAAACAGCGTCAGAACTTCAGCTGCACAAACAGAATTTTATATAGGGCTCCACTTTTCAAACATTTTAACCTCTGTGAGAGAAAACTTCACGTTCCCATGAGCACAGCACAGAAAGAAAGTTTGTTCAGCTTCCCAAGGCATTCTGGTAAATGGTCTGCTCTCTTTCAGCAAGCAAACTCTCAGTTTAATGGCTGAATTTCACAACATATATATATATATATGTATAGTCAATTTATAAAGTATAAGGGAATTCACAAGTGGGGTTAGCTTTATCAGATTTCCTGCTGTCTTTCCAAATGCCCTCCTGGTACAGCCCAGGGCAGTCACTCTTTCAGTTAACAAGTGGTGGAACAACAATTTGATAGTCTTTCTGTTCACCTTTGTTCCTCTCCCCACAGCAGCCTGCTGATGAAATGGGATGCTTCTCCAGTTAAATAGAATGCATGTGGGTATGCATTTAGGAGATACTTTGAGGTTGGTTGCTGAGGTTTGCGCTTTTGTCCAGTATCTGCAATTCTGAGTAATTATGAGGCTGAACCTTAGTTTAAACACTCAAAGAATACAGCCAAATATTTTGAAGTCCTGAAGACCTCCAGCTTCTATTTAAGTTTGAATAAAAGTAACCTTTAGTGTCTAAGTATTCTCCTAAGTATAACTATTCTGCTAGAACATCTGCATGTTTGAAAGGTGCTGCTGATGCAATAATGTATTAGGCAATTGAGATCCCCAATGCCAAAGACACACTTGCCCCAATGTGTCGCATACATTTTCCCTTAAACTCTTCTCAGAGATGCACAAGTCTCAGACTTGACTGATGGTGTATCTCATCTCTGAATTCAGCAATTAATCACTGCAAGTCCTGGTGATGGTGTATTTTTTAATAACAAAATAATTAGATACAGAGTAAGTATCATTGTTGGTCATTTTCATCTCAGTTGTCTAGTATTTTTTACCTTTACTTTGGCAGATGGAAATGCAAATACGATTCAGGTCACAAATGCAATGAAGTCTGAGTATTTCAGGACAACATTGCTCTCCATAGATTATCACCATTGAATAGATTTGCAATGACAGATTAAAGGCTGGAGGATGCCTGGACAGAACAAGAACTGGATTGCCATATTTTGGCAGAGATCTCTTGGTTATCTCATCCTCATAAGCTTTGAAATTCGGCGGGAATGCTGTCCTAGCCTCACTGCAGCCGGTCTCAGAATTTCTGCATTCGAGAAAAAATGTAACATTTGTTAAACAGCCCAGCTTGGAAGGAAAATGACTATTTATTATTGCTGTTATATAAAAAGGGGGGAAAAGGTAAACAGGTAACACCAGATGCCCTAGGTGCTAGAAAGAATAGAAAAAATGATGAGAACCAAAGTACACAAAGAGAACTAGTAAAGGTACTGAAACATCAAAAAATGTGTGTTTGTCTTCACGTGCACATGCATGCATTGTGGGGTGGGGGTTAAGTACCTGAACAATGTGCTAGTCTAGTCCTAGGGGGATATGGTATTGTGTTTAATAACAATGCAGAAAAACCAGAAGTGTTCAAGAAACATTTCTGTTCTGTATTTGAGGAAAAGCCAAGATACGTAGTCATATAGTACTATGACGCTGCTGAAATAGTTCTTTTTCCAAAATCTGGACAACCTGCATCCAATAATTTTGACAGAGGTGGCCAAGGAACTGTCCGGGCATTGAGTGTTGATTTTTAATGTCTTGGAACACTAGTGAGTTTCCAGAGGACTAGAAGAAATCTAATGTTGAGAGAGTGTGAATGGAGTGACCCAGGTAACGGGTTTAAGAAAGGCAATGTTACAAATGCCAGTCAATGTGGGATCGTGGGAAACACACTTTGTTGAGCTAACAAGGACAGTTTTGATGAGATTAAAAGGTTTTTAGTAAAACCAGCAATGTTTATATCATATTGGAACTTGAATAATCACTCAGTGATTATCACAAGGGTATCTTCTGGCTTTGAATTTAGGGAATCAGTACATACCTTTGAAAACATAGTTCAATATTTTTAATCTATAAGTCTGCAAGGTAATATTCTAGTACTTTCAGACACATCCAAACCTGTAACGTCTGCCAGCTATAGATTGCTATTAACGGGGGCTGTCTGGATGTAAATAAATGGTACTTGGTTTTCTTATAAAAATGCAGTAAGACTGAAGTTTTACGTTTCATGTAAAATGGCATTTTTACTTTAAAGAATATAATTTAACTTGACACAGCTCTGCTGAGCTTTACAGTGGCTTAATCAAATACAGCACTGCTTTAAAAATAGAGATCACTTCAAACAGTGGATTAAGTTATTGGTCTTTCACATCTCAAGTGCTGAAGCTCATTAGGTCTCAGGTTGAGAGTGAAAAGTGAGGTCATTTTAGCTGAGTCTAAGCGTAATAGGAGTTAGCTCACATGCCTCTATCAAGTTGACAGCTGGGTGGGGTTTTTCCAGTTAAAAGAAAGCCCTTTCGGTTTGTCTAAGTTTGAAGAACCTGCTCATAACAAAATCAGTGCTACCTAGTAAATGAAAGGGTTTGTTATTCAACGCACATGCAGGATCCCTAGCATCTCAGAAGACGAAATTCTTTCTCAGCTGTCCTCCTCCTCTACTCATTCTCCAAAATCAATTGTATTCTTGTAGTGATGTGATAGTGTGGTTTTAGCCAGTCCTGAAAAATATCTAATTAAATAAGCAAAGGACATAGGTAAGGTCCTGTTTGACATGAAGCTATTGATTGACTAATGTATCATCTGAAAAATGTTGTCATAATCTCCTGTCTGCAAAAGGATGGACCTCCATAATCTCCAAGACAAAGCTTCTCACATGACTTGGTTTTGTGCTAATGAAGTTTGTGCCTCCTGACCAAAGAGCCTCTTCACAGGAAATACACCTTTTGAACCAGATTAAATCAGGTTTTGTTATACACGGTAATCATCCTGTACCTCTTTGCTTGCTTATACACTGATCAATTGCTGATCGATGCTAATGGCTGTAATGTCTGTTTCTCATCAGTGTGCCTTCCTTCTTCTTTGGTACTTTAGCATGTCACTGTGTTCTTCATGAGAGGCTTGTTGAAAGCAAAAAAACGTAAATCAATTGGTCTCCGTGTCGTAAACAAAAGCTCTTGGATCAGTCAGGGAGCGCCCTGGAGCGCTGGATAGCAGTGCATTTTAGTTTTATCTCTAGCTCATTTTATTTCAGAAGGCTGTTAAAAACCAAAAATTCCCTCTCCAAACCAAAAACCTCTGCAGTCGTGATGGACCACAGATAAATGTATTGCATTTCTGTTCATTCCTTCAGCTAAGCCACTGCAGAATTTTAATGTTTGAGAGGTTTATCATCAAATGCATATGGCCCTATCCTGATACTGTTTTGCACATGCAACCCTGTATGAAGCCGGCTAGGCAAAGCGAGAACACACAACTGGAGGCTGTCATCCTATTGGCCACGCTGCAGGTTTATAAAACTTTGTGTTATTGAATTTTTTATTTTAACCAGTAATTAGCTAGAACATCTGAGCAGGTATGAAGGTTTAAGGCAGGTGGTCTTAAGCAGCAGCAGATTAGTGAATGCATACCCCATAAAACAGGTCTTGAGCAGGGAATGTAGCCAGTCTAAGACAAGTCTTCAGTATGTAAAAAAACATATTGCCTATGTGAAAGGTGACAACACTGGGTGCTCAGAGCTAATTTCAGGCAAGAAATCCATTTATGCAACTGGGACTTAGTTTTTTGATGGTGTTTTTATTAGTAGGTAAATCCTATGTGGTTATGCTTGGTTTAAAATTAATTTAGCTAAGGAAAAAACAGTAGTGCGAATGGGACTGAAGAAATCAAATCAGAAATCATTCATAAGAAAAGCTGAAAAACTTTGTTCTAACACAGAATGTAGAGTTTGGCTTTCTAACACAGTGCTCCCATTTAGTGCTGATTTATGGCCTTGCTATGGTTATTTATTACAGGAAAAGTATTAGTATGTTATAAGTAGATATGAAGTGTTATAGATGGCGAGTAAATATGATTTCTGTTCATTTACTATCTATAACAACCATCACATAATATTTACTGTTAGTCACAATGTACCTAAACAGCAGTTTGTCCTTTATCAATCAGTTATGAAATATCCTAGTGTAAGTCAGGATCTAAATATGTCCTTGATTGTTGCAGAAAGCTTGTGTTTTGTGTGTGCTTTATTAGAATTTAAGATTTTTTTCTTTAAAAAAGTCAGTCAAAAAGTTAAAAAAGGTAAAGAATAATAATTAAATTGCTAGATTGAGGAGGCCTGCTAAAAGCTGGAAAACTGAGATAATCTGTTGTTATTTCATGATTGTCTTATTACATAGTGACTACTAATATTTTCTCTGGTGCTAAGGTGTTGTTTTAAGCCTTTGTTAATATAATACAACTCGGGATTTAATTCAGGAAAAATGAAACACAATGAAAAATTTCACCCCTCCCTGCATCCTCTCAAAAATGACACCTGGAATTGCAAGTTAATGCAGATTTGCAGTCTGATATACCAGGGGGAGATGGTACAGGAAAGACAGGAATGCGTTTTAGTCATCACTAGACCTCCACATACTAGAGACATCACAAAATGCCTCCCCCTATTGCAGAATAATGCCTGGCTTCCTTGCTGTTCCCATGTTAAGGTCAATAAATGGTAGAACATTTCAAACTGGAGAACACTACAGACAAATGTGTTGAATATAGATTTTATGGTGTCCTTTCCATAAGTACAGAGCAGAAAATCCCAGCCATGGTTACAGAAAGCAGCAACACACAATAAACACAGAACAAAAGAGTTTCTCCGCTTTTCCCAGAAAACCCAATCAATGTCTTCTGCTACCCACTGCCAATACCAAAACAACAGTCCCAAACTCCTACAGTCTTACAGTTTTCTTCCAATTCTAGCATGTCTTGAGATATTGTATCTTCAAATGGCTATATGTTAAATGGCTAAGTAGAGGAGGCATTTGTCCAAGGTTTCTAAAATGCATTCCACTTATTCTGTGTCTTGGAGAATTGAACTTTTGGCAAGTTAAGGTAGCTTGGCTTTGCAAAGTATATATAAAAAAAGAAAGATAGAACTCTTTTAATAACTAATTCTTTTTAAAATGTTCAACTACTTTTGAAATGGTTTGCCTATTAAATATGTGCCATGTTTGGATTTGCCAAAAATTCTCTATGGAATTTCTCACATATTACTGACTTTTGGCTTTGCCATGTACAGTAATGAGAAAATTCCAGGTAGGTTAGTGATGCCAAAGAAATATTGACTGGGTCAGAAGAGGGAGAATGGTTGAGGTGATGGAGACAAGGACAGCTTTCAGCTAAGGTGAAGTGCCAGCAGGGGTTGGACACCTCCAGGTCTCAGCTTGATGTAATGGAAGCAAGAGGAAGGAACAGCCACTCCCCAAGTTGAGGACAGATCTTGAAAGGGCCCAGAGTTACATCTGAAAGTAGAACTTGTTGAAGAGTAGTATTAATTTTCACAAGTGGTACAAGAACAGTTATTTTTACAGCTGCTGCTATCGAATAAGTTTATGACATTTCCTGCACAACCACGAGGCCATGTTCCCAGGACTAAAGGGTGTGGATAGAAGAGAATGGTATGTGATGAGGTTGTAGTGATACAAGCTGGGAACATCCTCGCAAAACAGGTGGCACAGGGACAGAGCAGCAAAACCACACGAGCATCCGGAAGGCATGAACTTGAGCAGGCTCTGGAGTTGTACTCAATGACACCCTTCATTTAATCTAGCCAGTGGAAGACAGAAAACTCTCCTGTCTGCCGTTGGCATGTCCCGACTACACACACCCAGTAGGCCATGAAGGCAAAAGTTTGAGGCATGAAGGGATTTTGTTGTTTTTTTTTTAATGTAAAACCAGGAAGTATGTATTCTCTGTCCTTCTCATACTTTAGTAAAGTCAAAGTGCTTCTCTTCCACTGATATCTTGGGCCTAGCGCACGGAATATGTTTAAAGATGCTCCAAAAGAACAAGAGGGATCATGTTTTGGCAGAAAGTATGATGGTTTGGGAGCAGTGGGGGAAATAAAAGAGATGCTGTGATTGACCCTGACACAATGAACCCTAATGAACTCCAGCCAGTGGATGCAAGCAGCCGTAAACAATGTAAGTTAGAGAGGTCTGTGGTTATTTTACATTAACTTATATTACAGGACAGTATGGCCCTTGTATTTATCGTGGTATGCTGTTTTAGCTTTCAGCTGAGGATTGAGGCCAGCGTGGCTACAGACAATATAAAAGTTTTCTCTGTAAAAAATCCTATAATTGAAGATCTCAAAGCATTTTACAGGCATTAATAAATAAAGCCTTAAACACAGCTACCAGTATTTCAATCCCTAACGTTCAACAGTGCTTGTAAGTGCTGTTATAATAATAACAGTTGTATCAATGCTCTTGCAATTCCAGAAATATTAATGGCATCTTCTCTGTCAACAGCCTCCCCTCCTCCAGGCCCTGTTTTCTTATGGGCAGGAAGCAAAATTTTGCAAGGCAAAGAGCTTGCTGGGGAGTTTTGGTCATTTGGGATTTTGCTTTTGTGGGTTTTTTTGTGTATCCAAGACAGGACAGCAACCAACTGTTTTCTTGTACTAGTAGGTGTTTTTCCCGATATCAAAAACGTTTGGATGGATAGGGTTTTTTCTTACCTTTCTTACTGGAATGTCTTTGTGGTCACAGACAACTAATGAAGAGAACAAAGGAGAGATAATGTTGTAAAATCATTAGAAAAGAAAAGGGAAACAGTGTTCAAACAAATGCATTTTGCTATTACAGTGCCATTGTCAGTCTTGTTTGCAGCCCCTACTGTTCCTTACACTGGCTCTTCACTGGGGACAAAAAATTCATTAAATGGCTCTTCATTTTACAATATCAATATGTTTTAAGTCAAATTGTGCATTCTTTGCTGTTAATTTTCTTTTAAACACAAAGCACCATCATAAAGTTTAGCTGCAGGGGGGCTACAGGCAAGAAGGAAGATACAAACATCCCTCTTACGGATAATAATAATAATAATAATGAATTCTTTTAAAGTTTAAAGGAAAATAGTGGCTTTTTTAAGCCAAGACTATAAGACCTGTTCATTGATCTTTTCAAAGAAGCAACAACAATAGGGAGAAAGCAGAATGAAAGAACAGGAAAGCAAGAGAATAAAAGCTGTATAGTTGGGGTACAAGGAAGCAGTAATCCATAATTAGTAGATATTGATGAAGTCTGGGATGTAACACACGCATGATCACAGGAAAAGGCCTGGCTGTACTACCTGACTTGGCTATTGCCTTTGCTTCACCACCAGGTATTTTTACTGGGAAACCATATATTTTTCTTGCGCTTTTTTTTTTTTTTTTTTTAATTCAAAACGCTGCTCATCTTGTTTATCAGAATACTCACAGCTCATATGGCTTTTCGGGTGGACTTGTTCTGTAAGTGGTAAGTCTTAGCTGAAATGAGACCTTGAACAATTTCCAGAAAGTAAGCCTTTCACTGGGGTCATGGTGGAAGGGAGACAGACATGCTGCCCCTTTGAAACACAGAGAGAAGTTTTGTGATAGATGTTTGTGGTTTGAATCAAATTGAGCAACTAATGTTTTGTGCTATGAATGTCTCCACTGGAATGTTTTAATTCACAGTGACATGTGGTTCTCCTGACAATCAGTGTAAGGGGCAGAACGCCCATAGCACAGAGTGTCTCAATGAAAATGTCAACAATATCAATGGCAAGAAGGCCAGAGAGAACCTAGTGAAGAGATTTTTACACAGCGTGTAGTTATGCAATTTAAATAAAAATTATATTCATTTGTATTTGAGCAGGAAGAAAATATGAAGGGTTGTCTAAAAGTTCAACTTGCTGTCTTTTCAGTGAAAATCGACCCAAGCTGGAATATTTAACTTAAATTTCTTCCTGCTCACAAATAAAAATCACATCTGAACTAATTTTGCATATTTTATGCACATGTGGTAAATTCCAGGTGTCTAATTACACCTGGTCCTCTAGTGGGGTATAGGACAGGGCATCTCTTTATGTCACATGCTGAACAAAATGCTAACATTTCCCCGAGTTCAGAAACCAAAGTTATTGTGCATGCCTTTGGTGCAGGAGAGACATGAATTCACAAGTCTGCCATTATGAGGAGAAAAATTGCTCTAATTGCTGGTTGAAGGAGAAGAGCAGTGGTGCCATTGCTAAGATAAATCCATATTGCAAGTCATCAAATTGTGACCCTTGATAAACTCATTTGAAGTGGAGATTTCAGTGACCTGATGCATCAGTCATACAACTCTGCAAAATACAGAAAGTTCAGCGTGGAAAAACAAACAGGAACATGGGTTCATTGTCATAGGATCACCAGCAGAAAGAGAATAGCAAAAGTTAACACACCTCAGCCACAGCTGTCATGGTGATTGAATGCCAGTACAGTCACTATTGCTACCAAGGACAGTGGAAACCATTAAGATGCCCAACAAAAGTGTGGAGGAGCCAGTCTTGTTATCATATGATTAGGACTTTAGGCCCCTATTGGGCACAGACCAAAGAAAGTCCTGGAACAAGACAGATAATGAACTTGGGTTGTAAAATACTGTATACTATTCTGCCATTTTGGCCAGTGATCCCGCACCATATGTCAAGTGGGCTGCAAATTCCCATAAAGCAGGAGTTTGCTACACTAGACCTATAACAAAGGAGGTTGTAAAGGGAATAAATGGCAAGTGGAAGCTGGAAAGAGTGCCAAATGTACAGCACATGCTTATTAACAGCAATACAGCAGCCAACGGGAGGCAGAAGTTGCATATGGGATTAGACTTGTGCATGGGGAAAATGGGGAGTGGCAATACTGCCAAAGTCGGTTTTCCTTTTCCTTTCTTTTTCGCTACTTCTGCAATACTTCAGAAATTCTGGGATTTTGGGATGAAAGTTGTGTCTTTGTTTTTTAAACCATGTTTTTATACCGAGTCATAGGAGACAAATCCATTATTTTACTCCGTTTCTTTACTCAATCTGCGCACACTGCTAAATCACCTAGGTGTTGTGTGGGCATACACAGTGACCTTCAGATAGGAGTCTAGAATGGCCAAAAGAGTGAGCCCTCTTAACATGGCCTATTTCTGCTGTATGAAAAAGTCCCAGGCATCCTCAGCTAGGCCCATAAATGTTGATTTTTATAATGGTAATTACTGTAACTTCTAAAGGTACTATATGTTAAATACTATTCACTGAACGTTTTTTAACTCAGTGAATGACATTTTGCCTATATCACAATGTTTTATGGGAGCATATTGATTTCAACAACATGTCATTAGTATATTTAGAAAAATTTTTAGAAGTAGTTTAGCAGAAGACTCTATTTCAAATGGTCATTTCAAACTCACTCTCTTTTTTTATTTTTCAATACAAGTAAGAATGGAGTATTTCAGCTTTTCTGAAATAAATAGTTCAGAATAATTTGTAACAATTGCATGTTAACAACTTAATTTCCCAGGATTTTTTTAAGCATTGGTGGGGAAGGAGGTTGCTTTTACAAATGCAAACTATAACCGCAGTTTTCAGTGTTGGAACTTCTAGCAGAATAAAAATTCTTCTTGTTGATAGAGTTAGAAGGCTATTGGAATTGGCTTCCATGTTTAGACAGTTCTTTTCTTCATACTTCAACATTTCATTGAAAGGGCTGGTTTTGTGGCAAAACTATGATTAAGCACATCACTGAATTTCTCTGCAGAGTTCAAGAATCCAATGTATATAGAATGTAAAATCTGACACAAAGGCATTATATTGTTATTTAAGTGGTATGTGTTGTATGTGTATAAACAAAGAGCAGATCCCAGGCAAGCTGCATTTAAAGGCCAGTCATTTATGCATCAGCATAATACATCAGTTGCCCAAATACCAGTGTTGCACCTAAGAATTAGAGAATGGGTGTTTCAAAGGTTTTCCCCGCATTGTCTTTGATTTCTTCCTTTTATGACAAACATATTTTTATGAAGCTCTGAAGAATGCTCTTCTCTGTGTGTTTGTAAATGTGTCGATGTATGGGCAGGCAGGTGTTTGCATGAAGTATGTTTTTATGCACACCTCTGTACAAGAAAACGTTCTTGGGATGGGAGAACTAGTGCTTACTAAATTTCAGTCACATTTTCAGGGACCCAGAACATCCATCATGAGAACTGGCAGTTTGGAGATGATACTGGTTTAATCTAGAGAAGTTACATGTTCCTGGCATTTATTTGTGAAATATGTTTGTGTTATAGTTCAAAAATCTAATGGTGCACACTACATTAATTGACAAACTTTAATAGTAGTCAGTAAAATATGTAAAAGAGGCATATGAACATGAAAACTTTCTTTATTCATGGGACGCCACCATCAAAACCACAGAGTGGTTCTCAGTGAATTTTGAGAAATTTACATTTCTTCAAGGTGGCAGAAATACTTTGTTGAAGCCTGTTTTATGTACAGAAGCTGTTTTCGTTGAAAGCATATTTTAACTTGCTAAAAAGATGTCCTTCAAGGATTTTGGAGATACCTTTTGTGGGTCAAAAAGCTATGAGTTAGGAGAAAAAAACCACATGTGTAAGTATGCACAGTTTTAGATTAATATAAAATCAATGCTTGCCAGAACAATCATCACGTATGGCCATGATGGATGGAAATGTCTCTTGAAAGACTGAGACTGGAAAAAAAAGCAGTACCTATTTGTAAGAGAAAGGTTATTTTACACAGTGTTGAGTAGCATCCTGTAGTAGCCTCCAAAGAGTTTTGAAAAATAGCCCAGATTTTGCATGCTGTGCATTAAAGTCAAAATGAATGTGCAATCAATGGCAAACCACTTGAATTTTGCTTACTGGCTCACCTTCCTTCGGAGAGTATTCCAAGATCTTTTTGGAATCCTTCCTTTTGCAACAAGATGTTCAAATTTGCCATCACATGCCAATAGAAAAATGAAACTTGGTATGATAAAAAAAAAGACTTGGAAAATAAGAATCAACACATGAAGTACAAGGGAAGAATGGATCTGGGACTGTGAGCATTCATGCAAGCAATCTAACCTCAATGAAAATTCCCATTCATATTATTAGTTTTATTTTGTATACAATGATTTATAAGACCAGATCCTAAATTCTAACATTTTCAGAAGTATTTGGTTGAATTATTTTGGAACTGTTACAATTTCCTAATCTGAACTGAGAAAAGAATGAAAATGTAGGGTTAAAACTAGTTATAATCAGTCAGAACTAGGGGTTGGTGTGGGTGGGGAAACAACCAAAAAACAACATTTGGTGGTTAAATTTAATCCTGTCTGGCCATAACTTGTTAGCCTTTCTCCTGTTGAGTAATATTTGATTGATTTTACTGAGACTGTTTACAAGTGCAGTTCACTGACATGGCTGGTTGAATTTCACCAAACAAACTCTCATTTTAGTCTCATTTTAGTGATGGTTCCTCCTGTTCACACCAGCATTAAAGAAGCAGCTGTGCTTATTCCTAACTGTTTGTACATTACTGGACCTAAAGACATAACTTCCTACCTGCATGTACCCTATAGAAAGGCAGACCTGAGTTGTTTAGACAAAATCCATGGAAAAGAAAGAATAGATATACATAAGAGAAATCACAACAGGGGTTGAAAGAAAAAGGAGACAGAAAAATCCATTACAAATGAAAATAATAAAGTCTCTTAAACTTTAAGGGAAAAATAGAGGCTCATTTTGTACAAAGATAGTGAGATGTGTTCATTGATCTTTTTAAAAGTCAAGAAGAAATTGGCCAGCGGTTGAATAAAAGAAAATGAAGTTCCATTAATACAATCCATCGAAAGACAACTTGGGTAAATTGATCAATGCAGCACAAATAATTTCTAACCTTTCCCCTCTTTAGAGAAGTTGCTTAGTTTTTTGTTGTGATTTTTTTTCCCTCCCAAAGAGTGTAAACAGCATACATCACCAATTTCAAGTGTTTTTTAGATGGCTTTTCTAGCAATTATTGGAGAATTTCTGGAACTAAGCATGGTAATGGCTTTTCTTCCATCCCTCTCCATCGCACCCTCATTGCCTTCAAGAATATCGATACACTGAGAAAGTTTGAGGGCTTTTCTTTTCCTCTTTTTTAAACTCTCAACCATCTTACTTCCTTCTCTGCCTCCTCCTTCAAAGAGCTTTTGAAACATCTGACAATTAAAAATCTGATGCAGCCATCAAGAAAAACTTCATATTGACTGAAGTGCAGAAAGAGCCCAAAGATCAAAAGAGGTTTAGTTCTTTAAGAAGTCTGTAACAGCCCCTGCTACAAGCCTGGCCCTTTGCCTTGAACAGTAAAGCTCTTGCTTGTAGTAGTGGCGGTCCTTTCATTTGAATTCTTTGTATTAGCCAGATGTCATATGTCATGCTCAGGAGAGAGCATTTGAGATCTGAAACTGCTGCTATACAGGTGCAGCATCCTTTATCCAGAGAATTATTCAGACTGGAGGTCCCAACTTCCCTCTTTTTGGAAAAGTCAATATCCTCAGCTCCCAGAAATGTGAATGAGAAACAAACGTGTTTATGGTAAAATAAATCTATAAACTCTAGGCATTTGGAGGTATTTCTTTTTCCAATGCAAAAATATCTCTGAAAACCAAAACCATGAAAACCAAACGTTACATTTGGTTTTTGGCATCTTCCCACAGCATAAAGTGCAAATATAAAGCTGTTCTTATCTTGCTTACTGGGATAAGACGTTGTGATTTGCATTGAGGCCACAATGTAACAATTAGTGTGGCAGTTTATGAAAGAACAGAAGCAATGCAGCACCTTTTCGAATAGGATGTAACCTATGTTTATGCAGAAAGATTTGTACAGTACCCATGGCTTTCAGTAAAGGAGCTGGACCTTTATATATGCTGCATAATTGTCAAAACATGAGGCATTGTGGTCGTACACGCAAAATGCACTTCATTTTATAAAGCTGCATCACATAACTCAGCAAGCATAATGATTTTCTTCTCCATGAGCAAGTTGTCTCTTACCCCTGAGACAGTGCTTCATTCAGGTCAGGTATGAAGTTATGTGAAGGTCAGTATAGGAAAGATCAAACTACACCTGTCTAGATCACACCCGCTCTGCTAATAAAAAGGTACATTCCCTGCCTGGCTTGCACACATAAATACTTAGTAAGATCTTACAGAGAATGGTAAAATGTTCCATAAAATGATTGGTTCCTAAACTCTGAAGAAAAGCTCTTGAAAAATATCATTATCAAAAACATTTTAATACAGACATCTTTCTGATAGGGCTTTTATTGCATGCAAATATTTAAGCTCATGCTTAAGCATGTTCTGATATCCCATCACTGAACCTGCAGAGGGGCATTAGTGATTCAAAACAGGATATTATCTGCTGACAGATAATCATTGTCTGTTCAGAAACTTCTAGTTTTACAGTACAGCTGGTGTCTATCAGCTCTGTTAAATAGTGGTGCAGGGAGATTTGTACAGTTTAGAGGGCTTTTTTTAAGGAAAAATTGTAAAAATCAGCAATCACCACTTGAGTAAAATTATCAAGAAGCCAAGAACTTTGCTCCTTTATAGGAAAGGATGAAAGTCTCAATTTCCCTATTCTTTAGTGCTTAAGTTACCCCTACACAGAAGTATTCAGATATCTTTCCATTTAAATCCTAGAATATGTTCTAAAAGCTTACCCAGATAGTTATTTTCATTTTTCATATCACTAGACATATAAGTATACATATGCTGGAAAAGCAAATGGATTAATTAAAGGAAGTGTTAAATGAGATGTTTATAATTTTCATACAGAGGAAACTACCTTGACTTTTAGCCTGAGGATATCATATCACACCGACTTCTCGATGCATCTTTAAGGGCTACACAAATAAAGAGCTGTATCTTTTGCACAAACCCAGTGAACTTCAGATCTTACAAGGTTGTGTCCAGCAGTGAAGTCAAAGTCACAAGGGATTCTGGGAGCTAAGACCACATGGTAGGTGATTTATTACATAATAGGAAAAATGGGAAAGGCTGAACTTTCAACCTTTTTTGTGAAAGCATGTGAATACAAAAATCAAACTGATATACAATAGCAACTAATCATCAAGAAAGACAATTGTTAGTGACTTATGAAAGAAATCTCCAACAGATAAGAAACAATTGGAAAATATTACAGTATTTCTGCACCTATATTATTTAATCTTGGAAAGCAGTTTTCCTCAGTAATCTTTATGAGACAATCATGGGTGTTAAACAATAAGGAAATCAGGTCTTCTCCTCTCGTATTTTAGACAGAAAGGAAAGGTTATGCCGTTAATGTTTTAGAACCTTTTCTGCACAGCACAAGAAATCTGGACGTAAGTAATGCCATCACTGTCAAGCACCAGAAGAGGCCAGAACGAGGGGATAGAAATGAATCTGTGGCCTCTTGGACCTCTCTTCCCTCAAAGAAGTATCTACCAAAATATTTTCACTTACATTGGAATACCTTACCAAAGCCAGGAGAATATCAAGGCCTTTCTGAAAGTAAATTTTTTGTACTCTGCATGAATCCACAAAGATAATGCAGAGGGATGGGTATTAGTAATGGAAAAGATCTTCTGAGACCTTCAAAAATGGAAGATTCTTTACTTCCCTCATCACTTTCTTGAGCTGTGCAGTTAGATGGATCTCCAGCCAGACGATACGTTTTGTGTTCCTGATTTTGACCCTTATCATTCACTTGCTAATACTATAAAAGTATGCAAGATACACCTTATCATTCTACTTGCTAATACTGTAACAGACTATTTCTTACCTCCTCTGTTTTCCCACAGTGCCTGGCAGCCTTGTCTCTCCTCTCTGTCCTAGTTAAGGAGATGGGTGATCGGGACTACTTATCAGATGAATTGCTATAGATTCATCATTCTCCATCTCGGCCCTGAAGAAGCAGTCACACATCTGATGTTAATCTTAAAACTATATTCTATATAATAAAATTTCTTGTGAAAACTCCCTTTACATCATTATATGTAAGAACAATATTAATGATCCAATGGAATTTGCACACCTACAGTAACATATGCAAAATCCTTGGAAGTTTTCTTACATGGAATCTGCTAGGTTTAATGAAACTTCTAATCAACTGCATTAAACACCACCACCACCACCACCACCCCCCAACAGATAAAACAGATATATAGTCATTGTTAGAAGAAACACCCTTTCATTTGGCAACAGTTGGGCTTCCTAAGTGGGATTTCCAACTCTCTCTAATTTCTGTCAGTTTGAAATAGAAAGTCCAGTATAGATTTTCTTCTAATAAACGTAAAGTAAAATAAATCCATCCAGAATCGTACCCCACTTTGGTACACAATCACAGTTATTGCAGAGTCCAGCACTGTAGCAGACATTTAAGGACAGGGAAGTCTAGATAGACTTGTGGTAGTCATGTAGAGAAAAGGGTCAAATTACAGTAAGTAGGCTATACACTGAACTTCCTTTCATTCTTTTCTCAGTTTATGCCACAAATTTACCAATTTGTGACACAATGTTGGTTATTATTTTTGCTTTCCCCCACCCTCATCTGTTAAATTTAATAGAAAAATGCAATTATTATGTAAATAGAGCCTTGCTATAATTGTCACAAACGACTTAGCATAACAATGAAGAGCAACAACGTTCTGAAGTCAAAGAAAGCACTGATTTATGACTATCTGTGCGGTGTGATTGATATAGTATATTTTGAAAGAATATTTTCAACATTTCTTCTTCATTTTACAGCCTGCTTCCTTAGATCACCCTAGATGAAGCGTGTTTGCAAAGGAAAGTTGCTTTGGAAGAGGGAACTTTCCACAAATTCATTTTCTTTTTTTTAAAGAAGAAAAAAAAAAGAACCAAAAACCTACAAAAGCTATTATTTAAACAGCCTCCTTTTAAAAATGTTTCCGGCAGATGTTTATGTAAAGAATGTGCTGGAGCTCCTTCAGTAAGACACAGAAGTGACATTTCTTGAGGGTTTTAGTTGAAGAATTTGTCTTTCACATCATGTCTTTAAACATCTGCAAAAGGCAACAGAATCTTTATTATCCTGCTAACTTGAAGAAAGGCGGAATGCACAGTCCTGAGTCCTTAAAAAATGGTTTTTAATGGGACTGACAGATGAGAAATATCTAGCTCTAATGTTTTCCTTCAGTAGAAATTCACCTCTTGACCTTATGACTCCAGAGTACGGCTGCTGCCTTCTAAAAAAAACCCATTTCCTTCTATTCAGATGTGCTTTCTATGCTTTTGTTGTTTTGTTTTTCCTTATTGCTCAGTTATCTGCTTTAGGGGAAGGTATCATCGTCAGGATTCCAAACAAAAATAAAATTATAAATACTGCAAGCACTTGTGCTAGGTCTGTTTATGGCACTTGTGCTTCCAACCCTCTTTTAATTTCCTCAGTTGGATATTTTTCTTCTTCCTCACAAAAATCAAAGCTGTCTTCTTTTCCTGCCTTTTCTTTTAAATGGATTTTGAAGGAGTGGTATAATTCAGCTTTCCCATTCCTTTGCTTGAGTTTGGTTATTTGCTGCTGTGCAGTAAATACAGACTGGGGCCATTACTCAGGGCTGCCCAGGTTGGCCCTCCTACCTTACAAAGTAACCTTTTAAGAAGAATTCTGTCAAACTTTTGGTTTTCTGGTTTGCTTCAGGTTCTTGGGAGTGGTGGGGAAGGTTTGGCTGTGGGTTTTTTCACTCCCCACTGTATTGTATTTCGGTTGTTGAACCTTTTTTCCCCCTCCTTCTTCTTTTTCTCTTTCTTTCTTTCTTTTTTCTTTTTTCCTCCCTCAAGGGTTTTCTCTGGGAAAAGTTTTCTGGGCTTCCATCCAGCCAGTGTCACAATTCACAGCTGTACTGTTTGATTCAAGTACTTCAAGCTGCCAGTGAGGTAGAGCCAAATGAGATTAAGGGCTTTTTTATTAAAGCAAGCACCCACATGTGCTGGTATGGTTAAGGCTACGTCAGGCGCTCCAATACGAACCCCAATTTCTGGAGACCTGTAGTTCTCAAACATAAAATATTTATGCCAGGCTGAAACCTGACCTAGATGTACTCATCTGGGAGGAGCTGTAACTCTTTGGAAAGTAATGGTTTGGCTTTTATTAAGTTACAGCTCCAAGAAAGGAAAATGTACTGATTTCAGGATAAGCAGCTAAAAAAAACCACACACAGAAAGAGATATAGCTATGTATGTTAAAAACAGCAACAGGCAGAAAACTAAATGAGGTATTTTCAATGAATTCATGGTGAATTTTAAGGGAAGGCATACTTTAGGTAGCAAGAGATTGATCTGTTAGTTTCTTTCCCTGGTGCATGATGGATTTGAACCCTCCATGCTGGTCAAACTCTGATACACCCAGTGCTGCCTGGCCCATTGCCAGTGGTGGGGCATCACCCACAGCTCTTCTGCTGTTAGTGCCTGCCTGCCCAGCTCTGCTGGCTGCACCCCAAACATCACCTCTGAGGCCCAGCCATGCTGCTCAGCAATTATTTTTTTTTTCTATTGGGATAAGCCATGCAGAATTGGTGATGTGAAACAAAATGCCACTGTTTCTTTTGATTTTTGATGTGAGCCAAAATCTGAACCCACATTTCCAGAGAGAAATGCATTTTAAGCTCCCTTTCCTTTCAAAAAACACCCAAATTAAAACAGTTATTTTTATGCTGCTTCTTATCTTTTGTGTCAACATTTGGAAAATAAATGAATTGATATTTTAAGCATAAACATACATGTGTCTATGGAAAACATTATGTGCTGTAGTAGAGCTGATCAAGAATGTTAAAAAAAAAGAAAAAAACAAAACAAAAAGGGAAGAAAATGAGAAGGTTTACAAAAAGAAAAAAAACCCAACCAAATCATCACTATAAACTTTTTTCCATAACTTTGAGCCAACTATAAAGTAAATCAGAAGGTTTTGAAGGTTATTGACATTTCAAATTTTGAAATTCTGAGACAGGAGTAGCCTTTTTCAATATTAGGTCACCCTTGCTTTTTCCTTTTTGTCCAACTGTGTTACTAAGCATCACATGTGCCTTGATAAAGCCTCTGCACACACACTGACAGAGCCAACCCTTCATCCTTTCAAGACAGAGGTGCTTTCATATAGACATACAGGACAGCACTGTGGTTGGCAGTGAGAGCTTTAATTCTCTGTCCAGGAGCCGAGAGCCAGCTACAGCTCTATGTTTTCACTCAAGGGGCCATTTCAGGAGAGGGATATACCTGGATTCAGGTGTAAGGAGTAACTTCAGCTGAAAAAAATAAAAGCAATAGCTATTTCTGAGAACAACTTCTTATGAATTGGGCCATTTTTAAATTTCAAATCTACCCTTTTGATGCAAAATAAATAACTATCTGAGAAAAAATAAACCCCCAAAAAATTTGGAGTGATTTTTATTTAATGTTGAGTTCTTAAATTTCATTTAGAGGCTTTGTAGTTTCCCAAGATGTTTCATTTTGGTTTAGTGGTACATCATGTAACCCTGAAGTCACTAATCCAGCCTTAGCTTATGTGTCACAGTACGACAGCACTGTATCAAATGCCAGCCCTCCCTTGGACCATACGTTTTAACTCATTTTGTATCATAGCTGACACTGCAAATACTGTATGTCAGTCTGTATGTCATTGTCCCAACATTTTCAAGAGAGGAATTTAGGAGAGGGAAGGAAGGGATACTAGAGCTAAACCTCTAATAAGTCTGACATGTTTGCATCATTTCAGCATAATGCCATTGTTCTGCAAGTCCTCATGGTCAGGCAATTTTTTGCCATTTCCTGAATTTTTCACGTGTAACTTAACAGTATCAAGATACAAATACCCACATCCTCATCTCTGCTGCTCATGTAATCTTAGCAGTGATTTCAGACTTAAATGCTGAGAGACTGCTTAAGTCTACAAGACAGAAATCAAAGGCAGCAACATTAATATTCTGTGCAAATGGGAAGAAACCATGAAAGCTTTGTTTGTTGCTAAAGAAACCAACTAAATCAAACAAGTTGAAGAAAACAAAGACTTCTATAATTATTTTAATTAAAACTGCCACTTATTGCAGCAAAACTGCAGCACAGTTGCACTCTCCAAATATTTCTTGCTTAGACTTGCATGCTCAAAAAGTATTCTTAATAAGTGAACAAAAACATTGCCAGCCATTTTCCACTCCCCTTTGACACCAAAGCTCCTAAACAAATTGCAAGAAACCCATGCAAAACTTTGTGATGTTTACTCCAGATTTTATCCAAGAGGAATTTATGGAACTTGCCATTCAACTCCAAAAGCATGTTATCTCAAATGAAATGTAACGCTGCTTAAATCTTCAAAGAACACCATGGCATTTAGCCACAAAATCCACTGTGACTTTAGACATTCAGAAACAGCATTAATACCAGGATCAGACTGCCCTGTATGGTTATTTTAAGTCTTCAAGGCCACAAGCATGCTTTCTTGAGTCTGGGCCCTCCATATCTTTGGTCTCCAGTAAAAACTGGAGCAGCAACTGCTTTGCCTTTCACTAGCTGCTAAGCTCCTTCACCTCTTCCCACCCCACAAGGCCATTTTGGCATCTCAAAATAAGTCAGATACAGAAGGGATCTTGGTAGTAGTTCCTTAGCTTCTGGAACCAGTCCAAGCCTCTGCTTCTTGATGCAAAGTATGAATGATACAAATACATCTCAGTTTTAATTGAAGGTGAATGTCTGACCTTTCTACAAAATAGTGTCACATGAGGTTCCTGTATTTCTTGTGACCTTTCCAATGCTCAGAAGGCTTTTAAGCATGCAAGTTCAGCTTATATTTGAAATCTTTTCTCTTCCACAAGTATAGATTGGCTTCCACGGCAAAATCTGAGCCCACATTTCACTGTTAGTATATGAATCCAACATGTTATCACTGTGTGGTAAAGAGGCAGTTAAAAAAATCTGAAACACGCTTTCTTTCTCCTCTCAAATAATCTGTTCAGATACTGAAGTTTGGCTTGAGCAGCTTTTATCTTCTTTTCTCAGCAGTCTGAGAGCTCTTTATCTTCACATTACTTGGATCTGTGTTAAGTGTATGTTGGGAACCATTTTTGTATGTATCAATTTGTTATGTAATTTCAAAGATTTTTTTTTCCAAGATTCCTAAACATTAGGCATTTTTAAACTGGGGAGGGGACGGAAGGGTATTAGAAATATCCTACAGGAAGCTATGATTTATCAATGAAAGTCGAAATTTTCTTCTAAATGTGTTTTCTTGAGCTCTTCAGAGGCTATAAAAGACCTTAGAGTAACAAGCTTTTTTTTTTTTTTTCTTTTTTTTTCCCTTTTCCAGTGACTGGTTAACTGATATAATGAAATAATTTGAAGTCTTTCTTTTTTTTTTTTTTTTACTAGAACCCAATTACCACCTGTTTGAGTGAAGAAACTGAGGACTATTTGAAAATAATGCCTTTAGCAACACATACACCTTGCTCAGACTGTCTCACATCTTCATCTTATCATATAAAAGACTTTTCCCAAGCATTCCCTGAGAACAGTGAAAACCTCATTATGAGTTGAAAACTGATTGGGATTTCAATGTTGATAATGAAAATCCTGTTTATGGAATTGCTGAATATGCAGCTAAAGTCTAAAAAGCAACATCCTACTAGACAAAATAATAGTCGAAGGGAAAAAGAGTAATGTAATTAGATCATTCTTATTTTATAATGGCCTTTTCCTTCCACATACGTATTGAAAGAGAGTCAAAGAACTGTGAGATGCAATTGTTTCTGGCATCTTCCAACATGATTGCAGAACTGACACGGGTTTCCTGTGTCCAGTTAACATTTTGGTAGTATGCAAAAGGCATGATCTATCTGACAGTGCTGAAGACGTGGAAGCTTTTTTCTGCTCAACAGCCTTTATGCTCATGTAATGAACGGTGTGAACCCCTACCAGAGAAGGAAGATAAAAGTAAGTAGGGAACAAGAAATTCCCATCCTTTTCTAAAAGACAGGCTAGGTACTGTCTTGAGTCATGTTGTCTGCGTACTGCTAACAGAGATCTGTATGGTAAATGCAGCCTTCTCTGATTAAAACCAACAGATACATGCAAAGCCAAGATATGTTTAACAGGGAGCTGTGTGTTGCAGGGGAAGAAAGGCTATACAGTTCCCTAACTCTCTACTTCATTACATGCTTTTATTTCAATAAAATCAGTAATCATGTCAGAACAGAGCTAGTAAAATATGATGGGAAATGAGGCCCTTTAATATAAGCCTCTCTGCCTGTCTGTCCTTTTATATGGCACCTCCCAACATAGTGTCTGAGTGCAAAGTTCTTCACCCTCATCTGATTTAAAACTTAAAATGGATGCATTGAAGACCTATCGTCCATAGTAAACTGCTCAAGATGAATCAGCTGTTCAGATTAGCCTTACAGAAATGATAATGGGGTTCTGTGTTCACAGTTGAGTTATTTAAACTGTCTGATTTGGTCCACAGCTTCCTTGGACATTAATAGGTTGACTGCTATGTCGCTGAACTTAGTGCATGAAAGGTCAGCCTTTGAAAAGCTAAATAAGGTAAGTGCAAACTGAAGCATGTTCCAGGCGATACCATGTACTCTAAATGCACTTGAAACCCCTAAGAATCACTGCTGCTCCTTAGCATTTTTCCATATCTGATTTCAAAGTGGGTAGATCCTTGGATCAATACTTTGATTTTGATCTCTCATCCACCAGGAGATTCAAAGGGTTTCTCACACGTTATAAACATATGCTCCTCCTGATGCATCTTGAGTAAAGCGGATTGAAAACTTCTTAGAAGATAGCTTTTCATCAGCAAATGTAGACTTAGATGAATTTGAAAGAATTCTCAGGACTACAGAAATTTTGCTGAAATTGCGGAGAAGCAGAATTATCTGGCAGGGACACTTTTCTTCAATAAAGATGGAATGTTCTTTTGACTTTGGTTTGATTATATTGCAAATACTAACATACTATTTTGCACACCTTGAAGTGATTAAGTCAAAATGAAGAATTCAAACAGTATCAAGATTAAATATTTTCAACTGTCCCAAACAAAAAACATTTCAATTAAGATAGCTTTGATGATATCTACATTGTGGCAATTTCTTTTTTGTGGTGCATTTTATCATTTAGATTCTTACTCTTTTTTTGAAAGAAAAGCAAATTTCAACATGCTGATATTTCCCCCAGAACGAATAGCCCTCCTCCTCAGCTGCTTATAAGAGAATTGGAAAAGTCAGAGTAAGTTCATCTCTCTTCCCCGAGCCCTCTCTTTGACACAGGACCATGGCAGGGGGGAGAGGAGGAAGAACGATAAGAGTTAGGTCTATCATCTATAAATAGAGACAGTCCTTCACACTCACTTTTTTGAGTAGTCTTAGAGCACTAGGGGAAAGAAGAACAAAATGAATCTAAGAAATGTTGGGAAAATTCTGTACATTTTAGGAACATCCCAAAGTAAAAAGTCCAAGTTTAGAGGCTTATTCTTTCAAAAGTCACCACCAATTAGTTTCTCAAGTTTAATTCTGTCCTGTGTCTACGAGCTGGAAAGCTTGTTGAGCAATAAGCGCAAATGCTTGTAGAATATAAAGCATTGCACATGACTAGTTCACCATCCATGGAAAGCATTACTACTTGGTTTCTAGTTACATGGTTGTACAGTTAGTGCAGCCTCCTTATGCAGTAGCACTAAATGCTAGGTGAGGCAGCAGCTTGGTTTAGGCTTAGGTTTTTAGACTATGGGAGGTACAAGCTGAAAAAAACTTGTTGGGATTTTTAGCAAAGGAGGGTTGTCGTCACACTTTGATCTGAAATGGAATAAAACTGTCCATTGCTATGGGACCTAATAACAAAGTTGTCAACATTACTCAAAAATATTTTTAAAAGAGTTGTTTTATAAGGACTTTACCATATTGGATTTCTTCTTGCGCTTCCCCACCCCCCCCCACCCCCCCCACCCCCCCCCCGTAGGTGAAGAGGATGTAGAAAATATAATAATATGGAAAACTGTGAATCCTACCATGGCATTTTTGGGAGGTAAGCAAATAAGCCATTACTGGTGATGATTAGAAACAGTCCAATCTTATGTAAAAAAGGCTAATAAGAATCCTGTCCTCTAAACCAACAAGCAAGTGATACCCCAGCCAGGAAGCTCAAAATCAACAAAATAAACCTTATTCCAAAAGCTGGATTTGGTTATTAATTGACTGATTTCCTATCAATAAGAGCACACTTTCAGACTGGTGGGATTGATGAGAGGTACTTGAAAGCCCAAACTGAACAAGCATGTGAAAAATTTAAGGCTGCATTTTTATATTTATTAAAAACAGCCTAAATAATTAAACTAGTTGATTCACTAGTGGCTTTCAGGCTCATGCCCAGAGTGAAAGGTCGTGACCTGACATACCATGGCCCCACTTGGTACCGATGATTGACAGGAAAAGGAAATAAGTTGATATCTTTCACGTGGGAATCACAGCTTGTAGCAACTATGAGCAAGTGGGCTATTTGGACTTTGTGGGAAAACTTAATTGTGTTATTATTCAAAATCTTCGTTCCCAAAGTTGGTTCAATGGTGATTTATTTACTTATGTGATAAAACAGCTGTGTACTGTAATAAAATACAGGTCACTTGCTGATGTTTAATGCACAAAAGTGAGGATATGTTTAGTTTCTTTTACTTTGAACTCACATTCATGCTAGGCAGCAGGGATGACTTTGAATTGTTAGGAATTTTCTGTTAGTGTATTGGAAATAATTAATGTCCTCATCATACTATATATTCTTCAGTGCCTAGTTATGGAGAATGAGGAAGGCACCATACACTGAAATATGAGTGCCTTTCCACCATATGCTTTCATTATTTCTTTATAATGATAAAAAGGGGCTGCATTCAGTGCCAGACAATGTCATGGCCCCAGAGATTTCAGTGGCCTGCAGAAAAAAGAAGAAAAAAGCATTTATGATATGAATGAGGATTTGAAATGGCTTTTTAAAAAAGGCCTAAGATCCACTTTCACCCTAAATTCTGAAATCACTTGAAAGATGTCTAGATGCAAGCGAGTTTGAAGAATAGCAACTTTCTACCAGGCTCTGTTTTATATGCAGTATCACTGCCATCTTGGCCATGCTTTGTTACAAGGTCACATAATTGTACCAAGCAATAGGGCACAGTCTAACTTCACTTATTGTCTGATTTGTTCTAGCAATGAACCCTGTCATCTTTATCCAGAGTACATATTCTTTACCCCAGTCATTTACAAGTTAGCTAAGTGTGCACTTTTGGTTTATCAGTCCGAGTTGAGAAGTACAGCGGATTTAATATCAGCTGGCCTATTATTGTGCCTTTCTGCTCTTTCCCCAAAGCCTGAAGTGTGGGGACAGCATGAACTGCACTGGGGTGCTGCTCCATACCGTACTCCAGGTATTCCCCATCCTTTTGCAGAAATGTCACATAGTGCCAATTGCTGTGACCTTGTGTTGTTTGCTGGTATAAGGGCTGTTAGATGATAACGGTCCCATTAAAAGTCACATTAACATAAAAAGTAGTTTTAGCCCAGCACAGGCCATTGCAGGGAAGGATTGCACATTTGAGCTCTGTGTGGCACAATACTTTCTTTGATACAGCAGTCAGTCCTGGCATTTTCCTCAGGCTATCTCCAGTATAATTTCTTTTCTTACTCTTTTTTTTTTTTTTTTTTTGTATCTTACTCTCAATACAGAGCAAAGTATCTCTGCATGGGAAGCTGTGGAAACTCTACCACTTGTAGCACATTCTCTAGGAGAATTTTAAGCCTTAAAATAATCTGATTCAAACACCAATGAACAAGCCTGGTTACAGAGTAAATCAAGATAAAGGTTGCTTCTCACAGAGTAAGAGCTGGTGGTATTTCTCTTGCCTTGTTTTGATGTCATTCCTTCATATTTAACATCAGACAATAGTGCATAATTTACAAATAGTATAGACTACAGATCCTGCCACAGAAGTACAGATCTGTGATGAATAAATTACAGTTACCAGCTAAGGAGGAGAAATGAAATAAAGAAAAATGGGTCCAGGGGCAATAACATACTGCAGAAGAGGGAGCTACTCAGGATACCAACTTTTTTCCAGAAGAAAAAGGTATGTACATTCTGTACCTACTTGTCCTGAAAGGAAAAGGCTATGATTAACCCAAATCTAGCCATTTTATAGAATGTACTCATTTATAAAACTGAGAGACTACAAACCGGAGATCAGAGCTGTCACCAGAGTGGTTCAATGAAGTACCAGCTGCAGATACATGGAAACTTGTACACTGGGTTAGAGGCTACAGTCTGACCTTGCACAGCCCATGATCTAAAAATCGTGATGACTCTGGCTTTTGACTGACTTTGTCTAGATTCAGCCCGAACATCAGGAGGCAAAAGGCTCTCTATCCTGTGCCAATTCTCTGATCTTCCATTCCTCTCCACCTCCCCACCTCCAGGCTTTCTGTTTCAGCAGCTCCCTGAAGTGAGCACCATGGCTGTGAATCCAGAAGTGAAGAAGCCTTCAGAAAAGTTCAGTTATTCTTAGCGTTGTTTTGCTGATGTTTTTCTTTCTTTTTCTCCTTTTTTAAAGAAAACAGAAACCCTGCCAAAATGTGGGCTCTTTGATGTGCTTTGGAAAGAAAAACAATGCTATCTATCCAAGCACTCTGAAAGGAACAAAAACATATCATTTTAAGGCATGAATTACTTGAGAGGAACAATCAATACATATCACAATTAAAGATGGTCAAGAATTTTTTAATGTTTTGCTGGAAATTTTCAGATACATTTGCCTGTTTCAGTGAAACTTTCTTTGAGAAAACTTCCTGAATTCTATCATAGGTGAAAGTCAAGAGGGGGAAGAAAGAGGAAGAAACTGATATTTTCTGTAGAATATTCAATAATCTAATAATAACCTTAGGAGATATCCTAGATTCCATTCAAGCTTTTCTTCTGTCAGTTTGGATGAGTATGTGAACCTGCCTCATCCATTTTACTCATCTTAGTTTGGAATGAGTAAAAGAAAAAAAAAAAAGATTATAAAAGCGGTGTCTGTTCGTTTTGTTTGTTTGTTGATTCAGCTTTGAGTGGAGAGATTGCTTTATAAAGCTCTCCAGCTGTAAATGAGACACTAACTTCATTGTGTCATAGTTAGGAAATTTGTTTAAGATGGAAGTGTCCCAGGTTGGAATCTTTGGCCTGCAATCAAAGGGAAGTTTTTAAGCTGCAGTCTTAGAAGTTATAACTCAGTAATTAAACTTCTATCTGCCTTCTTTTTTTAAGGGTTCTCCTCCATCACCCCAACAAATGTTGAAAGACCTTATTCATGCAATAAGATTTTGTGACATTTTTATGAAGCCCAGGCACTTAATAGAGACATTCTTTCTACAATGTAATTAAACCAATGTAAAGAAGCACTTGTGTCATTTCTCTCTTTTCATTGAAGATTTTTACAGATTTCCTTTTTTTTGACTTCCTGTGACAGTGCCCATTGCATCATTTACACTGTCTTCACTTGCTTTCCACTTGTGGTTGTACAACTTCACTTTAAAGAGGTTTCTAGCTATATCTAGTATTTCCAGTCCAGTTTTTTCAAAGAAAAATGAGTAGAAATTACACATAGAATGCAAATGACAGGGATAATTGCTTGAGATTGATAATTAAGGTGTTTGTTGTGTCATTGTCTATGCTGCACTTACTCCATGGATTAAGCTGGTTCACTTTGAAAGATCACTTCCTACCTCAAGTTCAGACTAGTTACTGTTAGAAAGATAAAGAAGCCTGACTTTCAGAAGAAAGGTGCTGCGTATTTCTTGAAGGTTTCTTCATTTGAGTATCTAGAAATTTGAGACTTCTACAATCTCTAATCACCTTGTGAAAGTCCAGGCCAGGATTTCAGACTTCGAGGATAGCAAGCAAATGCCTTAAATTAGAGTTTTCGATTACAGAATATTAAATTCCCTTCTGTAACAGGAGATGGTTTAGGAGAAATGGGAATAGCCAGGTGGGAGTAATTGGTTTTGGAAGAGTTGTATGTGGGAGCTCTGCCCAGCACTTTCTTTTATTATGCCTGTTTTCCTTCCACAGCTCAGGAAAACTCATATTCATGCACACTCTTACACTTCACTGGGATTCCCTAGCTCGGAGACTGTCAGCATTGGCTTATTATACAAGCCCTTTGTTTTATCCTATACAATACATCTCGCTATACGCAATTTGGCCTCTTAACCTGCCGTGAAATATTTCAAGGGCTTGTTGCTGGAAGACGTGTCTCTCTTTGCTATGATTTGTGCAGCCGTGGCTGCATTTTCATGACAGCTTATAATGATTCGTGGTGGGTTGCAATACAATGAACTCATGCCGCAGAACAGCACACTGAAAAAGATCTTTCAAATTATTGTTCCGGTGCAAAAGGTGCCCAATCACCTTCCACCTGCGGATTAGTTGGTTGCTATAGGAACACACTGTAGGTTTTCAGTGCTGCGCTACTGTAGTGCCCAGATTACTGACTCTGACAAACACAATAGGGGAAAAGAATCACGGGTTATTAGTGCTGCTGATGATGTGATGTTATAAACCTGGGGTGGTATAGAATGGATGAATAGAGCAAGAGCCTTGAAACACGAAGGACAGGAGGAGGAGAGGGAGCAGAGTGAAGTGGAGCTAAAGTCATCACCACAGAAATGTTGTCTTTGATCTTATTTTCCACTCTGAATAGATATTTTCATAATATAATGCCAAATGCAAGCAATGCTGTAACTGATGGCAGAGCCACTGGTCATGTCTTTATGTTAGTAGGGGGTTACCCCGCCTCCTTTCTCTTTTCTTACACTGAATACTGAAATCTGAACATTTTCATTCCTGCAGGATTAACTCTGACCAAGGTCAGAGCAATCAGTCACCAGTATTCTTCATGGGAGAGTCAGGCCTCCTGCATCCCTGGGAAAAATCACCTGAAACATCCACCTATGCACAGGATTAACAGGGAATTTTGCAGTGTCAGAAATGTGTGGTGAGTAGCTGAGATCAGATCTCTGTCTACTTTGGTGGCCATAACTGAGATTCAGGAGTTTACACTGCCGAGCACCCTCCTGCAGAGCAAGTTACCTATGTGCTTCGTAGGGGAGAAATAACTGCTTGCAGCTCTGATTTGTAGATGGTCTAAAGTTCCCAGAAATAGTTTTGTTACCACTTGTGCTTGGGCAGGGTGAAGCAAAGGAATAAAATATATCCCTGTCCGTTGCTTGTGTGCCTTGAGCAAAACAAGCTGTGTTTAGTCACAAGTTCACCAGATGGTACTCTGGGGGTTATTGCTGTTATATTACATTACTGCAATATATTAGACAAGGCGCAGTGATTCATTCTCGCTCCTCATTGCTTTAGGAGGCTCTGTTTCTCTCCTGATGGAAGCACAGCTGACCCTGCTGCTCATGACCCTAGAGACCCATGTAGGGTCCCTGTTGGTGCATGTCCACCATGGACAGGAAAGCCAGCCCTGTAACAGCACCAAACATTACAGAAAGACGTGGCTTGCATTCATCTCTGCAGCCAGAGAAGCATACTTTTAAGTGACTCTACTTTCTGATTAGCTGGCTGATTCGTAACCCATTTTTTTTCAACCCTGACTGCCCTTTCCCTTCTTCTGTACCCCTACCTCGCTTGTTTTGCCTTTGCATTTGGCCCACCCTGGACTTGCAATTGGACCCATGTGGCCATCTAAGCTGGGAAATGACATTGCTCAACCACTTGTTCGCAAAATGAAGTACAGAGTCTGCACTTTTAGAGCCCAAGAACTATAAAAATACCACAGAGAGGCATTTTCCTCCACTTCTGCTACTCTGCAGGCTGAACCCTTTAGTCGAGTGAATTATGTGCTGACCGACACCTAACAACCCATAGTGGATTGATGCCACATATGCATGCAGGGCATAGGTGCTGCTGTTGGTCAGCTGGACTGCCCTGGGACCATCTGGCACCCCTCTCCGACCTCCCTGTCTCCACCATTATGTTTACTGACCAGCTGCTTTTTCTCATTGCCATTGACAAAGCTTCCCAAGCCACCGTTTCCTCTTGCTACCAGAGGAGACAAAGAAATACTAGAGACTTCCATGCTCTCCCAGTGATCTTGAGCTTCTGGTACCCTGAGGCCCTGCCCTGGTTTGCAGGTTCCCTTCTGCTCTTCAGCCACAAGCCCAAGATTATCTATTCCACTTCCACAAATTAATGAATCCATAAGCAGTATAAGGAGTGTCAAAACTTATTTCAGTTTTGCCTGAGGCATCTAAGAGTGATGAAACAGGTTGGTCTGAACACGCTTGGATCAGAACTTTACCACAGGTGTTACTGTAATTTCAGGCAACTTGACAACTGCGAATTGGACCCTCTGTCCTTTGGATTACGCTTTTCATTTCATGATCCTCTGGAGGAAAATTAATTTGCCAGACTGAGCTCCTGTCTGCAAATTTAGAGGGACAGGACACACTCTGCCTGTATAGTTTTAAATGGGGACTTACAACAAAAATGCAGACAGATACCTAACCAGGGAAGTATGACAATGCAGCTCCAATAAAATAATGGGAAAATCTTCCATTACCATAGTCATATGTATGTATGACCTTAGCAATGCCCAGGATTGCCATGGGAGCAACAGTGCAACACTCCCGTTATGCCTTATTTTTTTATCAACAATGTTCTCCTTCACTTTGACGTCAGCTTCAAGATTGCTTGCTGTGATGTGCTGCACCTGCACCTTTCATATTTTCTTTCCAGTCATAATATTGCTTCAGTCGTAACCTCAGCACTTTGAGGAATAATTGTCCCTGACAAGGGGGTGAATCACTGGCAGAGAGTTGATAAGCATTACATACAGATGACAGAAGTCAGGACATATCGGATTACTGCTGTGAATATAATAAAAGAGAGCCTAAACACTTTGGCAGCTCAAAGACAAGCCATTTCATAACTCTCTAGTGGGGCTATTATCTTCCATTTACTGCCACTGATAACCAGGTTGCAACTGTCTCCCTAGGATCTAGTTACAATTCACTTAACACTTAGAGGACCAGACATATTGGAGGACACTCAGATGAGGATAATTTCTTAAAGATCATTTATTTTTAAATTTTTATCTTCCTTGCTCCTCTCTTTATAGTGCGATAAGAACCTAAATCAGGAAGCTTTGAACTTCCTTCGGGAAAGGAGAGTTCATGGTCATCTTCCCTTTAATCTTTCACTCCTGAGTTTCTTTTGAAGCCAGTCATTCATATCCAGCTGAACAAGTGACAAGCAGGTTTCCACCTCTCTTGCTCTTGTAATACATGCACCTAGACCTAAAGGCTTGTTCTAATACTGACTCCATTAGGTTTACACGTAGGTGTTATGTTTTTATTTTTGTAGCCAGGAAGGGGCACTTGAGCTTACAAATCAGTGGGTGTTGGTGTATCAGTAGCAGATAATTTACAGCAGCGCCAATTACAATCCACATTGATGGAATCTGGATACAGATGATACTTATGTGCACTGCATGAGATTTTGTTTCCAAACCTGCGTGCTTAAGATGAGTTTAACACTTCAGGCTCTTAGATATCAAACTTCTCTCTTTTAGGCTAAAGACAAAAATAATTGTTTTGCTAATGCAGAAATCTGGCAGGTGACCAGTGAGTCTCCTTACTATCCAGCACACCACTGAGGAACATTTATCAAGCTTAGGGAGGAAACCCTCTCTGTGTGAAGTGAAACTCTATATTCAGCAAAATTTTTCTCCTGAAGCAATACCAAGAGCAGCAAATGTGAGCTGTGCTCAGCTTTCAACATATGAGGTGTTTTTAGATGCAAGACAAAAGCTGTTTCACTCTTCCTCAGGCTGAAGATAGGTATATACATCTGTAGATTGGGAGCCTTATTTTGTAAGTTTGGATACATAATTCCATACATGGATTCTAGTCTGCCAGAAGCCCCTTCACAGACACTGGCTGACAGAAATCTTTCCAAAGATGGATCAGGAGGGTGGGAGGGCTTTTGAGACCAAGTGCTGTTGGCAACTCAGGTTGCAAATTTATAAATTTATTCCTAGACCCCATGTAAAAATGTTCTTACATTCCCACTGCTGGAAGCTCTGCAAAGAAGCCTCCCTATGTGTGTTTGAACAACCAGACTTGGTGAACTAGGAAATAAAACATCGTTCCCCCTCTGCTACTTACACCTTTATCCCCCAGTGCAAACTTTAAGTCTTAGCTGGCCAAAATTTGGTCCTTACTGTTTTATATAAAACAACACAAATCTATAAGGAAAGAAATTGAACTGGCCTTTCTTAAACTACAAATAATTGCCTTTTCAGTATGATTTGCATCCCTGCTTGATTTTTCGTGGCACGAGCTTTCTTCTGCTACAGAGAACCAATAAAGGAGACCAGCAATTAAGGAGGGAGGAAAAAGTCCAGTCATTGTTGAAACAGTAATTCCAAGTGGTTTCTCTTCAGGACTTCTGGATCTGACCACTAACTTTCTAGCAGCCAGGGAAAGCCAACTGGATACCTTTCTGCCGTTTTATCCATCCGTAAAATAAGGGTGATCAATCTTACCTGCTCAACAATTTTGTCACATGGTGCAACCAAGTAATATCTGTAAATTGCTTTAAGATGTTGAGATCAAGGGAATGATGGAAGTGCCAAGTGTCGTCGTTGTTATTGTATTAACAATGTTGGCTCTTTTCACTGTTCATATGGTAGCCTGGCTGGAATTGGGCAGGAAGCCCAATAATACCAGCAACCAACAAGAAACTAAAATAAAATGTTTTACTTAATGAGTGCCTCTGTTTAATCAGAAGCCTGTGTAATTATGTCACAGAGGGCTAAGGGTCTAATGTTTTCCTAATACATTTGCTTTTAAAGGGACGATTAACCTGGCATATTTCAAGATGATAAGCTGCTGCTTTGTTCAGTTCCAGTTATTTTTTCCTGCATTCCCTGGTGGGTCCAGAGAGAACCTAAGAGTCAGAGGATTTTTCTTAATTGCACAATAACTATCTTGTATGTCTGATGCTGGAGTATTTTCTGAAGAAACAGGTTATTAGTCCTGGGTTGGATGGCTTTTCAAGAGAATTCAGATGCTGAATTTATTCTGTTCTGGCTCCTCCGAGGCATGGCATACAATATAGAAAGCCCTCAGCATGTCTGCCTAAAACAGTCAATATTCTTCGGTGTCAGTTTGGCCAGGAAGAAGAAATAAAACTATACCTTATCTTGAATCAAATACTCTCTGGTTTAAGTAATGTTTTCAGTTTACTTCTGAAAGGTATGTTTCTGCATGCGTTTTGCAATATCTGTGTACGTCTGTCCAGTTAGTAGTTTTCAAACATTTTGAAGAGAATAAAGAGCAAAAAATCTCTTTACCTCCTGAAGACAGATGTCTTAAGAGATACTAAAGATCACTCCATATTGAGATTCCAGGGAAGATACTTATGCTGTAAGATATGGAGGGAGTAATTTTATGTCATATGTATGAGTTTCTCTGATCTACCCCTCTGTGAAGGGGTCAGGTAAAATACATTACATTCACATACCTTATAGATGTTTGATCATTTTTGTTTTTAAAGATCTCAAGTACAGAAGATCCCATGGGCCCTCTGGGGAACTTATCCCAGCACTTTGCCTGTAAGGACTTTTTCTACTGAGCAGGGTCTTCCCTCCATGTTCTGTTTTGATTTGCCATGATGAGGATGGAAGACACACTATTGTCTTCCCCTTCCCCTAGGAGATAGCCCCATGCATGAACCTTATGTGTTTATAGTGAGATGACATTTACTGGGTGTTTGTTCAAACTCTTTTACAACATAGTTTGTGTTTGTGTTTGGGTGTGAGAATGGTGAGAATGAGATATTTTTTTCATATAGTATGGTAGTCCTACATATTCCCTGATGCTTTAAATTGCTTTTAAAGGGAAAAAAATGATCTCTTCTTGGAAGCAGAAAACATTTACCTCCTTGTATATCAGCTATCGGCCACATGGGAATTTGGTAGGAAAGAAAGAGTTAATAATATCATTATCAGGTCAGCAACTTTGAGAGGCTCTTTCACTTTGAAAACCATTTTCTTAATTATTTTAAGTTAACACTTAAATGCATAGAAAAAATAATGTGTAATCTGAAACCCCGGACATGGGGACAGGACTGGATTGAGATAACATTAAAGATTTTATTGCTGTTACATTATAAATTATTTCTATTATGATGGCCCTATGGGTATTCCATTCTGTCAGTTCGCTTTCGCTGTTACATCACTTAATGCTATTAACACACTTTAGGGTATAACATTACAGTTTTATTGTGGAAACCTTAAACACTTACATCCAAAGTACTGAATCAAGTTATTATCCTAGCTGACCAGATCTGGTCTATTATCATTTTATCACTCATAAAAACCTGTGATTCAATTTGATTTAACACTTGAGGAAAAATCATGGCTTATATATGCTTAAACCTCGTTGCTATATTAATACAAAGCAACACACGGATGACTTCATTTTATTAAAGCTGAGGTTGCCCTGGGAACTGCATTTATGATCTTTATGCCACATGAGAAACTTGATATGACCTGTTGCCATTTGTCGTTCACTAGTAAACTGACAAGGTTTTCTTACCAGTATATTAAAGAATTGTGAACATTTTACCTTTCTTACTGCATTCATTATGCACTCAGAAACCGTACATTGATCACAGTGTGCTAAGGTATCTCTCCCTGTCTTGGAGTCTTACCTTGTAGACTGGAAAAATGTTGCACACTGAAAGGTGATATGTGCTCCGCTGACTTTAATATTAGAAAAAAATTAGGCTCTTGTTTCTGTGTTTGGAGTGTAAACAATATTTTTTTTTGTGCAAAATGACTGAATGACTGTGTTGTCTTCTGTTATAGGCCAGCAAAGATCTTTTAACACTTGTGCAATGTTTAGAGGCAGAAGTTTCACTGAAGTCACTGATTAGCATTGTGCAGAAAGTTGATTATTGGTTTTGGTTTGCTAAGTCAAAATAAGAATACATTGCTTGGCACTGCCATCATTATTTCATATCTTGCTTTGGTTATCTGTTTCCATTGAGGAGAAAGTGGAAAACTGTATGTGAAATTTAAAGTGTCTTTTGGAAATGAAAAATCAGGATGCTTTAAGGTTCAAAAATGTCTAAATGAAACATTTGAATTTTTTTACTTCAGGAGGAAGAAGACGACAAGGCTATGCTGGTGTGGAAAAGCAGTGCTTAGCAAGGAGTGCCACTCCTGCAACCTGTTTCCCACTGAGGCTGGAGGAAGGAGTTTGTTCAGCCCAACATCTAGGAGTTCACCAATGCGATGGCATTCCCAGGCTGTAAGGTGGATCACTGAACCAACCAGTCCCGTTCTGGCATGCGCACAAAATCTCCCTAGCAACAAAGATGACAGCTTGGTAACGGTAGCTGCTGCTTAATGGAAAACATTAGAAAAATAATTAATTCTAGATCTATGTTCCCTCTTTGCATTTTCATATTTATCACAAAAAAAGTGTTCTAAGAAAAAGAAAAAAACACACCATCCAGAACTTTATGAGGGTCAAACACAAAGCTGTACATGTAAATAGGGGAGCCTCAAAAGCTAGGAAAAATGTGACCATGTAATTCTGACACACAAATTTTCATTTTTAGCTGCAGCTATATTGTTTGCGACTTAACAAGTGGGCCTGTGTACTTGTTGTGGGAGTGGTGTGGATGTACAATTTTTTATTCTTGCATCAAACATGAGGGAAGGTCAAATGTGTGTTAAATTCCAAGTCAGCATTTTCGGTTATTGTTGCTTGAAGTAGATCCTTTTCTGCTCAGAGCTGGGCTCACTGGAAAGGAATTAATATCTTAACAAAAGCAAAACCCTGTCTCTGGTAAAATCTTCCCCTTTTTATTTTTTAATAAAAGCAAACACCGAAACTTTTTGTTCTTCTGTTGCAAGTGTTCTGAAAAAGTCCAATGAGGACATAAAGACAACTACATGGCCATTTCTCCAGGTAAAATAAATAAATAAATAAAAATCAGAGTAACGCTACATCACCATGTGAAATACACAAATTAGGTGGAGATACATTAACTAGTAACATTCATCAGTCTGAAGTGATACAATTTATTACATGATAATAATGGCCATAGTTGTATAAGTAGTGAAGGTAAAATTACATCATGACTTGCATTAGCAGTATGAGATTATATCCTGATTAATGCACAATTAACTTGTCATGTGTACAGCGCATGTGTTTGTAGGTGGACAGATGGGTTACACTGTGTCTCATGCTCACATATGTAGCATTTATCACTTTCTCCCAACTTTCTCCTATATCTCCAGAAATTAGATAGCTACATCCACTAAAATGCTTAGGTACCCTGCCAGTTTAATGCAGAGCCACCTAGAGTTGATATATGACTAAGAGACCCTTGGAGATGACCACTGGGAAATCTTGAACACATGCACAAGTCCTGTTCCTCTCTACAGATTGGGAGCCTCATCCGTGGCTCCAGGGAGACATCTCCAAGGTGAGAGCAACAGCCTTAACTGCTTTTCTGCTGGCAGGCACCAGCCACCTGATCTGTTTTCAGAGTTGTATATCACAGCTGCTACCCCCAAGAGAAAGCCCCCAGCACACTAAATGACTGTGGATGAGGAATGCTTTTGCTCTTTTTTTAATTCTGATTTTTCAGGGGGAAATGATTAAGCTACAAGGACAGCTGAGAAGGATTTTTACTTTTAATTGTGATTACGGAGGGAGATGCCTCAGCTTCGCATGAACTCCTTCTTAGATGCTGAACTGTGTTATTTGTCCATGTGCTGACATTCAGGCTTGACTATCCATATGCTCCCTCCCTCTGTTTTTTTTTCTGTTGAGTGTGTGTGTGACTACACATCTGGATGTATGCAAACACACATAAAATAGCAAGGTAGTTAACACTGTTGAAGGGAAACAAAGAACGTGCAAGTTTTAATCTCTGTTCTATCACAAATTCAGTGTTTGTCCTTGAGAAGCTAATTTTAATTTCTCTTACCACGCTTCTCAGTCTGAAGTCGGGGGGAGGGATAATATGTTGTTATACTAGCCTACCTCACACTGTATGTGATATTCAATTAGCTGTTTGAAGTTGTAAATTGCTGAGTGATGATAGAACATAACTTTTCAAAATAAATGGCATCAGATATTTTTTTTGCACAGTTTTTAGTACTGAAATCTGCCAGAAAGGTTTGCCTGACTTTGATCCGTCCTGTGTTTTATTTTCATGTTTGATGGTTCTCCCTGGTTCCAACACCAAATGATGGTCATTTTCCAGCACTTTCAATTTAGAAGCAAAAGCTCATATAATAATGGAAAAATCTAATAATTTTGTTTTCTTGAAATTTCTTTGCCCGATGACAATATCAGGGACTTGTTGGTTTGGATATAGGGCACCCAGCATTTGGGAACATGTAGATTTTGAATCCAAATTTTGCACATCTTTAGTGTTCAAGGGAAAAGGAACCATATTATGTTTGAATTCAACTGTTAGAATATCTTCAAGTTCTTCAAAATTACTACTTCTAAATAGAACTTAGCAGAGTAGAAATATTGTTTAAAATCTGCATGGCTACAAAATACCACGTTAGCAAATTAACACCTGATAAACATGCTTGTAACAAACAGTTCCAGGACGGAGAGTGCATGCATCTTTTCCATGTCTGACTTTTCTGATTCTGTGATAATTAACTAAGGTCATTTTAGATTATACTTCTTATGCCTACAGTAGAGATTTGACTCTGTCCTGTACGAGGAGTCTATTTTTGTTGTTAGGAATTCACTTTATTGTGCCCTAGTCTCCATTTTCAATATATGTGAGAGATACTGTCAGGGGGTGATGCTACAGAAGGCTAACCAAGACTTCATTTACGCAAGTAAAAATGAAAAGTGACATCAGCATTTATTTCAGATTTAGGTCCTGATATAACAAAACTGAAATAGGTTTTTACATTAGCATTAAGCCTGTATTCTTGTATTTGGGTGCACATTGGACTTTAGACTAGGATAGGAGAGACCAGGATCTGGTCTGCTCCTTTGAAATGAAACTAAAACCCCATCCATTATTAAAAATAAAATCATTTTCTCTCATTCTTTAGGAGTGGCTTCTATGTCTCTTGAAGTACTTCAAAATGACAGAAAAGAGAGACTTTCAGTTGCACCAGCTGAAATAACTGACTTGCTCTTCACTTGTAAGAGTGAATTTAAGATTCAATGATGTATCAATGCTTACATTGGCCGTGGGCAAAGGTAGGAGGAAAACAGATTATTTCCTTTGTTGGTAATCTCACTATTAAAAAGAATTATCAAGTCTAAAAATGTAAGTAGAGTAGACTTGGGGCATGTTGACAATTCAGGCAAAATACTTTGGGTTGAAGTAGTTAATTGGCAAGTCTGAAGCATTTCAGTGTTAAACTGTTAAACATAAATTTTAAAAATGTAATTATATTTAAGACAGGCATCCATTTCAAACCAAGAAACTGAAAAAAAAAAAACCTTAAATTAAAAACCTCCAACCATGCCATTCTCTAGATAGTGTTTGGGGGAGAGGGGAGGGGCAGGAAAGAAAGAAATAGTCCAATGGATTTTGCATTGCCAGATCAGTATTCTTCCTGAAAAAAAAAAAAGTTTTCTGCAGAACTTTGTCCAAGCACACAATTAATTTTTGCTGCTGTTCAGAAGACATCACAGCTCATGGAAAACCAGCATAATCACTGGCTCGCACCTGTGTTATTTCCCAAATTAGTTTCCCAAGGGCTGGAGCCTTCCCAAAACAGACACATGTAACTTCTCAACCACAAATACCTGGTTTGCCCTCTGAACGGTGCCCTACCAAATAAATTAGGGGAAGACACACTGTACAGTTCACACCAGCTCCACTGTCTGGGAGGGCTAAATACTTAGTACTTCATTTTGTTTTTTTGAAATTCCCTTTCAGCCCAAATTATTGACGTCTAGGCAGGAAGCCTGTGAGAGCTTAAGGGATCTGACATCCGTGACTAAGACAGTTAATACGCTTCGTCAGAAAGCTACTAACATGAGCCAGGTAGCAGCTCGCCTGTTAGCATTACAGAGCAGAAATTGAAGGGGTTTGGGGTGCATCTTTCAAGCTTCAGGAGCTGCTTTGCAACGTTTTTGAGCAGAGAACATGCAAGGCAAATGCAAAAGATTATCCCCCCTCCTCCAGTCCCCATCAGTCCCCAGCCCAGCCTGTAATTTGGCAAGATGAATGAAGTGTTTTCGGAGTGTCATCACTTCTGCCTCTGGCAGATTTGCTTCCCCAGTCTGCCTTTCGCCTTTTGGACCTGTCACTCAGCCCTTTGGCAGAGGGGAGGAGGGGGAGGGAGGAGGAAATCATCTCTTTGCTAATCACCTATCACAAGCAATGAAATCCCGCAGGCTCCATGCCAGCTAGGTACATTTCAAAGGGAAATGGAGGGGGGCAAAGTGTCACTCAAGGCAGATATTTATGAAAGATGACAGTTTGCAAATATCTCAATCTTGGACAAGGCTGCTCCAGTGACACAGAGGAGTGTTGCAAAATTGGAAGAGTCAGCAGCCAACATTTATTTCATCAGGACCTGTCCAATCTTCAGTGATCGCTTGACAGTCTAGGGATTGCTGGCACAAGCCGGCCTCTTTCTATTGGTTGCTTTCATTTAGTTTGCATGGATCAGTCTAAAGAGTTGTAATAAATATGTAAAGAAAGATAAAAGGAGTAGTTTTGCAGAGCTGCATCCTCAATGGAAGAACCGGCACAAAGCTGCAGTACCCTTTTTAGCTATGCCAAATAGCAACAGTAGTAATTACATCTCTATTGATTGTTACTGTGTGGGAACAATGAGATATAGGCCCCATCTCGCCCACGGAGACCCCCCCACGACTTCCAGGCTCTCCCTATTGACACCAGTGGCTGCCACAGCAGCACCAGCTTCTCTGAGGAACTTTCATCCTGCCACCCTTGGCTACTGACGTAGTATAGGGGAGAGCCCGCCGGGTTTGTAGGGCTGCATAGAAAATTTGCTGCTTGTGCAGCAGCCAGGTGAACATTTCAAAAGCTCGTTTCCACAGCTCTGCGTGATTCAAGGTGTTTGCCTCTCCCGCCCTCCACACCCTGAGGTAACACCACCATGGTGGGCGGGGCATGGCCGGCAGCTGCTGGCCCTGAGGGCTCAGCCAATCAGAGGGCTCCGTTGCCACCCCATGACCAGTGCAAGGGTCTATTTCCTGCCCTGCTGCACTCAGCCCCCTTCTGGAGGCTGCAGGCGCCATTTTGAGCCATGGTGGTTGACTCCAGCAAAGGAGAAGACATTCACCATGCCATGTGTCTCAGCTATGACTGCAGGTGTGTGTAGAGCACCCAGGGATACAGTCACTGCAGGGAGGGAGGTGGGCAGGAAGCCACAAGGCCCTGGGGAGCAGAGGAATAGAGGACCAAGCAGGTAGGATGGGAAGAAACCGTGGTAAGGGAGAGGAGCGATGTTTGCATGCAGGGGAATAGGGTCAGACCTGGGTGGCAGGGTGAAGGCTGCTGGTGGGCTGTCCTGCTGGAGACTGTGAGAGCTCAGACAGGGGAGGGCACGTCTCAGTGCTGAAGTGCTGTTGCCATCAGCCATTCATCAGGGAAACGCTCCTGTGTGGGGACTGGCTCCAGCACTGGCTCTCTGCCTTGTTCTGTAGGGTCTGTAGCTTAAAGCTTTGAGAACCTGAATTTCTGATCATAGGGTACGTGCTTCTGCCTCTTAATTGCCCCTGTCATTTTATTTACTCTGTTACAAGCTAATTCAGAGGACAGTAACACAAAAATGCTGTCTCCTATAGGAACAATAGCCTAACAGATTGAATTACTCTGCTGTGGGCTGAGAAGCAGCAAACAGCTTCTGAAATGCCGTGCTAGAAAGGTCTAAAGTAAATGCAGTTATTGACAGCAGCAGAGGAACAAATGCAGCTAATTGGCACAAAACCTGGAATTTCCTAATGAAGACATTTTCTTTTGGATAATTAACAAGGAATTGTAGATAATAACTGGAATAATCCTATCTGGATATTCACTATTTTCATGGTCAAATATAAGGCCTAAAAGGAGAGGCTAATCCAGCTACTTGCTATGTGTTGTTTTCTTGCATCTCATGCACTAAGGGTATGTGTGACTCATGGAGAGTAACGTGGATGGAGGTGGATTATGTTAGCAGAATGCAAAACTGCCCTTCTGTTTTAGGGTTTTAGCAATTCAATTGAAATGGATCGTGAATTCAATTAAAAGCCTTGTTCTTCCTTTCTTTATGCCTTGCATATCTCAGAGTTTTGCATAATTAAAACTAAACTGTGGCATAAAACAGCACCCTTATTTCAGTCATCAAAAAGTAAGTGTTTTCTCAAAGGTCTCTGGAGTTCAATCAGGATGCATATGGGTGATAAGTGGTGAGATGCTATAGAGCTCCTGATGAGAGAAACTACCATTGCTTTTAATCTAGTATATTGCTAGTAAATTTTAAGGCAACAGGTAACTCATGGATCTCAGTAGGACTGTATTATTCTCCAAAATTAATAGTGAAAGGAGAATAAATGTACCAACAAGGTCTGCCTATTCAGAGTCCAACAAAGTGGGAGTATTCACCAGAGGTTCATAGAAGTGCAGCTTGCTTTTCATAAACACTCAGTTCAGTGGTGTTTACAGGTGTGCTGAGACTAGTATACTTGTGATGTAGGCCCTAAGGTTAATTCATGCTAGCCAAAATGGTAAAAGTTGCAGAACAGCCCTCTGCATTGTCTGCTGTGCTAACCTGTTCAAAACTGGCATGGAGAATCCTCCTCCACAAGTTTCTCTCTTGGCCTCTCCTTGCAGCCCACAGAAAAGCTGATCAGCTGAGTGGGTGCGTTAACTGAGGGAGAGGCTAGCACCCTCCCTTTACTCTATTACAAATATCTTTGCCAAAACAAATTATTCTTGCCCAAGGATTCCTGGGTAAATTTTCCATCACTGGGGGGAAAGAAAAAATGAAGTGTTATAAAAGGCTAGTTAATCACCGCATACCCTGCAAGGAGCAGAAGGCCATTCCAGAGTAATTGGCGTTATCTTCATTATTCTTATTTTCAATTACATTTCAAAATCAAATAACAACTTGCCTTTTAGAAAGTTTCATAATCTAAATCCCACTTCTATAATTTTTACTTAGTGCTTACTTAGACAAAAGTTCTCCTTGATTGTAATGGCCCCTCAGCTTCTCGAAGAAACTTGATGAAAGAAAGAAATTAGATTTGGTCTTTGAAATCGCAGAGTACTAAGCTGTCCACGCAAATGCACACGAGTTCTTGCAAGTCACCTGTCCTGTTATTTAAATCTATATTGAAATAACTGCTTATCAGGTGCCATCTTGACACCAATTAAACACACAGCTGTGCATCTGTTTAACTATAGGGCTTATAGGGCTAGACTATTTATGGGTTGTAACTCAGGCCATTGCTGTTACTGCAGAGTAAGCAGAATGATTCTTAATAATTATTAAACAGTTGATGAAAAAAAATAATGGCTGCATCTAAACTATCCCAAGCAGGTGCACTGTCTAGTTGTTTACTGGCCTTCTTGGAGGTAGCTGCCTGTGCTCTGGTTCAAAAGCTATTGGACTGATGTTAGCTTATGCTGAAGTGTGCAGGGAAAACATTCTCAGAGGTTTTTGGTTCTGGGGCACAATACAAGAATCGCGGTTATCCTCTGGATAAGGGGAACAGGCCTCTGACAGTGATGGAGACCTCTTTCTTGTGAGGTTTCCAGTTGCTTTTCTCAAGTGTTCCTATATATGTGTCTGTATGTGCATATATCCTTATGTCAACACTAATCCTCTTGGCAAGATAGGCACCAGCTAGCAAGAAGGTGCTTCTGATTCTCACATCAACACTATTCCATCACTCTTCAGAAGACATAGAAGTGCTACCGTCTGTAGAGATGTATGTGCATGTGTCTTCATGCCACGTACTCGGTGCCTTAGTCCTCTGAAGTATCTCTTGCCTTGCAGGAAGGAAGGGTACTTCAAAAAAACCCACACAACTACACACAACCAAAACTCTCAATGTTATTCAATGGAATTCATCCCACAGGACAGGAATTCCCATACAGGTCAGGAGAAAAAAAAAACACGCCACCTTTTGTGAATATCACTTTTCATATGGTAAATCCCTTAGAGTCTTTATTGTGGAATGAATAATAGATTAATCATTCCTCTGTGTGCAATGCCTGTGCTCTCTAATGTCACTGATTATTCTATATTGAATAAATAGTGTTGCTAGGTTGATATGTTTAAGGCAAATGAGATGCTTATTGGTATCCAAGAAGCCAGTTAACAAGATCCATTTTCCTCCATTGACTTCTACTCATGTATTAATGAGGTTCAAAAATGTCTTTTCTGTGTGTATCAGATAAACGTGCCTTTGTTATTCCCAAGAAGCACACAAATATTTGCTCCATTTATGTTTGTATTAATGTGTCACTGAAGCTAAATCTTCAGAAAGGGAATAAATACCATATCTATTAAGCCACTTAAGGGGTGAGTTCTGCAAAACTGTGCTGCAGTTGTTGCCATGGCAAATACCCATATTTAGGGAATTGGGTGGCATCAAATCTAGCATAAAGGACCAGAATAAGGAAATGGACTTCTCCCTAGATAACTGTCACCTACATATATGTATTTTAAAAGTTTCAGTGGCTGAATGGGCACTGTATTGAATGGTAATTTAAGAGTGCAAATCAAGAAAATGCAGTAAAACCCAGAGAACATGGAGGGAGGAAGAGAACAGTGGATGACTAGAAGTCTAAACAGGGCTTAATAACTGTTGGGCATAAGTGACAAGATGTCCAGGGCAGAGCAATGTACTGCTTTGCCAGCTAAAGATCAATAAATATATTCCAGAAAATTGAGTCTTGTACAGTTTGTTATGCTAGTCCTTCTCCTTTGTCCCAAAATAGTTTTTAGTAGGCAAATGTGTTTTCTTTTCATTGACACATGAGGTTTTTTCTTTTTTTCTTTTTTTTTTTTTTTTTTTGTCCTTGACTTTTCATGCAATGTCTGAGTGCCTGGAAAACTGTTAGGCTTAGGAACTGACAGGTCTCACAACTGTAATCTTTATGTGGAGTAGATTTACCTTATCTTGAAATCACAGGTAGGATTAGGTAATCTTTTCCATGGTTTGAAGTGATTCTTTTTGTTTAATGTGCTTAAAACAGTTTTACCTATAGCAATGAAAATGCCAGCAGACTTTCAAGTAAAACTCTCGAGAATTGCATTTTTAAAGTTTAAGTTTAATAAATTGGGAAGAAAACTGAGTGCAGAGGTTTTTTTCTGTAGTGTTATAGGACACAATCCATTCTGGTTTGTACCTGGAAAATATCTCTAATCAATTTAAAGCTTGCTGTGTTTTCCTTCTGTCAAGATAAATGAGTAAATTAACTCAAGATATTCTATGCAGAAAGGTACTAAGATTGTTTCTGTACTACATTTACCAACATTATAAATAAAAGGAAAATATTGGAAGTGAATTCTAAGATAGTACTTCTAAGTTTTTGCTCTGCTTGAACATGTTGTGTGGATAGGTTATCTGAATGAAAAAAAAAAACCCGAACAAAAAACCCAAAACCAAAAAAATCAGTAAACATGCTTTTAAAATAACCTGACAAGGTCTAATATAAAATCCTGACTGACTTTATGCCTGTTCAGGAATGTGGACATCTCAGGGTTGAACGGAGAATGAATTACACATGGATGCTGGGACAAGGGAGGAAATATTAATATATAGTAAAACCAAGAAGTTTACTCCTTTTCACCTGCCTGGAGCAAATTTCCTGAAAACATCTGTAAATGCTGTATAATGGGAAAGCAGACTTGGGCCCATACTGTGCAGGAAGCTCAAACCTTTGTCTGCAACAATGTAGACAATAATATCAGGATGGTGGCAGAGTGAAGGGTATCCCTATGTGTAAATCCAGATCTTTTTTTTTTTTTTTTTCTTGTGGGGGGAAAGAGGAAGCTGGGGACCAGGTTGAAGAACACCTGGGAGCCATATGGATTTTACTGATTTTTTTTTTTTAATTAAAATTTTGTAGCTTGGTTTCAAACATTGCAATAACTTAATACAGAGTAAAACTTTACTGGATTCAGTGCAATAAAGTCACATGAATATTCACACGTTGCCTACAAATGGCAATTGTCTTCTAATGCAACCTGAAAAAATTGCTGTTTCTCTGTGGCCCTGATCCAAATCCACAAAGTCCATAGGGGGGCCTCTGGCCTCCAGATCAGGTCTGCAGCCTGGTTGATCTCTCAGGCCGCCTTGAGTGTTTTGAAAATGTGTAGGACCAAAAATATGATTCCTTCTCCAGACATTGGAATGTTAGCAAGGAGTAGAGGTCAGACTCCTCCAACTGATATTTTTGTTTACAATTCAGATTTAAGGAGGGGGATGTTTTCATGTATAGCTTGGTCATACCCAGACTCTTATGTAGACCTATTTGGGGAAATTCCAGATGGTGGAAATACCATGAGAAGAGGTTTACTGTCAACATGCCCAAATGTCTGGTAAAATATTGGTACATAGGGAGTCATTCCAAGCCCTTGTTCAGACTCCTGCCTGAGTGTAATCAGCTTCAGCTCATTGCTTTTCCAAGCTAAGGCTGACTGGTTTAAGCCAGAAGTTTTCCAGTGACAGACCAAGTACCCTGGGTTTGCTTCCCTAAATCTTTTATTTCTTGGGTTGCCAGAAAGGATCCTGTGCTATGCTGAATATCACTGACTAGAAGCTACCTTTTCAATCACTGCTATAAACACAGAGCAGGATTAGTTAATGTACTAAAATATGGGTTTTAATCTTCGCTCCCAACTGACGTTTTTGTCATGAACATTTTAGAAATAGCAATTTTCAATCTTTTTCATCTAATGTTTTATTGGAAGTACAGGAAAGAAGACAGACAGACATGTTCTCACTTTTTTCTGTATCAGGCAATTGGAAGTAACCAGTTTCTTGTAATAAAAGTTAGTTTTTAGGAGACTATTTTAGCTCAGTTTCTCAATGAGCTCTGAAAACTGAGAACATGAACCACATTTGCATCTGGTTCTGTGTGATGGAGTATTTTTTGTTCCACACTCTAGGGTGCTTATATCCTGGGAGGCGGCTTTGGAGTTGAGATGTGTGTAAAAAAAAAAAAAAAAAAAAAAAAATCAAATTCTTGTAAGAGGCTGGTTTGGTTACTTTTCAAAGTTCTTTTAAACTAGTGTACAGAATACAAACCTGCTTAAAGATTTCTGATCATCTGAAGTTTACAACCCAATATTATGACCTGTTGAGCCATTTAGCTTGCTACCTGCAGTGTCTGCATTTTTCAAATAACTGTAACTGTCAGGTATCAGGCCTTAAATCTGAACCTGCTGTAACTTCTCAAGAGTTTGAAATCATGTATTACATGAGTCTGTTTCAAGTGAAAATATAGTATCTGGAGCAAAACATAGTAATACAGTCCTAAAAAACACATGGTGTATTTTCTGAGATGACTGACGTTCTTGCAGGTACTTATAAACACTTACTACCTAATGAAAACCAAGCCTATAGAATGCTAGTCTTGTTTCTTCTGTCCTAAAACACATGCATTTCACTTAGGTATGAAAAGATATAAAAAGTTAATTACACCCAAAAAAATGGCCGTTGTTAATATGGTGTTCATTGTAGGGCACAGAGGGAAGACAAAACTCCTGGCTCTTTGATTTTTATTTTTTTATTTATATGCAGTTACATAAGTCTACATCAAAGAGAAGCAGGGTATGAAGCAGTAGTTTGAGATTTTGTGATGGACATCAGCAAATCAATAGGTAGGACACTCACAGAAAGGTTATTCTGTAGATGAAGTGGTTACTGCTTATTTTGTTACAAATTCCTTGTACACCTAGGGCAATAAAGCAAAGGGAAGTTATATCCCTGACTTGATTCCTCAGAAGTGTATAGAATAAATTCTCCCTAATGACTGGCTTTAAAAAAGAAAATAATAAAAATGCAAGACTGCCACCAATGTCTTTGAAACACATGCTTTGAGAGTTTGTGAGACTTAACTTCCAAATAGTCTACTGGAGGCAGTCAGAATGGCACAGATGAATGTAAGGGGGAGGGCAAGGCTGACTAATTGAAAACTGGGAGCACTTTGCAAACACTATTACATGAAATGTGAGAAGTGTAACGTGGCAGAAACAAGGCAACGCCTGGTGTAAGCAGTTAATTGTGTTGTACAGTGGCATGTTAGAACCTGATCTACTGCCATTTCCAGCCTCCTTGTCCCCTTGATGACTTGTGTTACAGAGATGACCATTTGGGTGAGAGTGTCCCCGGGGGAGCCAGCTTGCATTAACCTGAACATTTCCTCTGTTTGATGTGCCTTTATCATACTGCAGCAGCTCAGTGGCTCCAGTTATTTTTTTACTAATGCACAGCAGTGATTTGTTAAGAGAATTTATTTCATTCAGGATGAATATGGGCTTTTACGTTAAAAGCCTCAGCTAGTCTTTACCTGTGAATGAGGATGGCTTATTTGTCTGCTAACGTCAGTGTCAGCTGGGGACCAGTAGTGCTGTTTTCTGTAAATATCTTTTAGAGTTCATGTATTATTTTTCAGGGGGAAAGGGAAACAGCAAAGAGAGGTTTCTTCTTCACAAAGTTACTAAAACAATCAGGTAATGATTCTCCAGCACTGCCTTAACACTGCTGTTACTGTTTCAGCAGTAGCTGTAATCACATACAAACCCCAATATTGATGCAATTAGCTGCATCCGTATGCTTCTCTCTGCTGTGATGTCAAATGAAACTGACCTCAGAAATTCAGGAAATACCACCTTTTATTCTAATGTAGTCCTAAACTTTCAGAGTTCTGTGTCTGTGTTCCCATTTTAGAAATAGTTGATATTGTTTGGGGATGGGGATTGTCCTGAATTTCTGGACTGCAAAATTCCAGCTACAAGAACCAGTTTTTAAACTGCAGTTCTCAAAAAGTACATGTAACTCCCTAATTTCCCCTATTTCTGTTACTGTGCATATTACAAAGGGTCAGGGAAACTAATATCCATCTGTTTACAGTGTAGGCATTAATAATTAAACTGATCCAGGATATTTGGGAAACTTTTTCCAAAACTGCATTTTTTAGGAAATAGAGGTGTAGTTGAATATTTTGGGTTTTTTGCTGCGAGGTGCGAAGTAGAGGAGTGTATGTGAATGTATTTCTGTGTGGATGCCATGGATAATTTGAGGTTGTTCTTGACTATTGTTGTAGTCAAATTTGAAGCATTCTTTTTAGGGCAGGTTGTGTGGCTTCCAAGCCCAATAGTTTCCTCAGAGTTCCTCAGGACTTGAATCAGTGCCAGACATAGCAATCTTCAGCCCAGAATGGGAAATGGGCATCATTATTATGGATTTGTAGATAATAGCAGAATTATACTACAACCATGGCTTTACACTTATGCTATTTAACTAAACTATACTTTTTCTGTTGCTTACTGGACTATGTCTACAGACAGACAGTTGACTGCCTGTGTAAGTGTGGCAGTAAACCCAGGTCAAGGCACAACAGCCCTATTGCAGAAGAAATAAGAATAATTTAATAACTGAGTACTGACAGATTCAATATGTTCTGCACTAATGTGCCTAAGCTCTTGGTCTCATTGCTCAGAACAACTGCATTGCCTGAATGTTGAGTTGCAGTGTGGACTTTTGACATGCTTTACAAACATACAAAAGCCACAGTTCATATTCCATCCTTAACCTTGCTCAGTGAGCTCATTTCCTTCAAGATCACTGGACAAGAGTTTTGCTGTAGCTTTTGAAAGTGCATTAGTCAAAAGCCCCTGACAAAAAAAATGTCTTTATGTGTCTATGTTGGAAACCTCTTGCTTCCTAAGACTAGTGCAGTCCTCTCTAGAGGATTTGCAGAATGTGGGAAAATGGAGACAACTCTGTCTCTTGATTCTTCTCATTTCCAGTGTGCTTGGGACATTGAGGGCAGAAACACTGAAGATAGGAAAGCTTCTGCTTACCAGAAACCTCAGCATTACCTTTTCTTAACTTATGTCCTGTCATAAATAAGCCCTATATGGACTACTTTGGTGCAGCTTTAAGATGTGGGATCTAAACAGAGAAAGACTGTTCGTGTGCATTGTCTGGATAATGGCAGTAAAAGGTCAAAACCTACATAATGTTCAGGCACACACTTAGCTGCTGCTTCCATAGTGGAAGTGCTTCAGCTCAATACCCATGGGGGGCTTGGGGAAGAGGCAGTAGGTTGTTTTCATTGCTACTTTTGTTCGGTTTTCTCAACTGAAAAAAAAAATACAAAAAAAAACCCCAAAAAACCAAAAAAACACCAAACAACTTCATAGGATGAAATAATGAAGATGGAGTGCTTTTTTGACAGGTAGAAAGTGCAGTGTTATATTACTCAGGGTGTATTATTTTGCACACAGTACTGGATTGCCCAGGCTTCAGAAACTTCTACCTACCTGTTGGCCAATTTGAGCAGAGCACAAACCTCTCGGCCTACAAAAATCTGAGGCCTTGCCTTAACAAGAAGGTGCAGAAATAAAACACTGAAAGCAATTCGCTAGAAAGGACATATCAAAAAGGTGTTCACTCAGCTATAGATCCAGCAAGTTCTTCCTCTGCTTGCCCGTGGATCAAACTCATATTTAGGAGCAATATGACACTTTCTGCCATGTGGCAGGTTTGACTGGGCATTGCTGTAAATTATACATAATGCAACAATGAGTACTAAAACTAGCCCCAATAAGGCTGCCGACAAAGAATAAAGTATATGCTCTCCCTATGTGGTTTTTCAAAAATGAATTATGCTATTAAGTGCCAAGAAGAAAATTAGCTATGAGCTTTTAAATTTAAAATGATCCCCTTTTTAATTGTAAAACAGTGGCACTTAACTGCTATTGATCCAACAGAGACACATTAGGGAACAGGGTCACCATAACTGTTAATATTCACTGCTTAGTGAAAGAGCATCAAAGGACATTTTAATGTCACCGACTTTCTTGGGGAGTTTTTAAAGAAAGCTTAAATCAGCCAGCCTATGAATGAAAAGGACATGAGGTAGACAAATGTAGAAACAAATGTGATAGCAATTTTCTGCTAATCAAATTGTAACTCAGAATTGATTTTTAGGCAAAAGTTTGTGTCATATAGATTTCCAAGGCATTTAAAAATCTAGAGTGCATACTTTTTGTAGACTAGGACTTTATAAAATGTGGTTGTCTAGGAGGAAAGTTTTATTTACTGCTGATGCATTAGCTGGTAGCAAGCTCTCTGTGGCTGCTCTCTGGACCATTCTTATTCCATGACTTGGAATAGATGAGTGAACAGGGAACATCATCTTTCTGAAGGACTTAGAATTTTTTTTAGCTGATATTACAGTGGAACAGCCTACTCTGAAAAATGTCTCTCAAGATGACCACCCAAAAAGTGAAGCTTAATTTCACCATGCCTGACTAGCAGTGCCCCTGAATTTGAATGCCACGCAGCATTATTAACTGTAGCAGTGGCAACACAATCTGTTTCCAGATGCTAATGGAACATTATCAATAGTCATAATTTCTGCAAGTACAATGTTTTAAGTTGTAAAATTTTCATTATTTTTACCATGGGATAATATTCTTGAGAACTTTTTTGGGGCTGTGAACTTAAGTAATGCTAGCAGTGCTAAGTCAAATAACTTTGGTACGTATCTGCTTGTATCCTAGCCAGTTTTTAGGTGATATTCCAGAAATAAATGGTTTTGGTAATCTTTTATTCCAAGTACCTCAAGGAAGCACTTTGAAGACTTCCTGTAAACAGTTATAGCTTGCATGATAGCTTGTTTACTTCCATGTTTAAATTATTGATCTTTTTAGTTTCTTCATCCAGTTTTCATAAGAAAATATTAAGAATACAGGGGAGTCTTTGAAACACAAATAGTATTTACCTTTTGAAGAGGCTGTAATGAGAATGTTATCAGTTCTGAATGGGAAAGGTGACAACTTCTCAGCTTCTGATGCCGTTACCATGCAGTGTCTCTTCACACTGCAAACTCCTCAGACCAGTGGGTGGTATCGCCATATGTGTTTTTATAGCCCCTTGCACAACATAATGGCCTGCCTAACATGGGGTTAAATGTGTATCAACAGTACTGTGTAAGGGAGAGGGGAAAAATCACAGAAGCAATATTTTGCTCCCATTTCAAAGTCACTGCTTCAAGTATTAAACTGAACTGAACAGGGGACTGTTTCCTAAATGCAACAACTAACACAGAGCTGAAAAAGATTTAATATGATTAGGGAGGTTTCTTCAATTTGAAATAAAATAATACAAAAGTAATTGCCATGCATGAGAAATGGCTTCCTGCCATTTGGGGGCAGCTGAGAGAAATCTTTTATCTGTAAAGACTTCATATGAGAAGTTTGAATGGGGGATGCTTTTATCCTACAGGATGGAATTTGATAACTAGGCTCTGTACCTCTTTCACTTGTGGGTTATTAGGTCTCTCTCACTCTTGGGATCAGTGTAGTGTATGGTTTGTGTAGGAACAGATAGTTCTTGTCTCTGTTGTGAAGACAGTGTGGTTGTGGGAGCCCTCCTGGGACTCTTATAATGATCAGTACAGAAAACTCAAGTCTATCCTGGAGCGGGAAAGTGCATCGTTTAATGAAAACGTTGTCCGTTATTAATAGAGTGATGGTAGAACTGAGGAAGAAGCAGGCCTGGGGGGCCTTTGGGTCTTCAGCTAAGTGTTTCTACTCTGCTTCTCTCTTTTTTTTTTTTTTTTTTTCTTCCCAACCCCTGGAAAAGAGCAGTTACCGTAACCTGAAGGAAGAGATACAATCAAGAGACAGCCTAGAGCAAGAAAAGGTCTCTGTTGTTTTTCAGTGAGGTCATTTGTAGTTCACAAAGCAAGGTCAGACGGATGAGACTGCTGCAGGCTCTACATGCAGTCACTATTACTAAAAGTTAAATTTTCAGGTTTTATGTCTTGCTGTATTTTGTTGGGGGCTGCCTGAGTCTGCTATTACAAAGCATCTTATCAACTGTATTCTCTATAACAAGCAAATGAATGTGTTTGACTTCCAGAGACTTGTTTTGTTAATCATACACTGTGAAATCAGTAGTAATCACCCAGGAAAGAGTACGCATGGGACATTAACTTATGAACTTAACAAAGATAGACTGAGATTACAGTTGCTCATTCAGTGAGCTTGCTGGGTGATTGCTGATGTTAGTCTCCTTTTTCTTGTTTTTGTCCATATTTAATTTGCTCTTTTAATGTCCAGAAGGAAAGTGGGAGGAGTTTCCATAAATCCATAGGCAGGAAAGCAGTTGCTTGTATAGCCGATTGTGTAAGAAGAAATATTTGAAAGAAATATTTAAATTACTCAAGAAGGCATATCTGTCCCTGCATATGGGGCCTAGTAGAGTATACTTGTTTTTCTGAAGTCAATATAGGGTTAGAAGCAAACAAGTTTTTGATATTTTTTTTCTGAGATACAGGAAGGAAATATCAGTATGTGTATGTATACATATCTGTTATATATATATGTGCTAGCTACATATATAGTTTTCTTAAGAAACACAACTCTACACATTTTGATAAAGGCATTTCCCAAACTACAGAGTGTTAGTCTTATGCCAGCCCTCTGCATGTGATATATTTAAAAACAATGAGTGACAAACTGAATCACTGTTGGCTGAACTTCTAGATGATTAATATGTTTTAAACTGGTTTCTTCGGGGCAGGGTCAATCCTGCAAGGTGGTGGTGACTTGAGGCAGAATCCAAAAAAACTTATGCGCACACTTAATTCTAATTAGATGCTAATATCTCTCAAAATCAGCACCCTGCAAGGCTAAGCCCATAGAAATTTTCCAAAAATGCATTGAGTTTTTTTACTTTTTTTTTGAGTGTTTTCTTTGCCAAGGAGAGAGAGATGTAGGGCATATATGCATATGCTTAAAATTAAGGGTGTTTAAATATTTTGGTGGACTAGGCCAAAGTGTCCAGCAGATTTAAGCTTTCGAAGGCCAGATTCTGTTGTGTTTGTTCCAGTGTGATTCCTCCTCCTTAAGAGGAACTCATCAGGGGGTTAGGTACCACTCTGTATTAGTAAGGATGTTAGAAACTGGCCCATAATCTTGATAAATCACTTCTAACAGATGTTTACCATTAAACTGTATCTAACACACTGCAAATACTGGAAATACACTGGGCCACAAAATATGTGAGAGTGATATTCATGTAATGCCAGATTGCACACACATGTTAGTGAGTGCTTACCCACTGGGAAGTCTCCCTGAACTTACTCAGATGAGTAAGGGCTTGCAAGACAGAAGGGTTGCACAATTAAGCCCTCAATAATATGATTTATAAGCAAACCACCCTGAGAATGCTCCAAGGGGGTCTCCAACAATATCATATATTTTCTTCCTTAGATTATAATTAAAAACATTCTCTTAGAACTCTTAAAAAAAAAAAAAAAGAAAAAATATATCCATGGAAGCCCAACACAAAAAGTGATGAAGCTTAAGGGTCCGGGGAAGGCAGAGTGTGAAATAAATAAAGGAAACACAATTTGGGGTAAAACCACTTGGCAGGAAGGATGAATGGTGTCATTTACAACCTCCTGTCTTTCAGGTGGGGTCGTAACTTTGCGGATGAAGTGATTTGAGCTGTTGGCACTGTAGACATTCTAGAGTGTCATAATGTCCTCAGCAGTCAGAGTCAGAAATGTATACGGTCTGCTTAAGACTGAAGAGTTGCCATGCAAGTTTTGGAGAGCTGGAACAGCACCCTACCGAGCAAGAGTTGCTCTTGTGAGTTAGCTTGTGTTCTCAGAAGCTGTAGAGCTTCCTTCAAAAAGAAAGCCTTCTGAAATTGTCAGCTCTCTGGAGCTGGCGTCATCCTTGTGCTCAGTATTTTGAATAATACTTAAAATGCAACGGTATCTTGGTGTGAAATGCAGATAAATATCATTGTTTAGCCAGGAACTATTTGAAAATGCACTCACAACTGTTTGAACAGAATATTGAGGGATAACTCTATTCATAAAATATCTTAATGAAGAAATTTAGAGCCTCTCTAATTTTAGATACTCACTGCAAATACAGTTTTATCTGCCAATTCCATAGAATCAACCCTACACACTTTTAACAGAGGTAAGTAACAGACATTGTAGATTAAAATATCTGAGTGAAGAACTGTTTACTGGCTGTGGGCAGTCAGGTAACATACTCGTTCATGCATGCACACACACAAGATGTAGATTAATAATTTATAACTTGGTATGGTCAGGGAGGAAGCTGCAGGCACAGGTAGAACATGGCCTCAGGACAGGTCTCATGAAGAACTGCAGATGTTTCAGACTGAACTATTTTTTTCATAAATATCTGGAAGCAAATCTGTATGAAAACTAAACATTTCAAGCCATTGTCTGCTACAGCTCAGCACAAAAATCTTAGTGTAACAGCTACTCATATATAAAGAAATAAAGCACATAGGCTTTCAAAATTTCTGTTGCGGGGGGGGGGAAGGGGAGTGAATTTATGTGAGAATTTATGAATGGCTAGGGTTTGATGTAGAAATATATAACACATGGCCCCAACTGGCTGCAGAGTTGTAATCCAGGTGTTGTGTTAACTGTTTTAATTGTGCAGTGTGGTACATATGCCCGGGGCTCAAATTGGGAAGGGAATTGCAATGAAAACAGTGACCTTCTTGTTGAAAAGTGTAATTAGTTTCATAAATATAGTAGTGGACAAAGGGTGGGGGGAGCAAGAGCTCCCTTTAAGTGTTTACCAGTGCAGCCTTGCAGGTGCTCACATATGCCGAGTGTTTATTGTCACTGCTAAAAGACAACTATGCAAATCCATACTTCCCAAAATTCCCTCCTTTAAAAGGAGAAACACACATTTCCTTTCTCACGTTCTTGGCCAGGAAAAAATGCTTTTTCACTTTTTTCCAAAGGAATACAGAGAAGTAATGTGTGAGTTGATGAGTGTACAGATCTCATAGAAAAAGCAAAAGGCATTCCTTTTTTCTGAACCAACCTGTGACCCTTCTCAATGATAGAAATTAGAGGCAAAAATAAATGTAAATGTGTCAAGTTTTTTTCCCATTTCAGGATTGTTCCATGCCTAGAAAGAACGCTATTCTCACCAATGTTTGGGATATTTTTTGTCAGATTTGAAATGTCTCTAAGAACTGAACTTAGTTTTCAGAGACTAACAGGCTAAAAGATCACCCTATTATGGATATTCTTCTGCTGCTTGAGGTATTATTTCCTTGAATTTTGTCATGCTTCTTTCCAAAGTACTCTTTGCACCTTACTCACCTCTTAGCCAAGCCAGTCACAGTGAAATTATTTTTGGGTAGTTCTCACAATGTCACTTTATCTGCTACTGGTCTGACAGTGTCATTTCACTTATTTGCATTTTCCACAGGCTTCAGCATTATAACAACCAAATTCTGTTTTGCTTTGTTCCTGCATCTACCTCAGTTCATTTAATCTAGATTCCTTTGTCAAAGGGGGAAGAAGTTTTCAGCAAAACTTCCTCACAAAAGATTATAGACTCAGGTTGCTTCTACCATATAGTTAACTTCTTTCAGTGTTGCCAACTGGTTGAACTGTAAGGTGTCCTCCAAAAAAAGTTAAATATCAGAATACTAGTTCCAACATTTGAAACTATTTCAACTGTTCAGTTGAAAATAGATTAATTTACATCTAAGGGTTGTTGTTCTGTTTTTTCTTGTGCTGATTCACCAAAATCTCATTTGCTTCAGCTGCTTAGCCAGGACATCTAAACATGTCAAACTATAAGGCCTTATAATCAGAGAGTCATTTCCTCACTCAGTTTAGGATGTATCCATGGGGAAATGTTGTATCAGAATATTGGATAGGGAGTTAGTGAAGTGGTCACCACTCCAGGTGTTTCACTAGTGGATCAACTAGTGCATAGTGATGTTAATCTATCAGACTATGAATTATCACTACATAACAGAAAACTTATATCTGGAAAAGCTTGTGAAGTAGTCCTGAAAAAAATTAAAGAACATGTTCCATACGTTCCTTGGAAAACACCCACAATTTTATACTGCTGAAATAAAATTATTGCAGAATATTTGTAATGCCCAACTATGGAAATAAAACTGCATAGAATAAAGGAAATACTTGTAGAGAAAATAGCCAGTGGCATTTGGAAGAAAAATTGCAACCTGTGACTCTTCTTACAGCCTTCTTGATAATAGAGTAGCTTAGCCCGCCAGCCAAGCAATCAAAAAAAAAAAAAAAGTGAATTTGTAACGAAAGAAAAGACCATATTGCAGATGCCTCGATAGAAGACACAGCTTACATCTGCCTTCAGGATCCAGAAGCTGTGGAATGTCTGAAAGGGAGGGATATGTTTTGGCAACGTTACCTGATCCATGTGTCAAGGGAAGCATTAACACCATACTTCCATCCCTCACAGACACAGATTGATGGAAGCAACATTCTTGTAAACAAATCACAAGGGGCCACCTCGCTCTCCACTCACTACTTCTAACCAGGCACATGCCACAAAGCTGTATGTCTTCAGCAGTGTGTTAGAAGCCAGGCAAGACAGAACCAGTGCATTGACACTACAAGCAGCCAAAATTGTCATGTTGCTTGTACTTGTTTTTTCAGTGTGCTAGAGTTTACAGGCCTCCTTTGTTATCACAGGCATGTGCTGTCAGGAGAGCTTTCCAGGCAGAAATTTTTCTTGCATAACCTAAGCTTGTTTAAAACAATAAACCCAGGAACAGGATGTTGAGGGAACCACTATGTATTACTAGAGAGAACAACAGTTGAGAAAACACTTTTAAAGAAATCATGTTTGCCTTTCATATGCTTCCCATAATTTCTTTTACTCTCTTAATTACCAGTTCAATTGCTGTCTTGTAGCTAGTCTTCCTTTAAATGAGCCTACAGTGAAGCTGTAATGTGGTGTGATGTAATACAGACTTTTGCCCTTACATGGCATCTTTCATCCCAACAATCAAAGCAGCATGTCAATAAGAATTAATTTCCAAATGGGGAAAGATTTTGCATGTTCACTTATTTCATAAAGCACTCAAATTTTTCCAAATCTATGTATAAGGAATTGTATGTACTTTACAAAGCAGATCTCAAAGAACAATTGGGCTTGGAGGGACAGGGCAAGATGTGAGCAGAGGAGAGAGATCACTGACACCAGATAACAGTTGTGAGGTTACTTAATTTTCTCCAAGCATCCAGGCAGAATATCTCCTTCCACTGCAAGACATAAGTGGCTTTAAACTCTCAGTCCCACATGGGCAAAGGGAGGTGTGCACCATTAAGATCATACTGAAGCACTAGCAGAACCAGAGGCTGCTTTGCAGGCCTGCAAGGTGTCTAGGTACAATGCAATTCACGGATTATAAACTCTTCACCCACTTTGACTGTGGGATTTCCCCCTTGCAAAATAACCTGTCTTATATCTCGAGCTCTGAAAGCTGAAGAATTGGGAGCTGGGAGTAGGAATATTGTTGCTTTTAAAGTGAGCAGCACTATTTGTCTCAGAGTAGAAGAGGTTCGTTCCAGAAGTATCTGGAATGTACTGCTTCTTGGACACCATAAGACGACATGCAAGTGGTCCTGCTTTGTACTACTGAAGCAGTGCAGAGAACAGCTAAAACAAACATGAAAGTAGCAGTGCCAAGAACGCGCTCGCAGCATATAACCAATTTGTGAATAAGTCATGGTGTCCTTTGGTTGCCTCGGAGTAAATACGGTAACAACCAAGTGGTGCACACAGTTGTGTTCAGGCTGTTAAGCCACCAAAGTGCTATGCTGTTGGAGATGACGTGTGTGTTAGCAAGTAGTCTGGTAGGAGTGGGTCTGTCAAGCAAAACAGTGAGGACTTGGCATCCACACTCTTCTAGTTTTGAGGGGCAGCTTTTCACTTGGCTCTTCCTAGTCCCTTTAGCAGCTGGAGTGCAGTAGGTGCACTCATGGCACGCATCTTCTGCTTTAGATTCATCCAAGAGGAATGGATGAATCTAAACCAGCCCAGACCATTCCACAATTCAAGCCAAAGCACAGTAAGAAGGATTAATCAGAAGCACACTCCTGAAACCAACTAAAATGCTAATGTATATGCACTTGGCATCATTCAAAGGTCTTCTAGCATTGCGTCTGAAGCAGCATGACTGTTCCCTTAGTAACTCTGAAACTGGGTGGTTAATTTTTTCAACCTTTCAATGTGTGATATTGGGGTAGAGATCTTGGGTGCTGTGTTCCTGTAAGTTAAGGAAACACAAATAGATGGGTAGGGGAAAAAACCATCCAAACCAGTAACCTTTCTAAAGACGAAGACTGCGTTGTAAGTTCAACTATTAAAAATAGGCTGCCAGGAATCTAGAGGGACAGCATAAATATACCAGCAACAGGAAAAACTCAGATTAGGGTTCACACCTTATCAGGTACAAAGTAATTCAAACATGACACAGAATACGACAGACTTCATACAATGCATTCCTCCTAAAACAAACCTTGTTTGGCACACTGTGTTTCTGTGGATATGAGGTGTAAGTTTTCTCTGTCCTCCCACTTGCGCACTGGCTTTTACAATGCCAAGAAGAGCTATGTTATTTTGCACAACTTCACTGCAGGTGACAAAGTTCAGAGCTAAGAATGGTATTAGAGTCGTGAAAGGGAACAGCCCACGTGTTTGCTTGCCCCGTGCTAAGGCCTGCAGAGCAGGAGGGTACACCTCAGGTACCTATGTACAAGGGTAGGTCCAGTTTTCAGCCACATCCTTAGCTTCACTGCTGCATTCAACACAGTGTAAAAATACCCCAGGTTCTTAGCTTACACGCTGCTATTTATAATCTTTGTGTGATGCCAGACATGTGCATATATCAGTATGACACTTTCAGAAAGCAATGCTGCTATTTTAGCAGCCCTCTAATGAACAGCGTGGGCGAAGCCACCTAAGACAAGCTGATTGAGAAAAGTGTCGGTGAGGGAGGGCTGTGGTGGTCTGCTTTTTTTTTTTTTAAAGTAATAGGCTTGCTTTTTTTTTTTTCTTCACACTTTATTGTCATTAAGAATAATCTTAAATGGCCCCTTTCTTCCCTTGGCAGTCCTCCCTCCCCCAGCCACTCAGCACCCCTCCCCCAGATGTCTTGATTAGTGGCTGTGTGTATGCTGGTCAGATTCTGGGATTAATGATGGCTAATTTGTCTGAGGTTGGTAAAGCCTAGCCAGCAGGCTCTCTACCACCAGCTTTTGCTGCCATATGGGTAGAAGCAGCTGTTTCAATTACTTTCTGTGCCCAGATGTGTCAGACGAGACACCAGTGCTCTGCAGGGTACGTTCAGCCGCTCGGCAGCTAATTACTTCAATCGCGTGTCGAAGCATGATGCTGTATACTGTAAAAGGGGGTTTTGAGAACAGCCGAGTGCCAGCTGTCATTACTGCTCACATTGATGTGAGCCTGATAGTCTGTGACTAGATTTTAACTTCAACTTTCTGGGAATCTTAATACAGACAGTGGATGTGTCTAATGATAGGACTCTTACCTGCTTATGCATGTGCCCATATGTGTATGTAGGTACTTTTGTTGCAGAGAAATGTGTACTGAATAATGAAAGCTATAGGATATATGCTGTGTAATATCCATATGTATACATGTGAAATACTCTCAGCTGGTGTAAACCAGACTAGCTCTGTTAACTTCAACAGAGTTTCAGACACACCAGCTGACCATTTCCCTAGGCTGTGTGTATAAAACCTGTTTTGTTGGAGGTGTAGCGGTGGGGGTGTCCTTCTCATTGGCACCAGTATAAATTTAGTGTCATTATATATTAGTTAATGCAGTTCCACTGACATAAGGTGAATGTGACAAGGGGATCAGGTCCATGAAATGTCTGTCAATCTGTGTAACAATTTCATTCTAGATCTTAGTTGCCAGGCTCAACAACTTTGCCTCATCCTCTAGTTTTGCTTTCAGGATCCTTCCAGTGCCAATCCCTGCCTGATCTGGTGTTCTTTGTCCCAAGTAGCAGAACCACATGTGGCTTTGGGCTGGATTCTTTCCTAGTGGGGACTTCTTTGCACTTAGCAATGCAATGGGACCATCCAACATACTCAGACGGAAAAACATTAACTGTTACAACCAGCCCTTGTATACTGATAAATCAGTAGACCTATGTTAGTAGAATTTCTTTGTATTTCCCTGCAATTCCCAAGAGTATTTTTCTTATACTGAAGTTTAGCTCATTTCCAAAGGATATCTTTAACAGAGGACCATAAGGGATCATTTCCAAAATCCTCTTCCTCCAGCAGGGAAGATGGCTTACAAAGTTCCTCCTTTCTTCTGCCACCAGCTGTTTCTTCCCATCCTTCTACAGTGTGCTTCCTCTTGGGTGTATCAGCAAAATCATGGTGCTAGGTCTCAGCTGGATCAGAGATTACTTGTCTTAAAAGAATAATTTATTTTCCTATCAATGTTCAGGGAGCAGATCTTGATTTAAAATATAATACTCAAGCCACAGAAGTAAGTGTCCAGGGATATTGGTAGGAATTAACTAAATGATCAAGACTATCTTAGCCAAGGATGTGTTTTAATGTTACAGCTTAGCCTGGCATTCCTAGTGCTTGTTTGACTGGTGCTGTGCTCATCTGGGGAGATAAACTAGCCCAGCCAAAACAGTGATCAGGACTTTTTGCCATGTTAACTTCCCAGGTGTGCTTACCAGGATCCAAGTGTGAGCAATGGCCCCATGGAAGTGAAGTAAGTTCAGCGGAGCAATCAGATGTCATCCTAGAATAATTTGCAGGATAAATTAAAACAAGAAGTAAGATTAGACACATAGGGGCTCAAGAAAAGCAAACAGAAGTCCCTCCATTGTGCTGCCAACATTTCTACTTCATTTAACATACTACTATTTTCCCCTCCATGTGCAGAAACTCAACCCTGCATACAGTCTATTGGTTTAAATTCATATTTTCATTTATTGTAGTATATTTTCATCAGTACACAAGTCCTGAGTGCAAATGAAAATCACGTCTGTGTTGTCTACTAAAAAGGTTAATGGTGCAATGACTAATGTCAGAAAAATGTTGTGGTCAGCTGTGAAGTGATCAATGAATCCAACTGATATTCAAATAAGTGGAGTTGGTAGAGAGTCAGGGAGTGGGGATGGAGTGGGGGAAAGAGTGAGGAAAGAATCTGTTATAAATAAAATACACTTCTTACAGAAATTACTACAAGCAAGTCTGAAAACAAGTGCAGAGCAAAGCATTTAATGCAATGCCATTGGCATTTTGGGCAAATACTCTGTAATTTGGGGTAGTTACTAACATTATCATCATCATAATAATACACGTATTTAGGAAAAATAAACATTTGTTTTGTGCTAATTCTATGGTAATCAGGGTGATTGTACTGTACTTAGCTACTGTTTGTTACCATGGTTATTTCTAGTGCTTCTTGGTTATTAATGTCCTGGAAGATTCAACAGTCTTCAGCGCTATTTCAGCTTGCTCTCCTCCAATAGGCACAAGTATCTGGGGGTATGGGGGTTTTTATTCTAATGATCTACCACATGGATTTATAAACAAAAATAGATTTTCTTCTTGTCAGACAAACACTAGACACTGGCTTTTTGCTTTGCAGCAGTCTAGCAGTGCAAAGGGACTGGAGTTGAGTGTCATCTATCCTCGCTAGTAAGCTTTATTTATATTGCCAGATGGGTGGAGAGAAGCCTTCATGTAAAGAGAATCAGTCTTCCCCATGTGTTTTCTGTGGTCTATAATCTCATAAAGATGGACAGTGTTGCAACATTCTTGCAAGTGAAGTAACGGGTGTCACAAAGAACAACATAGAAACACATTTTTTTTTTAATGTATTCTGGAAGCTATTTTTAGTCTTTCAAATGAATTTTTAAAATCACAGTAGCGTATTGGCACATACCTACTTCCATTTAGCATGATGGACATGTTTGTTTGGGAATTAAGACTCAGATTTTACAAGTTACTGCTGCCAATCTGTAATAAATGTATACATGTGTGCTTTTTGAGAGAGTGACCAGGGCTAACTCAGCACATGACCATGACTGCTATCATTTAATGGGCTATAACCTTTTCCTGAGTCCACGCTTTACCTTCTAATCCTATTTTCCTGGTCACTTTCATATAATTTCCTACTTTGTTCCATAGTTAATATATTGAGAAAATGTAAATAACAATTAAACACCACTTTAACAGGCACTGTGAGCAATAGCTTGTGTACAAATAGCTTGTTTAAACTGCTTATCATAGTTCTGTATGCAAGTCCAGATGAGCAAGGTACAGTTACATGTTAAAATGTATGGATCCAAAAAGCTCTTTTTCCCTTTTTTTTTTCACTCGCGTCTATAACACAGTAAAAGTTTACAGTTAAGATTCTTTTGAAAATCAAAACATCAGTGTATCCTGGGAATTTAATATGCTATATGAAAGACCGATAGGGCTCCAGACGCTTTCAGACAGGAAAGAAAACTTTTGCAGGAAAACACCTTTGTGCAGATTTATTCCTCATGCAATGCATGTGATATTCTTAGAACCAGCATAGTTATTCTTCAGATAAATGCATCCCTTCTTCACTGGTTTCACTCTGTAAGATTGTCTAATGGAAAAATTGGGTTGTCATATTCAGTAGGATTACTAATTGTATCTATGCGTATATGATAGGTAGGCTGAGACCTGAACTGGATCCAGTTTGGATTTGAATTGGGGGATGGCTTAATCCAAGGTTATAATTTTGCTTACAATGGCAGAGCAGAAAAGCTATGATAATAGGGGACAGGTGGATGATGGTCAAACCCTTCTGCATCGTTCCCACTGTTTAACTACACAAACACTAAAAGGAGGGTGATTTCAACTTTTTTTTTTTTCCCCCCCCAACTGTGGAGATCTGGCTCTAATGTCTGTATTCATGCCCACCTGATGTTTTAATGTGCCTTTTTAAGTATTAAATTGTGGCCAAGACTAAAAAGATTGTCTTCGGATCTAGGCATTTACAAAGGTCCCAATTCTTCTGTCATTAGCTGGCTGTCAATCTGTTGAAAGTGCAAAGTTAAAATAATGAAAATAAAATCAAGTGTATGTCAGAAGGGAGTTAAGCCTGTTGTGGGAAAGGCAGAATCTTCAGCTACAGGAAAGAACTATCAAACTCTTCTCAGATGGAGCCTCAGTACTGTGTGCAGGAGAGCTTTCAAATCCAAGACATTGTCTTAATGGAGTTGGAACTCAACAATGAATTGTCATTTCCTGAAAGAAATGAAAGTCAGAACTACAAATGAATTGCATAAATGTGACAACCTTGAAGCCTAATAAGCAGACAAAAGTGTGGAAAGCTTCCCAGAAATAGTCCCTGGGGAGAAGTCAAGAATTATCTAATGTGGATAAATAGGTTAAAAGGATATCCACATCTTGGGTTTTGATAAATTTAGGATTGACAGGTTGAATGAGGAAGAGGTAGCCCTAAGCAGAAGCTTGTATTTAGGGCAAGATGTCAACTGAGGGAAAAACAGCTCAAAGCTCAGGCGTATGATTTAATCAAGGAATCTGCCAGACTCACTGAAAACTTCTTAGATAAGACACTAGAAATAAAAGAGACTTTGTCAATAAATACATTTGGTTCTCATACTTGGTCCAAGAAGCACAGTTTTTCATTAGAAAATGGAAGTTGAGACCACTTTCAAAAATACTTCATATCTTCCTTATGGAGCAGGGTAGAGGACTGAAATACAGAGATGTATGTTGGTATTGATGGAAAAATTATGCCCAGGAAGAGCTTCACCGAGATATTGAAAAATTTAAATAAAGGGATGGGTCTCCTCTCTGTGGACTTTGTAGCACAGATGAGATTGCATGGGTTTGGATATGGATTGCTAATGTGAGTTAAGCTATAAAATGAAGCAGGTGATGTCAAACCATGACAGAAACCAGATAGGCCCAGTTGGATTTGGGCATAATTTGTTTTGTGTTCATTGAAGTCTCATAGCTAGATTTATGGAGGCTAAATGGCATGGGAAAGCTTGCACAATGAGTCAATAGTTAATTCAGGATTAGAATATTTCACGGCTTTATTCCATGTCCCTATGGTATGTAACATATTTACTTGTATTCTGCTGAAAGAAATGGCTTTTGATACAGGCCTTTATGAATATATGCATCATATTCAGGGATTAAACAGTTAATCTGAAGGTTTCTTTTGGTTGATAATTATACATAAAGTGTGGGGAATAAAAAATGACTGTCCCATACAATATTAAATCATGAATTAATGACCTTCAGAGTCCAGTTTGTAACATCATAATGTAATATACTTTTGGAAAAACAGGTCAGTTAGTTTGTGCAGAGAAGAATTGCCAAGTACTCAGAAACTGACTGCATAACATATAAACGTTGAAGAAAAACACAGGTAAAAATGCAGCCCATGGAATCCTCTTAAAAAAAAAAAGTAAGAATAGGCTAGATGAGTGGTTTAATGCAGCTTTTCTGAACTGAGAGAAAGGGGAATGTGAGCATTCTTAAGTTACACATAAAAATAACATTAGTTTTTCTTCTACATTTTTACGATTGAGGAGGGAGGTTCACTGGTATCTAAGAACTTCCAGAGCTGGCAAATAGCTCACAGAGCTCTTTGAATACACTGCTACTCCAAGAACAAGACAGGAACCATCAAGATAATTGTCTGATACAAATCTTTTGTTAGAGTAATAGATTTTGTACTGTCACAATTTCTGAATTATAGCCATATGTACTAGTGAATGATGAAACATGTAAATGGTAATTCATCATTAACTTTGTATATAAGAAACTAAATTATTCTTTTCAATGCTGTTCTTGTATCTGAGACATGATACATTACGTTATGCTGTAATTTATAGACATGGTGAAATCAGCCAAAAAGTTGTATTCTCTTCCAGCACATATAGTTTAATATTTAGGCTTCTCTTCCCTCATTCATTCAATTTTTACTTAATTTTAATTTATTTCCTCAGGGAAAATTATGCATAGTGGCTTTGTTCCAGAAAAATGGGGTGCAGCTTAATATGGCAATTCTGGATTTCTCTAAGAGTTTTGATGCCAATAGCCTGTGTAATTCTGAGGAAATCACTCAGTCTTTCCATGTGTACTATAAGAGGGGATGGTGATATACAACTGTGCCACAGGGGTGCCATTTAATATGTAGAGGTGTATCTAAGGATAAGCATGGAGGTTTTTTTACCTTCTTCAGTCAATAATCAGCTTTATCAAAGTTAAGAAGACTTGAAAAAAAAAGGAAGAGAGGCATCTAATTAATCCCCTTCTCTGGGTAAAAAGGTTGACATTTTAAAAGGAACATAAAAATTTTGAACTTCAGAAGTCTTAATTTGGCTCTCACTGGACCATGCCATTAATTTATTTACCTTTAAATGGAACATGGCCTGTCAGTCTGTTTGTATGGAATGCTGATGGGGCACTGCTGCTGAGGCAATACATATAAAGTTTAGGAATAGCTGCTGTTTTGAATGCCCTAGATTTTATAATCAGTGGAAAAAGAAAGGCCTGGGAAAGGTATTCAAATTAATGGAATTACTTCTACGAAAGTGGTTGTGAGATTTGACTGTGTTTATTGGCATTCATGCTGGCATGTTCTATGCAAGCTATATCACACACTATGGTGATCAAATAAATGGCAAAGATTTTGCATATTTCAATCCAAGTGATAAGAGCAGATGAAATTAAAATCAGAAACAGACTCTATTACAGTTTAAAGGCCAAAGGAGGGGCAGAGTTAGTATTAATGCTTAAGAAACAAGCCTTTTTAATTGACTTCTCTGGAAAAAGCTTTCTGGTTTCAGAAAAGCTTCCCCCAGCTTGATGTCCATTTCCAATGTGTTTTTTTTCTCTCACTACATCTGTAAAACATAGAAGTGCTGTATTGTTTTATCTCCCAGGGAAGATATCCTTTCTTCTAGATGTAACCCTACCTCTAAATGACTTCAGAGTTCAGATTCCTAGAGGTGTAGTGGATATATGGCAATCCAGGCCATAATTTACAATAAACCATTTTCTGACACCACTTCCATGACTTAATGCTGGAAGTATGTTGTTGGAGAGGCTGCCCTACACTGCCATAGTGAGGGAGACTTACTGTGTCATGGTAAATATTTTATTATTTGTCCTGTTTGTGGTTATTTTATATGCTGCCACAGACTTTTTCTCAATTTGTGTTTCTGCCTGGACATGTTTTTTGATATCCCTCCTGGAATAGGCAGATGTTCCTAATGGACAAAAGAATTCAATGTTTGTAGCATACACTGGCTAGTTTCAATATCCTTAAATACTGAGAAGCTTTTCATCTCTCAAGAACAGGGTCAAATCCTGAGCACAAAGTATTAAAGGAAGTGAGCAGAACTACTGAAAAAAAACATCTTCTTATTTTTCTGTATAAAAGTATGATCAATATTTTCTGCATCTCTTTCTTTTATGTGTGTGTGTTTTGGGGTGGGACAGTTGCTTATTTTCACACAAAAATCAGTAAATTTTAAAATGCAGTGGTTTCATTATGGAATCAGTAAACTATATTGCAGTAGCCTGAAAAATCAGCCCATACTTTCAGATCAAGAGAAATAAAGCTGTACAAAGTGACAAAATTTGGAATGCATGACCCTGCAGGCCTTCTCATTGAAGAGCTTGTTTGAGACATTTTATGATCTTTAGTCTTTTTGCTCTGTCGTCTTCTGTAATTTTTGGACAGGTTATAAAACTATCCTGTGATTCACCTTCTGCATTTATTAAGGGTTTAATGATACAGGAGTAAGTGGTTTAATTCACTGGTACATGTGATGTCCCACCTGTTGTAAGATTTAATTCAAGGATGACTTGGAAGTCTTCAGAAGGCTGGAAGTGCTATCTGTTACTATGAAACATTGCAATGTAATCATCTTTTAGTTGTCTGCTTAGACAATTGATTAACCAAAATATACCAGTAAGAATTATCCTCCCCCAGTTACTAACCGGCATCTTTTGTCATAGAATTGGAAGAATAATGTCAAGAAAGGACCCTGTAAACATGAAAATTTGAATTTTTCTCTGTGTATCATGTTAATATGCATCTACGATGCAGCAGATATTTTTGTGGGGGAGAATATACTTTAAAAAAATGTATTTTACACATGGCATTTTAATACAATTGCTTAAAAAGTGTGTAACATGAACAGACCTCTCTCAGGAGATATCTTCTGGCAAAGTGAAAAAGCCCTGTTCTAGCATTACAAAATCCCTACAGATAAATTTGAAATATATGTCCCTTTCAGTGTTTTGACAGACTACAACTGAATTACCATGAAAGAAAGAAATCTTGGGGGTAGAAACTGGAGGGGAGGGAACTACTTTCACTTCAGGGACGTACTCTGTACAAGCCTGTGCCTGATGATACTCAGATTCATTTCAGTGTTCATCATCGCTAATCCTTAGTACAAATGAATATCTGCACTTCTAAACAATCAAAGGTTAAAGACAACTCGGCTATTCATGTGATCTTATTATACTATGCTGATTGCAGTACATCAAAGTTATTTATAACCTTAGTTCATAAGGTTGGATTTCCACTGAATGAGTTCCTTTTCAAAGGTTAAATATGTTATGTTCTTAGTTTCTGTCAGAAACAGTCTATAGTTATGAACATGCACTAACTAATGAACCATCACAGCCGCCTTCAAGAAGATAAATAAAAGTTTTGCGTTGGTATACTGGCTCCCAAAGCTACTCCTTGCTTAAACTGTTTCTCACTGCTCCTACGTGGATTTTCAAAACAGATCAATGTCATGGCAAAGACTTTAAACCATTAGATTTATATAGTCAGGCTTAGCCTCAATTGAGGCTGTGCAAAACAGTAGTAGTAGTAATAATGATATTCTTTATCTGCTTTCCTTCTACTGAGCTCAAAGAGCCAATACAGTTACCCCCAAAGGACGGTAATATAATTAATCCTTTCAGCCCTTTTTAGTTCATAGCCTAGGGACAGGTGTTTTGCACTCCCAGAAAGGGTAGGTGGGAGATTCTGTGTCGTCATTCTTTTATCCACCAATTAACACCAATTTTGATCCAGCAGTCTTTGGTTCATTGATTTCTGGACTTGCAGTTCTCCCATTTACCCAGCTTAGTTGGATCACAATTCTCTGAGGTTACTGAGAGTGCTCTGTGTTTAAAATAAATCAGTATATAACAAGCTAAGTTGCACATTCATTACCTTGAACAATAGAAAAAACTAGAGGATTTTGTGTAAGAGGAGCACCCTATTACATATTGTCCTGTGAGAAGATACAGGGAACAAATTGAATGGATTTGTCTGATGCTGATTATGCTGATTTCTGATTTTAAAAATGCATGAAGTAATACTTACAAAACTCAACATGAAAAGATCTGTAATAAAGTAGAAAAGCATTAGTATTCAAACATTCAAGTCATCCTGCAGTTACATGTCACAGACATATTTATGCTATTTATGCTACAGTTTACTTTTTTGTCTCAGTGAATTTTTTAAGCAGTAAGTAGTAGATACTAGCATGATTAAGATCTCAATCACATTTATACTTGAAAAGCAAGTCTTAGTATGTCAAACTTGAAGGGTCCGTCTCTGAAAACGGAGTTTAAATCCCCAGCAAATAGACACCTCTAAGCCAATCCATCTGTTTTCCGAGATCACTGATACTTTCTTCAGGTAGCCTCCAAGATCAGGGTTTTTCAGTATCTATCACTTGGGAACTTTTCCAGCTATTCTGTGATCTCTGCATCCTGAATTCAAGGTAGAAGAACTTGGTAAAACTTTTAGAGTCACTAAGATTTTTCACTTGTATCTTTTCTTCTTGTATCCCCATAGCTATCCCTGATGTAAATCTGTGCAGAGTAGACTGTTCCAGCTGGGATGATGCATTTATATGTATCTTCTGCATGGGTAGACTTAAGTCCCCATTATGGATGTAAAAATAGTTTGCTAAGCCATGGATATGAACCAGCTCTTGCTGTCAGGAATACCTGATTTGGAGAGAATTTGGGTCTGGAGGTGTTACACTGCATTGATGTATGCTGATGGTGTGTACAGCTGTCTGCTTCAACGGCAATTGCAACAACCTCAGGCATTAGTGGATGTGAGAAGCCAAGTGACCTTCTTCCCAGTATTGCTTTCAAGCTGCCTTTCTCTCCCCCAAAGGCCCTATAGGTCTTCACTTGACCACTTCAAGCAGATCACATTCAGTATTTTAGGAATAATATAGTCTGCAGAGATGTGAAATAAGTGTAACTTCTTTTTGCACTTTATTTCCTGAGGCTCCTTATTGCAAGAGTAAGGCGTGTAGTAAAAGATAAATACTGTAACTTTGATTTGTCACTAGAAAACTGCAGAAGAGATCAAAGATGTTGCCAAAACTTAATTTCCCCATAGGAGCAGGAAATTTCTTAAATGATGTACCCAGGTGATGCTAGACGGATGGTATGCCTCAGACTCCAGAGAAGGGAGAAAAACCCAATAATACTCATTGTCAATCCTAAAAACAATATTCATCCCTAAGCCTGCTGCTAGAGTCTCTGGGTAACAGCTCTGCAGTCATACAAGCACTGAATCCCCTTCCCCTCCCCCCAGAATTATAGACTGGTGAGCCAGGAGAGATGATTACAATTATCTACCTAGCATGAGGTGGTAATTTTATCAGATTGTGAAATTCACTATACCAAGGCCATAATGTCTGTATAGGAAGACATCCAATCTCAATGTCAATTGCATAGGACAAAAATAATTCCTGGGGTTTTGTGTGGGCAGGGGATAAGACTAGTATCAGTCATACAGTTGGTGTGGGACTGACCCACATTCTTCTAGTCTCCTTCGGCAGCAAAATAGTAATCCATATTGAATATTTTTTTTTAAGCACTGTTTTAAATTTTTCCTTGAGTCTGAAAATTATGGATGAATAATGATCTCCCGGTTGCTCTTTACAATCATGATAAAGCCAAAGAAGTTAATAAGCCACCTCTGTAGCCCCCCTCCCTTCTCTGTACAGACATTTTTTACCACATGGGTGAACACAAAGAAATAATCAGATGGGAGATTTTTCTTCTAAATTAGGCCTCTTGTTTGTAAACTGAAAGAGTGCTAATGCAGTTCAAACTCAGCTGTGTACCACATACGCACACTCGGCCCAGGAGTATTATAAAGAGTGGGAGAATAGGAGGTTTTGTTCTATTCTTCAGTCTCTTTCTATGTGAGAGGGCCATTCATTCAATCCCTATGCTTCTCTCTCTATTTCTCTCCATAATGCCAGCATTAGCTGCAAGCTGCTAGCTGTAAAAGTGCTTTGATGTTGACCTCTCACTGCCATTGACAGACCCTCATTGGTGGGTGAGTAGCAGAGCAATAAGGGCATGTGTGGGAGAAAAGAGGATGAAAGCCTGGACAGCTAGGAAGGGATAATATGAACAGATTCCTGCCTGTTCACTTAGTTTCTTTTTTTTTTTAACTGGGTCTTCTGATTACAGAGGTTACGAACCAGTAAAACTTCAGAAATGACCACTGAAAGCCTGCTGTACATGAAGAATCAGATAATTGTTCCAGCTCTTGCCTTGTAAAATTAAATCAAGCCATGAACTAGGCAAGAACACATAGGGGAGTTGAAAACATTTTCCTGTTTAAGGCAATGAAATAGTGGGAGTTTGTCTGATACATATAGTAATATTGCAAGGGCAAGTAGCATGTAAATGGCATGGGGGTAGGGGACAGGGGAGAGTCGCCTACAAATGATGCTGATTATTTTGTTTCTCATCTTCTGCCAAACCTAAAGCATGAGTCTTGGACTTTAAAAGGATCAAAATGGGAAGGTGCACTAAGAGGTCAAAAGAACTTACAGAGGTTTTTGCCCCAGGGAGCACGTGTGTTTGTACACATGGATGTGTGCGCATAAAAAGCTACCTATTGCTCCCCACAGTGTTCTTGCATATAGTAGAAGTGCTCCTATATTCAGTTCACAGTGGGGCCTCTGGCCCAAAAGCAGCTTTGCACCCTCCAAAGAGAGATGGAAGATTGAGGGTACGATCAGGACCATGGGCCAACTGGGCCCCAGCCAGCTGTTTTGCGACAGTGTAGTCAGCTAAGCTGGGAAGCGCAGGAAAGTTTTATTGCTGCTTGTGCCCTATTGAGGCAGGATGTCTCCAGCCACTTCACCTCTGCACTCCCCCTTCACCTCCATGAAAGCTCTGCTTGTCATAGTAATAATTAAACCCTAAGGGTCTAACTTGAAACGGCAAAAAGGCTCTGCAAGGCCAATGGAGGGAATAGGAGGGAGGGAAAGTTCACACAAATTTGTATTTGGTTTTACTTGCAATCTGAAGGACCAACTACCACAATAAAGCTGCATGCCTGATAGTTCCCATTGCCTGTGCTCTGCAGAGTAGCATCTCATCTTCTGCTTCTTTGGGATGTGAAGAAATCGGTTCTACCTCCACTTCAGACCTGCAACAACTCCCTGTTGGCAGCATTAGGTCATCAGAATTGTTTAGCTATTTTAGGGGAGCTGTAGAACAACAGTTCAAACCTGGCTTATGCCACTTGCGATGCACATGCTGTCATCTGGTGGATAGCTGCTGGCTGGAACAGAACAAATCAGTTGCTGGAAAAACAGGGGAATGGGTGAAACAGGTGCCCGTGTTACAAAGTGCCATGCAATAGCATTCATTAGCAAGCATGTCAGCAATCTCAGCATTCAAATAATACCCTGTTTCAAGCACTTGAATAAGAAAGAAGCCATCTCTGTTATGATCGGGATTGGATTTCTTACTTAAAAATTATAAGGGATTCAGCACACACTTTTGGTGCAGAGACTCTTCACACATTGATCTACTAGAAAGAAAGAAACCTTTCACTGAATGATTAAAAATATTCACATTTTAGAGGGGACAAACTTCTACAGCACTTTTTGCCTTGCTGTCTGCATTTACTATCAGAGAACTAATTCTCCAGTCAATTTCACAGATGGTTTCCTGTCATTACTATACAATTCTATTTATTTTATAATAATTTTATAGGACTTTTCCAGAGGGATTTGGAATTACATGCTCAGCTTGTAGCCATTTTAAAAGGTGTGTGAATATTGCACTCAGTCAAAACTTCCTTGCCTAAACTTTTTAAATAGAAAACGCATTTTCAATTCAAGCAAGAAATCTTGCCAAAAGTGTCTTGGTTAAAGTTTCTCAATGCATTTATCTCCATGTAAAGGGAAATGTATATAACCCCCTCTGTTCTGTCACTTTACCTTTAGCTCTTTTCAACTGATTTGAAATATAGACTATTTTCCCCTTTCCAACAAGAAATGAAACAAGACTTCACTAGTTTTTCAAAAAGGTACCATTTTATAACTTTAAAGCTGAATGTGGTGTATATTTTAAATTTCATATTTGCTTTTACTTTTTTAAGCTAGCCATGATGAACTTAAAGTCTGGGTCAGACACTGCAGAAAACTGGTCTTTGTACAAGTTGAAATTCCACCCAAAAGACAGTATATCTATTCTGCTTCCATTCTTTTTCCAGGAGAGATGTCTTCTGATATCAGCTTTTTCTTGATTAATATTTTCCTTGAAACTGTTTTTTAGAATGCTGCAGTCTCTGATAGGGCACTGTGTTGTTGCTAAGCTACCTGAGATTCAAGCCCTTGCTATTTGGTGGGACTCCACTGGGCATGGCATTGTTGGAGCAAGCAAGGATATTTTTTATATGGTCATTAAGGTAAACAGGTCTTCATGGGGAACAAGTTTCATTCTAAAACTCCAAAGAGAGGAAGTTTGACTCTAGATTAAGCTCCTTGAGAGCTATGTTACAGAAGCATGTGGAGCTTCTGCACTGTGAGCTATGCCCCATATTGTTTAAAAAAAAAGTGTCTTCTCTAGTGTTTTCAATTAATGAAGCCTTAGGGGATCTGGATAGGCAGTTGGAGTGTCCATTCAAAAGGACTGAAAATATATCTTTGCCAGGGGTAGAGCAGCTGTTTTGGTAGGTACTTTGTATTCTGCCTGTCTGTGGGCTGCTGGAAACCTTACTGTTCCCTGATGTATCATTTCACTCCAGTGAAAATCACAAGCGATAACTCGGGAGGCAGTAAAATTACAGGGGTCACAGAGTACCCCCAGTATGCTTGAAATCAGGTCACCAACCTCACTCAGCTGGCCCTCTTGTTGATAACTCCCCTTTTCCCTTTTCTCCTCTCCCCTGCTCACTCTGTCCCTCAATTATTTAAAAACAAAACAAACAAACAAACAAAAAAAAACCCCACAAAACGCAGGGGAAAGAAAAGAGCAAACTCTCCAGAGTCTATAACAAGTGCACTTGGACAGCTTTGGCAGTGGACAGTGCTGGAGTAGGGAGAATGCGTGTCTGCTACCCTTTGGTCTGATCTGGCCATGTGTTTGGCACAGCTGGTAATGTCCTGCACTCGTGTCATGCTTTGCAGTCTTCCAGCACTGCACAGAATGGAGCCCTGCCTGAGAGCAAGTCCTGTTTCAAAAGGAAACTCAGGTAATAAATATGTGATTGTCAGCCAGGAGTAACTGTGTTATTGACTCCCAAATGGTTTGATGAAGCATGTCAACATCAGTACTTTGCAATTTTATAGTATAAGCTGAGCGTGAAAAACAGTGGAGTGAGGGAGCGAAGAGAAAAGGGATATGGATGCAAAAGGCAGAAGGTTTTCAAGTCCTGGTCTTCTCGTGATGTTCACAGATGAGCCATGAATGGTGGAAGGAACTGGATCAGTCTTTTCAAATTCGGGTTTCTTCTAAGACAAGCACAGTCAAGAATCAATGAAATTTATAGGAACTCAGAATATTGCAGGGGTATTTCCTTGACAATAATGTTTTTTCCTTTAATTTTCTCATACTCTCTGTAGGAAAGTAAAGATGCCAGACTGAAGGGAATTGGGTGAATACCCAAAGCATCCACTCAAGATTTCCAGCATACCAGTTACTGCATTGATTTCTTGTTTAGTAAATGCTCTTCTTACATGGTCTTTCTGATACCCAAACTTCTGTTTGGGCTTATGTAGCTTTAATTTTTGCTGATTTTTTTAATAAGAAATCCCTGGAAAATGCTGAGCTGGACTTATATTTTTGATAAATTGAAGTACAGGTACTAGATACCTACTGTACCAGGTGTTTCTGCTCTGGGGGCCTCCTCTTCCTTTCTCAGAAGTCCGTACTCCATTCTTCACTGAGACAAGCTTTGTGGCTTTGCAAAAAGTCCAGTTTCACTGAGGGATTTTTATGTGGTTTGATTATGTCAAAGCAAGAAAAAAATACAGTGATGGCTTGTTCCCCTAAAAGCCTCCAAAAAATTTAGAGGGTGTAAGCCTTTCTGTTCCTCCTCACTCCACACATCCTTCTTCCTGCGAGTTCTTTGCAGAAGGAGCTCAGAGATCACTGCTTTGCTTGTAAGCCAGAAACAGTCTTCCTTCCTTGCAGTGGAGGGAAGAGCTGTTACAAATCAGTACGGCGATGAATGCATTTCAGTTGCCTGCTCGGTAGGATGGGGGCAAAGAACTGAGGAAACCACCTACAGATGAGGCAGTTGAGTGAGTCATGAGAAGAGAGAAATGTTCAGCACTTCTCAGGAGGTTTTTCCCAGTTGTAGAGGGGGAGCTGAGCACTTATGAGCACTTTTAGAAGCTCGTAAGTAAAACTCCCAGAAAATATTAAGCTCAGTTACTGCACAGACAGCCACGAGGAGGCCAAGACCCAGTGTTTCTTTCTGAGGGGTACTTATCTTACCCAGGGAGCAGGAAAGCTTTCTTGCAGTGGATGTTATTGTGCAGAGCTCCTCAGGGCAGGTTTGTTCCCTTGACTTTTAATATTCCAGTTTTTCTCTGTTTGTGCCAGAAAATATGACTTGGGTTTCATTTTATAAAAATAATAAAGCCAGAAAAGGTTAAACTCAGATTTGGCCTCTTTGCTTTCTAAAAGACAGCAATAGACATTTTCAAAGGACCAATTCCAAGCTTTATTATACTACTACAAGGCCCGCAGGAGGGAAGAGTGTTACGCCCAACTCGTAGTGCAGACAGAGAAAGATGGATTTTTAAATTATCTACCTTTGCTTTGCAACGTGAACATTTCAGGGCAATTATCCTGAGATAATGCCTACAAATTGCTGAAGACTTTGGGTTTATAATTGCTCATGTTCATTTAAGGTTCCCAGCAGACTAGACCAGGAAAATCACTGCCAGTCAAGGCAAGGTTGATAGTATACGGTAACTGAGTTTTTCTTAGAAGATAGACAAGCAAATCAGTTTTCTTTAAGAGCAATCATTCTAACTAATTGTTTGGTTTCATTGTGTTTCCATAGTAGGAGCTGTAGTGCTTGGCAAGGCAGAACAGTGACACTTCCTATCCAAGACACATCCATGTAAATGGGCAAATTGAATTCCACTGCATGAGGTTATTCTCTTACAGCAGTAAGTAGTCAGCAGCACTTTACAGCATATCCCCACATTTCATTATTTACACACCGGTAGCCATTCCAGTTACCTTAGAAAGTGAATCAAGAATTTGCAGTGAGGTAATGTTATCATGTCAATGCAGAAAGAAATAACTGTAGCTGCCTGACATGTTTGTAATTAAAGAACATTTCTTAATGTAATATTTAGCTGAGGTTTCAAATCAGCAAGAACATTCATAATAAAGAACACCATTTCAAAGCAGGAATGTGTTCATATATTCAGGTCATTTGACTACATTTATAGATGCCTGTTATGTATTTATATACTTACATGACGATTAGAGTATACCTGTATATTTTGTATGTAGCCTTACTCCCCACTAGTTTTGTTGTGAAGCTCTGACAGCGTTACTATCACTGACATCCTCCACTGGCCCCAGGCATCCATTAGACAACGGAAGATTCATTTCATCATTATTATTTGTTAAGCACAATCAGCATTGGCCAGTTTAGGTGTCTAAACTCCAGCAGTATAAAATCTCCCCTTCTGTCCCTCCAACTGTTGCCATTAGAGCAGCTGAATAACTGGTATTTTTCATCCAGTAACTAAGATTAAAGAAAAAAATTATAAAATAGGACTTAGGTGATGTTTCTGACACTTGGGAGGGGGGGAGAAGGTATTTAGCACAAGAAGCAATCCCCCCACCAAAATTGCATTGGGTTATCAAAAATATTTTGGTTAACCTGTATCAAAAATGCTTGGGTTGCTTTCATGTTATTTTTAATGTGCATCAACAATATTTGGACTGAAAATACTGATGGGAGAGAAACAGCAAAGTATATGGTTAAAAAAATTTTGAAAGTGTGTGTCTAGACTTTTATGAATATTTTTGCATTTTTTGCCTTTTTTATTAGAATTTACAGATAACAATGGTCAGTTTGAAGCTAGGTTTTTCAGTGAAGAAACTAATCTGAAAAATTCCATCTAGGATTAAGAAGCAAGTAACATGCCATGCCCCGGCACTGAAAATGTTATTAGTACCCTCCTTATGTACTACAGTAGCAGTTGCTAGATGTTCCATATTTAGTGGCTTATTGTAATGCTCAGTGGGGAAAGTTTTTGGAACTTGTGCTTTTATGAAGTTGAGAAGATCATATGCTGTAGTTGGATACAATTTTTAAAGCCATCAGGTCAATACTCATCCTTCCAGGCAGCAAAACCACCTGCTTTCTTCTGAGTTGCTCTTACCCAGCTCTTCTTCATCTCTTGCAAAGTGTTGCAAAAATTATTTTCTGGATAAACATTCAGATGGATGCTTTCTTGTTTGTTTCCTCCTGCAATGTTTTCTGGTGGTTTTGTTTTTCTGTTCAGTTTTGTCTTTTTTTATCTGGCCTTTTGCAAATTCTGTCTCTTTGTTTTTGTTTTTTTCTCTTTTGTTTTGTTTTTGTTAAATGTCCTGTTGTACAGAAAAAGGGTAGAGCTGAAAAAAACTCAGGTCAGGGACACCAGAGTTTTGTCATCAGTTTTTTGGTTTGGTATATAAAGCACAGAGTTGAGTCCTAGATACTGCCGGATTGTTTTACAATTTTATTCATATTTCCTTATTAAAATAAGTCTGTAAAAAACGAAACTGCTTCCAGTGGGCTATAAGGGTAACAATAGCTGATTTATGTCATAGACAACCAAATCTAGGACTTCTAATAAAGTATTGATGTCAAGACATATTTCTAGAGAAAACCAAAGAGTATATGTTACTGCTGGCAAGCAGGCTCTTAGAATGAGGAAAAATCAATTTTTTTATTCATGGCTGTTCTCAGCTAAAAAGTAGTATCTTTCCCTAAAACGGATTTGGGATATGACATAAATGGATTCTGGATATGACATACACATGACCTAAATATTTCATTATTTTTTTGCGATGCTAACTTGACTAACTCTTACCTCCAAAAGATCCTTCTCATGTTAAAAAGTCTCCTGTTTGCTGGTGTCATCCTTTTGGAATGTCTGGGCCTGAATGGAATAGTACAAAAGACTACTTGTATGTCTAAGAACACGTGTCTGGAATATCAAACCTACTTTGCTGCCCCATGGCCACCATGTTTATATTATGTTGTAGTATTCATAATCTGATCAGGTTATATTTTAAAACTGCATTCCTTTTAGTAATTTGGCTTGGGATTCTTTCCCTCTACTACACTCACTGGAAGATCATTTCAGGAATCTTTATTCCAATGGTTAGAAATATCTTGTAATTCCCAGATTATGTGAACTCGGAGCCAGTTTATAGCCATTCCTGCCTGGGTCACACCTACACGTATATGTCTTATATACCTGGTATGGGCACCCCTGTTCCTGAATTGTATCTGTGTCCCTTTAAGCCATTATTTAGGTAGACTGAACAAGCAGACTCTTTTAGTTTTCTCTCAGAAATTCTCCAGTTCCTTGATCATTGTAATAGTCTTCTTTGCACCCTCTGCTCCAATTTGCATGCATCCTTCCTGAGCATGGGTAACTAGAATTTACGCTGTATTGCAGATAATGTCTCACCAGTGCTTTGTGTAGTAGCATTAATATTTTCCTCTCGTTATTAGCACTATTACAGGTGATGAATCCTAGGATTGCATCTGCCTTTTCAGTTGCATTATATTATGGCACATATTTATCCTGTAATCAACTAGAAAACCCAGGTCTTTCTCCTCCTTTGTCATTCCCAACAGCTTCTAGCAGAAATTCTCATTATTAGTCCTTTAGTGCATGACCTTGCATTTTGTACTGTTCAATTTCATCCCATTTCTATTACTTCTGTCCTCAAGGTCATCCAATTCTTCCTGTATGATACTGTGATTCTCGTTTGTGTTGATGGTGCCTCCCAACTTTGTACAATCTGCAAATTTCATTTGAACACTCTTGCTTTTTATGCGAACTTTATTAATGAACCATTAAATGAGATCAGTCTAAAGACTGATCTTCGAGGAACTCCCCTAATTTCTTCACTCCAGCCCCATATTTTCCCCTGCAGCATATTATATCTTCACTTCCCCTGTCACCAGCCCAGACCTTAGAGTTCTGACTAATTCTCTGTTTTCCCCCAGTGAACTAAGTAGTTCCCAAGTGGCACCTGCTAAAATACTGTAATGAAGACTGGATACATTTTAAGAATTTTAATAAAATAATTTGTATCAAAAATCTCTCAGGATAGCCTGGCACAGTGTAGCTTTAGGAACCCCACATGGTAAATGTCTGTCCTTTATTCCTTTTGATTCTTTCTTCAAATTTGTTCTAAAATCTAGTAAGCTGGTAAGGACTGACTGACAGGTCTTCCCTAAATCCCCTTTATCCACTCTAAGGAGAAGAAAACAATACTACAAGGTACAAGAAGTAGGTGCCAAGGGGGTAGGTACTGCTGTTCCCTCCATATGTTACAGTGCAGCACTAGCTCTGTTAGCTATTGACAGTTGCTACTGGATCTGCAATTTCATGTGTTCATTCTCAGCTAGAGATCATCCAGTGTCCTGGCCGAAATGCACTGACATTTTAATTTTGTTTCCTGTTTAGATGTAGCTATATTTCTAAATTGCAATGCCTTTGTAATTTCCTAATGTCTGACATTGCCACTCTTAAGAGAAAATAAAAGCAAGGTATTCATTTAAGCTTGTGAAATTTTCTGCACTCAGAGCATCCTTTCCCCCATAGCAATTTTCATTCCTCCTTTCCTTGTTCTCTTTCCATGTACTTAAATAATGCTGTAATTAGTTAATTTCCTTTCCAAAGTCCAACATATTTTTCTGAAGTTTCCATTTCTCTCATCTCTCTTTCACAGCATCCTTATGAACCATGAAGCCCTGCTTGAATTCCAAAGTGAAGCCCTGCTTGAATTCCAAAGTTTTGTGGCACAATCAAAAATCTGGCTCTTCCTGGCCTATCAGTGTAGCAGAAAACCAGTTGTGTATGCACACACATGCTGCTTTAGGCTTTACAGAAAGAAACATAAGTGATCAGAGCACCATAAGGCTCACCAAGACATTTAATGAACCTTGATGTGTTCTCAAGGTTCTTTGACTCTTTTTCTTCACTTTCTGGCTTATAGCTGCTTGGAGAGGTTTAAGAGCTCTCTTGTCAAATCTGTGTAGATTTGTGTCTCTCTGGAGGAAGGTTATGCCATGAGTGTCAAAAAACTTTTTTCTCAAAGGCAGTGGCTACAAAAGGTGCCCTTTAAGTATATCAGTAGCATTGAAAAGGTGCTCATTTCCAAAAGTGGAGACTGACATACCAAAAAAAGCAGAGATCCTTCCTCAGGTGAGAACATGGCAGGAACTTTTAAAGCAAAAAACAACAGTTCTTCCCTCCACCCTGGTTTCTAAAAGTGCCTTTCATCTAGATGGATTTCAAGCTGTGTCAGATTTTCCTCTGTATTTTGTCTGGACCATTTCTAGTATGTATGGAAGAAGTATGTGGAGTCCAGCAAGCCATGGTTTAGATGAAGCAGCGTAGTGAGCAGCATTCACAGAACCTGAATCTGATAAGGAGAAAATGAAAGGCTTTCTGGCCTGGATGGATAGTTTAATAGGGCACTTTGTATTAAAGATTTATTTCACCTCTTGGAAGGTGCATTTGGCTGATGGCAGCAAGCTGTGACCTTCCGTGGTGTTGTGCACCAAACATCTGAGGTGCACCTTGGAAATTAGTTTCTCATCATTCTCATGTCAAAACCTCCAGAACCACTGTGTAAGCAGAGAAGAGAGTCCAGTGTTTGCTTTTTATGAGCTAGACTCTCCTGTTCCATATAGCATATGTTGTTTGTTAATTACTCTCTCTCTCTTCAGCCGTCTCTTTCCTGCTCCTGTTTATCCTCTGCTGTGTTTTACTTTTCTGATGGTTTGATCTCTTGTACAAGCAAGCCCCAGCTTGCTTTTTTGCATGTTGGTTTTGATTTTCTTTTGCTATGTGGGATTACACATTTATAACAGACCTTTCCAGAGTCTGAAAAGAAGGAATATGTTTTGATAGTCAGAATGAGGAAAACATCATCTCTAAATTAAGATTCCCTTATGCTGACTGGGGGCGTGGGGGGAGTTTTAAAGCCTTGCCCTCAAACATTTCCCTTTTTGTGGCCTGAGTTGCAGCTTTCAATATCAGAAACACTCAGCTTATGTCCTTTGCTTATGTCACTGCTGCTGGTGTGTGGTGAGTGTGGTGTATAGTGGAGTGATACCACAAGGTGTGTTGTAGCAGCCCTGGAACATGTTACTGTGGTTACTTTCTAATTCCCCATCAGGGTACATCTTGAAAGGAGGCCTTGGCCAGCCAGGCTTGCACACAAGGGCAGTCTTGCTGAAATCACTGGTGCAGTTGTGGGGATGGGGTTTGGAGAGTTCTCTTCCAAAGAGGCCTCAGGTCCCATTCCAAGGCAAAAATCAACTCTGGTTTGCTTTAGTAGAGTTGTATTATGCTGCAATGAATTCTGGGCTTCTGTTTAAATTACCAGGACACCAGAAGGGATAGATAGGGGCAAATTAATGAAAAGAAGAAGATAGGAAAATGCCTAAGGTACCAGTGAGTGGAGAAAAGAAGAGCTCTGCCATCAAAATCTTCCCCAGTGAAAAGACCCAGCAGGATACAGTGACTAAACGTATTTGCCACAGTACTGATAGTTAAAGGAAAGTTACTTTCATTCACCAGAAGTGGAAAAAGATATCTGAAAAAGCCCTTCTCCTTTTTACTCCCTTAGTTCTTGTCAACAAAGTGAAGTTCTGAATGGCAAGGGGGAAAATCATCTCTCTGCATTTCCAGGCAGTGCAGCCTGCCTACCATGTTCCTGTACATGGTGGGGAAATGATCACTCCCCTGAAGAGTGATAACAACCTGAGCGATAAAATGGTGACACTGTCAGAAAGCTGAATTTTGATGTTGTGTTTCCTGCATTTCATTTCCTGTGTGAAGCCCAAGGACAATTTTTTCTTCTTGTGCATGTGGGGGTTCAGAGGCTGAAATATTCATCCAGGTACTTGAGGAAAGTAGGAAAGGAGAAAAAACTCCAATTGCCATCAGAAGACTGTGTTTCCTTTTTTGTGCAGAATCCAGGGTGGTTTCTGGGCCAGAGTCCCATCTCTTTCCATGGCAGGCAGTCGGTATCATCCTACTATTCACTAAAATACTGGAGCCAGGGGTCTCTGTCTCGCTCCAAGTTTCATAAACTCTGGAAAGATCTTTATGGTCGCATAGCTAAATGGTTATTTGGAGTGATGTAGCAAAATGTCTTAAGGAAATAATTGTTCAGAGAACTGGAGTGGTCCACCAGTATCACATCTTCCATACATTGCTAGCAGACCCTTTTGTTCCAGAGGCTCTCAGACCACAAGCATGTGGCTCTTAGTCTTTGGGCATGCTGAAGATCTCTCTCTCTCTTGCATAAACTGTGGAATATGTGGAGTTTCTCACAGGCTACAGAATTTTGCTGTAATCCCTCGGGTGTTTTACCACTGCCAAAACCACCAAATTTTGGGGGTGATTTGTGTTTTAAGCACTCTGCTCCCTGAAACGTTTCTTTTTATATGCTTTGCATTGTAATACTGCATGTGACATGCTGCATTGCACTTACCTGCGTCTTATACTAGAGGGCTTCTTCTCATCTTCTTTCATGGATGGGAGCAGAGTGGTTTAAATCAAAGCATTTGACTTTGAACCTGTCTTGAGCTGGCCTTCAGGCAAGTTCTTTCTGATCAAAGACAGAAGCGTACCAGGGTCCAGGTATTAAGGCTGAATAATTGGTTCAGACTAAAATAAGAACTGTCCCAAGCTTCCACACAAAAAGTTTTTATGAAGTTTTAAAAAAGCACGGGTAACTTTTTGGCCCTTGATATACTTTTGCATTTTCTGAGGGAGTTCCCCTGCAGAGGCTGCTAATGCTGTATCTGACCATGTTCATGCTAGAAATACCGGCCAAATTTACCAGTTAAAGCTTATCAGATTACTTAGGAAACAGTCAGAATTAGGGGTCCTGAAGCAGAGTGGGTTTTTTGTGTGGCAAAAGCTGGGGTACTATCAGCATAGCACAATATAATTGAGGTGATTTAGAAAGATTCTGATTTCTCCTGCAGTGCAGAATTCCCCATTTCTCTGAAGAAACGTGTATAGCATGTATTTCCACAGCACACATAGCTGTGGCTTTTCTGGAGATATCACAGACCCTTCAAACTGGGGGGAGAAAAACAAACCAACAACCAGGCAATCACAAGCAATTTACCAGACGGACCAGGATGCCTGTAGCATCCCAAGCAGCCTGAGCCTGTCTGCCTCTGTTTAGGATAAATACTGAAACTGCACCTCCGTGAACTCTTCTGCCTTTGCCCATCAGTAATGTGTATATAAAAAGTCTATGCCTGGGGATCAGCTAACGGGATTATTCACAGACACAAAATGAAGCTGGCCCAATCCTGACATCCTTTGCAGCCCTCCTTGCAGCTTGCTGAGAGTGGCAAATGCAGGATCAGGCTCCAGGTCCTTATAATTTGGCAGCCTTTTAGGAATGTGGAAGGAATCTGGAAGGGGGGTAGCAGTGGAAATAGGCTCACTTTGTTGTTGTTGTTGTTTTTCATTTTTAATAGAACAACTTTCAGTCCTAAAGGAAACCCTGGTGAAGTGGTGAGGCTTTTGTCTCTAGCTATAATGCCACTGGGCTTTGGATTGACCTGTGTGATACAGTGACACTGTGTGGTTTGAATTTTTACATACAGCTGCATAAAGCAATTCTCATGTAAATTTTGGAGGTAAATAAGCCTGCTGTTGGTCTGCTGCACGGACACATATGCTCAAACCATTAGGCTTGAAAGGAGATTAGAATTAACCCACCCGTCTCTCACTGGTTTGCTCTTTCCCTCCCCACAACGCAGCTCTTACAAGAGACTAAACCACCTTGCTATTTTAACAAATGGCAGTAAAGTTAAGGCTGACAGAAGAAGAAAATTGTTGTATCCCCTCCCTCCCCCTCCTTTCCACACCCGCAGAGCTCCTGCTAGAAGTGGTGTGAATTTAGACGAGGCCACAAGCTGATTACTACGGCATAGGCGGGCAGGTTGGAGTCGATGCACTTCCCTCACTCCCTCAACCTTTCAATTGCAGAGGACTGAGCTGAACCCCTTCGGTTCCCACTGTGGCAGCAGAAAGGCTCAGAGCCTGCTGTATCAGGCCTTGTGTGTGTTCTCGTTCGCCCTGGTTAGCTCCATTACCTCCTACTGGGTGTGGAAAGCTCTTGGAGACAGAGGCTGAAAAGTCCTTTCCAGGTACCTGATGCTGGGACGTGCCCAGGCTCAAGGCTTGCATGGGCAGGGTTTCCCCCCACAGCCAACAGCAGGCAGTGGCCACTGGCTACCATGGTATCTGGACTTGACATCTAAATGACTTCGCTTTCCAGCCGAGGAAGGTTTTTATCACATGTTCTTTAAAGGCAAGAGAGACAAAGCGTGTGCACACACACACGTGCACAAAAATGCAGAGTGGGTGAGTGGGCTAAGGGGAACCTGGCCTGGGGTTGTTTGTTTATGCGAACTTTAAATAATTCATTTTTGTCCCTATTGAGCTCATCACAGCGTGACAAAAATAAACGTGTCTTCTTGGCCTATTGTTTGGAGCTGAGGATTGTCAAGCGAGAGGAAAATATTACAGTGACTGAGGGAGATACACGCAAGAGTGTGACCTTTAACTGCAGTACCTATAACCAGTCTCATCAAATTAAAGCACTGTATATTTTCCTTAATAATCTCTGATTAGGCTCGGGGTATGAGCGGACACGAACGCCCGCCATTGCTATGCAGCGGGAGGCCTGCTAAGCACCAGCCGAGCGCTTGGGAATAAGTGAGCAAAATGCTTTAATTTGATAGGGTTAGAATCCTGCAGGCTCCGGGGTGAGAAGTCACCAACAGCTCCGCTCGCACTGAATATGCAGAAATAAAAAAGTAAATTGCTTACATCTGCTGCAGGCAGGAGGGAAAATGATCTGATTGGACAGGCCGAGGACTCTCCATCTCTTTTGGGTTAGAAAGAGGGGTTCGGAGCATCAAAAGCTCGTAATTGGAGTAATTCTGAATTAATGGACATACACACACAGAGAGAAGCGCGCACACCATTTTGAAGCAGCTGGTCACAGGATGCACATGCTCAGGAATGTTTGGGGATTGCAAAAACACCGTTAAAAATGTTGTCCCTTATTCCTAATATTATTGGCATTTGGATTTCATGACCTGTAAGTGCAGCAAGTACAAAAAGCCCTGCCCATCTGCCAGATAACATTGTCTGCCTCAGCCTACATCTGTTTATTCACGATACAATTATTCTCTCTCTCTGTCTGTCTATCTCTGTTGTATATCTGTTCTTTCATGTCTGAGGGTCTTCACTGTATGCAGAATCCCAGGCTTTAGCCTTGCCATCTGATACTGTATTTAATCTATGTATTTGATCAATAAGAATCAAAGACAAGGCTCAAGGTCTTTTTGGCACAAGGCATTCAGCTTTATGTTGGGTGTCAGAGGTTGTCTACAGTGTCACCTTGATGGTGTCACACTAATTTGTAACCTACTTTGCTTGCCTCTGATCACAGTCTGTGCTGTTTATTTTTTTCTCTCTGTCTCCTTTTTTAATGGTTGTTTTTATTAGTTTGGGAGGAAAGAGGTGGGAGGCTGAAGACATTAGCTTAGAGATTTAAGGAGCACCCTTCCTGATCCTCCTCCCCCACCTCTCTGTCTCCTCTCTGCAAGTCGCTTATGCCACAGGATAAAGGTGTTACCTCTACCTGACAGGCACCGTATCCCAAGGGGGAAGACACTACTAAATCTGAAATGACCAAGAGAAGAAATCCTGCAAGGCAAACTTTCAAGAGTGATTTCTCAGCTTGCTGCTGACAGGGAAAGGCAGGCGCACCAAACCCAGGACTGAAAGGCCAGAGTCCAGGTTTCAGTCCACTTCTGGGTAAATCCACAGAGTAGGTACATCTCTAAATTTCACTGCTATTTTTCTTGGAGCCAGGGTTCTTTGGATCTCGCACTGATGCACAAACTTGAACAATTTGTTCTTTTATGGCTGCCTAAGGCTGTACTGCATCATTTCAATGGCCTTTTGTCTTGTGACAAGTATTGCAATGCCTATAATGTACTAAACATTCTAAAAATCCATGTAATTAATTCCCCAACATATCCAATATAGAACTATAATCTTGAGGACAGATAAATGTGGTTTATTATCTTTTTTCCTTTGCCTACACCTCTTCATTTTCTTTTCTGTGCTGTTATTTAACACAGAAAATAATAGCACAGTAAACGTATTATTTAACTCTCTCATTTAGAATTGTGTGTGTGTGTGTGAAGGCACTGCACAAAATGAGGCTGTGTTTAGATCCAGATCCTTAGATGTAGACTGCAGGCTCCACCACAGATTTCTTGAGGTACCCTGAAAAGTTAGCCAAAACTTTCACAAATCGGTGACCTATGTTAAGCATCCATTTCTGAATCTTGCTTCTAAAGGCACCAACCACCCGCAATGGCTGCAAGAATCTGTGGAGACTGGAAAGCTTCAGAACCATGCACCTCCAGCCAGTGCACGCTATTTTTCTGCTTCTAAAAATTCATATCACAGTATTATTTAATGAACTAGTAGAAACATGAGGACTTAAGAGCAGCAGAAGGCCCACCTGCCCTGGCGTAGTGTCCCTAATAACAGCTGGGGTGGATGCTTAAGGACAAAGTACCTGAGAAAGAGCATATGGTAGCAGGAAAAAAATTCAGTTGTATTTTTAAAAACCAAAGGCTCTGGGAAAAGGGTGGTAAAAAAGGCGGGGAGTGGGGGGTGGGGATCGGGCAGACAGCTAAGTGCATAGGTTTGGTTTGTGCACAGGTTTACTGTTAAAATTCAGCTGTACGTTGCGATTAAGATGTATTTTGAAGTTGTCTAGAAGAAGGGACACCCTGAATGGATCCATATGGTCTTTGGACAATGCTGCTTTTTGTATCTGAGCTGGCTGTCAGACACTGGAGGTAGAAAACAGGGTTGATTTTAAACTTTTTGCTCTAGAAGCTTCTTTGGGGAAGCCGGCTATTTCGTGGTTAAGGTGCTGTGTCTCTTGAATTGCTCTGCTCTGGTCTCTGTTGTAAAGAAGCCTCTTTTGTCTGCCCAGCCATGCCTGCCACAGTCTATTGGAAGGTATTTGTCAACAATTATATGTCTATTAAGGACAAGTCAATCAGGCCATGTGCAAATAGCCAGACCTCGGGGGTCTGCCTATTGATAGGGACCTGTCAATAGCCAATCCAGTCTTTTTTCAACCAAACAAGAAATTAAGCACTCACCAAAATCATTGCTAGTCTAAGTCCCTACGGCCCATTTTTATTCTCGGAGTATTGGTCCATTTTTTTCTGGGCTAATATTTGTTTTGAATAAACAAAAGAGACTAGAAGGAGCTTGTTAAAGGACTCTTTTAACTGTAAGAAGAATGTCTCTTCAATGTAATTAAGAATATTACAAAATGGTTGTGCTTGTAGGTGGCTGCAGTTAATCCCAATGGCAGTGAAACTATAAAGGAATTAATAACAAAAACTTCAAATTAGCCCAACTGTAATTAATATCTACAGTATATAAATACCCACTCTTCCACCAACACAAATTTCAGACATATTTACCTATATTAGGTTGAGGAAGGTAGTAATATTATGCAATATTTTCATGCATATTCAATTTGTAAACTCAACAGTTGATTTGGTAATTTATATTGCAAATTACTTTGCTATTTCACACACGTGAACAGGAGAGAGAGTGGGAGAGACAAGACAGTGTGCTGGAAGCATGCTTTAAACAAAAGCCTCTAGCAAAAGCCATGACATGAAAAAGATGCTCCATAGGGCCATCTCCTTTGAACTGGCAGAACTCCGGTATCACAGAATACATTGGTGTTATACAACAAACAGCAGCATTAAATAACTTTGCACAGAGACCTGCAATGACCACAAATATTGAAAGCAAATGTAGTATTGAAAGTAGAAATGGTACCTAAAAAGGACAGATCAGATATATCACAGCTGGCTTTTTCAGTAATTACCAAAACAAACTCTGTCCATCAGTGGTTTATTTCTCCTCATTTCTACCCTTCAGTCAGGACAAACACTGAGAGCTGAGCATTTTTTCCCCTAATATTCAAGCACCAAATTAATAACCAGTAAACCGATTAATATTAAAATTCAGCATTTACCCAATAACATCATTAGAATGCCTGTTCTTTGAACTAAGGTGATGCACTTCTTCCCTAAAAAATTAGTAGAATGCAAAGATCTATTTGCAAAATAGCCTGTGGCCACTGGAGGGTTGCTAGGTATAGTGATAGTTTTAATTTGGTTACAAACTTTCTTATATTTTGAATTAAACCTTAACCAAGGGAGAGCTTTTAACTTGACTTTTATTGCTGCCTTTTATCTTGGTCTTATATTAGTTACCTGTTTATTAAAAAAATGAGAACTGTCTTTTCAGTTTCTGAATTTAAAGCCACAAAATACTTTTTTTAAAGTCTTTCTGATTGCAGTTCCTTTTTTAATTCCCCGTCCTCCCCACAGACATGGACCCTTTAGAAAACAGCTTTGGTTGTTCTTTAATCTGATTTTAGCAGGTGCAGCACATGGACGAAAGCTTTTCAGCAGATGCTTTGGGAAAATGACCATTAAAAGCCAGCGATTTATTTCACTGTAAATAAGAGCTGGTTTTGCTAAGGAGCCCCCAAAAATATTCAAATATGTCAGTGCACAGTTTTAGCACGCATGCTGCCAGCTTCTCTGAGCATGCTGTGCCGTGTCAGTTTTCACATGTAAAATCAGCTCTCAAGAGATCATTTATGTAATAACCTAACTTCATAGGAGACGAATCTGTAACATTAAAAAGCCCCATTTAAAACAAACTTTCATACGTCTATGGGCACAGAACTATGACACTTGCCTCTCAAATAAGTACCAAACAAAAGGTGGTTTTCTAAAAGCTATTAATTTGACTTCATTTTTACCTCCCTTAACTCAAAGGGACAATGACTTCATAGATAACTGGAGCAGTTCCTAAATTCATAAATTTTAAAACCACAAGAGACCATATCATCTGACATCGTACATAACAGAGACCAAAAATCCTGCCAACAACTTCTGCCCAGCTCCTACTGAAAAGAAAGTATGTATGTTTGGAACTTATATTTTAAAAAAATATGCCCATCCCATCGTCATTGATATTTATCTGGTTGACAAACTTCTTTAAAACATCCAGGGAAGGTTTGGGGGGTGCTTTTCTGTTTGAGATTTTTATTCAACAGAGAAAGGGCAAAATTTATATTCAAAAGGCTTAAAATGCTGCTAAAGGTCTGTCTTTAAATTCCCTGAAGTTTAGGGAATTTAGCAAGAAGGATGATGGCTTTTCTGCTCTGCATTCATATTTACACAGTACAACAGCCTGCAAAGAGCATGACTCCCTAAACAGTGTGAAATGGGCTGTAATACTTTACCGTAAAGGGGTGAGCTAAGGACAGAATTTTGAATTTTGAATTTTGGGTGTTCTGTTTTTTTGTTGTTGGTCAGCTTCAGCCGAGTTACTTGTATGAAATATATTTTCCACTATAACTTCTAAAACTGCATATTTTTCTCTTTTTTCCCCTTCATTAATGAGTTATTTTCTTAATCAATATTCATGAAGAAAACATTATGCAAGAGAAAGCTCTGTAACTTGGTAGGCTAAGACCTAATTCAGGACTGCACTGAGGGAGCTCATTACTGATACAGGGGTAGCACTGACTTGTCTGTCCCTATGCTGCTCTGCTACAGCTGAACATTTGCAAAATTCAAGATTACCTGAGAAAAGAGTTTAAAGGCTTGATAAAGAATAGCATGTAAAAAAAGGCATGAAAAAGAATGTATTTAATAGGCAGGAAGAGGTTATTTGGGGATGATTTTGTAAAAGGAAATGGCATAGAAAAATAAATTGTGTTGTATGCAAAATATACATAGTATAGGTGCTCCAAATTTTATGTTGGATAGTTTAACAGTGCTTTTTCTGTGAAGCTGATATTTGTATTAGGTGGTTTCTATTTGTAATACCTGCTTAAAACAGAATGGGGAACAAATCAACAAACAAAGAACAATCCTGCTCTAAAGCGCAGAATTTCATCCCCTCCTCAGGGATGGTGAGGCAGTTAAAAGGGAAGGGGTTGTGTGTGTACCTCGAGCGATTCCCTCTTCACCGAATGGAGAAACAGACTCTGTCCAGAGAGGTTGCAAAAGGGTAACAAGTTCTTGCTGTGATTTTAAACTCTGTACGAGCAACGTCTGTCTCTCTTTTGATGAATTAGAGAGATTCTTCTTCATGAAAAGAATTGCTACCCTCTGCCCTAAAGTTGCCGGCACGCTTGGTTCCATGTCTTGCATGACACTGCTTTCTGCTCAGCGAGGACACGCACTGCACAGATTACTAACCGTGAAGTTTTCTCCTACTCTAAAACCAAGTGCAGTGAATACAGGTTTGCTACAGATGCAAAATCTTAACATATGTGTGGGAAAGTGGATGTAAAATCACTATTTTCAACAAAACAAAACAAAAAAAAGCAACCCCAGCATTTTACAACAGATGAGATCCTGTTACCATAGTTATAGCTTTCTATATGAGAAAGGGATAGTTGCTTTGGTGAGCTCTTACTGAAAAGCATGTACAGACAAAAATAGAGAATGCGATATATTTGCATACTGTGCAGTGCCAGTACACAGAGCTAGAGCCCTGTGTATACAGCGTGGAGACTGCTAAGGAATTTTTCTCATTTTACAAATTGTTAGGACTCAGGGATTTGCTACAAATATTCTTTTGAAGCTCGTCTAGTCCTTCGCGAGTGTTCCAATTCATCCTCCTTTTAATGGTGTGAAACTGGGTTTTGTTAGGGCTGGGTACATGATCTCTTCTGCCCAGTGCTCAAAGGAAGAAGGAAAAAGCCTCTGATGCAGGTACGTAAGAAGGGAAGAAAGAAGCAGCTTCTGATCCAGTTATTTTGTGATCACAATTGCTTGAAATGAACTTTGATCCAGCGGCGGGTATTCTGAAGAAATATAGCTAACAAATAAACAAACCTGATGGGGGGAAAGAAAAAATAATCCTTAAAGCTTTTATTCCTTCCTCGGCTTCCTCTAGGCATCTTGTCATCAGCTATGGCCAGATTCGGAAAAAACTTGCCCAGACTTTGGCCCAGGCCCCTCCGCTGTATCTTCTTAGCAGGAGGGACCGACTTCTTATGTGCATGGCTTGTACAGCATGGAGCACCTGGTGCTTAACAAGTGATAAGTAATAATAATAACCGTCCACTAAACACATAAATGTTTTAAGTATCTCACATAAGTGGATAACTTGATTTGTAAATAAACTACATTTCAGGAATATTTCATAAACATCCTGTGCTAAGATGGTGCCTGGGGTAATATAGATTTTCATCCATATTCATCTCTATGCAGGAATTCCCCGGAGTTGCTGGGGGTTTGCAGCAGCAAGCTGAATCTTTCATGTTAATTTTTTTTTTTTTATCCTGATACAAACCCCGTTGTTTAGGGGAAAAAAAAAAAAACAAACAAAAAACCAAAAAGGACCCGGCCTTCATTGCATCCCTCGCCCGGAGAGTGACCGTTTCTCCGTGCCAGGAGTGGGAACCCGCCCCTCGCCGCTGCCGCGGGCCCGGCCCCTCCGCGGCGGGGCGCGGCAGGAGCGCGATCAGCGCAGCGCCGCGGTGGCCGCCTCCGCGGTGCGACAGCGCCATCTACCGGCGGCGGGCGGCGCGGCGGCATGGCGGCGGCAGCGAGCACAAAGCGGGGCCGCGGCCCAGCGGCTGCCTGCCCGCCCCTCCCGGGAGCCCCGCGCCCGTCCCGCCGCCGCTGCCCGCGGGCTGCTGCGCTGGGGGCGGCACGGGGGGCGCTCCGAGCATCTGCAGCGGCTGAGGAGGGCGCGGTGCGGGGCCCCAGCGCAGCGCCCGGGGAGCTCGCACCCCGCGTGGGGGTCGTGGCGTTGTCCTGCCGTGCAACTCGTTTGTCTTCTCGCTGAGGCGTGTTTCGTGTGTGCCTGGTTCCGTCTCATTTATATACCTGATCTCAGTCCCTTCGGCGAGGATCAAATGGGTTAAAAATATCTGCTTATCCCACAAAGCATGAGTACCGGGCTCGGGAAAGGAGCGGAGCTGTAATCCCGCAGCGTGGTGCTGCAAGGGCGCTGCCGCGGGGAGCGCGGACCTGGCCCGAGGGGGCTCAGCCCCGGTGCCCGCGGGCATCCGGCTGGCTTCCACGTGTGGGGTGCTGTGGGGCTGCGCAAAGGGGTTTGTACCCATCTGATGGGAATAGTGCCTAGGAGACATATTTTTACGTCAACTGATTTGCTACCAGACCAATTCGTCAGTGTAACTGGTCTGATTTTAGTTCTGCAGTGGACTGCGGTGATGGAGCATCTATAAGCTATTTCACACGTGGTTTTTCATTTTGGCAAGCAATACATTGGCTGTTGGCTTTATTTTAGAACCTCCAGTTGTCCAGGGTCACGAGTTTGACAGCAATCACTGTGGCATGAGGTTGTGCTGAGTCGGTGTCCTGTTGTCCCCAGCTGTGCACTCTGGCAACAGCTGGAAATCCCCAGGCAGTCCCACAGACATGGAAGGGTCCTCAAATCGATTCACTTCAGAGCAGCATCACCAAAACCCCCGAGAGCCCCTCGCCTGGTGAGCGCGTACCACCTGGCTCGCTTACTTTATGCTCTTGCTTTGTAGCTGCAGTGAGCCAGATCTAAAGTACCCCTGTCTGGAAACTAGCGGCTAAAGCAGCTATCGAGGGCTTTGCTTCTGATTTAATATGACATGAAGGCTGGGAAACAATATTATTCCAATGTTTTCCTGCAGCAGTGAAACCACGATCGGCTGTGATTGGTATTTAAAATACCACTGCTGAAAGTGCAATGTGTCTTACTCAAAGCTGTACTCTTGCAAGGAATGATGTTAAGGTATTTTCTCTGGAGTATAATTGATCTGTATCTCTGTTTTCAGATGTAACAAAAACTGCACTGAGTTGCTGGAGCTTTGAATGTTGTGATTTGCACTTTAGCAGTTCACATGGAGGGGAAAGTGTTCCAGCTATTTGGTTACCCTGCCTCACTGTACTTTTACGTTTCTTTCTGTATAGACTTTCCCTATGCTTCTGCTGCCTATCCTTAATATATAGAGAGCTATTTTAAATATTTTCAGGTTTTAAAGGGAATGTTTGGTACTACGTGTTTATAAAATAAGAGCAAAGCATCTTTTTGGAACAGAAAATACAACCCAATGGGCACGTTTTGCTTTTTTAGTGGAAAAGTACTTTTTAGTATATTAATTGTATTTTGGGATGGATAGGACAAGAGCACGGGCTTTTGGGGGGGAAAGAATTGCAGCCTTTGGGATATTAAACTGAAGGGGTGAGGAACTGGAGCTTGCAGATTTCCACCACAGTTCTGCAATTCCCTGACTAAAAATTGATAATGAAATCTCTGCTCTGTTTCTAACAGAAATAAAGCAGTTCTGTGGCTGGCAGTCCAGCTGCCATATGGGCATTGGAGACTGGCAGGGAACGCTGGAAAGAAAATGCAACTTTATATAAGCTTGCTGGTCTTTCTCACACCGAGACCTGCAGACCTTGGGCTGTGGCTGTCTCTTCCTCTGGAAGCAGAAATCATCTGGAATTATTCCTGTTGGAGTAACCTGAGCTGACCAGAGGTGAGGCTTTCCTAAGCCCCAGAGTTTCTCCAGAGAGAAGATAAAAGACGTGCATTGCTTTAAAGTGGCTGTTGATTCTCAGAAGGCTTTGGCTGGACTTCACATCTGCCTGGTTGTGAACCTGCCTCACCCCACCTAGGCTGAATTTTTTTTAATGTTTTGGTTTTGTTTTTATCCTAAAGGCGAGGTAAATGTAAGACCTTCTCTTGTAGTGACCCTTTCAGTCTTGGCTGAAGGGCTAAATTTTGCCCACATCTTTGCACTTATTCAATCCTCAGGTGAGATGCACAGAGCCGTTCTGACTTGAGTTTGCAAGAGAAAGCAGAGAGCTGAGTGAGGACTGGAGTCCTTCCAGTTCCATCAGAGATTTGCGGGGCTAAGGACATAGGCATTTGGCTACAAATGAATTCAGTTTAGTATTCACCCTGAGAATGCTGCAAACTCCCCAGAAAGAGAGGATTTTTTTTCCCTCACTAACACAATCACAAAATAATACAAACTTCTCCCCACAAAGTGTTGATTGTTCTGTAATGAAATCGTAAGTAATTTTGTAGTCGCTTTGGGGAAAAAGCAAAAACTGTTCTTAGCACCTGCTGTATGATATCACAAAGCTACTGCTCATAATGATTCTAATATGTGAAGGCAGTTGCATAATATCATCATATTACAGTTTGTATAAGAAAAAAATCACGGACAAGAGATTGCCAGTAGAAACTCTTCATGAATGCTATTTTTTTCCTCATTGCTGTTCCTCTGTCTCAAAATATCTTTGCATTTTCCTTGTCAGAGTCTGTAGGTTTCATTGGTGGAAATAACAGCCAGCAAATAATGAAGAGGGAAGGAAAAAAAATCACCATGTTTAAAAAAAATGCATTTTTCTATAGAAGCTAATGTTCTATAAAGAGATGTAAAAGGAAGAGAAAAAAGATAGTAGATAGCACAGCTGCACTGAATTGCAAGACAGCTGGAATTTTTCAATGTAACCAGATTTTAGATGAGTTTTCTTTTCATTTCTCTATAATAAGATCTTTGTAAACCACAGTCCTAAACAAAATCTTCTTGGTGATGATGAAAATAGGGAAGAGCAGTGCTGCCTGTGCTGTGTGTGTAACAGTCAAAATATGAGGCCAGATCCGTAGCAGCTATAAACCTGTGTCAGCAGAGCTATGCAACTGGCACTGGCTGCAAAGCTGCCTCCTTGTAGGCACTGAGATGTAAGGATTGTGGTATACGAAGGGTAGTGGTCAGGATGCCCTGAGTGCCCTTAGCTGAAAGGATAAGAATGAAAGAAATTTCAGGCAGAGCCTCTAAAAAGACTTACAGCTGAACCAGAATTTGCTGTGGAAAATCCTGGGCAGCACATACCACAGCAGCTACTCCAGCCTTGGAAGAAATCCAAGATGCCTCTGCCTCACGTCCAGACTCTCAGTCTGACCTCTCAGAGTGATAAATAGTGAGTTCACATTTCACCCTGATCCTTCCTGAACCTGCCCCCTTGCAGAGGGCTTGGTGTAGGAGGGGTCAGGGCCCTCGCGGGCATGCAAAGGTGTGATAAAAGGAGAGAAGTTCCTGTGCACTCTCTCCCTCGCTCCCTTCCTCATTACATTCACACGGGTCAGCGTAGTCTGACTCTTCAGCAGACAGAAGAGCAAGAGGCATTTCCAAGCCATAGTTCCTGTTCTGCCACCTGCCTGCCTCGTGGTCCTTAGCAAGGTACCGAATCTCTCTGTCAGTTTACTGATCTATAAAACACAGTATAAATGCAACCTTACAGAAGAAGAGTACAAGTCCTCTTCCTGTTAGATATCTCATTGAGAAGCCAGTGTATTCAGATATTTTGGATACCTTAATACGCAGAACTTGGCAAAAATAAAACCCCATGAGTATCCATTTGAGGAGGCTTTTTTATGCACCTTAGCAGGATGGGAAGAACTGCTGGCTGGCTGCAGCTGGAAAAGTAGTCTCTTGACATTTTGTGCTATATCCTAACATCTTCCATTGAGCTGGAAATCAGTGCTGTATTCATTTTTCTGATACGGTTACTTTAACTTCTTAAACTCGATCAGAACCTATGCTTTCTCTTGTGGCAACGGGGGGATGAGTTAGTTAATGCTGGGATCGGGTGCCAAATCATGAGTTCCAACTTACTCCTATCAGTGGTCATCCATCACCAAACTTGGGGGAGTAAGGCAGAAATATAAGCACACTGACAATTTGCCAGAGTGATTTAAGACCTGGTAATTAAGGGTTCCTGTTGTAGTTGTTCTTTTGACATGTCTTCTAATTTGCTCCCATCTTGAAGACACTCACTACTTTAAGACTCAAACAATCTTCATCTGGAAACAGAACTCAGCTGCAGGAAAGGGGGGCCTTGTCCAAGAGTAAGGTTGCACAGGGGCAGACGAGCCTACTTACTTTTGGGTCATCAGCAAACAAATGTGCTTGTAGTAATGCTACACGCACTGGGGAAGAGAAGCCAATGAGCAATATGCATTATTGATCACAATGTGCAGGTGAATGAAGATGGACAAGGGTAGGTCAGAGCTTTAATAACTCCATGTAGCCAGCGCTTGCACAGATCCAGGGCTGAATTATCCTGTCTGGATACCCTGGATCACAAAGAATAGTGATCCACAGATCCACCCACTTCTCCCAATCCTTCACCATGCTTTGTGGATGTGGCACCAGAAAGAGACTGTGCATACAAAGCTATCAAGACTTCCTTGCTGTCGTAGGCACTGATGCCAGCAGCAGTATCCAAGGCTGGCTGTGTTGTGGGAACTGGTCTCTCCTTCACCAGCCATAAAGCAAGAGCTGTGACTGAGCTGAAGTACTGGGACAAGAGATGTACAGTTGTCTCTCATGAACACAGCGATAGATCAGCTGCCAGCTCTCGCTTACCCTTCCCACACACACACAGAAAAGCAGAACCTGCTGGTAACACACTGTCCCATTACCATTTCTGGCTGCTGTCTCTACTCATGTCCTAAACATCCTTTCTGTACGCTCCTGTGACAGTCATTCACCATAGCAGCAAGAAAGTCAAGAAAGAAAAAAGCTGCAGAAAAAGCTGAACACAACCAAGATGGAGCAAGTGCTATTTAAGCAGAGTGCGCTGTACTACAGCAAAGTCACGTATCTTCTCTCAACATAGTGCTAGATTGGCTGAATAACTGAGTCTGTGAATCCTCTCGCTGTTATTTAATTGCCTCTGAATAGATTGCAGCTTTCTGAGATTCATTTGCTCTTCAAAATGAATCACTGAAATATTTTCATGGTCACAAATGTTCACAGCAAAACTGTTCAGAGAAGTATTTGATAGTCAGAAATCCATGCAGTATTTTTTTTTTCATTCTGACTAGATCCACTGATCATGTTACAAAAGATTTTGTCTTCTGTTGCAAGGTATTTCCCTTTCTTACCACAGAAATTACATTAGTCTGTGCTGTTCTTAAGACTTTTATATTAAGACTGATATCATTAGCAATATCCTTGAAGGGCTTCAAAGAAAACCAAATGTGGATGCATGGTTAGAGTACAATAGTATTTTGAAGGGGTACGTTTGCATCTTGAACTAAAATTTCAGCATACTTGCATGTAATGGATGTGTACACATCTGTCTGCATGACTGGCACCTTTTAGACATGAAGTACATGAAGAGTGGCTTTTCTGTCTTCCAGAGTTACTCACCTTTTCTCCCGCTGTATGTTTTTTCTTTCATGATTAGGTGAACAAGACAATGGGACTCAAGTTTGTGAGTGAGAATACATATGAGGTAGCAACTGCTTTACCATGAATACCCTCCTGCATTTGCTCAGAAATGTGGAGAGCTGTTTTTTCAAGTGTTCCCACTATTAGCTATGTTCAATACAGAAGATGCAGAAAGCAAATAAAAAAGGAATGGGAATGCTTTCATGGAAATTGTTATGCTATGCCTGCTCAGCTCTTATCAGCACTCAGGGTTTGAAAATTGCTGCTAAACTTTGAGTAAGATTTGACACGGCATCATTGCTGCCAAATGAACTTGGAGCAGGGCATCCTACCATGCAATGGTATCAATCAAAGTACTAGATTCAGAGCCTGCATTTGCTCTTTCCAAATAACACAACATATGCAACTATGTAGAAGAAGAATGCACTATTTGCATGTAAGGTTAAGGGGAATATATAGAGAAAGACCACAGCACAGCCATGCCTAACGTGGCCCAGTACCCTGTCACTGAGTGTCGATGACTTATGAGTCATCTTATAAGACAAATAAGAGTGACCTGTGCGTTGGTGAAGGTTTTTCTTCCCGAGCCAGCCGGCACTAACCTAGAAAATGTGAGGCCATGCATGCTACTGTTGGTAAGATCCAGTCTTTCTTTTTGATTCATTTTTAAGTGAGGGAAATGGGACTCAAATGCCCTTGAAAATCTTCAAGAATTGCTCTTGGAACATTGTCTTTCTTGGGTTTGATTTTTCTTTAGCTCATTCTTTCTTTCATTCTGAATCTATCCATATAATTCTGTCTGTTGGTCCAGAAGGCTCAATGTGACAGTAAAGACAGATGAAGTTTCTTTCAAAATTTCTGCTTTAATTTATGCCATTTTTTCCTAGGGAAGTATCACAAACAAGAAAGCTATATTCTGAGCTTATTTGAAAGGGTGATAAAACTAATAGGGAATTTGTGTTTATTTTTAAAGCAACCCCCTGAATATCACATTTTGTCAAATCTGAGTGAAGCATTGCAAGTGTCAAGTTTATGTCTGTACCCAGTCATGATGTCTGAGCAGGCTTCAAGGTCCCAGTCTGCCAAAGACTGACACATACACTTAACTTTATACACTCAAATCTTTCATTGACTTTAACGCAGGCTTCTTTGCAGGATCAAGGCCGGTATTTGTGCAGACACATTAGCTGTGTCTCATGCATCTCTGTTACGCACAGGCAATTCTGCTTCTGTTGTAGTAATTTTTTTTTTTTTTAATTGGCTACTAGGGAAGCAAAGGAAGACTATTCATAAAGATTATGGTGTATAATGGGAGAAGGAGGTGAGGGAACAGCAAAGTAAGAGGAAGGATACATTTCATCTTGAGGCAGAGACTGAATCCATTTGCCTTATAGTCAGTGACAGGACGATTCCACAGATGCTCTTTCCTCTGAACAAAGTTGACTTGCTTCTGACCATATGCTAACAAATTCCTTATAAACATCACTTCCCTTCCTTTACCTGTCTCCTGGCTTATGATAGTCACATGTTCTGTCCCATAAAAATACACAGAAACAAACAAATGAAAAACAAATCCCAGTGCTAAAGCTATTTCCGTACAATAGATTTTCCCAGGATCTACCAGTGACAGCTCCGGAGCAGAAGTTTACAGCCAGTTTGAGGGGCTATCAGCATGCCAGGCCTAAAGAGGGACCAAATGAGCCACGGTGTGAGGGAGAAGATGTCAGCCTAGACACAGCACACAATATGACTGGGATAAAGAAACAATGCAAAAACCAGCAGTGGCTAACAGATGAGGTATTAGGCCTAGCGGGGAGAAGACAAGGGCTTAAATCAAAAAGACATCCTGATGAGACTGGATGTAAGCTGAGCACACAAGCCTCCGACAAGGGATATGAGAGGTGGTTAGACGAAACACTGCAGGAATTCATCCATAGTGAGCAGCGCAGGAGTTGCAGCAACAGGACAGGAGAGGTGGATGCAAAGGGACATTTCAGCACTGTCAAGGAAATTGGCCAAACACTCCCTCCCGGAGACAGTGTCATCAGGGCAGCATATGGCAAAAGTGAAAAAAAGGTAGGAAACTATTGGAAAGAAGAGACAAGAATATTTTAAGAATTTAGAAGATAGTCCCAGAGCAAGGCAATCACAACACACACATACTCAAAAATCTAGGTATTAGAGGTGGGGTATTTTGCTCCTTTTCTGCAAACTTTGTAACAAAGATATTCCTGTAGCAAAACAGAGATGAAGCAAGGAATAAGCTCAGTTGTTAATGTTTAATTCTGATTTGTGTAGAAGTACCCCTCTGAGCCCAGCGACATCCACAGCCCAGTGCACCACTTCATCCTTGGCCTGGGCTGCAGTTCGTCGGGTGGGTGCACAGAAGTCCTGCAGTCATGGGTCTGTGTGGGAGCTGAGCCCAGGGAAAAATCTGGCTTGTCTTTTGGCACATGGGGACAGCCTGCTCCTGCACCTTGAAGATTTCCTTCTTGAAGAACATCCAGTCTTTCAAGAGCAAGTAAATTGTTTATGAAATTACTTTCTAAATCCAAGGCTTAGGAACTATTCTCCTAACTCGTTGGAAGCTTTTGCTAAGGTACAGAAGGTGCCTGTGGAAAATCTGGGATTTCAAGCCTAATCTTTAGAGCTGGTGTAGGCCATAAGCTCATCTCCCACATACATGTTTTTGTAATTTCTTCTGATGGGGTAATGTGAAAAGATTTTTATCTTTAAAATATTTAAAATGTTTAAAATATTTATCCTGTTAACATGATGCAAAATAGTCAATAATTTACATATATTTACATCTAATGTTCATTTGTAGGCAGACAAATATAAATTTATCAGTGTGTGTGCATATGGCTGTAACATATGATTAATACACTGTCAGCATAATCTAACGGCTCAGAACCATCCGTTGTGCAAATAGTCCTTTCTAGCCATGTTTCCTACTGCTATTTAACCTTTCTCCTTCCCTTCCTCCCTCTCTTTCACAGTCTGTCTAACCCACACTTCAGCACCATGCTTCAGTAGCCTGCCTTAAAATAGCGGGAAAGGTCTGTGCAGTGGCGACTCTTCTTATGCATATTTCACAATGCCTAAAAAATTAGGGGATGTGTTCTCTGAGGCTTTTGGATACGAGAGGAATAGAAGTAACAAAAATGTTCCTTTCTCCGAGAAATCTTCATATGGAACTGATAAAAAGGAGTCCTCCAGAGTAATGCTCCTGATTCACTGTCCAGCCTTAGCTATTAAGTATCTTAACACACCATTTCCTGGCGCATCAAGAGTCCTTTTTGGTCTAGGGCTATGTCACATCTTCCTCATATCAACCAGCACAAGCACGGGCACTTGGCCTCCTCACACAGCATCTGCAATGGGCAAAGCATATCGCAACATCGGATGTCTATGAAGTGGTGAGACCACATGGGAGTTCCTCACAGAGGAGCAGCTGCTATCCCAAATAACTTTCCAGATCTCTCAGGTGGAAGGGAGCTGACCTGTCAAAGTCTAGCCCCAACTTTCAACCATAGGGGCTCTCTTTTCAATAATCTTTCCCAAGAACAGAAGATTAGGTTTGTTCATACAGCAGAGATGTCTAGCATATACATGAGTAATGTCTGTATCACTGCAATGCTGACTCACATTTCATGATACATTTTGCATGCTTTATGGACGCATCTGGAAATTTTTATTTGATGCAAGTGATTCTTCGTCCTCAAAGTAGTCCTGTTGACTTCATGGGACTTTCCAGATTTCCCATGAAAGTTAAGTTCATAGTCTCACTCATGTTTCTCCTTTATGGTCCAAAGCACCAAGCAGACCTTCAAGGAGGTTCTGTACTGTTGTGAGCAAAGCAGTTGCTTTTCTCTGGTTTTCTCTCATGATCCTTGCTTCTCTCCCAGCAGCTCTCTGAAGACGAGTCAACACTTACGGTATGCACTAAACCCTTCCAGGCTGCCTTGGTCAGGGACAGACACCTGCCTCATTTCACACATCCTGCTTCCTGAACCCCCTGCTTGGATTTACACCCTGGGAAATTGCTAAATTTATGGAGGCTTAATTTCCCTCCCTTTTTGGAGCCCTATTCCTGTGCATTGTCCAGGGCATGAGAACTGAATTACCACTGTGTTTCTGCCAGCCACTGTTTTGTTGATGACCTTGTAACAAACCCACACCACACGAGTGCCCAGACCAGGCTTCACACCATTCTTGTCAATAAGCTACTTGCATATCACCGTGCTGAAAGCCATGTACCTATATGGATTTGACCACTTTGTCTAAAGAATTAAAATATTAAACTGAGAATTTGTAATAAGTTTTCTGAGGGATGCGCGCTTTCCATCTTCTCATTTAACTTCCTATCTCCATTTCTTGTCACTCTAATTGTGGCTTTCTCTTTTCGGTCTGTAGGTAACTTTGTTCCAGTGACATGTCAAATGATTGGACTTCTCTGAAAAAATTCTGACCTGTCATTATTAAAAAAAAAGAAAACTAATTGTTTCAAGTTTTCCAAAGAAAAGTATTTGATGAAATTATTTTTGTTTTCTGTGAAACACACTGTTCACAAAACTTTATTTGAAAAATCAGGTTTTCCTTCAAAAATTTTTTCATCAGAGTTTTTCTCCCAGCCTTTTATTCAGGATGCCGTCCTGCTAGCAGTTACTGAGGTGCAACATCTGTTGACTTCAGTCAGAGCTGCACCCCAGTAATTGAAAGCAGAATTTGGTCTGTTCTTTGTAAGGTGTGTTGAATGGACAAAATCTTGTAGTGGCTGAAGTGTTAGCCTTAGCAGTGAAGTGATCCTCTAATTTAATTTTTCACTCTATTCACTTCTCAGATACAAAATGTTTAATAAACTACAGCTTAATGGTAAGGGTGCGTTATCCATCAGCGTATTTCTCAGCCAAAATTGTTAAGTAAACTACTCTGAATAGTATGTTTACGTTACCATTTACATTACTGGGTAAAAACTGAATTGGAATTTTTATGTATTATGTTACTTACATAATAGACTATATAAGTAGGTTTATTTTCTTGGCTTCCTTAATTTTCATGTTGAGTATTTCTTGATTTTACATATTAGTGGTAAATTATGAATGCTGTTTTTTTCTTCTATATACTTCATAAATCCATGCAAATGGATTTTGCATCTGCTGTGTAGTCTCCTGTGTTACGAAATAGAATTTCCCCAAACCTATAATTCGGGGGGGGGGGGCTCTAGTATAGCTTCATCTCAGTCTCAGACATACTTGACATTTTATCATTCCTGGACCCAAACCTGCCTTTCATATGTCGGTACCGCACATAACAAACTACACTTTTACATTGCAGCATTGTTTCTTCCCCACCAGAGTGGGTTAAGTGTATAGATTTAACATATGATGCATTTTTAAAACATGAGTATATGCATATACTGTTTAATTGTACGTTTAAATTTAAATTACACTTTTATTTGTGTGCTAATGACTTTATCCTTTCTTGTGGTTCTTTCAGTCCTAAACACTTCGGTGCTTGTTTCAGTAATTTCTGATGAAAAGGGTTTCAACTCCTACTCTGACTCTTGCTGATACGAAACTTCATATGTAAAATGTTCATCTATACTTAAAAGGTAAGCTTTATGAATGTATGTCCTCTAAGAAAAGTGTAACTCAGAAACAGAACTGAGAAGCTGCCTGCACTGTATTTGCAGCCAGCACCTGATACACCAAATGTCTGCCTGCAAGTGAAAACAAAGCCACTGAAATACTTTTTGCAGAATAATTCATTGAAGTTTGGATAGAGTGGAAGAGTACATTTCTATACCCATTTTTGTGAAATTAAATACTTTTGGTTCCTGTTTTTGAAAATTTTGGCATGAATAGAGAAGTTCTTAAAGAATTGCAAAGCTATGGAATGTTTAAATAACTTCTGTTTAAGTGAAACTATTTTATTTTGAAGTGACAAGGATCTTATGCCTGTTAGAGACATTAAAATAAAAGCAAAGTTGTGGTCTCACTACGTGCCAAAAATATTTATGTACAATCTTTAAGCGCACAAGTAGACCCAAATTAGTAGTGTTATTCAGGGGAATTAAGTTTTATAGGCATCTGAAACATGAAGCCTTTGTGTTTTGTACTTAGATTTTTGCCAACAGCAGTTTTGTGCCAGTCCAATGAGAGACCTTACTATTAATGACATTTTTAAAAGAAGCAAACAAAATATCTATTATCTAATTCATTACAGATTTTAATCACCAGCTGTAATAGCATAGATTTTCACAGGTGTTTTTAAGTCTTGAACTGTTTTAAATCAGTTTTAATGATTTAAAAATTTCATTTCATTCTCATGATCTTTGTTTAAAATTCTTCCTTCTAGACAGCAAGTTATTTCTATAAGCAGTTGATTTCCCAGATCTCTGTAATACAATTCCACTGGATGCCAATGTGTTACCCCAGCTATTATTTGGTCTTTTAAAATTTTGCATTGATAGGAAAATACACAAGTTTAATATGCAGAATTCATGTTGTGGTGTTAAATACTGGTAGAAAAAAATGTAGGTGGTACAATAGTGTGGAACAATTCACTGAACCGTTTCAAGTTGATTAAATTGTGTTGATCAATCATTCTAAATAACAGAGGAGGAACAAAACTGAATATTGCAAGGAATGAGGATGGGGCATGATTTTTCAACAAGAAAAGCCTTTCTGGCTTAACATGAAAATATAATGTGTTAACAGAGTCTTAAAATCAATATACCATGAATTAGCAGTCAGCAGAGAACCGCCAGATGACAAGGGGAATATGATTCATTTCTTAGAATGACTAAGATCTCAGGCACCTTGGTGAGCAGAATATTTGGAGACTGTGAATAGAGTTAAAAGAAATTCCTTTAATTTGATCTGGAAGTGTGTTTATGACAGACGTAAAGCACTTGAATTCTACTGAGGATTTCCTCTTGTGCTCTAGTCTTCCTGACTCTGCTCTTTACAGCTGTTCTTTAAGTACTAACTGCTGAGCCAGACAAGCTAGTCCTCTTACACCTTAATGCATGGAAATGAAGTTTCCAGCTCCAGTCGAGTAATTAGATAACCAGCACTGACGACATAATGGTAATGAAGTGAAGAGGAAAGGATCCCTAAATAATCAGATCCTTTTTCAGGCATTTAAAAGAAAATGCATTTTGATGTTTTTCAAAAGACACTCAGCTGCCTTATTCTACCTCTTTCCTTCCTTTCATTTCAGCTTAAAAATTACAGTTTGTTCATCAGAAGAACAACATCCATAGGTGTTCTCTATGCAAACGAATATGGATTGCCTTAATATAGGAAGTGACAGCCCCTGGCATTTGTCTGAATATTAATGCTGAATTGCATGGAGAAATCATTATGGCTGATGTTTTTGGTTATTAAGTTTAAAATGTCAGAAGTCTGAGTTTAAGTTTTCATGACAGCAACAAATGTTTTTGTAATTTTTTTAATGCTTAAGTTTCAATTTAAATTCAAATTTCTGCTTTTTTTCTTTCTTTCTTTCTTATTTTTGGGGCTTTCATTCTGTCCAGGAACTTTTATTTTGGTGGGTTGGGAAAAATCTGAAACCCACTTTGAACTGGGTGTCTCTCTTGCTCACATGATCATATAGGACACCCTTTTCAGAGGAGCTCATGGCCTGGTTTTTGAGTCCTCCCAGCCTGGGACAGATTTTCAGAGCTGCATCCTGCAGTTCCCACTGTTGTGTTTACAGGCAGACGTTCAACAAAGCCCACAAGCTGTTGAGCTCTTTCGAAAACCTGGCCGCATATTTCTGTGTCAGCTTGAAAGATAAAAACTGGGCTCCAGTGCTGTGTGGTTCAGCTCTTCTGCTGTTTCTGACCTTAGAGGAGATGCCTGCAAATTCTGGCAGTGCACCCATCTGGGCTACAAGCTGCCAGAGGGGTCTGGAAGTCTGGACAGTCTCGTCTGGCATGGAAGTGGGTCTTGGAGAGCACTGAAAGACTTTGGCATGTGACTGGCCCCCATCAATGAAAGGTGTGCTCTTGTGTCCCGTGAAGTTATGGCCACACAGCCAGGCCAAATGTGGGCTCAAACCCACCCTGTTAAACTCTAGATTTTAAGTGCCTCACTCTTAATTTTCTAAGGCTTGTGTTATTTCCCTTCTTTAGCAAAGTGCCACCTGTTAGTGACCCTCTAGGTTCTGCAGGTGCAGTGGTGGCCCTTGCTGTAGTATACCTCACTGACACTGCAATGAAAAAGCAGGTCTGAAGGTCACGTTTGAAGAGAGGGAGGAACTTGAGTTCAGAAGGAAAAACTCCTGATGGAGCAGAGGAGAATGAATGGCTCCTTGTGCAAAGTCTGGAGAGATGCCCACGCTTGGTGGAAGAAGGCAGTACAAGGTGAAGCAGTGTGCTGGGAATGAGGAGGGAAATTCTGTGTGTCCATCAGAGATTAATAACTCAGTAGCTTCGGTAAGAAGCCTGATCGGTACAACCACAATGGCAGAAACTTCTCCAGCACACGCACCGTGCTCTTCAGCATATTAGTCTTATTCCTCAGCCTTCCCACGCAGAGCCTCCTGCCTTGTGAACTGGACCTGAGCTGCTGTGCTTGGTGGGAGGTCCAGCACTACTGCTGAGGAGCCGCAGACCCTCCCACATCAACACTTCTTTAACCCCACTGCTTTTGCGGTGAGTGGTAGCAGGTCCCCAAACCATAAATCCTCAAAGGCAGGGCCTATGGGTGGCTGCACACATGCAAAATGCCAGCCATGCTTTCAGGATAACATATTCAGAAGCACCTAAGTGACTTAGAAGCTTAAGTCCCCGGCAATTTCGACTTCTGTGCAGTCTCTTAATTGCTTTGACTTTCAGAAAGACTAGGGCTATTCAGATGTTTATTCACTTCTAAAAACATTCCCGGTGGTGTTTGAGAAGTAACAGTATATTCCCTCTTCAGGGGACTCCAGTGAGTTAACAGCCCAGTTGTCTTGAGTAATGGGGAGGAGAGCTGAAGGGCTGTCCCCTGCTCACAGCACTTATTTTGGTAGAAAATGTGCAGGGTTTTTTCAGGACTTCTGAAGTTCCTTGTTAGGTGCCTGTTGCCCGTTTTAGTTCTGTTTCTCTCCTCCCCTTTCTAACACTTCAGATTTCTAATTTGGTTGCGGGGGGGGGGGGGGGGGCAGGGGCAGGGGCAGGGGAATGGCTGTTTCTTTCCCGCTTATTGTGGCAGAGAATGGGGGTTGGAGGCCGGCTTTCTTGGACTCTTATATTCAAAATACCTATAAATAATTAGTTACAGGGGTCTAGCTTCCCTCTCCTTTTAAGGCCTAATTTAAGTTCTTTATCAAAATGATTTAAAATGCCTTTCTCAGTAGGAAACTATATTTCAGAGCTTTATTTATTAGACTTCTCAAAAAGTGTGTTTTTAATGCACATCCTGACTTTCTGCCAAAACTGTCCACTGTAACATTTGGATTGGCGCAACCCTTTGTATAGGGAGTTATATTTATTAGATTTTTACAGATTGATACAGAGCAATTAATCTAAATAAATCATACACAGAATTGGCACATAAATCTCCCAGTCTTCACTACTCACCATACTATATTACTATCCTGACAACCTTCCCTCAAATACAGAACTTTCCTCTTGGTGTACTTTTTTCCTCTTAAAGTGTCAATAATTTTCCTGGGCTGCGTAGCTTGGTTTTTGTTGTGAGCTGTAGGAGTTTGGGCTGTGGATTTTGTTTTATTATGTAGGGTAGGAAAACCTTATTGCATTTTGAAGTAAACAGCCTCGAACTCTGCAAAGTGTGCAAGGGTCATAAAGTAGTAAAGCAAAGGCAGATTTCATGGTAGATGGTTGAATACCTGGATATTTTAGCATTATGAGCCCATTACGGCACTGAGAGGAGATTACTTCCTTCTGGTTTAAAAAGTACAACATTTCTTGTGCTGGATGGCTAGTTTGAGGAGTACAGTTTGCTTCGGCAGTTTCAGGACTCCCAGCCTAGTGGGGGGTGTGCATGGGTGTGTGTAGACCAGACCCATCCATTCCGGGACACCCTCTATCCTCCTCTCAAAGGGTTTCCTGCTTTCTAAGCAGAAGTTGCATACGAGACAGTCTGGGCCCAATTACTTTAAGCAAATGCGAAACGATGAGCCAGGTCGCGCACAGGTATGATTCAGTGTAACCCTCCGGCAATTTACACCAGCGAGAGCTCTGCCTGGCTGTATTTTGAATACCTCTCATTACAAATCCCAGGGATGTGACAGCCTTCTCTAAAGTTCAGACTTTCCCAGTGACGGTTTAAGAGCTGTGGCTCTCCAAAGGGATTTTGTAGTAGTGGGGACCATCACTCCAGAAGGCTCTGGTGTTTCTGACGAGAGGGCTCTGACATCCAGGCAGTACTCTCGAAAGTTCAGAGTTTGGAAAGTGAGAGCTCTGTAAGAAATCATTACAATAAAAGGTAGAACAGATTCTAGCGAGTGTTCAATCACTCAGCATGGTGCCACTTAGAGGCAGAAGACCTTAAAACAACCAGCAAGATGTCTGCAGAAGAAACCTCTGCCGCCAGCTCCCAGCACTCTGTATGCTGTCATTTGACGCCTTTCATCTTGGGTAAGTTGGCGGATGGGTTGCAGTACAGGCTGGGTCAGCGAGCAGAGCCCGGGCACTGCCGCCGGGGCTCAGTGCAGGTGTCGCGTGGGGAAGGGCTTGCTTGTGCGCTGCGCCGAATGCGGGCAGGCCTCGGGGATGCTGCGGTAATGGCTGGCGTTGAGCTGTTCCGGTGGGTTTGGCTGTGAGGTAGGTGCGGGTGGCCAGGGCAGGCAGGCCTGTCCACCTCTTCCAGTCCCCTTTGGGGGATCAGGTGCTAGAAGCCAGGATCTGCCTGTGTCGCTCGGGGAGGCTCCGGTCGCAGCCATGGGGGTACCAGGGTCCCACCGCCTGCAGGACATCAGGGGAGGTGAGTGGGCAGGGAGGGAATGGCCAGCAGGACATCTCTTTGTATGTCCCCTGCTGTCTGGTGAAGCTTGGAACGCCTCCGAGGTAAACATGTTCTGCCGGTAGTTGAACAATTTGAATTAGCAATGCCTGCAGCCCTGTGTTTAGAGGATGGGTTCAGAGGTCTTACAGGGCGACATCTCCCACCCAAACACTTTCTCTGATATGTGAAATGGGGTTGATCCTTTCTTTTAACTATGGGAGGATCCTTTTATTCAGTAGAAGAAAATAGAAGATATCCAATTAAATGCCAAGATAATTTTCCTGATTGAAAAAACAATCTCTTATATTAGGATGCTTAATTTAGATTCGGGAAACTGAGGCACAAAGGCACAGTGACCTGCAGGAGGCCATCAGTGACACTGCTGTCAGTATTCACCTCTGGTGTCCAGCTGTCGCCGTCTCTCAGATCTGTCACGGGGAGCACGTTTGGGGAAAAAAACAAACAAGGAAACCCTCCTCTTGCAAAGAACCCTTCTTAGAATGCTCTCCTAGCACAAACATTCCTATGGGATAAGGGGATACTCCAGCCCTGCTCACTGTCAGGGTGACTGATGTCGTATTGGCAGTTCGTGGTTTTATAGGGAACTGTCAGGCCTTCCTCTGGGCAGCTCTGTTTGTAAAAGGGTGATAGGATTAATTTGAAAGTTCAGCTCTAAGTGCACTTGAACAAGGAGAATTTAACTCTATTTATTGCTCTTTGTGTTAAGTAGTTTTATTCATAAAGGGAATAAATACATGCAGCTAAAGAGCAGTATGTACCACTGGTAATTTTAATGAATGATGACTCTGACATTTTTCCTATTAAACATTCAAATATATATATAAACATTCAAGTATATATTCTACCTTAAAAAATATTTCATAAAATGGCAGAGTTCTTTTACAATACATGTAAACTTGCCTCAGGAGCAAAAAATTGTTTGGATGGTAAACAAAAATTCTGGTTTTGTTTTGATTTTTTTTTTTTTTTACTTCAAATATATGTGAATGTCATAAAATATTTCCCTGTACTTTCAAGAATAATTGAAGCATATGTACCCAAAGTGTTATACTTTTCATAATGGTTTCAGACTAAATTATCCATTATATGGGACTAACACATAAAAGCCTTCTTCTACATCAAGTGATAGATCAAAGGGAGGAACGATGGCTTGTCCACATGCATAAACCACACCTCTCAAATTCTGAGAACAAGGATATGCAGTCTGCATTTTAACTACATCTCCATGACATGAAACGGTATTCCTGTGTCTCCTACTGTGGGAGAGTCAGGTCGTCCTGGCTACAAAGATTTCCTTTTACATTTCTCCCCTCTTTTTTTTTGTTCCATCATACAGATGACATTTCAGTGACTAGTCCCGGGTGAGTCTAATTTGAAAACTAAACTTCACTCAGTTCCTCCCAGAGCAGTGGGGGAATCTGTTGGGGGGAAGCAAGATCCTCAGTCATTCCATGGTAAATCCATGAACCCAAACCCTCGTCCTGCAGCCTGGGGGATGGATGCTGGTGTAAACATGTTCCTGCACAAAGCCCGAGCAGCTTCAGCGGGTGTACCACGAGGACTGCCATCTGCTGTCCCAGGGGTGCCCGTCTCTCTGTTAGTGACTGAAGCACAGGGCTGCGCATCAGACCATCTCTCTACTGGCCACGTTTGTTGAACTCAGATGAATTGAAAACTTTCTGTGCTTCATTTTTCTATCTGGAAAATTAATCTTGGTAATATTTGCACCCTTGTAGGGATTCTTTAAATTGCTTTGTCTACCTAAACCCCATTCCTTCGGGTGGATGCTGTGAGGAAGACGTTCTGAGCATTATTGCTGGTAAACACTAATGGATCCCTCTAAGATAGGGATCTAACAGTCTCAGGTTTCAGAGTGTTTTGTTGTGAGTTTTTCTGCTTCTTTATTAGTAATAAGAAATGCAAACTTACTGGTTTAGTGGTGTAATTAAAGATGTTTGCGTTTGAAATGTGACTGCAGTAGATCGAAGATGTATAGTTTCCTTAAAGTGCATGCCTAGATCTAGTCTCCCAGCCAGTAGATTGGATGTTCGCCCAATTATTCCCATTAGCATCTGGTTTCTGAGCATAGATGTACTACCATGATCAGAGAATAAAGTTTCTTAAAATAACCTAGCCTCACTGAAATGTAAACATACCTTTTATTATTTTCATGGCTGCTAAAAATGTGAGGTGCGCTGGGGAAGTGCTGAGTTGAGGCACCAGAAGAGGAGGCTGTGATCATGGAAAGGCTGAAACTTCTCCTCTGATCATTTCTGACAGCTCAGAGTGGTTCTTCCACAATTGGAACCACTTGTGCTGCTTATTAATATAATGAAACTTATCCTCCAGCAAAAACAGAACCAAAGGTTGACACAAGAGTGGAGGGAGAGGCTGAAACCTGATCTGGTTAGGGATCTCTTAAAGATGATGGAAGACTAATAAAATCCAGTCTGCTTCCTACCTCCATTACAACTCCCACTCCCAGTCTGTCTTCACGAGCTAAAGTGAAATAATGGCTCTTTCCCGAGCCAAGCCAAACCCCGGTTCTGCCTGAGTACTAATGTAGCTGAGCAGCATCTAACGGTCTTTGGCACCAGAGTCTGTCTTGGTACCTTCTTTAATCTGTGAAATTCTTTATTTTGATTCCAGTGGGTGCTGGATGAGGCCTTTAAAATGGCTCTTATTTCTTCAGGAGTATGGGGGGTTTTGGTGTGGTTTTTTTTTTTTTTACATTATGTTTGGGTGTTAAGAAACGTTTCCACGGTGCTTCAGAAAAGCTCAGTGTTTCGTACATCTTCAGCATGGAGACAGACATAAGTTAGAAACAGAAAAACATTCATTTTCCATTGGCAATGGAATAAATAGTCAAAACTCTGCATTTAATAGGATTGCTCAACACCAGGAGGGCGATCATGAGATGTGGAGTGAAAAAAATACCCTAATGATTGAAAAAAAAAAAAAGCAAAACACTAAGGTCTTCAGACTTTTCAAGAAGTAGGTAGGAAAACAGCTAAACAGAACTGTAAGGGTAAGCAGGGCAAAATGTCAGATTTGATTTAACTCATTATATTTAAGTGAAAAATAAGGGATGAAAGTTTAGTTTAAGAAAAATTAAGGAAATACCCAAGAATGAGTTTACAAAGTGCAATATTTTCTCTCAAAGCCATAGGGTTAGCAGGTTGGTATCCAGCATCTGTGACTGATTAGGGACATTCGAGATGGCAGGTGGCTTTAGGAAATGGAAACCTTACAGGGCTTTACAAATACTTTCTGTAGTTAGGCAAAGTTACTTGATTTATTCTCACTGGTTCTCATGCTATAGCCTGGTTTAAAATCTATTAACTTGTCTTAATCCATGTTAATATTTTCATATAGACACAGTGTTGTGAAAATTTTCCAATCGGATACTTTAGAGTTGCCCTGGAGAATAATGGAGTTACTGGGTTTACACTACCAAGGGCTGTGTTAAGGTGAAGAACATAAATCATGGCATTTAAAAATGCCAGACAAATCTTTTAGACAGTAATGAGATCAAGAACCAGATCTGATCATATTTGCTTCTGACAATTTGAGAGACCTGTAATTCTGCGTACTTCCACTATGTGTGGTCATGTAGAAATCGCATGTCTGTATTAAGAAGCCAAACCCCAAAAACCTACACAGCAGGCTTAAAGGTGGAGCTGGGCTGGTACTGCACCTTGCAGTGTCACACAGTGGGAGAGCGAGCAGGGAAAGGCAAACTGGCATCTGTCCTTTGCTCTGGTCAGCAGGCCACGAGCTGCTCTGAGGCTGTGCAAGATGCAGGACCACAGAAGAGCCTGGGTACTCCTCTTCTGGTTTGGATGGGACCCAGAGCTTACCCCTGGGAAGAAATATTTTGAAGGGAGACACAAGACAGGAAGGTAAACCCCATGGGAAATGGCTGGAGCTGCTCTGCAAATCAAGCCAATATACGACTGGCTCCTTAAAAAATGGTAACGATAAGTAAAATAGAACTTGCAGCTATAAGCAGTGATATTATAAGGAGATTCAGGGCAGGTGGAGTTAAAAATCTCAATTAGCCCTCCCAAATAGCATTCCTGGGGAATAGCTCAAGGAGCAAATACTGCAGAAGCCCCAGCACAGATTCGTTATTACTAGAGAAGAAAAATCAGCATTTGGCCAAACCTTTCCATTATCTGGTATTGTAAAACCAGTCCTGCAGTGCTGTCTGAGATGTTCTAACCTCGGCACTTGTCCAGCTCCGTTTCCAGCTATGGATTGTGTGTGTGTTCTTCTGCAGATTTATTTTAAATCGCCCTTCCTGAAGCTGTTCGGCATTCTGATTTATAGGATTTTACTAAGCTTCACATAGCCTTTTCTTTTCTTTACAAAGTATATTTTACTACTTTGTATTTTTTTCCCAAAGAAATAGATTTTATTGGACAGGGGTTCACACATAGCTGCGTAATGTTTGTCTTATGGATTTTGTATTAAACCACTTTAACACTTTTGTAGACCTGAGGAACTTGGCAAATACTGTGAGTAAAATGCCCTGAGCTTCATCTTGCATGCTTTGAACTGAGCACGGTGAACTTTGCCTAGTTACCCAGCTGACACGTGAACAATCCATTTGCAATTCAGAGAGACAGAGAGGGAGAGAGGAGGCCTGATCCTGCTCTTACCAAAGCCAAAGGAAATCCTGCTGCTGCTTGACTGCAGCAAGACCAGCAGCAAAATTGTAATGACTATTTAAGATGATATTTCACAAGTACAGTAATGTGACAATCATGATGAAGTAGTGTTTTTTCCAGAGGCAGTGTCAAATTAATAGGGTCTTTCCAACTAGCTCTCCTTGAAATCGGTTGCAAGAGGTAAAATAAATAAATAAAAAGTCTCTAGGATACCTTCCCAATGTCAGAAATTTTATTCATATAATAAATAGCTGTTATATTTTTAAGTCCTTTTTTTTTTTTTTTCATCGTCATCTTCTCCTTCTTTATTGTAGCATGAGTAATCTAATTTTTCTGCAAAGCATGTTGCAGTTTGATAGACAGGTCTCTGAGGGATGCCCTATGTGTCAGCATCAGTGAAAATGACTTCTGAGGTTGGCTCACACCCCCGCGCGAGCGTGGAATCCAAATCACCCCAGAGTTACGCATCCGCTTGCCCCACGCCTCACTGCTGGATAATGTATTCATTCGCCTCTGGCGAAAAAAAAAGTGAGATCCTCCATCGCATACTGATGTCATGTGGAAGAAGCCATAATTGGGACTGGTCACATGTTAAAGGAATTGTAAGCTGCTTTTTGCCATCTGTGTAGATAAAGTTCATATCTCTTGATCTGTACCTGTAGACATCAGGTACCCTGAGTACACGCAGGGTTTGGAGACCTAGCAATTCAGACACATCTTGCACAAAAAAGGGAAAAGCAAATAGGCTGGAGGCTCTCGGGTCTGTCTCTTTTCCAGAATCTGATCATAGTGGCAGGAGACTTTTATTTGGCTCCATCACTACTTTGGATTATCAGTAATAATTAATGACTTGTGCAGTTGCATTCCCCACTTTAATCAAGGACAGAGATTTCAAATCCACAGTTCTAGCAAGAAAGCATTCACAAATCAGCTGCACTTTCTTTTTCCTTTTCACAGGCAGATGCAGGCAGGGAAGGAAGGGGTTTTTTGCTTCAAGTGCATCTAAAGCTTTACAGCTTGGCTTCCAAGAGGAATCTCAGGAACTAAGCTCTCCAAGTTTCATGCCTCATTCCTTCCTCCCAGCAATACACCTTAAATAATTTGGGTCACAATATCTCAAATCCTCAGCTGAAGCCCACTGAATGGACAGGAAGATTTCCAGTGATTCATCTGTTTCCAATTATGCCCTAAGAGCACTCCTGCCCTTTCTTCCTGCTTGTAATAGCTGGAGAAGTTATTAGGTCTGCTGGGTCTAGCTGGGGGCTCTGGATGGTCTGCCACTGATTTCTGAGGTCTTGGATCATTGCTCTTTGACTCAGTTTCCCTGTCTGTAAACAAGACCTTTAATAAGGGGATGGCATGGTCCCTCCTGGGTATGGAAGAGATGCTGAGCACCTGAGATACATACTGTTACCTGTTAATAATGTAATTGCCGGCTGTAACACTAGAGGTGAATTTGCAAATTTGAAATAAGGTTGTTGTCCCACTTCCAGGTAGGCAAATGGAGCTGGTTTTGGAACAAACCCACCACATTCAGTCTTCTTAACCTTCAGTCAGGATAGCTGCAAAGATGAACAGAAGAATTTTATGCCTAACATTTTAATTTGGCTTGATATGCTTCACAGTAGCATTTAAATAAAATACCTTACTTGGAGCACTCTGTTCCTGACATATAACCTATTTCTCATTTAGCAGATTTAATTTTGAAGGCTATGTGCAGTTTTTACATAATGAATATGCAAGGAGACATGTCTTTATCATACAAAGCCACCAAAAGCAGAGGCTGTTTTTTAAGTCCATCATTGTTGCTCTTTTAGGGTAGGAGCCCGAGACAATTCCAGTATGGGGTCAGCCATATATGACATTAGGCATAGTTTTACTAGCAAGCTTTATAACTATTAATCACCACTGTATTATTTCCTGACAAGTCTCAAGTAATAATGTTGGTGGATATCAAGTACATAAGACTCAATTATGATCTTGCAGAACAGAGAGGCTGCTCAAATCCAGTCCAGACAGTGAACTCACAATCTGCTGTTTACTTAAAGTATATAGAAAGCACTTGACCTCTTCTCAGTGGCATCCATGTGGAAACACTCGACAATAGAGGCCTTCCTTGGTTTTCTTAGGAATCATGTTTCGACATTTTTATCTCGTCTAATTAAGGTCAACGGTCATACACTCCCACTTCTCTCCTCACCCACTCTTCCAAAATTGCAGGCACTTATCCAGCTCCAGTTACCCTGTATGAAACATACTGGGCCCTATTTGTGCATGTGCAGTTCTGGGGGGGGGAGGGGAGGGTGGGTGAACAGAATCACGGAGATTTGGGTCTTTGCTGAACCAAATGCTGTGCCTGAGCTTTTGTGTTCACGTGCTCCTGTACCACGATGAGCAGTGGAGTCTAATAGCCAGAAGAAAACAGGAGGCGGGGGCAGGATTGCTGCAAATGTAATTCCACTATGAGAATATTTCCTAACCCACAGTGCATGTTCCCACCCAGTGGGGAAGGTGTGAGCGATTTCTGGAGGAGGATGGTGGAGAGCGAATCTCATCTCCCTTTGCAACACTGTAAGTGCTAATTGCAGGCGGGAAGGAAGGGTGTAACTGGTAGACGTCTAGAAGAAAGCCTGGGGAATACAGCACAAGGACTCATTTTGCCGTTGTCAAAGAAACCCACGAGCACTTCACATCCCAGCATCCCTGGAAAGATTCACTTCGACACTGCTGTGCTTTGACTCAAGCCCTGGCTGCATCTTCATGAAAACCCTCATCACACACAGTGGGGCACTTCCAAGGAATACTCAAGTCCCAGCCAAGGCCATTGTGCCGGGATGGCAGAGGACACCTCCCAGCCCACCGTCAAGGCTGAAAGAACACATCCCACTGAAAAAGGGGCATGTGGGGACTAGATTTATCATTAGAAAGTCCCAGTAGCTTTTCAGAGCAGTATATAATCTTGCTTAGGAATTATCTCTTTTCTAATAAAGAGATGACTTCCTTTTATTATTATTTTGTTATTGTTCAGTAGGTAGCAGCTATAAATGGTTAACAACAAAAGAGAGAGGTTTGTGAAATACAACTGCGTTGATAGAAGTTGTCTTACGTATGTAAAAACAAAATTCGGCCAGGCAGCTGCAGACCTTAGTATTTATTTAGGCTTGCAGCCGATGTGTTGCACTCTTTCCCTTTAGACTGATTTGTTCTCATTTCTCACACATAGCAGAATGTCATTCCCAGAAAAAAGCCAAGGCTGTCCTAAAAAAAGAGAACAAAACTAACAGAGTTGTGCCTTATGTGAGATTGTCTTGACCCTTCGCAAAGGCAGGTCTGCAAGCCAGATCCTCAGCACCTCCATCAGCGCACACCTCCCTCCTTTACACGTGCCAAGCTCAGCCGTGCATCCAAGATCAGGGGACCTGATTTCTGTAGAGAGTAACAGCCCCAACACATTATTTCCCAACCCCACCCCCCCACCCACCCCCCTGCAGTTTTTTTAAGTAGCTGGAAACGTCTGTTTGTTTCTATGGGTGGTGCAGCCGGTGCGGCTCCCCCAGCAGCATGGGGACAGCATTGGTAGTTTCCTGATGCGGGAGAGACGTGTCGGAGTGATCTGACAACCCAGAGAGATGGATTTGCCATGTAAAAGTAGAAAGTTATTAGCTCCCAGAATGTTCCTTGTCGGTGGCAGGGCAACTTGTGCCACCACGGTGAAGGCAGGTGATGGGCTAGCATGGCCCTGCAAAAGGGTTTGTGTTATTGGAGGACAGCACAATAAAAATCAAGGATGTTTAGCCTGAAAGAGCTCAGTAACTCATTCCACAAGGAAGATTATGTTTAATTAAATTTGTACCAGGCTCTGAATTGCACTCCCTTTTCTTACAACCAGAGGACATTCCCACTTCTTAAAGGATTTTACAAATAAAGCTAGTTTAGAGTTTTGTTTCCCCTGGAACTGAAATTAGCTATTTTGGAGCTGGAAACCAGCAACTCTTCAAAATCACTCTGCCAGTAGAGCAGGCCGAGAAGAGAAAAAACATACAGTATCCCAGAAGTGAACTACAGGGTGACTTTTTAGTAGCAGACAAACTATATTATTACTTAGTACCTACTCTGTTGTTATGTAGGAGGGCTGGGTTACATGTCTTCCATTTAGTTCTCTAACTGACCCTTGCACTTCAGTTACTCCTTGTTTCACTTCTGCAGCACTTTCCTGACTCATTTTTGGAGAAACCTTCATATTCCTGCCAAAATGTAGTCACTGAGGATGGCTTAGACTTCCTCAGACCCCCACTGGATTTAAACTCCATCTTTTTTTCCGAGGATGCTGTAAATTTTCTTCATTGCTGGGATATATGTTATCTTGTTCAATTGCATTCAATTTTGCATCAATTTGCATATTCTCATCCTGGGCTGAATCCATCAAGATTTTCCCACAACACATTTTGCCTCTGCTGTTCCCATGACACATGTTCTTTCTGCTGTGGCAACATCTACTTTGTGGGTCCATCTTTTTTTTGAGAAAAGTGAGGCTGTTTTTCAGCGGTTCACGTCCTTGCCATTAGGATTTTCTGTGCCTTCTCAGGTTTGTGCTGATGTCAGTTTAGACACGGTCTTTTTCAGTTCAGTAGGGCTGAAACCTGAAATCCTTTCTCACTTGAGTCCCTTCGTTGGCTTGAGTGAAAGGCTGCAGTTTGTGCCGTGTCATCTGGTTTGCTGTTGGGTGTTTTGTGCTTTCTTTAAGCTTATTTCTACATTCACAAGGCTGAATTTTAAATACCATCCAAAGACTGGTCATGTTCCTACAGCACTGGAACCCCTTTTTGAAGAACACCTTTGGCCTAGTCGTGTGACTTCTCTGTGCCTCAGTTCCCCACATGTAACAGAAGAAAATACCATTAATACCAACCTAACTTCCTTCAGATACTGTATCCGTGCACGAACAAAGGTGACGTTCTCGGGTATTACAGTAATAGAGGTCACAGGAGCTAGATAGAAAAAACAAAGCAGAAGCTAGTTAAGACTTTCTCAGCTGCTAAGGATTAGCGTTCATTTTTAAATCTCTGGTTCTTGACAAGTTGGGAGAGTTACTAACATGTAGTTTAAAAAAAAATCCAAAAACCAGTCTCCCAGGTGTAACGAGGGTGTTAACAAGTCTAACAGCACAGCATAGCATACCTTATCTCTATCTTGGTGAAAAATCAAAGGCATATTTCCAGCTGTGCCCGTGAGCACTATTTGGTCATTGAACAAAGCAACTGGCACCTCGTATCCAACCTACTGAATGATCACAGCCTGATTCAGGTGCACAAACAAGTGCAGAAATGAGCTCCATGCACAGAACTCATTGTTATTCAATCAAGCTTTTAATTGTAAATGTTTTAAGCAAGGAATTGCCCTGTTTTATGAAAGTGTGCTCAGCATTACTCCACCACAGACATCTGTCATTCAGCAGGCGCCACCCAATAAAAGTGCTTAAAATGTTCTGTTCCTCAATTAAAATATAAACCAGAGCTGTTTAAGGGCTTTTACGAGGTGATTTCTATTTACCTGACAGATTTCTACATTGGAGGAACATGAAGCAGGATTTCAGTTTCTGATCAGAAGCGACAGCTCCACAAAATAATAAAGCTTCAATCGTATTTTTTTTTTTTTTTGGGGGGGGGGGGTTGTAACTTCAGGAATAATAAAAGTCCATGAAGAAGAGAGAAATTCATATGCCAGAGAAAAGCTCAGAACCAGGAAGGGTTGTTGCTGATCATGCACGCTGTACTCCCCAAAAGGAGCCAGATTGCTTCAGCCCTGGGCTTGTATGCTGAAGGAACGTGGGAACCAGCAAGAACCTCTGAAGCCTGCATCAGCACCTGCTAACCTCTTCTACCAAATCTCAGCTGGCAAAAGCCAGGGAAAAGGGTGCTCTGCTCTGGTCTGAAACAGCCTTTTATGAAGAGGAACGAGACTGTGGCTAGACAAAAATATCCCGTTTTCCCGTGATGAAACACTGCATGAACGTTCTCATGGTTATTCCATTGCACATGGATATCTCATCTCCTGTACTGCCTTAGTATGGCTATGAACAAAGACCTTCTTTTTTTCTCCTGCTGCTCAAGCAGGAGTGGACCTCACACTGAAAACAAGCATTTTCACAGGAAAAAAAAAAAAAAAAACAACAAAACAAACCAAACCACAAACTAAACCAACAAACCCTCTACTTCTCCTTGTTCCTGAGCCTCAAAATCTCGCCTTCACTGGCATGAGAGATGCCGCTTGTCAGTGGCAGTGTGGCTGCTCCAAGCACATCTACTCAGGGTCGTAGAAACAAAAGTGCCTGCAGCAGCGGTGCCACCTTTTACAGCACCACTGCTGTGCAGTACCGATAAAGGGCTCCCTATGCCGTCAGGTCGGGTAGAGGCACCCATGTGTAGCATCACCAGGATTTCCCTGTTACTCACCTGCAGCTTAACTGTATCCCATCTGTCTCTGGTACATCTCCTTGCTGAAATACATTTGGGAAGGTGCTGCCAGCTCATGTGGAAGACTAGCAAGAAGGGAAACACTGGCCTGATCCATCTGCAGCCTGAAAGCTGCAGAAAAGCTTTGTACGATGCTTTGCACAGTGGGCTGATCTATGTCTGTAGATCTGCGCCATGGTCTGTGCTCCATCCCCTGGCAGGCCATCACTTCACCGTACCCAGTCAGCCTCAGGACAGAGGAGGATGGCAGTGTCAGGATGAGAGGGCTGTACCCTTGCAAGACAAAGCCTTCAACACTGAACCTTAAACCCAAGCCTTCTGCATTTACCAAGTAACGATAATTTTTGGACTGATTTCCCCCCATCTTTCATTACCATTAAGGCATTGTGTCACTTTTTGTCACACCAGGGTCCCAGCTGGTCTCCAGCAGTGCAGGCGAGCAAAGAACGGAGCCCGTGGGGCTGCACTGGAGGCATCGAAGGTGGGTGGGTTTGCCTCACTCTTCTCCATAGCTGGGTGCCACCCTGCTCCTCCCTGCAGCTGCTTCCAGATGCCTGCAGCTCCATCGCGTAACAACTCACAGCAAGCTGAACTCAGACCCCACATCACACCAACCTACCCAGGAAATGCAGCCTTCCCCCAGGAGCTCCAGGTATCCTGTGCTCAGCCTGTCGCGCCTCACTGAAGAAACAAAACTGACTGTGCCGGAGGTAAAAATTGCGGATACAAAGCCTCGAGCTGGTGAGTCTCTGCTGAGCTGCATCATTATAATCTTCCAGGAGAAATGTTAAGTTCCTTTTAAAATTAAGAGGAGGAAAAGCAAACAGCAACTAAACCCAAGAACAGGTAAAAAACTAGCTTCTGTATTTTGCACTGCAGGTACTTGGAGGAAGCTTTCTCCCTTGAGCCACACTGCTCAGAAAATGCTAGGAAATCTTATGTTAGTCCTTAACTCAGTCTGTTGCAGGTTTGTTGTTTTTTTTTTTCCCTCTCCAGCAGCAGCATGAGTTAAGGATGAGGCATTAGCCCTAGCTGCGATACCCCCACTGTCAGTTCAAGTCAGATTCTTCATGTTATTTATATGTACCCTTTTGTAAGCGTATCGATTACACAAGTGAGTTCTCAAGTGCTCGGGCACTCAACACAGCCACACAATGGAGGAGAGCGTCCAGGTTAACACAGAATTACACGTGTGCCAAACATACCAGGGGACAAGAATAAATAGTGACATGGACAATTCAAAGCCACATCTTAAGAGCTTTCTGTGTTGTTGCAAGGCAGCGCTTCACACTAGTAAAAATAAAACCTGCATTTCAATTTCCAAGGTGTAGCAACCAAAGTTTGTCAAAGTTATTCTTAGCCATGGCAGAATTGCCATCTTCAGGCCACTTTTGAACACACCAGATTATTCCACAATAATCCAAAATCCAGCGCAAGCTCCTCCCTCCCCTCTGTTCGTTTTACCCTTTGCATTATGAATGCTGTGGGTAAGGACTGCCTGTTTCACAGGGGGCTTGGTATCACAGAAAGCTGGTTGTTGATCTCTGGATGCCTGCAGGCCAGCAATCTGTGCTACAAGTTACCCCTCTTAAAAAAAAATTTTAAAAAGACAAGTGGATAAAACTGATACAAGCATCTGTAACAAGCTAATTGGACCCTTGTGGGCAACATAGCAGATACAAAATTAAAACAAACAAAACATACCGTTGTACAACTGTAATTTCAGGACTGTTATCACAAAGGGATCTGTCTGGATTTTTATTTTAGTTTTGTTTTGTTTAAAAGGACCTAATTATGGCCAGAGCTGGAGTATCACAAGTCTGTTTTCATCTATAAAGAAAGGATATTTTGCCTCTGAACCTGAGAAATTGTTAGAAGTTGGTAATTAGTATGACTTGTTAATAGAGTTTGGCTGTGATTAAGCTGTGATTGAGTGTGAGTTTGGTTCTTGTCAATGCGAATGCCTGTAAGGTTGAGAGATGTTTAATGAGACACCTGTTGTCAGCAGCACCCGGTGGGCTTTGTTGCACCTGATTGGAATTTGTACCACAGAGCCGGAGCAGCAGCACACCAAAACAGGGCAGCAGGCGGGCACCCAGCACCCCGGCTGGCAGCTCAGCAGCAGCATGAAAGGGCCCAGGTGTAAAGCAGGATTGGACCCACTGGGTACACGCACCCCCTTCAGCGCGGCCAGAGCCTGTGCTGGAATGTACCGGGGATGGGCCAAAGGGTCGTGGTTTTGGTGTGATACATCATCCACGTCTGCGGCCATGCAATTACATCTGACCTGGGGAGTACAACAGGCAAGTAGATGTTGCCAGCTTAATTTAGTCACTACAGGGTGTTGGCCTGTGCCACCGTGTGATGGTGCGTCTTTGGGAGAAGGTGAGAGAGGGGATGCGGCTAGGCAGGTTTAAGGTCCCTCCCAAAATGTCCAGCCCTTGTGTAACCAGCAGCGCTGGGGGTCTTAAAACGAGACATTGATGGAGAAATGTTCTGCACAGCACAGCCCGTGCTTGTCCTTTCCTTTGGGCATAGTCCTCAAGGAAGAATGTCCCACCGAGTGACATCAATTATCTCCCAGCCTTTGGACAGGCAAAGTTTCATTCACAGACTGCATTTTTGTCTCAAAAGTCAGCGTAATTTTCCACGTGACTCCATTTAACCACTCCCCACACCAAAATCCAGGCCTGACGATGTGTATTTTGACTGCATACATAAAATATTATTTCCCCCAAAATGTCTATTAACCATTTTCAAGTGGCTGCTACTTAAAACATACCTGGGTTTTACTGGCAAAAAGCCAAACAAGCTGGAAGCAATCAAGCTGGCCATTGTCACAGTCTTTTAATAACTGAGAAATGCCTTATCTGGGAACCAGAGCAGAAACATTTCGGCTGGCTCGTGTAATGTCCCTCAGGAAGGAGCCATTGGCTTTGTGATGAATCTCAGCAACCACTGGATGGCATTGCTCTACACGAATGTACCTGCAAGCACAAGCTGCTGAGCAAGAGCAGGCTGCTGTGCCAAGGAGATTAGCTCAGACCCGAGAGGTTCAGGCCACCGTGACCTTACCAATCCTTTAAATAATATTCAGACTTCTCTTAGCTGTCTGGCTGTGAGCTCTGAGCACAGAGTTTGGTCAGAGTGAACAAAGCCGACATCCTGAAGCAAACTTATAACTACACTGAGTGCATTATTCTTTCATTTTACATCAGATCAAATATTCAGCCAGTTTTTGATGGTTTTCCTTCTCATGAGATGGGAAAAAGAGTCGTTTGTAATATATGACTGTATCAAACTACGGCAGGGCAAGCACACCCAGCCAGCAAGTGGTGACTTAACTGAAGCCCTGAAGCCAGCCAGCTCAGCTCCCCAGGGCCCAGGGCACACGCGGTGGGAGGCAGCTAGGGCTGTTTAGCTGAGCAGGTTATTCATGTGTAGTGTGAAAATCAAAACTAAAGAAAAAAAAAAGGAAAAAAAAATGGGTGTCTGGCATGTTATGCTTTGATGTGGGCTCCAGAATACTGAGACCAGGTTATTATCCCGAGTGCGGTGCCTCTCCATGTGACAGCCGCCTCTCAGCATGTGTTAATACAACTTCGCCTTCTGCTACATCACTTATTGATAAGGAATCAGCTGGTGGCCAAATAACCTGATGTTCATATTTTCCTGTGGGGGGTCTGTGTTTCTTTCGTTAACGATGCTCTGCGTTGGCCTAGTTCTTTTAACGACTATGTCTGGCCAAGATTATCTGAAAATGTCGTTGTCCCAGTTCATGCCCAAAAGAAATCTGCTGATGGCTTTGGAGATGCAGCAGAATATTTGGAATTGCAGCCCCACAGAAAGTGTATCTGAAGGGGAATACAGTATTTGTGAGGGTCAAGCTTGAAGTCAATTGACAGTCATAGCCAGCACATGTACCTTCAAATTAGGATATAACATATCATCTAGTGAGTACTTGTACATTGGCTGTTAGGTAAAGTCGTTCTGGGCACAGATTGCCTATTAGTATTGCCCCAGTTTTGACCGGTCTAATAAATTTAATAATCATAGTCAATTAGATAACTCCAATTACACTGGGAGTAAAATTAGATTGTCAGTTCAAGTCCTGCAAAAGCCGCTACACTCCCCGTTCTCAGCTCTGTACTCAAATTCCTGTGCCGCACTCAGCTGCCTTTTTAAGTACTGGAGAGGCTGGATGAGTAAATATATAAATAGCTTTATATATATAGCTTTTTAAATTTATATAAATAGCTTTATAAAATAAACACTACATGTCTTTTATGACCCCATTTGTCTCCTTCTTCTGGACCTACCTCCTAATACAAACAACAAGAGAACTGTATCCATCTTGATCTGCTCAGCAGTCCACTGGTAAATGTTTTCTACTGTCAGAAATGTTCAGGCTCAGTGGGAAATTAAGGTTATATCAGCTGTGGGCTGTTTCAGGTCCCACTTCTGGTGGCCACCACTCTGCTACAGTGACTCCAGGAGGAGGCAGGAGGAGGCCAGGACAACTGGTGTTGATTAACTGCTTAATGTCTCCTGTTAGGAACTGCTGCTCAGGGTTTCTTGTATCACCCACGGGGGAGACCTCTACAAAGCAACACCAGCCATAAGTGGGCTCGGTGGTTTCAGTCTCTTTCTATTGACTTGAGAGGAAAAAGGCCAACTTCAGCACCTCAGGGCTATGTTTGAACACAGGCAGGATAAATCTGAATATCTGCATTTATTTAACAGTCAAGGAGCATAAAGACTGGGAAAAAAAGGTGCTTCCTATTGCTCCTCCATTGCATAACTGGCTGTCTCTGGAAGATACCCCCTTGGACCCAGCATTCATGAGGAACAGCAGAAATCCCGACCAGAGTGCCCACTGCTGCACTGGCTGTTCTAAGGCAGAGCTGTACAGGCCATCGGCTCAGCACACAAATTTGCCCTGGAGCTTTCCAGAGTCACGGCAACTCTCCAGATCTGCCGAAAGTCAAGGTGACCTTGGAAACTGCAGGGCAATCCAGAACGCTGGCAGGCAAAGGGAATTCAGAAAAATGAAATTCTAGACTAATTCCAACCCATTACAAAACTCTCAGGAAAAATGAACTATATCTGCTGAAGTGGCTCATTCTGTTCAGTGGCACAATGTAACGGGGGATCTGTCACTGTCAGCGCGGCTCTTGTCTCTCTGAAAGCCACAGTGCCTTTCACAACCACTACATAAAAATTCAAGCCAGCTGTCCCACCTGCCGGAGCAGTTTCTATTCTGGGCTCTGGTGTGCCGTAGGTATTGTGCTTATTGATTAGCTGTGGCTTATTGTCCCTTGACATTGTTGGGGAATATTCTCCTGGTTATAATCACTACAACTGATCTAGGCAGAACATTTCCAACCTGGCTTCAGCAGCCCAGGAGGGGCTGTGCTAGGCTGTGGCTACCTCTCCAGGTCAGACTATGGCGGAATTGCTACAAAATGAAAAGGAAGCTAAAAAAGGAATGTTTTGAGAAGTCACCCAAGTCAGAAAAGACTGGGGGCCTTCCTGACTCTAGCTGTCAATAAGGTGCCAGATAGGGGAAGATTAACACCCTTTAGCAATGACACAGCTGTTCCATTGAAGGTGATAACATGCAATCAGGGAGGGAAGAGTCTAGCACAGAATAATGAACACAGCAAGTGAAAATTAGCAAAAGGGAAGTTTTTAGCCCAAGAAGCTGAAAAAACCTCTTTGAGCTGATTATTTTAGTGGATATAAATAAGTATAAAAAAAAAAAAACCCAGAGCCTCACATTAAGTGTGCAAAATAAGCTCAAATATTTACCCCTCTTTTTAAAGTCAAACTGGCTCCTAAGAAGTAGAAAAATAGTGATAATGTAGAGAATAAAGTCTCCTATCTGCCTTGGCAGCGAGTGCGCAGATAAACATAAAAATCCTTACCCTCAAGACAACAGCATGTAGCACTGAGTCTCCTCTGAAAACACAGTAAATTGTGATGAGTAGGTTTGGGAAGACAGATTTAATAGTGGAAAAACCTAGTATTTTGTCCATTCTTGTCTTTCATGGAAAGGAATCAGAGCAATGAATGTTTCCCTCTGCTGCTAATGGCTAAAGGAAGAAATTAGTGTTTTGATATACCTTCAGCTCTTCTGCTGACCTGACTAAGCTTGTCTGCTGCATCAGGAACCCCCAGGTCAGTCAAACAAGAAGGATTTCTGCCGGGGGCTGTAAGATATCAGGATGCTTAACAGAGAATTAAACATGGGAATTAGATGACCCCAGCCAAGGGTGCAGTTTCACAGTCAGCTTAAGCAGCTGTGAGGCCAGGTTGCCACCATTACCTGCCTGCTCACTCCTGCACAAAGCTATGTGGCCCATTCCACGATAAGATAGATTTTGGCTGGACTTGGACAAGACGGGGGTGGGGGAGAAGTGTCTAGCTGAGAGATGGAAGAGAAAACGGGATCAGCCCCTTCAAAATGCAGCATGGGCTTAAGTTGATCATGAGCCGTACTGTGAAGAAAACACAGGCTTCATAGGCAACGCTTGGGGGTCTCATCTAACACCCATGTGCCTTTGTGCAGAGAGAATCCAAATCCCATGGCGCTCACTGAGAGAGGGAACACTGCAGCTGATCTCTACCAAACCCTTCAGAGCCCTGAATTCCTGCTGGGTAGAACTGAGCACTGCCTATCTATCCCCTGCTAGTGGACCCGCTAGTCCTTTGCCACCTCACTCCCTGCTCCCCACCTCCCTGATCACACACAACACCTTAGAAAAAGAGATTACTGTTAGACCCCACAGCCCCGAAGGCGACAGGTCCTGTTCCTCCCTGCCAGACACAGGCCAGTGACACCTCCACCTGGGCCTGCCCTGTGGCAGTATCCCTGGGCCCTCCATGTCCTTTCTCACTCTGAACCGTTCCATGGCCATCCTGCATGAGCCATTTCTAGAAATAAAGTGAGACAGGCCGTGCCACTGGCTCGCAGGGAAGCAACAATAGCTACATCTGTTAGCTCTCCTCAGCACTCAGGAGCTGTGACATTGCTATCGGTACAGCCTGAAACAGAACAGGCAGGAGCTCCAGGGAAGAGGAGAGGGTCTGGATGGAAACAATAACAACCAGAGGGACACCACCGGCACCAGCGGGAGGAAAAATGTTGCTTTACCACTTTTGAGTGCAGCAGAGCATATGGACAGTCTGGGACTGTTGTCAGCAGCCCAGAATGGGGTAGCTCTGTTCTGGCAAACTCCATTTTTTGTCTTTATGACCAAAGAATAGTTGCATGTTGGAAGCTCTGTAGTTGCTAGGGGAAGAGCCATTAGCATGTTGGCAACTAAGAAGTCAGCCAAAGCAAGTGCTGAGATAAAATTACTTTTTCCCACTTCTGTTCCACCCCAAGTGTGTCATCCAGTGTGTTTTCTCTGCTCAGGGTACCTCATGCACACTGTGCTGTGCTAACTTCTTTGTCCTTTTTGATTTTATTTTTCACCTTTCCCAACCACGACTCCAAAGAATAATATTAATCTGTCAGTCTAGAAAAACGTCTTACATGATAAATCCCTGCTTATTGGCAGAGTAAGATGGTAGACTATTTTTCTCTTGTAAAAAACTTTTCTTTTAATAGCCTGAAAACTAAGAATAGAAAATAAAGCAATAGTGATGGTAATGGTGAGATTGTGCTGCTAAATCAAAGCATGAGAATGTGAATACACCCTCAGGAGGGAGATCCTACAGAATATAATAATTTGGTGATACACTTCTCCCTGCCCAGCTCTTTGGGGTAACTCTCTGCATAATCTCATTCTGGAATAGCATTCCCCCACCCCTCCCCCCCCCCCCCCCCCCCCCATTGTGGTCCTACTCTGCTGGGACAAGCAGTGGCTTCCCAGGTAAGGCTCTCCCCTTCTGTGCTTGCAGCCTGTTTCTCCATAGCAATCAGTGCAGCCCTCAAATCTTGCCCCCACAGGTGACAAGTCCAATTCTGGAGAGGTTTATTCCAAACCAGAACAAAATATTCTTATTTCAAAATAAATACATCTGTAAATCTCCTGATTTTAGAATAGAGTTTACAAAGCAATACAGAGAATACAAGGTCAGCACCTCCTAAGCACCCCTCCCTCCCTCCCCCTCAGTCCTATCCATAAATAACAGTGCAGCTATAGGAAGAAGATGAGAATATTATGGTTTGTTTTTTTTTTCCCAAAAAAAGCCATCAGTTTTACCAAATTCCCTCCAGTAATTCCCTGGACACATCCCTTTTACCCTGCTACCCAGGCGTATGACTCCAAACCATTCTCCAATTAAGTCAGTTCTGCTTTGCCTGGTTGTTTGCTCTAACCCACACCACTTACAGCTATTTTCAAAACTGGGAAGCAATACAAAGCCGCATTTTGTATGATCATGCCATATCCTGCAAACACAAGTAATCATTAAAACAATAGTCTAGGCGCTACAACTGCTAGCTTCTGACTCCACTGTGACACAGGCAGATTTTTTTTCCACCAGAGGATATATTTTTTTTCATTATGCGACACTGAACAAAAGTCATGAGCAGTTCCTCTGATCAAAAGACATCTCTGCTAGAGTCTGAGGCTTGTTCACCCTGTCCCTTCATGCTAGCCACTGTTCATTTCACTGATTGTTCGCTCTGCTCTAAAATTGGCTCTTGAGAAAGTCAAAGAAAATTCTGCACTGCAAAGTAATACATTGAGAACAAATGTGTTGTTTCTATCAGTGGAAAAGGAATTGAACTGTCCCTGGGACACAGAAACCTCATACACAGCAGTTAGCAATGCCAGGATCTGTTAATATTTTGCCTATACAATCAATATGGGTATACCTGGCCTTGTTCTGGTGCTAATCAGTGTTGTAAATAGAAACAGTACTAATTTAAAAAATGCTTTGCTTTTATTTAATAGATCAATTACAGTCGGGGGGCGCGGGAATAACCAATATGTCATAACCAGTTTGAAAGCCTTCTAAATCTTAAGCTCATTTTCTCTAAAGATCTTGTGACAATTCATTTAAACACAGGGTCAGGGTAGGATTTCAGTTTCAGCGCTGCATCACCTCTATCTGCTCCCCTCACTCTTAGCATCTCTGCACTCTTCTAGTGATTTCAGTCTGCTTCGTATGCAGCTGCTGTGCCATAAATAACTAGCCACTTAACACTTTATAGTTAAATTACTAAATCAGCCTAGCCTAAAAGGTAGAAGTGTAGGAGGTGAGTTTTGTGAGGACAGGAACAGTATTTGCTGAATGTACTTTGGATAACTTCATAGCCATGAATGAGAGTGCTTTGGTTTGAGAGAGCTACAGAAAAATGTATCTGTTTCGCATGAGACTTGGCTATTTTTTCCATGGCTTCCATGCTAATTTGGAGCAAAATCACAAACATTTTGACTTTTTCTATTAAAGAAAACAAGAGTGTGTCTCTGAGGCAGTGGGAACCATGAAATGGGGAGCTAGAGTCTAAAGTTGTGGCTTCTTTTTAGAAAACTGAAGAGCAGCTGGGAACCTCAAACCCCCAGAAAAGCCAGGAAACCTGAACCACTGTCCTTACAGCTTGCTGACTTCCAACATATGGATGTGTGAAGGAAAAAGCCCTGCTGTAGCAGCCCATGAGAACCCTGAAAGTCTTGTGTTATAAGCTCCCAGCTGACCATCTACAGCTCCTGAACAGAAGCCATGTCTTGTAAAACCAAATGTCCATTCAAGTCTTTCCACTACAGGGAAAAAAAAAAAAAAAAAAAATAGGCACCTTGGGATCTGACGCTACCAAAGCTTCCCAGCTCCTCATTTCTCCCTGGCTTGCCAGATGCATTGCAATGGAAACAGAAGCCAACAAGGCTGGTGCCTCCCAGCACCTCCCCAAGCAGCTGTGACAAAGTTGGCTAATCGGAAGGGAAAAGCAGGCTTTCTTGTAACTTGGACAGCATCTGACCCATCAGTTTTCTTTAATGGAAAACTGTTCCTTGAGGGGATTGCACAGGCTCCAGTCACTAGTGTCATGATAAACACAAGGGTAACCATAAGCTCTATATCATGTTTGGGCATAAAAGTCCATGTCCTTTACTAGAGAAAAATAAATCATTATCCAAATTTCACATGTGGTGAGACTGAGGCACCAAGAGGTGAAGTTTCCTAGCCAGCGTTGTTCACAAATTCATGGTCCAGCTGGGTCTGATTGTCAGCTCTCCTGACTTCTGCTCTTTTAGCAGAGGCTGTGTTTCCATGTCATCACTGCACACAGGTAGCCACAGTGGCAAAAGACCATGGACTTTACTTTCTCACCTCTTGAATATTCAGTATCAATGCTCAAATATGGCTTCAAACGCTCTAAATACTCTGAACTTTTTATTTAAATGAAAGAGTGCTCTTCAAGGTGATGGAAGAATGAGACCCTTACACTTTCTTTGTCTGGAAAAAAAATTGTAATAATTTGAAGAAAATAGCCCTCCTCATTGATTAAAATGGAATAATTCAAACGCCGTTAATAGCTATCAGTTTGGTGATTGGAAGGCCCTATTTAGTGAGGCTAAAGGATTAAAGAGGAAACAATCTGAATGCCTCAAGACGAGCTCCCTCTCTCACAGCACACCCCCTCCAAAACCTCCTCCTCAACTCCATGGCTGCCTGGCTGACTTTAAACTGCCAACACCGACAAAAAGGGGATGTTGCATCTTTTATAAACAGCCTTTTGTTTGCCGCTCTGACACCTGCGAAAAGCAAAATTGTTATTTTCTTGCTGCTTGTTGCTAGTTTGATGCCCGCTCTGGGGCCCTACATCAGAGACACTGTTCAAAACAGGTTGCAGGGGTCCGTTTCCATGCTGTCTGCCGATGGTGCTGCCTGAAGGAAAACCATGGAAACGGAGTTTGACAGGCTCGTGGGGACCCACGGCTGCCAGAGCCGCTGCCTTTGAGTGCCTGATGAAGACATCACAGAGCAAACACAACATTAAAACACTGCCGGCTGCTTTGCATCACTTAGAATGCAAATCTCTTTGTTCTGCTCGGCCCTTGTGTTTGGTAGCCAAGGAATCTGTACCGTCATCTAACACGGATTTGATGACCTTTTTTTCCCTCTCTGTGCACCCCACCAAAAAAATAATAATCATTTGTTGCGGGAGGGAGGCTTGCGTGGGGATGTACATGTGAAATGCCCCTGTTTTTTTCAGTTCCTGGGATTTGTATGCACAAATTAAATGCCCATATTGCACAGCAGAGCAGGCTGGGTTGCTTTGTTGCTCCCTGTGCATTATTTGACTTGGATTCATTTACATGGCAACTCGCAGGGGTAAATTTTATATCATCTTTTTGTCACAGATTAAAAGGCAAAAGTAATCCCTTATTTGAGCAGCACGTCCTTTCCAACCCTTCAAGCCGTACAGATGAAAACAGAGGGAAGAAACCCCAGACCCTCCCACCCCCATAATTCCAGTTTTATAACTTTTTACGCTAAATTTGAGCTGTGTGGTTATTAATTACCCCCTCTCTTTGTAAGTAGCCTGTATTTTAGTTGCAGTTGCTGATGGCCTTGGTCAAGGTCAAAACTGAAATGACCTATGCCTTGGTGCTCAGATGCACCATTTTGGTAGCTCCTGACAAGCTGTGCTAAACGTGGGACAGCCAGGAAGGCTTTTGTGCTGATTGGGAAAACCCTGATGAATGTCTGCAGAAGGAAAGAGCTGATGGGGGACAGCAGACAAACTGACTATCCTCCCAGAAGTGGTAATCTATCATTTCGTTCTTCCTACGCAGCCTAACACGTGCATTACTCACACTGGGAGAGGGCTATCGTCGCTAAACTGGCAGCAACGCCCAACTGAGGGCTACAGCTTGCAATCAGGAAACGATTTAAGCACATGTTTAAAACAGCCTCTACCAAGATTCAGTAAACCTAAATCTCCATGTAAGTCTAAGACCATTCTCAAAGGCTTTCCTAAAAATATAGCTAGAGGCCTTATATAAGTAGCTTCTCGGGAAGCTGTGGGACGCTTGTGTGCAAGGGCCCCAGAAAGCAGCCTGTCACTGGTCCCTGGCTGGACTGGAGGACTTGGCAGTGGATAAGCCATCTTCATGGACATACCTCGGGGTTACACCAAAAGGAAGCTACTGCCTCCTGCCCAGATCTTTTCCTAATAAAGCCAGTGGATGTTGGGAATAATCCACAGAACGGCCACAGTTTTGCCACCCTCATTTTTAGTGGGATCAGCTCTAAAACTGGGAACACAGGATAGACCTGAGACTAAAGACATTTTCAAGTCGTGGCCAAGTCCTTTTCCTTTCCTTACCACTGCCACAGTGGGTGTTGGTCTGTCATCTGCAGGTCCATCAAAATTAAGCATCTTCATACAAACATGGAGAACACTGGTCTGCTTAGACAAGGTTTTCTAGCGAGCAGCTCTTTTCTGCTTCCAGTATGGGTCCCAAGCTGCTTTGAGTCTCTTTTCCAGCTACAGCCTGGGAAAAGACATGCTTTGCAGCATGAGTTACCTGTGCCTGCAGAAACTATTATTTGTGGGTGAAATCAGTGTGCACTTACTGGAAAATACAGCTACAAATATCCATGCAAGTGTTGCGGCGATGTCAGACAGTATTTTGGCAGTCGCCAAGGAGATCCAGGTGCTCTTGTTTCTCTCTGCTTCCTAAGCCCCTTTGGGTTATGCAAGTCTTTCCCCTTTCACACCTTTCCACCCTTTTTCTTTTCAGGCTGACTCCTGGAAAGACCTTTCATTTTATTACGGACTCACTGATTGGGCTTTCCTGGCTCAAATCCCCCTGCAAGACTTTGCAGAAATGACATTAAAAAAAATCACCATTATGAGGCCAATATTTTTTTCCTGCCCATTGATGTCCTCTGAGTTTGAATTGCAGTGTTTAGTTTTGACTGTTAGGCAAAGTTGGCAGTTTCCCGACTAGCATAAAGTCAGGTCAGAAAAGAAGAATGAAAACCAGAAAGGTGCCCCAGAATGTCTAAGCAGAAGACAATCAAATTTCTGTGTCAAAAAAGGGCAAAACTGAGGATGTGGGACTTGCATGAAAAATCTTGTAGACAGTTATTCTTTTCCTCTTCCTTTCTCTCACAGTGGGACAAATTCCACTTTTATTTCAGTTCATCTGTAAAACATGAGGAGCCAGCTGAGCGTAGCGTTGGTTCGGAATGAGGGCAGCTGACAAGGGAAAGGTAAAAGGAACTTGTAACTGCTGCAGTTCTCTCCAAGAAATTATTTCAACTTGAAAAAAACCCTATAACTTCCAAAGGATAGAGGAAGGCACTAGGACATCACCTAACATTCCCTGACGTAGGAGACTCCAAGGTATAATTAATGCATTAGTCATTTAAATATAGGCCATCCCCTCCTGTTGTCTCAGGTTTTATAGAGGTACATGATCACATTGTCCTCTGGTGCTGGCTTATGAAGGACTGCAAACGAGGAGGCAGTTCTATGGTTAATGGTCAGAACTTGGGTGCAGGTGGAAAGGCAGCACATGAAAGAACAGCTTGGATAGAAAAAGAGTGGGACCTGCTTTAGCTCATACATAAGATATCTGGGGCATTTTGGGGGTGAATTCTAGCTGCCATATTTCTTTATATCTGTTAGAGACCACTGTGTGTTACTTTGATCCAGGGATCATGATACTCAAAGAGTAAAGCCTGCATTTCATATACAAGGTACTTTCCAATTGTTCCTTACTTGTCAAAGACTTTGGAAATGAATCTTAAAGGCAAGCTGTAAAAGACTAGTTCATCAACAGTGTGTGACACTTCCCATGGAGTGCCCTGCTCCTCTCCAGCTGCACCTCCTTACACCTGGAACCCTAGCTCTGTTTCTCCATCTCCTTAACATGGAGAGGTATCATGGCACAAGGCATTTCCCAGGGAACTGTCCCCACTAATAGTGACACTGCATAAGTGGAGCCTGAGTCCCGTCAGTGGGGAAGACCCCTCCCATCCAGACAGCAGCACTGACCAGAGTTTGGGACTCCCAGTACGTTACAATTTGCAAGTGCACAGCTATTAGACAGAGAGGGATATTCAGAGACAGCCTAATTAGTTGCATTTTCTTTTCTAACCTCAGTCAAAAACCAGTCAGACTATGCTTTAGATTTTGACATCCTATTAAATGCAGAACACAGGCCAATAGCTTTCATTTTCCCTTGTGATGCTACAGACTCTTGTTTTTATAGTTTGACAGAGAGACATAATTAGGCCTCAAAAAGGACAAGTCTAGACTATTAGTTCTCCACAGAGGCTCCCTGGAAAATCAGAACCCACAATTATCCCCCACTTTCCCACTGCGGCAAATTTGCGGGTATCTGTTCTCCTGCCTCAGATATCCTGTGCACAACCTTTAAGCCTGTGACTTTACAGTTTTTTCACTTGAAGGGCACAAGGGAACAGACAGGGAAGGATGATGCCAGTGTTGGACTTTCCAAAAGGACAAGAGCAAGTTAAGGACAATATATGGCAACACTAATGCTATAGGTGTGAGTGCTTTTAGCAAAGAAACTTACTGCCATATTTCTGCCCCCTTCATTGCCACCCAACAGAATGGGGCTATGAAAAAAAAGAGTTAAAACTTTTTGTCTCCATCACATGTAAAATGAACCAGACAAATCAGCAGACTGAGCATGATTCCTTTCCTGGTAGCACAGCAGCCGTCAAGGCATTTAAGTGACACTTGTTCACTGGAGTCCCTGTCCATTCTCCTCTGCTTCTGAGTTACCTGGAGCTTTGGGTTTTGTTTCTCAACAATCAGGAAGCAGATTCGGTCTCTGGCTACTACAGTCTCTCCCTCACATGCAATTCCTTAGTCTTTCTTTGCCAAGTAGTACATACCAGCTCCCTCTCGCTCTTAGTTTCCAAGTGCTTGGATGGTTTCTGTACCTCTCCTGTTGAGCTGCAACCTTGGGCGCACCCGATTCAAATGGGCTCCAAGACTCAATACGAGCATGGAGCACTGGTCCTTTGTTTGGTTTTGAAACAGCATCATATTTAAGATGCATCTTCAGTTTATAACCCCCAGTAATCCTCATATCCTGGTGTGCCTAGCCAGCAGTCCCTAATTCTGTGTAAACTTTCCACAGTTATCTTTATTATATCACACATTACTGTTTTCAAGCCATCTCCGTAATCTATCGGCACTGTATTGAATTTTAATCCTATCTTCCGAAGTGTTACTCAGCACATTGGCCAGGAATTTAACTCACAAGTAGCATCAGCTTCTGTTCCCCTCTTGCCACCTGCTTCCCATCACTAACCTTGGTGCACAGCCTGTTCCCGTGCCAGGGCCATGCAGTGCAGAACACACTGATGGTGCCTGTGGTTTTGTTGCAGCATTGTGAGATGTCAAACCTACTCAAGACTATTTTGCCCCATGGAAAACCCTGGACACTTGGTACTACAGAAATGAGCAGAAATTCTGGGCAGAGCTTATTTGCCTCTCAAAAAGTGCAAGAAAATGTTTTCCATTTCTAATAAGCAAGGTTTATTCTTCACTTTGGTCATGGGTTATCACGTCCCTACTAGGATACAACAGAAACCAAAGCACTCCATCACCCAGGGGTCTGCAGTTGCTAGACATCTCTATCACTGACACTGGCACCTTTTCTGGGCCAAAAGAGCATCAGTTCCGGAGAGCTGTGCAGACACCGACTACAGCACGGTGCCCTGAAAGGAGTCAATTAGCCCAGCTGGTTGTGCTCAGCCTCTCAGTGCTTGGTGGAAGTAAAATGCTTACACGATCCCTCTGCCTACAAGGCCTTGAAATCTTTAGGGGGCTTGGCTTTGCTGCCTGGTTTTCCATTGACAGGCTGATAGAGACATCGCAAATCTCTCCAAAGGCCAGTCACTAGGCTTCTTTCAACATCAAAGGGTGTCAATGTTCACTCTGCCTTGGAGCCTGGGGCAATATAAATCACACATGAATATGTGAACTGAGTGTTTGAGGTTAAATTCTCTCTGTATATACATACATTTCTCCTTGGGTAACTGATATTATTTTATTGTTTCCCCATCCACATTAAATATTTTCTATAAATATTAATATTCAAATGGAAAACAAAACTTTAAAAAAAAAAGTATGAACTTGGGTGTTGTGAGTTAAATACATTGTCATTTTCTTGGAAAAAAAATCAGTAAACTGATGGGGTTTTTGTTGGGCTCTTTCAATGTCCATAGTTACATTCATGTTCTCTTGGACTGAACTGAGCTTCTGGTCACAGGGATGTGGACCACCTTCCCTGGACCATCTCTGGTGTGTTTCTTCCCAAAAGCTTATGACCCCCAGCCGGGCTCATGACTGCCCACGGAGCACCTGCTCCCCACACTGCTCCTACCTCTGCACAGCACACAGTGTGAGCCAGGCTGCACAGATGCCATCTCCTGGCTCAGGTCATCAGCTGGAGAAGGCAAAATGCCTGGGTGGTGGCTGTTTGGAGAGTCTGATTCACCCTGACTGGCACAGTTGTGGCACCTCTGCAGGGGGTCTGTACCACCTCCAAACAGGAGACAGGACAGCTGGGGCTGTCAGTAAATTACATTGCACAAAGATAGCTCTCATGCCTGCCTAGCCTTCTGCAGACAGGGCCCTGGCAGGAGCTCCTATGTCAGTGCTACATCAGCACATTTGCATGACGCCTGCACCACTGCCAACTGGCCCTGCCTGCTCCGAGCAGCAGTTGCAAGCACCTGATGCTGCTGCGGAGAGAATTTGGTCCAGCATCTTGCAGAGTATTCAACAGATCATCCTGTGGGAGACAGTGCCAAGTCCCCAGGGGTTTTTCTGTTCCCGGGAAAGAAATGGCTATTAAATTCAGGCCATTGGCTACTCAATAGATTTGCTCAGCCCAATCCTCCCTGCATCTCATCTGCACTCTCAGCAGCCGGTTACATCCCCCTGGTTCAGCAGAGCAGGGAGCAAAGCAGACGGCAGCTCGGCAGCCTCTGCATCCTCCTGCAGAGCACACAGCTTGCTCTCCCCACCGCGACTGCTGTTCCACAAACCAGAGAGGGACTTTTCCCTTGGGCAGCCACCCAGCCAGCCTCCTCCAAGGCTTTGCACCAAGGAGAAGCGGGAACTGGGAAACTACCTGGTCTTAAACAGTGTGGGTTTAATGAGGTATTTTTTTTATGACCTCTGCAGTAAATTGCCTGTGCTCAGTATTGTGTTGGAATAAGTAACACCTAGCAGAAATTGTAGTGAGGCAGTAATTGCAGAGCAGCTAAGATCCCTGTGCTATCAGGCAGGAATTTTCATTTCATACATTAGTCACAATTTGCTGTCATAGTTGCATATAATCAGTACATCCCTTTGAATGCGAAGAAGGAAAAAGCACAGAAAGCTGCCAAGCACTGGGGAAATGCGTGGAGTTGCTGTGGGTTGTGTGGACCTGCCCATCACTCCTCCAGCCAGCCAGAGGCTGCATTGCTGCTTGAGTCACATACTCTTTAACACAATCTCACGCATTAAGACAGGAAAAATGTGTTTGCCTGACCATTTCTGGAAGGTTTTAGTGAGCATCAGTTGGATTATACACCAGATTTTCCATTACTGCCATTGCCCAAGCTGCAATAACAGCAGATTTCCAACTATGCTAACACAAGTATTGTTTTCTTCTGGAAAGCTGATCCTTGGAAATATGGTCTCCTCAAAGGGATGGAGGGGAGCATCTCTCCACTTTGCTCAGTGATGCCTAAGCACAGGCACTTACAGCATTACAGGTACCTCAGTAACAGTCATTTTTGTTTCATGCTACACTGGATCCCTTCCTTCTCACACCAAAATCCTCCTGGCCCTCAGGACCATGTTTGTATTCTGATTGCTGTCAAATGCACCCAGCAGTTTTCCTATCTTCAGAGCTCTGAGATTTTGGATGCCATTTCCTGAGTTGGTTCTGAGTTATCCTCCTGCTGCTTCTCATCATTGCAGCCGTCACAGCATGAGTGAGGATGTCACTGTGTGATCTTGGGAAGTCATCAGAGCACCCTGGCAGGAGACACAGCCACGTCAGGGACAGACATGCAACCTGAAAAGGCCATCACTTCTGTTGTGTGTTGGTGAAACAGCCTGTGCTTTGGCAAGCAGGGGCAGGCTGGTGTCGTTAGACAGAACGCAAGCTAAAAAGTCAGAGCTGATGGTCAGAAAAAATCCTGCATCACCTTATTTAGTGCAGGAGATATTCATCACCTCAATCCTTTAAAGCCAGCAACTACAGCTAGAGAAGAACTATGCTCTGGCACACATGATCTTAATCCTTTTTTGGCACAATAGTGTTAAGAGTCAACGTTTCAGGCTGTAACTACTGGGGGAATTGTGCTTCACCAACAGCCAAAGTATTTACACCATTCTGGTCTGTACTCTTAGATGTTAGATGAGCCCATCACTCTGGTACCTCCACACCTCAGTCCTGTCTCTAGCTTTTCACACAGCAAAAGAGAATGGCTTTCCCTGAGATTTTAAATGTTCTTAAAATGACCATCATGGGATTTTTCATTCATTTGCATCCGCTACTGTGAAATCATGAAGGGAAAATCTGTTTCAAATAGCGTTTGACTCTTTCTGGATATTTTTTACAGCACGCAGCCTGCTCGGCTGCGGTCAGGGAATGATTACCTCACAGAAGTTGTACCTTGTCCATTGACTCGCTGGGCCTATCTCACGTCTAGCTTAAAATCTGCATAATGAGAAGAAAGCCATTTTCCTTGCAATCCATTCTCCTGTTCAAAGCTTCTCATGTGCCAGGTTGTTGTTTTTTAATCACACAAAATGGTATATATTAATGAGCTCTGAAGTTACATAAAGATAGATCTAAAGCATAAAACCACTAATATGCCCTGTAGCATTCAGTGCTTTGAACACGGAATGGCATCTGTGTGAGAGTGTGATTGCACACAGCTATGGAAAGCAGTGCCAAAAAATGAGGAAATGCTGAACAAGTGGTGCGAGATTGGAAAAAAACTGGGAACAAAGATATTCAATTTGCATAAAAAGGCCTAGTTCGCTAGCAGCCCAAATTGTGCAACTTTATGTTTTTAAATAATTATTTTCTGGTTCTGCTGGCAACATGTAGATTGTCTTTTTTCTGAGAGAAAATTTCCCTCTCCCTCTAGCCCCCTAACAGAAATAAAGGGCAAGCCAGTTCCCAGGTCAGATGTGGCTACTCCAAACAGGACAAGTTTCGCAACCGTGGAAAAGTGCAAGGCCTTTTCTTGTCTTTGCGTTCATCCTGAGCAATTTCCTTCTCACTTCCAGATGGTGCCAATTAAGAGTAAGAACCCCTGCCCTAACAGTTGTTAACAAAACAAGCACAATCTGAGACTTCAATGAGTAAAACTAGAGTCACATAATATGCCCAAGAGAAGACAAAATTAAAAGAACGATTGCAGTTGGCAACACTTAGGTTACTGTGCCTTAAAATGGTAAAATGCTAGAGCTTTTTTAACAATTTTAAAAAATTGTAAAATGCTAGATTTTATTTTTAATACTAAGGGCTGCCTTCTACTGCTGAGCTCAGTGGGATTATTTTGAGGCTTAAAGATAAGCGCTTAGATAAAACATTCCAATCAGTGACTGAGGCAGTAAAGCTGAGGCATATGCAATTCATATTAGAAAGTATTTTTTTAATATATCATTGAGTTCATTTTATTAATCAGTAGTTGGTAATCAGTACAGCATCCATGCTTTCAAAAAAAAAACCCCAAAAACTATCAGTCCTGGTCAAGAGGGGCTCACCATCAAGATGTAACTAAAACAACCGGCTAGAAATAGAAGCTACGTGAACTCAGGCTATAAACCAGATTCACAGGGTTCATGTCATGGGTAGGCAATTAACTATTTTCACAGACTACTTGAGGATGTAATGGATGATCTGCCAGTTGAAAACCTCACATCGAGGATGAGCACCTAGCTAAAGAGCATCCTCTACCACAGCTGTGTGCAACTTTTCTCAATTCACTGATTTCTGAAAATATTCCTGTGGATGTTTCTGCTCTTGGGTAGCAAACTTTAAGCTTGCCCTGTTTGTATTAGTTATCTTTTCCTGACTCTGCACAAATAAGTTGGGAACTCTGGGATTTGTGAACCACAGCCTGAAAAAGTGTCATTTTTCTCAACAAAGTTCTGAAGTTGATGGAAGACTTCCTGAAAAAATCCCTGTATCACAAAGGGAGTCCTTCTGACCATACAGTCTATAAATCCAAAGAGACTTGTTGGAAGTGCAGCTGAGAGGAGTTAAACCAAGCAAATGTTGGATAAACTTTTCCTTTAATAATTTATTTTTGTGTTGGGAAAAATACTGCAGTATTTTTATATTTGAAAATGCTTGATTTTTTTGGTACGACTGTATTCAAAGCCTGAACACACACCAGCTGGTAGGATTCTACATCAAAATCCATACCATGCCCATCATAGTATAAGCCTGTTAAAAATGAAGAAGAAATACAAATATTTCAGGCTATTTTTCCATGCTAGTTTACAATATTTGCTTCCTTTCTTCCATGAAACAGCAGTATGGAGCAAGCAGGTTTACCTTGTTTACATCACACAAGATGCATCCAGTCCAAGGATGAAACCTGCTGACCGAGAGGTGGCACTAACGAAACACACTGTACTGTAATAATTAAGCGAGGGGTGGGCATTTTCCTCCCCTGTCTTCAGATCTGATCTGCACAAATGTTGCTGCTCTGAGTACACAACAATAAACAAAACCCAGTTCAAGTTTCTCAGCACACTCTGTACTGTTTGGGCATATGCTGTATCGCACTTGGTCTTTATTAAAGAACTGGCAGTTCCGCTTGCAAGAGGAGCTGTAACCCTGGTGGGCAAACCTCTGAGGTTGCCTCTCCATAACCCAGGAGCACTGTCTTTCTCTTGAGACACCTATATTCTTCTGTAATTGAGAAACCTGTGCACGTCTAGGTTCAGACGCTCACTTGGGAATGGGACCACCAGCCACAAATGAGAAACAGTAGCAAGAATCACTTACAGCATGAACTGATAAAATCCTTCATTTTAATTTTGCATCCAAATGTAAGATGACCCCAGCAGTTTGTAACTCAGCATACACTATAACAGTATCGCCTCCCCTCTGTTGAAGAGATGGACGCACGTGGTGAGGGGTGCAAAGGCTCTGTGGGCAGCCACCTCGTCTGCCAGCTTCATGCAGTACATGCATAGGTACAGCTTTGGGATTAGGATCATGTACATCTATAGGTACAACTTCACCTCAGGGCAGGGAGAGAGCCACAAGTGGGGTTGCCCTCCATGGTACCATGCCCTGTCACAGCAGTAGAAACATTGCAGTGGATCAGAAGAGGTGAGAACTAGCGAATGACATGAGAGACTACAGAAGTGATGTGGGGCAGACCAAAGGTCCAGCTAGCGCAGTGATTTCAGATGTCCAACAGCAAGTAGGGGAAAAGAGCAGGTATCACAGGTGAGTATTTTGTGGCACACTCTCACAGAGGCTTCCTGAACAGGGATGCAAGCAGATCATCAAGTGTAACACCCACCAATTTCCAGCTGGAGTCTCCTCCTTAAACCTCCTGTTCTCCCCACCCTGAAACCACCAAGCTTATCATGTGGCTTGGGCAGCAAAGCAGACGTGCTCCCAGACTGTCCTTCAGAGAATAAGCCTCTGCCATGGCATTGGAAGATCCAGGGTAAAACCTTAAAACGCAAAACTCCCTTTGAGGGACATGTAGCTACTCATAAGTCCTCATTGCCAAGGAGTTTTCTGAGAAATTCATAAAGGCCATGCCAGTTCTGACAGTCAACTTCTGCTTCCCAAACTGAAAGAAGATAAAACCGGGTATTTCTCAGTATCCCTTATAGTTTGTGCAGCCTTCCAGGTCCTTCATTGCTAGTGTATTTGCTTTGTCATTTATCACCAAGGTGAGACAAGACACACGAGAGATTCAGCAGGTCACAAAGGAGCAAACAGAAAGGAGAAGCTGTTGCCATTCATGCTGAGAGCCTTAAGATGGGGGGTGTGGGTGCGGGGGGTGAGTGCTGTGGGAGTTTGTGTGCATCTGGACAGAGGGACCGAGAGACCCTTTGGTGATCTGTTGTCACAAAGGTCTGCATTACTGCTGAGATGTCAGGCAAGTGGTCATGCCACAGATGTGCTAAAGCCACTGTTAAGTTTCTCCACAGTTGCTGCTAACCAGCACCAGTGCAGAGCCAGCTGCTGTGGATGGCTGAACACAGGGATGGGTTTCCCACAGAAAGTCCAGGAAGGCAGGTAGGAAAGATCCTTTGGTTTAGGAGGAAACCCTGGTGTTTTGTCCAGATGCAAGGAGTCTATTTAGAAAGCAGATTAATACTGTACACAGGGGTTCTGAGCCAGCAAGCTGAGCTGTGCTTCGTACTGCAATCAAAAAAATTAGTAGCAGCAAAAGGTTACATCATCTAAGTCTTAATCCAGAGATACACATAGTAAAAAATGTGGCACATGGTTAAATGCTTTGCTAGGTCAGAGACCTAATTTGCTCCCTGTCAGTAGGGCTGCTCTCTATCATGGATGTTGTTGGGGCTAATTAGACTCTGCTCCTGGCCACTGCAAGAGCAAAACCCAAGGCATGAATCCTCTGGCACTTCTAAGTGCTGTCACTGCTTTGCAGATAACAATAAATAATAACAACCTTTGTGTTTGAGGTCTGTGCTCGGGGTGGTTTCAGGGGTGATCAGATGTGGCAGGGACCTTTCCAAGCCAACCAGGACAGCCCTAGCCCAGTGCAAAAGATGCCCCAGATACAAATATAGATGTAGAGTTATTTTGGGGCACTTTTTTACCTCCCCTCCACCTCCGTTTTCTAAGTATTCGTGTGGATTGTGTCTCCCCAGTTTTGCACTTTAGATGCTAAACTGTCTCTTTGTTGGGTCTGATTTTAGGCTTGCAAAGTACATTTGCTATTGCATCACTAATTTGCATGCACAATTAACTTGCACACACCTGTATCATGGATGATGGTCATTAAGGTGCTCTCCTGTTCCTGGATACACCTACTCATTGCAGCTGGCTTGCCAACTTGCAAAGAAGAGACCACCTTGCACCAGTCCACATGTGCAGTGCCTGTTCCTGCTTCCCTCATGAGCATGCAGAAGCACCACTGCCACACAGACAACATTAATAACGTCAAAATGTTCGCTGCACACGCAAATTTGACACATCATTAAGCATATATTTCCTGCATGAAATTCTACAATTGCTTTCCCAACAACAAGCTCCTTCAGCACGGCCACCGCTTTATTCTCAGAGATCCTGGTTAATTTCTGAACCCAGCTGAAACATCTTCTATTCGATCACCTAATAAGGAAGCTTCATTTGCCTAAGTTACTACAATCACGTATTAAAGACCAACAACATCTGGTTATTAACAAGTGAAGTTTGTTTGCTTGTCTGCCTTCCCTCCAGCCTTTTGAAGCTGTTTGCAGCCCGGCAGTGCTACGTCCCCCGGCCGAGGGGCCGGCAGGCATGGCTGAGAACACTAGATGGCACTTTGCAGCAAGGAAGGTTAAGAGCTTATGCAACTAAACGAAGACCTCATTTATTGCCCTCATTTACAGGGCGAGACTTTTTGCTCACCGTGTCTTTGCTACCTCGTTGGTCCTAATTCAGCGTTTCGTCCACGGAGAAAAATCTGATCGGTTCCCAGACAAATTCTCGCCTTTACTAAAGGATAAATCTTTGGCGACGTGATTATTTCATGATGAGCTCTAGCCTATATTAATATATCAAACTACTTTGTGTTTTGCTTCAAGTTGGAGCATATGCAAGGAGCATCTGTATGATAATGGCTAGGCCAGATACTCCAAAAGCTGTAAATCTTCCAATTAAAAGACAAAAACAGACCCAGAAATGACCTTGTTGCCATTTACCAAACTGCAGCATCAGATAACGAGGGTGCTGCTTCAGGTTTATAGATTCCCCCTGCCTCTTATACCAGGCTGTGTCTGTTACTTCTCAGATTATTTCAAAGGGCCAGATGTTGTCCTCAGTTTCTGTCTGAAACTTGCTGGCCCAAGGGGAGCTGAGCAATGCCGCGTTACTCACAGCCACACAGCGACAGAACAGAGAGAAAATGGTCCAGCCTGGCACAACGGACTCCTTGAAACAGTGACAGGGAGACATGCAGGTGCTTCAGACTCTCCTCTGGGTTGACTGAGGACAAGGAGCTGCCTTTTTCCCTGCTGACACCTGGAGCTGGTACGAGGGCCAGCATTCATGTGAATGTGGCTCCTATTATTTATCCCTGAGGCTACATTGGAATAGTAACCCACAGCCAGCCTCAGCCTGCCTTGCAGAGCAGGTATGTGAACATGGGTCTGGAGCATCCTTCTCCTCTCCTGGAAGCTGAGGTTTCACCCCACCCCCTCCCCAGTCTGGCCTCCAGGCAGCACCCAGCCCAGCCAGTGCCCTGCATGCAGGGCAGGAAAGCAGGCCGAGGCCATGGAAAACAACTTGCTGCTTATCTATGTCGGTGCAAGGGTAAATGGCCACCGATTACATGGTAAACATGATGTGCAGAAGGCTTAAGGCTGCCCTCAAGACACATTGAGAAGCTGCAAGTGCCCACCCTCCCTGCATGCGGGCCCCTCTGCAGAGAGCTCAGGCCCCACAGCATCTGCCTGGGGATGCCTGTGTGGGCTGTGGTGCCACACCAATGGCGGGGCATTGCTTACAGGGCAGTCAAGGCAGAGCTGGAGAGCACCAGCCCTGCGCCCAGAGGAGCAGAAAGGCTGTGTCCCACTGGGCTGCGTACAAACAGCCACGCTGCCAGCCTTCTTGAGCTGATGCCCTTCCTCACCTTTTCCTCCAGACATCTCCCAGTTAACATCCAGGGTAAATCTCCCACTAGTGCTACTTAACCTGTTCCAGAAACCTTTTTCATTCCTTTTATAGCCATTATTCCTTCATTCTTTTGATAAGGCATCCAACCTGGCTGGCTGTCAACTATTGCTACTGCCTTAGAGGAGCAGCGCTCCTGCCCAGCCTGATCTTTTCCAAGGTCTTTCTTAGCTACTTTTCAAAACAGACAACACACTTCCCACCTTTTGTAGCTTTATCTCTCTCTTTCAAATAAAAGATTTTGACACTTTTGAAGTAATCATGTGGCTTGTTTTTTTGCCCTCTCATCCTTTCCTAGCTCCTCACCAAGGGCAGAGTTTCATTGCTTGGAAGTTTTTCTTCTCCCTTTCTCCATCAGATCACTCTACCGGGTCCTCTTTTTTCCCCTAGACATCAGTCAAGAAAGCAACTTGCTTTCTCCCAAAATTTCAGCTATGAAGTTTCTGAATTAGCCAAGCTGTTAGAAAAGCTGGTCACACATCTGCACAGGCTCCCCTTATTCTAGAAAGAGCTAGACAATTCTCAAAAACAATTCCAGTTTCTGGTGCTACCACAAATATTGTCCTCCCCTAATTTAGTAGTTTGAATTCACATTATTCTCTCTGCTTTAATATAATTTCCCAGATCCTCAGACAAATTCCAAGCAAATTCAAGAAGACTTGTGTCTAAGGACTGAATGGTCATCTTGAAATTGTACCCCAGCCCTACAGCTGTGGCTAAACAGCACCAGTAACTACCAGCATGCCGCTGCTGGCCTCCAGTGTTGGCACTGGCTTCATCAGCAATGGCAGAGACAACAAAACAGAGACAGACGATAACAGAAAGGTGCTGGACTGGAGCCTGGATGGGGTCACACATCAGCGGCACCAGTCCAGCATGAGACCAGCCTGGCTAACTGGCTGGGGAGGATGAAGGAAACCTCCCGCTCTCAGCCCTCCCCGGGAAGCCAGACGCAGGGGCTGGAGGATGGCTGCTCCAGGGGCTCCTTGCTGCTGTTGCTGACGCCTAACGCTCACCACCTCCCACACAACACCCATGCAGGGCCTCATCCAGAACAGTCTCTGCTTAAAAAAACCCTCCAAACCAACCAACCAACCAACAGATCATAGCATATTCTTCCATTCTTTCTCATCACAGACTATAGCCCTATTAACCTAATAAAGACACTTCAATCTCTTTTCAGTTCAGGAGAATTCTCCCCATTGTTTCCAAAGAAATCTCTCTGGATGTACTGCCAAGAGTGTGCGCTTGCTGTCGCGTTCCAAGTTGCTTTGAAATAACAAAGAATTATCCTTACAATTAAGATCAGGCTGTACAATTTAGATACGTGCCTTAAAAGAGTTATTATTCTCTGCCAGAGATGTATTGTTCTTCCCCATTTAATTTTATTTACTTTTTTAGTGGATGCAACAGTTACGCTGTCATTTATCAGAGAAGAAGGAAGCAGCAGCTGCAGAGCTGTGTATATAAAATAAACACAATGTGGATGAAGCTATCAGAAGCTCAGATTTCAAGGAGGAGAGGGGGAGGATTGCTTTTAATAAGATCTCATGTCAGTAAAGTGAGATGGAATGGCAGGGTCTTACCCTATTAAAAATAAGAGTGGGAACAACTTCTTTTATTTAATGGAACAGCAGTGTTAGCTGTGTGCGTACAGACAGAGGGCTTAATTTAAAAAGTAAAAGGCAATTTGGTCATTCATGTTCAGACTTTGGGCACTCTGCAAAGCATGCCAAACGGACTCATTTCTTTTTAACCCTTCGGCTGCAAGACCTGTACAGCATGGAAAAGGCAAAGCCAGGGTGTATTTATCCTGTTGAACAGGACTTTTCTTCTCCCTCAAGGTGCTGTGCAGGCAGCTGGCCGATCCCGGGAAAGGCAGGTGGGAGGCAGGCATCGTGCTCCCAGCTCTGACGCTGCTTTGTTCTGTTAGCTTGGGTGAATCGTTTCACTTGCCATCAGTACAAACACAGATGCTGATGCTATCAATGGCTGCGACTTGCTTGTTTATTCCTCTGTATTAAGACGGTGACTAGGAACCCCCCCAAGCATGAGAGCACCCGGACCAGAGGGCTGTAGGAGAGCCAGCTGCAGTTGTATTCTCCAACACAACATCACATGCCGGGACATGACTCTGCCCCACCCCTCGCACACGCACGCAGTGCTGGGGAGCAGGAGCTTGCCAGGATGCCTGAAGTGCTCTGAGGATGTACAGGCACAGTGACAGGTCTGTCCTAAACCCAGCAGGGGCAAGTGCAGACTGGGGCTTGGTGGCCTGGCCCCCCCAGCCCGGTGTTAAGGGGAACAGTGGCTCTGGGGCGTCTGTCTGGGCAGTTGCACCTCCTGCCTGAGTGCACCTCAGGCTGTGCATCAGAACCAAGGGGCACAGGGAGCCGGGCCAGCCAAGCACGAAATCAGGTTGGATGAAAATCCTTATCACAGGTGTTTTATAATAAAGCCGAAACCATTTTGTAATAGAGCTAGATTCACCCACAGGTGAGAACAGTAATAACACACATGCTTCTGCGGTATATCACTGTCTGCTCAAGCAGCACACCTCACTCAAGATGGACCTGTACAAGCCCCTGGATGACTCTGAAACAAGCAACCACAGCTATATTTTCTCAAACATGTGCATACACACACGCACAGTTCTATTGCAGGCATTATTTCAGTAATAGCATAATTGTGCAAAACATGTAAGTATTTTCTGTAATTGTATAATCAGCATGTAATTATATAGAGTAGAAAATATAAACATATATTAAACAGGTGAATGCATTTATTATCCAAATACAAATTTCAGTGGTAGCTGAAATCACACCAGTCTGTACATGCATGTGTAATAGAGGATTGGAATTAAATATGTTGCATTCGTATAAATACCTGGTACAGCTAAGGCCACCTTTGGACTAAAACTAAGAGATCACAGTGACAACACATATAAAGGCACCAGGAGACTGCAGAAGTGCATCAGCATTAGAGGCTTGCTGCTGGTTTGAGGGATCTCTCTCTCGCTCACTCCACTCTGCTGAAACATGAATAGCCGTAACAAAAGGAAATATTTAGAGCTGCTGTTGTGCAGCTACACCTGCACGGTGAGCCCTCCTCGTGCACTGAGTTTGGTGACCACAAAATCTGACACTAGAGATTATGAAATCATGGTCTAGACCTCTTTGGCCCAACAAACTGACCTGATAAAAAAGTATAGAAATTTTGAAGGAAAACATGCTTAGATCTTTGACCTCCTTTTACTCCTGCTTCTCCTGACATCAGCTGTAGTCGGCCACTGGAGGCAAAATTAGGCCTCTAGGGTTTTATGTCTCATCTAGAAGAGCCATATTCCAGAAAAACAAACCCATTAGCCCAGGCATCTTCCAAAAGAAATATTTTATCATATGGAACGGCTCAGGGATTCAGCCTTCAACGAGGGCTGTGCTTCGATCACAGATGGGATCTTGGGAACTGCACTAAATCACAGATGGTATATTTCTTCCTATAATTCACAAAATGGGCTATTTCCACTGCTTGCTGGGTGTTTTTTTTCCCTTCTCTGATTTTTATATTTCGCACATGGCAATTGTAAACATGGATACAATTTTTTAAAAGGGCCCTTGAAAACATTTTCTTTTAATGGTGCATGTAATCTTTTCCTGTTCAGTAAATCTAACACCAAAACGTCACTTCTTTTCAGAAATTAAAACATACTTAATTTTAATAGGATTGCATTTATGTTTTATATGCTTTGCTTATTTATCTTCTGTGTCATTTCTGTTTTCTTGGATAAGCTTGACGTTCCCTTGTTATCTCTTGAAATAGTGCATCAGCCATGAGCTACTGCCTAGACTGAGACATGGCAGCTTCTGCTGCTGCCCACTCATGGGCACGGGCAACCGGTGGGATCATGCACTTGTACTCCTTACAGTTTGTGTTACCTCAATTCTAAACCATGACTAGCTGAAGACAGCAGTGTAGCCCAAATTAACCCCATCTGACTGGCCCTTGAATGGGGCAATGTATTTAGGCACCCTGTAAAATCCCTATGCAGTCAGGGGAAGAGGATGGAAGGAGGGAAGGGGGAGAAGGAGAGAAAGGAGCACCCCCTGGCACATCACATTCTTTGGAGAAGCCTCTCACTCTGTTGTCTATGTAAGGAGCCTAAGGCAGGCAGGTACTTCACTAAAGTTGGGGAAAGGAAAGGAATTTGGATGTCCTCCAAACAACTTAAGTCTTAAAACAACAGATGGAAACAGAGAGATACGAGGGTCCACGAACAGACAATGAGATTGTGATATGAGTTTGCATAATACACGCCTGGCTCTGCACATCAGTGCATCTCCTCTTTCTAGCTGCTAAGTGACAGCAAAAAAAAGCCAAAATTACATCTAATACTTTCCTGAAATTGCTTCATTGCTTTTCCATGTAAAGTGCCGCTATAGCTGGCACAGAGTTTTTATTTGTTTGCTGGTAGGAGAGGAAGGACAGCCTATACAATATGAATAAGAGAAAAGGCAGCTATGAGCAAATCTCTCCATTCAGCCACAATCCAAAAAGATTTAGAGCTCCACATGTTGATATCAGTATGGTAACAACTGGGCTCCTACCATCATCGTGCTGCGATCCAACCTCTGGGGATCCTCTTCTATATCCATTTAACTTTTCCACCTCATTTGCTATCACAAGATGCTCAAACGCTGTTGTCATTTTGTTTCTGTTTTGTATTTACTGATGTTATCAAATATTACACTTAACTGGAGGGTAATCTAGACAGCATTTCATGCCCTCTTCAATACAGAGATGCTCAAAACACTTGTGTGTCAGCCCCAGAGCCAAACAGCAAATCAAACGAAGACTCCATGCAAAGCAACGGTAATCTTTCCACTGGGCTTTGAATCAGCCTTTTGAAGGCTATTTCTAATTCACATGAAATCAGGATTTAATAATCCTTTGGCACTGATTAAGAGGTCAGTATTGTGATGACACTGAATCACACTCAGACTGAGTAGGTGTTTCCCATCTAGAAAGTTAGGCTTTCAGTGTCTTGTGCCAATCTTCTTGAGCCTCAGGAACTGCCCACGGTAATTCCCCTGGGGTCACAGACCATGATTTTGACCCAGCTAAGAGCAGCTCCAAATCCCACCACCCATGCTTGCACCTCAGACATGATCACACCTATTAGTGCATTCTAATTATACAAAATGCACAACCTCACTTCAAATCCTTGACAACATATGTCTCTCACATGTCCACCACTTTTTTGATGTGCATCTAACACAAGGTCGCAGAGGGAGAGCAAGCCACGTTTGCTACCTCAGATCACGCAGCACTCACCCATACAAACTCACAGCATGACAAAAAGCCTGATAACATGGTCCCCCCATACTAGATCAGAGCGAAGGCCCAGTGTCCCATCTTTGATCAGGCCAGTGCTGCTGGTCAGGTAAGTCAACAGCCTGCTCATTAGACGGTCTACTTTCTGTCAATCAGAAGTTAGAGACTTCTTGGCTTAGTGGCAGCTTCTGGACCACTGTGTTTCAGAGCCAGTAAAGCACCTTCCCTCCACTCATTCTGCTCCTCACTTAACATATTTCTGTGGCCTCTACATTTTTCCAAAGCCTCCCATGGCTTGCTCCCCTAGTTAAATATGCACTGTATTAAATAATATTTATTTGTGAGAGGGGTTTTTCTGGACTTTTGTTGTATCCTGCCAATGTGTCCCTCTTCCAAGTCTCCCTCATGTAGAAGTGGTGACATAGGCAACTGGTTTGGAACTTTCTGGCTAACAGTGTGAGAAAAGCCAGGGAAGTGGCCTGGCATCTATATTTTTCACACATCTAGGACACTAAGTAGCCAGTGAAAAGGGTAGTCTTCTGACTGCATCTCTACAATCTTCCCACGAGGGAGCTCCGCAACTGGAATGGCTACTCCTCTCAGATTTTAACGCTTATACACTCTCTCCCATACTGCCCAACTATTCAGCCTTTACGAGGGTGAAGCGGATATGAGCCTAAACATTTAGATGCAGTGAGTTTGTAGTCATGCCACACACGATTTAGTGAGTAACTGATGCAAGGCAAAAAGATGGCAGAGCTCTGTGATCTAACAGCTGTGCAAACAGGCTAGAGAATTTAAAATTCAGGAAGCTGTATCTCCAGGAAAGCATTTAAGAAAAAAAAAATTCCCTAGTGCCACATCTGGTGGCATCAAATTGTCATTATGACATGGTATTTAAGATGATTTAATGGGTTTATTGCCGAGTAAGAACCTTGGAGTTTGCTTAAACTGCTGTGCATTAAAAGGATGTAACTCTTTAAATGATATTCTGACAAAGTACTGCCTAAACAGTTCATTATCTTTAAGGAACACACACATATGTACATCAGCATGTGTGTATATGGAAATAAATAGATCAATAGACAGAAAGATGAATAGAACTGCACATCTACATGCACATGTATTTAACAATACACTACAGCAGACTCACATGTATTGTGAGAGCTATCTTTTGGAAAAATTAATTCACTCCCCTTTCTGCCTCTCTCTTCTACACCTCACACGTCCATACAGCAGGCAAGATTTCTGTCCACCTTAATTACTTCTCACTCAGGGCACTGAATCAATGGGTGGTTTTGAAACAAAGGATTCAGCTACTAAAAACAGCCTGGGAAAGTGCCTGGGAAAGGTCACTGATTATAGATGACTTCTAAGAAAAGTGTCCAGCAAAAGAAAAGGTGTCTCTTTTCTTGCTGAATATTTTTAATGTGACTTAGTGTTTCTCTCACCTTTAGTTCCCAGAACAGTTCTCATTTCCTCTGAATGTTCTGACTTCTTATCTCAGGCCTTTTCAGCTTGTTGATTTTAAATTCAATCTGGTTAATTCAAATTCAAGGCACGCTGCTCCTGAAGTCTTTCACCGTCTTCTGATTCCACAGAATGGGACTGTTAATGGTATGGGGTTTTGTCAGTAAGGAACGGTGCAAACTTCCTTTTACGCTTATGCCTTTCATACTAGATTGACAGGACACATGGCAAGCCAGTCAGACCATCTCGCTTTGGGTGTCTTAACTCAGGTGCTTCTCTCTCCCCTGACTGCATACAGAAGGGAGGTTTCCAACCGAAGGTGCTCTGATGTGCACCTTGGATAGATGCCTTAAGCGAACAATAAGGACTGCCACCTGCAAAACCGTGTATCGTGTGGCGGAGCAGATTTTATCCAATCAGACAAATTCCTGAACAATTCCATCAAGTCACCATGAGCCTTTCTATCATCTACAGCAATTTTCCACCATCAATGCATTTGCCTTTTACCATGCAAATAAACTGTCAAAGCATAGTCTGCCTCTGCTAGTCAGCACTGTGTGCATGTAACACAAAAGTAAAAAAGGCAGTTTTTTTCTGTTCCAGACTGAATTGACTGTTCTGATACCAGAAGTGACCTAGACAGAGTAGCATGGAGCTTCACACATCCCAAGTGAGCCATCAGACCTCTGCAGTGACATGCCTACACTGGCTAGCTCTTACTGATAGTCTGCCCTGCAACACTTCGCTACCTGTTTACATCCCTGACTTTAATTTCTATGTATCTACAACAAATTACATTTATTTTTCATTTATTTTTTCCCTAGGAAAATCCAGCTTTTACAAAGCAGGAAGGAAGATGGAGTTTGTTTCTTCTGAAAGCAGCTCAGCTTCATTTTAGAATTGGAAGGGGTCTTCAACAGCCAAAGGGTCAGTTTTTCTCTCTCTCTCTTTTTTTTTTTTTCTCTCCAGTAAGGCCTTGATAGTGAATAATTGGAAGAGGGGGGGGAAAATCACCCTAGGTTGTATATTGCCACTTCCTCTTGCATTGCAGTTAATGCAAACCTTTGATTAGCCTGCTGAAGAGACCACACATTCAATAATTTGAAGCAAAAGGTTAATGGTGTTATTACAACTATTATCCCTTTTAAAATCATTATCCTCTTGTTTTTTATGTCTATATTACCTTCACCTTTCCATGAACCCACTTTACCAGCTGTTTCCCTCTGTCATAAAGTTTGCTGAACATCATCCTAGGAATAGGATAAATGCCATGTTTTATCAATCAAGCCTAAGGGAATTCTCAGCTTCTCATAACCCAAACTGTAAAGGGAGATTATTACAAAGTTTCTATTTTGATTTTTAAATTGGCCATGAGTGAAATATACACTTAATGTCAAGGTGCAAAATGTTGCAATTATGACACCATTTTTCTTGGGAAGTTTTACAGACTAGCAAAGTATGAAAACTGAAGACTTACAAGAGACTGACCAATTATAATTAATTTAAAATTGGTTATTTATTAAAAGGACAAGCAGTCCAAAGCAAAAATGCACAGAATGACCAAAACAAAGATTAAGAAAATGTGCTACATTGAGGTGATAACCAGCCCCATTTCTAAAGCATCTTCCCAACTTAGGAACCTAAATCCTACTGACTTTCAGGAAGCCTTATGCTCCTATCCTTCATGCTGGAGAATGCGAATGATCTTCCTAAAATTTCAGAATAATATTGACCTCAAAATCCATGGCAGTGCCTGAGACATATCTGAAAATGCTCCTTTCTTTCCAGAGACACTAAGAGGACTCAGACTGCCTAATTTCAGACACCTCAGGTAAGTTGCTCCATCAACGTTTGAGCTAAATATTTATTCTTTGTAAGTTAACTTCCCGGTGCAGTTGTTTTACAGTTGGCATCTTCTACAATCCATTTCTGTGTTTCTCAGCTCCTGCAGATGCCAATAGCCAGTGTCTTCATCAGTTAAACACCAAGACCAAGATCTGGCACTGGGCCCAGAAGACCTTGTCTACACAGAAGAAATTTCCAGTGAACTTGGTGAAGTAAAAAAAAATCAGGTGTGGAGGAAATTAAAGGCCTTAAAACAACCAAATTTATTAAGTGTTCAGATTTCATTATGCCAAATAAAAATACCATATTCTTCCTGGAATTTGAAAAGAATCTGTTAATGATAATGCCTTTACATGAAAATACATTATTTCCAGAACGGCAACAGTGCAGCACTTAGTGAGCTTTTAGTAAAATAAACGAAGTGCTCTGTGATTGCTTCCTTTGAACATGGAAAAATACAGGTAGTGCATACTAATGTTTTCCAACAATAGTGTCTATCAGGGAAAAGCTGTGATCTGTACAGATATTTAAGCAGAACAAAATGCAGGCTCTGCCTATACTGTTTTTATAATCATGGATGCACAGGAGAAGTCAATGCCTGTATAACTTAGAGCATTGGTGGCAGCAGAAGTGAGATGCTTTCTTTTTCTCTATTTTAAATTCTGAACATTTTGCTACCAACTTCTGAGTGGTAATTCAAGAAGAAAAAAGGGGGAAATCTGCCACATGAAAGATGTAATAAGAAGCACATTCCCACCACAAAAGTCCTATGATTGACATGGTCTTGTCATTATCATTGAAAATAATCTTCTGGTGTGTTATAATGACAAGAGGATGTGTAATGTTATTCTGATACAAGGAAGGACTGTGTACATTCATTGATCCAAAGAATTCTAATTCACCCCATACAGGAAGATAAGAATCACAACAGCAGGCAGTTAAAAAGTCCATCTAGCCCTGTATCCTGGCTCTGACAATGCCTAATACTTCATATTTCAGAAGAAAGTGGCAAAATTGCTGCTTCATTGTGCACACTTCTAAAAATGAACAGTATGAATACTAAGTGTGTTCTTATCTCCCATGCTTTTCACGGCTAGATGACCGTTATTGGCTTTCACAACAACAGTTACCGGGGCAAGTGAGTTTTATGTGTGTTCTCTTTTTCTTTTATGCATATATATTTATGCATATACATATACATGCATGTCTGTAACACACAGATAATACACAGGCATGCAATAACTGAAACGACAGAAAGTCCTAACATTTTCTTACACTTAAGAATTATTTCTCTACTTTATTTTAAAAGGAAATACAGGCTTAACCAGCTATTACCAGCCCAGCTTTTTCATTTTTGTTTTAATCACAACTTGAACTGGTTACCAACAAATTTCTCCAATAAATGTCTAAATATCTTTAAATGTGGTTCATCCAGTAATGGTTTTAAAAAGCCACCAGTTTAAACAGAGATTCCCAGTTTTGGAAAAATGGGTCTCATGATATAAGGCATAAAAGATTCAACATCTTCAGCTTCACAGCAAAGGAAAGGTTTGGGAGGGTGATGACTCTTGATAGATAACTAGAAAAAGTCAGTAATGGGAATGATTCAACCTCATGCAAAGCAGAAAAACCTACTGTTCAGAAACTTAATTTCTACCCTGAATTAAGACACCATTCCCTTGAAACAAGATGAATAAAAAACCAGAGGTGACTGGAAAGAATATCAGGGTTGCCATGTCCTTTATGACAAGATTCAGTACCTTTCTAGGACGCATGCTCTGATCCAGCATTTGTGAGAATCTTTGCTTGTACACACATGAAGAGCGAGGAGGATATGACTCAATATGTCCTGGTCCCCCCAGGGCCTATGAAATTATTCGAGAGAGACTCAGATTCACTTCCCATAATGGGACACACTCATAAAAGGTGCAGCTCTACCCTAAAACAGTAATTATAATCAGATTTCATGCCTTGCAGCATCAGCTGGTTACCCATAAATGTAAAGGACTTTTTCCCCCCCTAGATATTTCAGCTTCCATCGCCAGCGGTGCTCTACCTCCCTCCAAAGCACTGGAGGCAGGAGCTCTACGTCCTCTCTGGGACACCAAGAATATCTTTATTGACCTGATGACATGCCTTGCTTACAGGTCCGAGGTTATTCTGGTCACCAGAATTTATTTAAAGGTTGTTAAGGAGCTGAGTTGTTTTGAGGTATGCATGATTTTCTGCCACCTTCTGCCATCCAGGGTTGATTTCTTGATGGGAACATGTGGGGAGACCCTGCCTCCACACACCTTACCAGTGACGGTGCCCTGCTTTCACTTGTTCCCTTCCTGTGCCAGGCACCGCAACTGTACGATGACTGAAATACTGGCTTGGACTTTAAGTCTGAGTAAAGGCACACAAGGAAAACTTAGTAGCTTGTGATACGGGGTTAGCTTGGCTAGATGGACTTCACTTTTGGCAGTCACTATGGAAGTCCAGACCTCAGTGTTATGAAGAAAGAGGTTCCATGTCATGGAACAACTTTGGCTACTCCAGGCATAGCAGGTGAAGTCTGAATGCATTTGTACAACTTCCCTAAAGTCATCCTTTCTCTTGTAACATCCAACAACCTGACATAGAGCATAAGCACCTCATGCCACATATCTTTTTAAGGACAGAATCATACTGCGTCTATATTGCAAATCATGCTGAAAGAGCAGTAAAAGCCAAACAACACTGGTTTAAGGTAAAGCGCGCATTCCCATCAGCAGAGCTCGACTGCAATCCCAGGCTGCTTCCTGTCCTGATGATCACGCGTGCTGTCTCAGGCTGCTGACTCCACTTTACGTCCATTGTAGCTCTTACTCTACATTCCCTTTTGGCATAAAGCATTCCATTATCTCCATTTTCTGCTGAAGTAATATCTTTCCTAAGCCTGGGCAACAACAGCAGCCATCAGAAATGGTGTTGTGAAAATAAATGCTTCACATGGAACACCTCTACATCTGCTAATTGCTGTGTTGCTGGACCATGCTGAGAGCTGTACACAGCCACCAAGGTGGCTGCTTCAACCAGATGCTGTCCAGCAAACAGCCCGCTTGGAACTATCTTTACAAAGATATCGGAGATGCCATCTGTGTTTTCTCAGAGATATGATCCCACGTCATTGCTTGGTGTGAACTGGTAAGGCTACAGTCACCACAAGGCACACATTCCTGTTTACAGGAATGCTCTACCAAACGATGAGTTCAGATCCAGGCATGCACTTCCCTTCAGTGTGAGGTTTTCTGGTATGAGATTCGAGTTCATCTCAAGTTCAAACTTTTTCAGATTAAATTTTTTAAAAGGCACTTTATAAAACCCTCAAAACCCTCAAATTACAGCCCCTAGTAGCAACCAGCTAAAGCAGGACATAACGAAGAAGGCAAATGACTGTCAATTCCTCTTTGCCTTTCTGGCTATTCCTTCCCTTGAGCTGGAACACCAAACCACGACCCACACATGAATAATGCAGCTGCTGTTTCAGAGCTGATTCAACAAGAAAAAATCTGTATTCTCCCTGTGTCAGGTATTTATAGGAATAATTCTGACCACCTTGCTTTGAAGTCAGAGTCACTGAAATGCAGACAGGTACCTGTTACAATTGAGGAAGCTCTTCCTCCAGTGGAGCACCTCCAGAAGGCCACTCTAATTGTGCAGGTGCCACTAACCCCGATAAATCTTTCTGTCCTCAGGCGACAACAGGATGAAGGGATGTTCTAACCACATCCATCCTCCTCTACTCATGCTTCTCGCAAAGCCTGTAGTAGTTGTAAACATCCAAAGCTACCCTGGAGCAGTTCTCTGCTGCCCAAGTGAGTGCTGGATTTAGATCACTGTTAGGTAAGGGAACTAGCTGCAACAGATCCTGCAATCTGATTCACTATATTAACATTTAAGCAAACAACAGATCACTCAAGTGTTTTCTTTACCAGTGCACGAAACAACATTATGTCCCATCCTGCACTGGGATACAATCCCAGTGCGTTGGGCTAGAAACTGGTTTGGGACCCTTGCCCTGTGGGCAGGCTTGCTGCTGCCACCTCATGAGACTGTTCATCTGGAGGTGAAGGGGAAGGTCCTGGCACTGTGCTGCCATGGAAAGTGGAAAGGATCCCTTGCAGTTTGCACCACAATCTTTGCTTCTACCCTAGCCTCTTGACCCAGGGATGAGACACACCCTTCCCACACCTTGGAAGGTAAGGATACAGTAGGAGGCAGCTGTATAAATGAAGCACTCAGTGCTTGAGCCTTGAACAGCTTGGTTCTCAGCCATCAACCTAATGCAACCTAGTCTGCTCCTCCTCTGCCTCAGATTTCCTACGGTGGCTGTCCTACTGCCATTTGTGATTTTCCATTTCCAGACATAACCTTGTATTAGGATTGGTCTTTGACCTTCAAGACAATTGTGCTTTGTCTGACAGGCTGTGTGAACAAACACCTGCCGAGATAAAGCATGCACCCCTAGATTCCTGGGCCAATATCTCAGTATTTGCTTTTTTCAACGTACCACATACAACATGATTCTTAAAAATATGCTTACTGGTGCTTTACACATTGGCAGTAATGACATATCAGGCTGGCTGGGCACTGTGTTTGCAGCAGCACTTGGAAAAGCGTCTCTGGCTCCTTGCAATGTCCTATCTGTAAATGTCACTTAATTGTCTAAGAAAAATTTGGCTGGCCTTTCAATTACTGGTAATAGAATAAAAGCAATAAAAGACTGTACGTGACAGCAAGCACCACCAATACCAATTCTTCGCCTCCTTATGCTGACTGGGAGCGCCAGGGAGAATTCACACGCTGCTCCAGGGCTGCATTTTTCGTGCTGATAAAGGAACTCACTAGTAAAAGGCCAAGAACCAGGGAAAGAAAGGAATCGTCTCCCATCTCTCTCTGTCCTGACTCCATAAACAAACCCAGAAAGAAGAGTTCTGGGTATCTTGAAAAAAGGCCCTATATTCTGAGGGCTTTTGTGGAACTTAAAGAGCCCATAATACCTGCTTTCAGGTATTTCAGGGGTAAATATTGCTCTCAACCAACTGCTTTCTAACATCTGTCAGGCTCGCTGAGACAGTTGAAACTCTTTACAGATAAAGGACGAGGCATATGGGCAAATCCTCCCTACCATGCAGAGAGAAGATCAGCATGGAGTTTACACACTGTCCAGTGCCTCTATGAGGCCTTCATTCAAGCAGAGCCTACCTCATGGCTCTTCCACTGAACTCAGCTGCAGCTCAGTCACTGTTCTTTTGCCCGTCGTGTTTGGTACTGGATAAGAGAGACACTTTGAACGGATGTTACAGTACAGCAATCTCAAATCCGCAGTTTGTAAATCAGCTGTTAGCAGCTCTCATAAACACTTCTCAAAGTCCTCCTCCAACAGGAGAAATAGCTGTTCATTCTCTAAACTGTCAGGGTATTGATTAAGATCAGAAAGGCTTAGTTGGCAAACTCCTGATGTTGGTGCCTGGCTCATGATTAAGAGCTCTGTCTCAGTTCCCTTCAAGCAGGAAGAGGACAGCAAATACTGATCAAGTTTTTCACTTCCTCCCCAGTCACAGCTCAGATCCCTGAAAAATAAGAGATCTTCTTGGCAGAGGTCGCTGTTGCTAACACCACTTCCTATCTTGTATCTTTCATGAAAATGGTTATTTATGTATCAGGTGTCCTTCCTGTTGTGGAAACTTGGAATGTACACAATACTTTCAAAAACTCTTCTGGCAGGTTGAAGCCCTGATAGCCTATTTTCAATATGTGCACTGAAACGAGCTAAAAATAATTACATGTAGAAACTTAGACTGTCAGCTCCATCTGAATTCAGTGATCTGACCACAGCAGTCATTTCCAAATTAACCAGCAAAGCTCGGATATTAGCAGCTGCTGTAGGAAAATGTTTGCCTAGTTCTTTCATTTCAAGGTAAGTCTACGATTACTGCTAGAGCTGTTCGCAGCTTTGTGGATACTCTCAAGTGAAACCCTTCTTTGTGTAGTCTTAACTCTTACAGGCTAACTTGTGCATTAACTAACTGTTCAGGCAGCTCTTTCTCTACGTAGTCCTGAATAAAGTGGCAAAATAAGTGAGATGAAAATATAATCAAACATGTTAATGTATCTCTTGCTCTTTCACACATACACCCACACACAAACATCCAGTCACACACATACACCCACAATGTCTGAGTGTTCAACTTCTGTTCCTTCCTTCCGGCTTATCTGAGACTAAAATAGTGCCGTGGTGATTTCCACGCTACAACTTCACCATGTTGGTCAGTCAAAATGACTCATACACGAGGAAATATTCTCAAGCTGAGTGGATAAGAAACCTATCGCTCCGTGATGATTTCAACAAATTCTGGCCTTTGAATCCTGCTGGGAAAAAAGTATATTAAAGGGCAAACAAACACCTGGAACAAGTATCATCTGACTGCAACAGAATGTTCCTATTAACTGTGTCCTCTATGGGCTAATTGTTCGAGTTATTCAAGCCTCCTAACTCTCACTAATTCTGTATAATGTTTTGTTTCATGAGAAATTGCTCATGTTTATTCATTTCCCTATCTAGCTCGCTTGCACTTGCAAAGAATAAACAGGAGGCAACGTTTGAACAGTCACCTAATACCCGTAAGAGAATTAATTACTTTTATATAGGATCTAATTCATGCAGGAAAAAAGGGAAGGTGTGGGATTTTGGTTTGTGGGGTTTTTTTATGCTTCCAAAATCAGTGGCAAGAAATTGCATACACACATTGTACCTAAGCAAATTTAACAAATAAGTAAATATTCAGTACACACATCCAAGCACCTTCAGCTGACTACAAAACTAACCTGATGCTTGCTAATGTAAAAAACTGGATATAAGGGAAAGATTTGTGCAAAACTAGACATTCAAGCTGTATTAGTTTAGTTCAACTAAAAAATAAAAAAGGTAGCATGATTTTATATACCACAATCCCCACTTATAATGCAATGCTTCCAGTTTCTATAAAAACGGTTTCAAAAAGCACAAAGGGATATGATTATCCAAAAATTCTTTAAACATTCAAAACAACCATCATAGGATTATTTTCTCGAGTTACATAATTCTCCATCACGAGCTGGTGAACCATGGGCAAGGGTACTAATAAAGCCTATGAACTCACCCCATCTGTTACCGCATTACTCTTCTCTCATTGATTAACACAAAGGTGTGCATTAGTCAAGAAAAGGTATTTAAAAGGCCTACCTCATTCTCAGCAAGGACAAGCTCTTCATCACAGAAGTAACTCTAAATACAAGCCTCCGTTTCGTGGGACAAGCATATCACAAATGTATGCCAGGGATTCTGAGAAAGCTTGTGTTACCTTGTCAGTTATTTAAAAGCCAAGGCTCTGAGTCTGGAAGACATCTTTTGCTAATTTCAGTAATTAGCTGAGTCAGCTGGGAAACACCAGGCTGGTGTTTTTCAGTGCTCCAGAGGGATGGAGGAATGCAGGAAGATGCAGCTGTCAGAAGCTTCAAGCAGGCAGGTGACTTGGACCGGGAAATGACTCCTTCATTACCAGTGGAAATGCTGGCAGATCATTCACCATATGCACCTTCAGGAAGATGCACTACTACCAACTCAGGCAATCATAAAGTATGAGACTTCATAGGACAAAATTAATTTTAGTATCTGTCCAGCATATGCAAAGCATTTTGTTTTGTAACATGTATTGTGTTGGCTGGGACTGGGGCACGGTGCTGTAGCAGCCTCACCTCTGTTGGGCACATGGACCTGGCTGTACTCCTCTACCAACACAGACATATTTGCCACTTGCTATAGATGCTGGGGGGGTTTCCTAAATTTGTACTTCTAAAGTACTGGAAATAATAGCAAACTTTACATTTATTCTAGTGGATAAATCTTTCAAGCATTACCTATAGATCATTTATATGGAAAGGTTTATGCCATGCCGCTCCGGCATTAACAGCATGCAGCTGTGTATCCATCCAGCTATCCAATAACAAAACAGGGGTTTGCAGAAACAAGCTCTTGAACCAGGGCACTTCTACATTTACAAAGCGCAGAAGCAGCCAGTATCTGTGCGGAGAGGGAGGTGTCCAGGTGATCCAGGATGGCTCATTCACAGACTGAACCCTTCACCGCCTGCTCGCCAGCGGGGCGGGCAAGGGGCTCCTGCCGGTAGTACAGCGCTCCTGAGGTAACCCCGGGCAAAGCTGGGAGAAACAGCGGCACCGCATTGTTTCACATCCCTGGACAGCCCGGCTGTCTGCAAGGAGCATCTGGGACCGAATGCAACGCGGCGACCAGGCCGGCGCTTGCTCCCTCGGCGCCATGATGGGAGACGATGCCCACCGAGGCGCCAAGGCTTTCCCACAGCACAGGGCCCACCGCCCTGCAGAGACTGCAGCCTGGCGGTAGGGCTGAGCAGGCAGGACCCCCGGAGGGCCCCGATGCCCGGGCTCGCCCCTGAGGGACCCCGCTGCCCGGGTTCTCAGCGGGAGGACAAGGAGCGACCCCGGCCTGGCTTCGCCTCACCGCCCCGCCCCGCCCCGCCCCGCGCGGCCCTCTGGCCCCGCCCCTCCGTCCTGCCCCGCCCCTTCGCTGCCTGTTTACCCACAGGCTGTGCACATGGTAGCTGTGCCGTGCCATTGGCCCTGTCGCCAGGTACCTGCGGCCACTCTGCCAATCAGGGCGCTGTCCACGCGCGGCCACCCGTACCCGATTGGCTCCGCCGCGGTGATCACGCAGCGTGACGCGCTCAGAGCGTGCACACGCCGAGGAACCAATGAGGAGGGGGCCCCGGGGCAGCCCGCGGCGAATGGCTGGGTGAGGAGCTGAGGAGCGGCCAATGAGAAGCGGGCCGGGGCGGGACTATCCGCTGCGGGCGCTGGCGCAGACGGGCAGGTTTTAAAGCAACCGTGGACGGCGGCCGCAGGCTTCCCCCGCAGCCGGGGAGCGATGGCGGCGGCCGGGCCGGGCCTGGGCCCCGGGGCCGGCGGGACTGTGAAGACGCTGGCCCTGGTGCTGGAGGACGAGGCCCGGCGCGGCGGCGGCGGCTACTGCAGCGGGGACACGGTGTCGGGCCAGGTGCTGCTGGAGCTGGCGGGCCCGCTGCCGCTTCGCGGGCTGCGCCTGGAGGCCGCCGGCCGGGCCCGCGTCGCTTGGAGCGAGAGCTCGGGCGCCGTCCCCGGGGCGGGAACCTGGGGGGCGGCGGTGCGGGCGCCGGGGCCGGGGCCGCGACGGGAGGCGGAGGTGCGGTACCTGGACATCCGGCAGAGCCTGCTGCGGGACCCGCCCGAAGGTGAGGGGCGGCCGCGACGGGGGGAGCGGGGGCCGCGGCGGGGGGGTGCCTGGCGGCCGCCCTGTGAGAACCGACGGGACCGCCTGCCGCCGCCGCGGGGTGAGACCGGGGGGGCGCGGGCGCCGCCTGCGCGGGGGAGGGCTCCGGGGCCGAGTGCCCCTACTCCCCGGGGCGGCGGAGAGGCCGCGGGGCACCCGCCGCGGGAAGGCGGCCGCCTCCTATTCCCCGGGGGGGGGCGGGGGCGAGGGTTGAAGCGCCCTCCCGGGGGGGAGCCGGCACCGCAGCGTGAGGCCTGGGCAGGCGCCCTGTCGGCGGGGACGGGCACACCTCCGGCTGCTGCGGCCGCAGCCTCCACCGGTGCGCCCGGAGGGGCTTCCTGCAACTTCGCCGAGTCACTGGGTTCTTCCCATAAACGGCTGGAAAATGCGGAACAAGGCTGGCAGCAAGCGGGTGGCGCTCGGCCTGTCCGACGCTCCGTGCCGGCTGCCGGCGGGGGTTTGGCTGCCCTGGGAGCCACGGGCGGGGGTTTGGCTGCCCTGGGAGCCACGGGCGGGGGTTACACCCCCGGCGCCTTCGTGATCGCCGGGCTCTGTCCCCAGCGTCTGTGGAAGGCACGAGAAGCGGCAGCTCCTCCTGCAGCGGGTTCGGAAAGCGGGGGCAGCCCTTCGTTGCCTGGGTCTCTAGCTGGCGGTTTAGTCACTCGGACACTGCAGCACTGTGGCTGCATTGGAAAATAAAAAGGAAAGGGTGTTTTGTTCTGGAAGGGTGAAACGCATCTCAGGTTTATCTGCAGGAAAAGTAAATGTAGGCCTTTTAAAAATTGTGTAACAGGAGGCCCTCTATGAATATGTCGAGTACGTATATTAATAGCAATTAATAATGCTGACCTTTTTAGCACAAAAATTAGTTAAATTGCTAATTGAAAAAGTAGATTAATGGCTGCCCTGGGAAAAGGAAAAGAAACTTAGTTTATGCTTTCCAGAAGCCATTTTGGATTAGAAATTGGCCAGAGTCCTGAACTGAAACTCAAGGTCTCTGTGTTTCCTTGATTTTTTCATTGAAATTGCATCCCAGCATAAATAAAGCATGGGCTCCAATCCAGAACCCACTGGGATCAATAAAAACTTCTCCTAGTCCCTTGCATCTGGGTGTTTTTATACATAAATAATTTATAAAAGCATCTGCTTTGTTCTTCTATTTATGGAATAACTAAAACATACTACTCATTTTTATCCTACAGGTGAGGAAAGCTTAATTCTTCTAGATGGAAGACATGAATTTCCGTTCAGCTTTCAACTCCCTCAAGAGTAAGTTAAATAATCCAATCTGAATGGATTGTGCTGGACACTGCTCTTTGTGGAACATTAACGTAATGTAACTGGACTTGTGGGTGTTGGTTTTTTTAATATCAAACAGATAGGTCAGCGTTATATGTTTGTCTTAATCAGCCAGCACATAGACATGCCTTGTTCGCTCTGGTTTCCCTAAGGCCCTAAAAGTACCAGCTGTAAATTGGTAAACATTTATGTACACAGGAAGCATTGACGTTTGGAACTGAATTATAAACTTACGGTAATGCTTTCATGACGGCTTGTTTCAGACCTCTGGTGACCTCTTTTACTGGGAAGTATGGCAGTATCCAATACTACGTGAAAGCAGTTCTGGAGAGGCCTGCAGCACCTGATCAAAGTGTACAGACAGAGCTTCAGGTCATTAGCCATATCGACGTCAGCTCACCAGCTTTATTGGTAAGAGGGTCCTCCACTCCTCCCCCCTTTAAAGCCAGCTGCAAAAAAATCATTTCCAAGAAGCATTCACATCCAGCCATAACCATTTCCATGTTATTCTGGAGTGTCATTTTCTGACTTCTGAAAGCATATAAGCTCCCTAAGCTTTTCTCTATAAATAGATGATCTTAGGTTGTGTGAATAGCAAACAGAGTGGCTTTTTTTAATACCATTGATTACATTCCTGCTGGCAGAGATGCTCTTGCCAAAAAGTTGTGCAGGCTTCAGATGCATAAATAAGGCTTAATAATAATAATGCACAAGCCTAAAGTAGTTACTCTTACCAGAGCAACTACATTCACAGGGCTGCAGTGTCCTAAACTCTACAATAATAGTAGGTTGAGGAACAGTAATTATAGAAGAGTATTAATCATGCCCAGCTTGTCATTTATGCTCTGGCCATTATGTTACGTATCCTTCCATTTTGCATGTCGTTTTCTAACATTTAAGTGTGTGCATGCAGCTGCTTCAGAGATCTTTTCAGTTATTTCCTTATGACAGATTTGGCCACATTAAAGCATTGAGTTTCTAATAATCACTAGAAATACTGTAGAGTAGTAAGAAAGATCAGGCATTAAGTAATGAGAAAATAGGCAAGATGGAAGCTAATGAGCTGGATTCTTTTATCTCAACCCATATTATGAAAATAATATAAAATTATACCTTGCACTTTCATGATAGCAACTGGATCTAAATGGTTATCATTTAAATATGAATGAGTAATTTCTATTTTATTTAAAATCCTAGGATAATTTTAACATTTCATCATGATGTGAACATAGCTAAGAGATGTTTTGAACAGGGCTTTTTTCCTCTTTATATGCTTACATTGTAATCTTTCTCTCTAGAAGGAACTTAGAGAAGTATTTTGGCAGTGGCATCTGTAAGCAGAATAGTCTTTATATTCAGCAGTGTGTGTTAAGAGTATGGAGACAGCATATCCAGATACTGCAGGGATGAAGTAGACCATAGATAATTGCATGGGAGAGGGCTGTGGGGCACATACTGTAGGCAGCATCTATCTTAATTCATTCCAAGGCTAGCACCAAAAAAGTGCAAACCACAAATTTTAGACTTTATAATGATACTGACTGGGCCTAGTAAATTGTTTTAAGTAGCTTGAATCCTGGCTTGGACCTTTGATGCGTACTTGTGTATGTTGTAAGTTTATTCTAATGAAAACTTTACAGACAGTGTAAATGTCATCTAATGTGACAGCCTTCTGCGAATAATTAAGACAGTTTTTGTCATGAGCCTAAATTTTTTGGGGGTTGTGTGGCTTGCAAGTTATGAAGATGCATCACTTTAACCCAGCGTGTGTACATTTATCCTTTCTTATGAAGGATACAAAGGTAAAAACAGTTTACCTGCTTAACTATTAGTTGGTTGCAGATGAAACAAATTCTGCATTCTTCCGCACTGAGGAGCGTGGGCATAAATACTGCAGTACTCCGTCAGACCTTTAAAAAAATCACACGTATAAAATTTGCTATTCAATCTTTTTGAAGACAGATTACATTCAAACTCAGATTGGTCTCTGTGTTACCTAGTTGATAGGTATGATGCAGACTGGGATTTTAAAACAGCTGTATGATCAGCTAGCCAAACCTTGGTTCCATTTTACGTCATGGCAAAACTCCAGTTGCATGGAGTAATACAGTGATTCAAATGAAGTGGATTTTAGAGCTAGATTGCAATGACTGATACGCATAACGTTAAACTGCAACTGATTGATAGCTTTATGCCATAAAATGAAAAATGCTCTATGTTTTATAGACACCTGTTCTAAGAAGTCAGGAGAAGATGGTTGGCTGTTGGTTTTTCACCTCTGGGCCAGTGTCTCTCAGTGCCAAAATTGAGAGGAAGGGATACTGTAATGGTAAGAGTAGTTACCTTGAAAATGTGACTGTTAAGCATCTAATAGGTTTTTTTTTAATCTCTCTGAAGCCAACACTTTATAGTTGAAAGAATAGTTCCATTTAGTAGGTAGTAAATTGAGATCTATATGAACTTGCTTTAACAAAAATAATCTTGCCTTTCCCCTCACTCCCCCCTTGGGAATATAAATTGAAAGGAAGTCCTGTTAGTCAGTAATCTTAATGAAAAGCCATGTACATTTGAGTATAAAGAACAACAAAACGTTTTTATTTGGGATAAAATACTTAATTGGGGATGTAATCAGGTTTTTATGTCCTGTTTGTGTAGGCTTACACTTCTGTAAGAATGAGCTTTAGCAGCTTCTTTGTCATCTTGGTAACATTAGATACATTGAGGAAATAAAACATTCTGAAATTCAGTTAGTACTATATAAAAGGAAGATTGGCATTTAATTTGCAAATAAAGCTTTTATAGCTTGTTCATATTACGGTTAATGTTTCAAAATGAATCATTATTTATACGTAAAATATAGTAGGTGGCTATAATTCTGTCTGGATACCACTCTGGGGAAAAAAAACAACTACCTAGCTTGAGGAAACTAACAAGTACTGTTCTCATAACATTGCAGATGATGTACATGCTGCGTAACATGCTTTGATACTCCCAGAGGAAAGTTGGTAAATACAAACTATTCATTGAACTTTTTCTGTCTTTAAGGGGAAGCCATACCAATCTATGCAGAAATTGAGAACTGCTCTTCTCGTTTGATTGTTCCAAAAGCTGCCATTTTCCAAACACAAACTTACCTGGCCAGTGGGAAGACAAAAACTTTCCGACAGATGGTTGCCAATGTCCGAGGAAACCATATTGCCTCTGGGAGTACAGATACCTGGAATGGGAAAACTCTGAAAATCCCACCTGTATCCCCCTCTATACTTGACTGCTGTATTATTAGAGTAGAATATTCATTAGCTGTAAGTATGGATTTTTATTACAAATGTACATATTCTAGACTACTACGTTGAGTTGGGAACAGAAGAATTTTCTCTACTGAGCAGCTATTAGATTTTAAATTCGAGAACAAGAAATATAAATAAATACCACATACCGTATGAGAGGCTGTAGATCATTAGGCGATTCTGAAATGGAGACATAGGAATAATGGAGACAATGGAAAAACGTTTCTGAGGAGGAAGCAGCTTAATTTTAGACCTGCAGAGGTTATTAGGGGAAAGTAGTTCAAGCTGAATGGGTTTCTTTAGTGACTCTTGTCAGAAATGGAAAGATGGGACTGAAAATCAAGTGCATAATTATTTTTGTCAAACTGTTTTGTATTTTTTCAATCTTATCTAGAGACAAGGTATGGAAAGGAGGAGGTTGCTGGAAAATACGGAAAGCTGCCAAGAGTATTAGCTAAACATACCTGGGATGAGAAACCTCATTTTTAGACAAGCTGCAGTATAGGGAGTAGGGTAGCGTCTAGGAGCAGCAATTCAAATGGAGTCTTATGATGTTTTTTTTTTCTTTCATTTGTGGGTTGTCACATAGGTGTATATCCATATTCCTGGTGCTAAGAAATTGATGATTGAAATGCCTCTGGTGATTGGCACTATTCCATGTATTGGATTTTCAAGCAGAAACTCCAGCATTACCAGCCAGTTTAGTATGGATATGAGTTGGCTGGCATTGACCATGCCAGAACACCCTGAAGGTAATACATACTGAACTCGTCGTAATACATCATAGTACTGTCTACAACAGGAGGATAGCAGTGCCCAGTTTAAGGGCGCTTCTAGGGATATAGGCTCATGACTCATGAGAAGTGAGGCATATAAATCTAAGTCAAGAACCAAAAAGATTGGTGAGGATACCCCAACTCCAGCCTTTAAGTCTTTCTTTATCCCTGTCTAATTTCAGCTGAATTTAAAGTAACTAACTTCTGATAGTGGGAATTCTACTTTGGAGGTAGGCACTTTGATCATTACTGAATATACCTTGATACAGTACAGGTTTGTTGCTGGAGTAGCCCTAAAAGCATCTGTAATGTTCCTGCTGAATCACCCACCTAAGCTTACTAAAAACATAATTCTAGTTACAGTATTTGAGTACAGTGCACTTGATACAATTTGACAATTGTACAATATTTAATTACTACAGTCTTCCTGGTCTTGGATACTGTAATACATACTTGTCTTGCTGTGAGTGAACAGTTTGAAATTTGACAGGAGCATCTCTTGTGTTTCAGCACCACCGAATTATGCTGATGTAGTGTCTGAGGAAGAGTTCTCCAGACATGTTCCTGCTTATCCACCACCAATTGACTGTGAGGAACAATTGTGTTGTCCTGTCTTTGCTTACATACAAGAGTTCCGGTTTCAGCCTCCACCTCTTTATTCAGAGGTAAAAAAATAAACAGCAGGTGGTGGTTTTATTGTCGGATGGAAAAAAAATATCAAAACCCGCATACAGAAATGTAAGCATTATAGGCAGTAATTGTTGCTATTATTCTCTCTGTAGATTGATCCACATCCAACTGATGTAGAAGAAATTCAGCCTGTTTCATTCATGCTCTGAAGAGGATTTGTAAAGAGCATCGTTGTGATGAATGTCTTAATCTTTCTGCTGCTTAAGCTGATAGTGCAGCTAAAAAGGAAATGGTTTTCGTTTTCAAAACTTATGTCTGTGTACAAGAAAGGCAAAGGAAAATGGAGAGGGAGGTATGAGCATGTTTGGTGATGGAAAAGAATCTGCTGGATTAGTCTGCACAGAGGATATTGTCGGAGCAGCTGTGCTCAGGATACTTGAGAAGTACCTGAAAACACTGAATGCTTTCTAAAAAGTGGATATACTACATAAAGTACGAGGAGGAGCTGTAAGGATCTTCTGAAGAGAAGAATTTATATTTTGTTCGGAACACTCTGGAAGAATTTACATCGTGATGTTGAGAACTTCTGTAGTAGAACTTGCATAGTAGAGCAGAACGTGGCGTAAGAAAACATTTCCAAAAGATTCCAGTGTTCAAGGGGCTTCAGTTTTGCATTGTCTGCATCCAAAAAAAGGAACACTACTAAATGTGAAGTCTTCGCTCTAGGTTAACTTTGTATTTCATGAGAACCTGCTCTTCTAACAACTGCCAAGCGGTACTATTTCATCATTCATAATGATTCTAAAGACATCATGGATGACAGAATAGCTATTACGCAATATTATGAAGGCAACCATTTACTGAATGAAAGATGCAAGTATGTAAAAGAGAATTGAACTTTAATAAGAGCTTATGCACTGTGCTTTCTTTCAAGGGATTTCTTAAGGGAATTGTTCTAGCCTCTTCTACTGTGAGTTCTTTTTCTGCATCTTAAGCCTATGGATAGCATGGTAAGGGGAAGCATGGCAAGGGAGAATCCTTTTGCCAGCAGCAGGTATACTCGGCAAAATGGACAATACTTATTTATTCAGAAGCCTTTATAAGCCTACCTCTGTTTTGGATATTTACTTCTGGTCAGATTTTAGGCCAAAATAAAGTCTCGTTAAAGCTCCCGTATACTTCAAGGTTCTACAAAGGACCCTAAATGGTTTCTGTGGTTAGTGAATGCGATAGGAGTCATAGGGAGAGGTGTAAATATACCCAGAATAGACATAGCTTATAACTGAAGTGAAAGCAGACATCAGGGGAACAAAATCCTCTGGTAATGGCACAAAGCTTTTCATTACTCCTGCATTTTTGTGTAGAGATCTATTGTCAGGGGCTGCACTAGTCATTTGCTATCCATACTATTTTTTGTTAGTGTGTTTCCTTGTTTGTTTTTGCTGTTTAATTTTGTTTTGGTGCAATACTTTAATGTTTTCTTCCTCAGGTCATTTAGAATAGTGAGAGTTTGTTGCTGCTAAGAGTGAAGGCACAGCATTTTACTTGGCCCTTCTGCTGCCTTCCTTTAAAGTAGAATGTTTGCTTCCTGCCAAGCATTAACTGGAATAAGTAAGCCACCATCAAGAGATCACTTAAAGAAGCAGAAACACAGCATTCTCAGTACACACGTTTACAGTCAAGTATTTAAACTACAGGGGATTTCAAACTACTAGAACTACTCCATACGTCTTACAGAAGGGATTGGGGCTAAAATCTGGTGCTTCATGTGGTAAAAACATTGTACTTTCTGATCACTACAAAAATAGTAATTGAGTTTCCTTCATTTCATCAATAACTGCAGTTAAAAAAAGTTTAAATGTTTTTTTACGAAATCTGTCTTCATTTAAGAAGCAGGGATTTTTCTAGAGGCATACTCGGATACATATTTTTAGTCTTTTAGTATGACTTCCTTACATTGTCTTAATTTGTAGCACATAAAGTCACTTTTCCATCAGTGTAAAAGACTTGCTGATTGAGATTCATGTTTCCAAACTGCAGTTATTTTTTTTCATTTGCAAGTTTTAAGTATTGTCTTCTATAGCAAATGCAGCTTTAACCAAAACTTGAGTGCATGTTTTAGAAAGGATATCCTAAAAAATTAGTATTTAACTTCAGTCTGGAGATGTAGCTCTCATGCCTTTCTATTTAAGTGGTGGCGTGCCCATACAATCAGTGCAGGATTTTCATTCACATCACCTGGAAAGGGAACAAGCATATTTTCCTTAAACAGATACCATTATAGTTACTTGAAAAGTAATGTGGCTGTGTATTAACTTGCATGTTAAGAATTCAGAATACTAGCTTGAAGAACATTAGGTGCTTTTTTGGACTGTAATACCCAATAGGTGATGTGTGCTACCTGGTATAATAAGGGTCAAGCAAACAAGAGCATGAAGGGTAAAGATGTGCTTTCCCCACCCCCCCCCAAAAAAAAAAAATATCTTTGAGTTGTTTGTTATTGTTTGCAGATAAACTGTGGCCTTAGATTTTTTGCTGCAAAAAAGACAAATAGAATGTGTTTCTTAGGAAGCACACATGGCCCTTCAAAGGAGGGGTGAAAACAAGATTAAATTCTGCTCTCTGACACTTGGCTTAGTGCAGAAATTGATCCTTAAAATAATTACTGTTTGCACAATAAGTTCAATATGCAGGGGCTTTGTTTTTTTAACTGTGAAACAGTTTAAAAAAGACAAAATAAAAAAAAAAAACTTGCTGTTTAACATACAGGAACATGATTGTATTTTGTACTAATGAATGAGCCCCATGGGTTCTTTGTTAATAAAAGTGTCAAACCTACATAGTACTGGTTCATCTCTGTTTTGGTCTCTCTAAGACAAATAGCTGCGATGTCAAGAAATATCTGCATTCTACCAGCTTGGAACACATAGGTTGCTTAATTCTTATCTGGGAGCTTTGCCTTCATCTGTCACTGCTTTAGTTCCCTGAACTATACATAACCAAGAACTGGGAAAATTCATCAAACCTGGCCTGTTCCCACCTATAGTTAATATATAATATTCAGGACTTAATTGTGGATATCATTACCTATAATGATTGAAGTGGCAGGATGTGTGCTCCAACTGCATTTCTCATCTCATGAATTAATCTTACAGGGTATTTTATTGTGTTTCCTTTAGACATTATTATCTTTACTACGTAGTTCATTGGTCTAAATATATCCGACATAGTACAGAATGACTATAAAGCAGAGTATCTCATACCACGGGAAAGCAAATGACAAAATGATGTCTACCACATAGCTTACCTGAGTCACAAATGAGATGATGAAATCTCTGTCAGGGTCCTGCTCCCTAAAGATTTGAGGAACAACAAATGGAACAGTTGATTTCTTGTTTCCACTTTTGAGGGAAGACAGGTGGAGATGCTGTTCAGGATCACATGTTCAAGCGCCGGAGCTTGCAGAAAGGGTCATGACTAGAAAGGAAAACGCAAAACCTCAAATTCTGGTCTTAATTTCTAAAATGCCTTCTACTACATAATCCTAAAATATCCTAAGTTCACAGCAGCAATTCCACTTCATCCACTGTTAAGTTTTATAGGGGACTATTTCTGTTGACGCACTTGTCTATTAACATATGTTCAGTGTTTAAACAGGGAGTAAATTATGTGCTCTGCCATACAGGGATAGAGCAGATACGGCAGGCTTGTGTTTGCAGCTCTGGTACTTCTGATGTTCGTATGGGAACACACAATTCACATACAGAGTAAGAGAGATCATTTAACAACTCCTGGGACATGTTCCAAACTATCAAAATAACATGTTCCATTACTCCACCACCCAATTTTAATGGTAACTCATTTTGTAAAATCTCTACTATATTTGTATACATATCAATAAAGAAGTGTTTGGAGAGCACAGTTTGCAGACAAAGTTGATTTAAAGATAACCAATTGCTTTACTACCCCAAAACCACCAAAAAGCAGAAATGCCTACTTTCTAGTAAAATTCTGATTTTCAGTACTCTCCTTAGGGTAGTAAATGAGCACAGGGACATAGAAACCAGGTACCAAACTGCTGTGTTTTCTAAAGCTGAGTTTATAGTATGTTAGTATCAATATGGATAGTACAGGTTACTGCACAAAGTAGATCCTCTGAAGAACTATGATGAACCCAGTCATTCAATTTTAATACTAAAATTTTATATGTGGCGTAGACAGGATGACAGTCTCATTCCAAATTATGTAGTGGCCGTAATTTCTAAACAATTAATATGAAATGATAATACGCCAAAGCTGTACTAGACCATCACATTACTGGCATTTCTGGACAGCTGACTAATAACGGTAAGTCAAAATCCCGCAAAGCACAGTTTTACATGGAATACAAAAAGGCAACTCAAGCAGGACTTTCCTAGGGTAGCTGCTCATGCCAGCAACATGCTGTGGGCTGCCTTAGTTACACAGGGCATACTCCATCTGATTAAGTACGACTGTATTACTGATAAATCTCTGAGCACCCATCCCTTCAAAAGAAAAGAGAAAATCCTTAGTTTGGGCTTACATTCAACCATCTGGCTGCCTGTAGGGTGAGGAGAACATGAAACGTAAGGTGAAAGTGGGAGCAAGTGCTGGTGCTTGACAGACACCTACAAATTGATTGCCTCAATCTGAAGAATGCAGAGCA